>NC_138924.1:12232005-12849062 GCF_965231255.1 Vanellus vanellus | reverse complement strand
CCGGGTTTTGCTCTGCCCATTTGCTTTTCATTTCTGATTCTCTGTTTGGGATGGTTGCAGCCATCGGAACCTTTGGATGCGTTAATATTTTAGCGAGATGGGCAACAGGAGGCTGTGAAACGTCAGTCATCCTGGAAAAGCAAAAAGGATTTGGAAATACATGATGGGCAGGTGGTTGTCTTAATTCAGCATTATAACAGTAGAGATAACACTGACTCCCTCCTCTGTCTCCTCCCCCTCCCCCCCCCCCCCCCCCCCCCCCCCCCGCGCACGGAAAGGAAAATAAAGGACATTTGCATGCATTGGCAAGCTGGTGATGTGCTCGAAAGGCTCTGTATCCAGCTTGTAAACAGAGTCACCATTCCCTCCCCTTCCCCAAATTCTGGGTTGATGACTAGTTCTCCTTTGCTTCTCAGATGGATACGGCGCTTCCAAACATAAGCATTGATGTAATAAATCAGAGAAAGATGAAAAAATAGCGCGCACATACTTCTGTATCGCAAAGGGCTTGCTCAAGACAAGCAAAAGTGAAGTCAAATGGCACTGCTCAAAGCCGGCGGTTTCAGAAAACCGGAGTTAGACCTTCCAAGTCCACACTTAGTGTCCTTTTAGGAACTATTCATTCATCAGAGTATTTCATATAATCTGACAGGAAATTATATTTACGATGCTTTTAGCTCCATTTGGGACATTTTTTTAATACTACTTCTGGGATGTAAATTATTTAAAAATCATCAATTTAGTTCTTTACATGAAGAGATGAAAGCTTAACCAAAAAGCTTTCCTATTCATGGCAGTCTTAAATTTTCTGGGAGATCTATGTGTTTTTGCTTAATTGAACACCTAAAGAAAAAAAGAGCTTGGCCTCATAACATTTTTAGTGGAAGTAAATGTTAGATTTATTTAGCCCCATTGACTTTTGAAATACAACCACTAATAGCATCTGTTTAAATATTGTCCTCCAGAATGGATAAAACGTTTTATCACCGGGCATTAAATTCACTAACGGAGCACTGTATATACGTCTCTGTCCCTTGCACGGCTCTTCTGGCGGCTCCGGCCGTGTACCGCCAGCGATGGGTGAAGACGGGCTCCCCGCGCAGCAGGCGTTGGCGGCGCAGCCACCGGGCGTAGGAGGGGAGACAGCCGCGAGACCCCCAGGCAGGCAGCGGGCCCCCCGCCCGGGGGCACACAGCCGGCAGCCCTCCTGCTCCCCCTTGCCCTCCGCAGGCGGGGAGGTGCCCGCGGCTGGCTCCGGCCGGCGGGTGAGACCTTGGCACCGGCTGCGGCCGAGCAGAGGCTCCAGCAGAGCCCGCTGCGCGCGCGGCCTCCCGTGCGGGTGCGCGGCGCTGGGCGCAGTGCTGCGTGCCGGCTCTCCCTGCCGTCCCTCCCTGCCGCTGTCCCGTGCCGTAGCCTTCTGCCCACGGGAACTGATGTTCTTCTTCCTTTGGTGATTTTTTTGGTCGCGTATGATTCTTTTGTCTTGGTAATTCTTTTAGATAAATAATGGGAGCAGTATTTAAGAAATACGTGAACTCGTGGCAGATATATAGCGGATGCAAACAACCTCAAAGACCAAAGACAAATGTAATTGAAGATGTCTGTACAGATACCGTTTTCCTCTCTGAACAGTTCCAACCCCAAACTAATTCTCAGGAGGCGGATGTGGGATGGAGCCACAAAACCAACTGCTCCTAGAAAAGGGACGGTTCTAATTGCACAAGGGAATTGCAGTGAATGGTTTTGACATTCTTTTAAATCCAAAACACATCTGTCATGAATAAGAGTGTGAGACCTCGCTAAATATTCATGATTCTGGGTTTTCTTTTGTTCCAGCTATGCACAGCGGGTATGGGATGTTTCCCCCCCACCAGTTATTGGCTGTCTGATCCCTGTCAGCGCAAATCTGAGGGCAGAAGGACACATTTCACATCAAGGTGCTGTGCCTGATCCTGCCCTGAAAATACGTGTGTGAAAAGTTGGTGGTTGCGGGTGATTGTCACTACAGATGCACTAGAGACACTGGGGTTCCCCACTGTAATTAGCACTGATTCCCCTTTCATTTGGGGGCTTTGTTTTCTGTGAACTCATTAAATTGTGACCTGCATGTAAGACTTGCTTTTATGCTCTAGAAAGGTCAGCGTATTTGCTGTAGGTTATTATACTCCTGAGGCTGGAGTTGTTTAAATGCATGTGATGAGAGGACTGTTTAGAAATATTTCAAGTAAGAACTATAAAAGCAGGTTCCAAGGGTACTTTTTTACAGCCAGAATCTGTTCTCTTGCCTAAATGTGCCATACTAAAAAGGCACTCTGTTTTTAAACCAGCGTGGAATCTCAATGCCTGCACTCATTGTTCCTGATGAATAGAGGGTGGCAACAGCACTGATGGAGCTTTCTTGGAGGTTGATTTGGCTCAGTTATTGCTTTCTTTAGGAGGACTTGACTCTTTTTTTTTTTTGTGCTGCATTGACTTCCAAGTGATGCTGGAAAACCCCTAATAATTTTAGTTCAGTTTCTTCTGATGCTGCTTTTCTTTATCTACGGATTACAGAAAGCGTTTTGCCGAACCAGTGGTGTGGGTGCATGAGCTGGATTCACCCCACTCTATACTGGAAGCTGCCCCGGTGTGCTCCTCTCCCCTCTCCTCCCTGTCACTTTACACCTGAGGAAGACCCTGGCAAAGAACCGTCCTGTCCCACAGGCCCGACATGCTCTGCTGAAATGGCTGCGAGGCCGTGCGGCGCGGGGGTCACCCTGGCCGCTGCTCCACGAGCGCAGGGTGCCCGAAGAGGACAGGCAACCGCTGCCGGCGTGGAAAAACCCTTTTACTCACCCGGGCTACAAAATAAACATTGCTGGTTTGGTGGCACAGGAGTTAGACAGCGTTGGAGGTTTTGTTTTATTTTGTTTTGGTTTGGGTGTTTTTTTTTGGTGAAATTTGAAGCTGAACATCTTCATCTAAACTGGGGCTCTTAGAAACACTTGAATTAATAACACCTTGCTCATCAAGCTCTTCCTTTCTAAGAGAAAATGATGAACGACTTTGTTTCACTACATGAGCTATGAGGGCTGCCTGAGTTGGGCATCGGTGTGGCTGGCAGGCGTCTGAAGAGCTCTTGACAGACCTGTTACTGTCAGCTCTCCCCATGGGCGCGGAGAGAATACTATGCGCTTTGGAGTTTTTTGTGGTTTTGGGGGGCTTTTTTTACTGTTGGATTCAAACCAGAAATTTCACACGGTAAGGGACTCTATTGTCCCCACTCTGAGGCCAGTATTCACCAGGGGGCCAATTAAAATAGTGCAGTGCTTGTTAATAAGTACCTTTTCAGTTAAGTTTTGGTTTGTTTAGCGATGCACGCTGGGACATACCCAGCACGCTTCAAAGGACCAAGCGCATTGCATGGAGCAGACGCAGCTCGGGTTCTCTACTCTTTTAACCGTGGCTTACCAGGGCAGCTGAAGGACAGTCTTACTGATTCTCACTGGAAAGACCGATAAGTTAAGGAGAAATTAGCCCAAGGTTTCTGTGTTGTTTGTGTCCCACTTAACTCCTGGGCACTGAAGTGGAATTTCAGTTAAAGCGCCGTTCTGGGTCTTTGCAGCTCTGATGGACAATGTCTCTACATTAGTCATTACACTACATCATAAAACCGTGGCGTGATTTACATACTTTAGTAAGTAAATGGACACACATCCATAGGTCTCATAAACTAGTGAAGCTCTGGTGATTTCACTCCTACAGTTAATGAGTCGCTGGAATTAATTACAAATTTGGTTGATGATATCCACCTATATATAGCTCTATTTAAACCTCTCTCCTCCAGAAGGCAAGCGTGTGCTTACATTACTTGTCCTCAAGACAACTCCGACCTGTGCTTTAAGTTAGAGTGCGTGATTAAATCTTACCAACCTCAGTGGGGCCCTTTACTGAGAAGAGGTACTGTCTCACCAGAGTTGCATTTTAAGCGCTGTGGCTTCCCAGTAACAGCGTTTGTCTGCAGGCACTGGGGCTCAAGCGTCCCCTCTGGACTCCCATTACCGAGGCTGCTCCCAGCTCGTCGGCTGCCCAAGTGGGAGCACCAGGAGCCTGGGAGGGACCCCTGGGCCCGGTGAAGAGGGGCTGGAGGTGGCCGTGCCCGGCTCCTCAGTGGTGGGGTGGCCCGTGGGAGCGTGGGGCATCCTCTGCAGAAGGCTCTGAGCTCACCGGAGCGGCTGTAGAGCTCCTGCTCTGGGCAGGGAGGCTTGCTTTGCGTTATTCCTTACTCTGCTGGGTGGCGATCCATTTTCCTCGAGGGTGGAGCGGAGAGAGTGAGCTACATCTTCCTGCTGATGCTCTGCATGGAAATTCCCCGTGGTCTCTCGGGGCCGTGTCCCTGCTCCGGGCTGATGGCACCGGGGCGCCTCACGGAAATCAGTTATAGCTTGTCGTAAAACTGCAGTTCTATATCCTTCTGCTGGCTCTTGTTCCTGCACACACACTACCTCTGACCTGGGGGTGGGGGAGTTCCTCGGGAACCCCTCAAGGTAACGCATCCCACAAGTCGGAGTCTGATTTCCTCTTGGTGCAATAACGGATCAGACGACGGGCTCTCTCCGACTCAGTGCATCCCGGTAAAGCAGTTGTACAGGTCAGGTCCTACAGTTCGGTTAACCATCACTGTACTTCCTCTGGCATTTTCTTTTCCTAATACTACGATGAATTAAGTCCAGTTTTACTAAACAATTTAGCATTGTTTGGTAAGCTGAATCCTGGTAGCCCACAGAGCAGGACTGGTGTGAGTGGTACGAGATGGAGTTCTGTGCAGACGGCGTTTGCTGGTTGCCATCTTATGGGCGAGCAGGGTGCCGGGGGGAGCGCAGTGGGGGCTCGGCTGGGGCAGGGAGGGGACCTGGAGGCGGTCAGAGCTTTGGGTAGTGGCTGATGCTGTTTCACCCCCATGACTTGGGGTGCGACGGCGCTGCTGCCGGGGGACAGCCATGGGGGCAGCCAGCCCCTGCAGTAGGACCCTCTGTGTGCGCCCGGGCCCTGGAGCGGCACCCTCGGGTCAGGGCCTCCGAGCCCCCCGTGGCGCCGGGGCTGAGCGGTGGGGCCCTGCGCAGGCAGGGAGGGCCGGTGGGCTCTGGGGACGGCGACGTGCTGGGAGAGCCACGGCAGACCTGTGCGCGCTCGGAGGGAGCGGCGGGCGCCGGGGGGCCTCTGCGGGTGCGGTGGCTGTGGTGGCCGGAGGAGGCTGCTGTGCGGTGGGAACTGCACCTTCGCGTTGGGCTGAAGGCTGTGCCTGTGCAGGGGAGATATCTGTAGGAGAGGAGTTCGTTGGGTTCTCTACTTGTGAAACCCTGTGAGAAGACAATCAAGCTGAATCTGTACAATCATTGGAGTGTAATAAAGCCAACCTGAATGGGTTCGTTACTGCAAAGCAGACTGTTTAAATGCATAACATTTGTGCGTTGCCTGACAGCACGGTCCTCTGAGAAATACCGGAATCCCAGGCAAATATGACTTGCAAAAATGTGAATGGATTCCACTACCCCACATCTGAAACCTGTAATGATTCGAAAAGCACCCACAAGCCCCGTGGAAGGCGCAGGTCTGTCCTTGGCCAGCGCCGTGTGGTTGCCCGTGCCGCGGAGCTGGGCGCGGGAGCTGGGTGGCCGTGGGGGATGGCGGCAGTGCCGGGTCGGCACGTGGCACCACGGGGCAGGAGCCCTGTGATGGCGGGACACTGCCCATTTCCAAAGAGATTGTAACGTTTAGGATGAAATGTAGGCTTTCTGCTCTCCTGAAAAAAATGTTAGGTACTTCCTTTCCTCCCCCAAAATCTTGTGTTGTCTCACAGAACAGAGAAGATCCATCTTAGAAAGACTCTGCTCAGCCTGTTCCCATGATTGCCTTCCTCCACAGGACCAAGAAACGCAGAAACACAAAGACAATTGCAGTGCTTCCAGCCGCTCTGGTTCCGCGGAAGCAGCTCGCTGTGAGAGAAGAGGGAGATAGCTCCTGAGCACTAAATGAACTCGTAGTTAGCGGCACGCCGCACCCGGGATGCCGAGTGCTCAGAAACCGCGCGGGCCGTGGTTACAGGGGATGGTCCTTGTGCACTTGCTTGGCTCTATGGCTATTTAAAAAATACTCCCATCTTCATCTCCTGGACTAAAAATATTTCCTGCCTTTAGCGTGGATTTGTGAATACTTCAGCTTTTCTTGAAATTCTTTCAGATAGCTTGTCTTTGTCACAGTACAAGTTGTGCTGGTCTCTGTAGCCTGGCCTCCCATCCCCGAGGTGACCCGACCCTCCAGAGGCCCGTGTCCGTAAGGCTCGTACGGAATTCTCTGTGAGCTTGTGCTTAGTTAACTCCATAAGGACCTATCATAAGCTCTACAATTTTGGTACAATGATAATTTTCTTTAAAAAGTGGCTGTAAGTGTGAATTTAGTCTACTTATTTTTGATGTCCAGTGAAGCTTTAGACAGCAATTTAATCATTATTATTACTATTGTACAACTGCTCTCTGGAGGACCTTAAACCATGTCAGAAAGGGAACCAACGTAATGAGTCTGACAGAATTTCAGAGGGAACGATTAAACTTAGGATAATGAGTTCTGCTGAATTTTTCATGTTATTGTAACAATTCACACCACTGCAGCCTGTTTGTCTCTGGACTCAAAACTCAAATGCGCAGTTGGGAATTGGGCTGTGCAGGTATGTCCTTCTCCAAGTCTATTCCTCTTAAGAGAAAAAGAAAAAAAACAAAAGGAACCTTACAAGTTCTCCCTTCCCCCCAAGTTTTCTGAAACCTTCAGGCTGTGCAACCGCTGGCCATCCTTCCCAAATTCAGTGTCTGCGACACACAAACCTCCAGCCCCCGGTGAGGGTGTGTATCTCTGTCCTGCTTCTTTCCCGTAGCTGCCGAGCAGGTCCCAGACCAGTTTCCAGCTGTATGGATGATACTATCCTTGGTAGTTGGGGACTGAATGAGTAGAGGTGAATCAAACTTCATTAAATTGGCTATTTTTCTTCAGAAACGGGTAGTGGGCATTGGAATGTGATTAGTTGCAGCGAGAGAAGGACAGTGCTGTTTTGTGGGGGTTTTACTTTGCTCTGATGCACCCCGGGGTCACTCACACCCCAGCAGCCGCTGTCGCTCGGGGACTTGCCGGGAGAAGCTCTGACACTGCAGCGCTTATGCCGGGTGTCGTCCGAGTCTCGTTGCGTTTGCTGTGGCAGCTGTGGAGTGAAGCCGGCGGCAGGGAACGCTGCGCGGCAGTCCTCTTGTGCTCTTGCAGTGCAAAACCATTGGTGAGAGGGGTTCTGCTCTGGAGGTCAATAGATATTAAAAGATGTACTGAGATGTATGCTCAAGAGCTGCAAATGAGAGGTGGTTTGTGCTGTTTCTGGCTGGTGCTGTAAAAAAAAAAAAAAAACGTGTTTGTCCATCACATGAGCAAGCAGTTGAATGGGAGGCGGTTGTGTTCCACTCTGCGCTCTGCTGCAGCCGCCGCAGTTGCGCACCCCCGCAGCTCCCTAACTCCCCGTAACGAAACGAGCATTGCACCCATGGCAGCGGGTGTTCGTGCCGGTGGCCGGCCGCCTGCTGCCGGGGCAGCACCCCTTGGAGCGAGGTGCCGAGTGCCCCTCAGCCCCGTCCCCACCGCGTCTCCCGCCCCGCCGACGCACCGCACATCCTTCCTGCCCCTCTCGCGCTGGACCTTTTTTTCAGATATATTCGGTTTCTGTACCTTCTCAGCAGCCTCTGAACAAAACCTTTATCTATTCCGAGTTGGGTTTGAATAAATCCCACCTGTGTATGAGCTGAGCCAGTCCATTCTTGCCTTCCTGACACCAACATACACATGAACTTTAGCTTGGTGAACTCCTATCTGTGAATTTTTAGAACTCAGTGGTGACTTCAGAGAGGGGGAGGCAGTGACAAGTGTGTGTGTGTCCGTACACGCACCGGGGAAGTGCCAGGAGAGGAGGGGTGCCGGGGCGGTGGTAGGAAGGCGTTATTTTCTTGCCAGGGCTGTAAGCAGAGCTCAGAGCTCAGAAGTGCTGATAAAAGGCATCTTCCACTGGCGAAGCATTACTCCTGGGCTTGTTTACTTATTCCTGTCGGCCTCTCCCTCCCGACAGGCACAGCATCTCTGTTTGGTATTGAGAACAGTAATTCCCTTATCTTGGGTGTTGAACAATGTGATATAATTAATAAAAGTAATGACAATTTATTTGCTGAATACCAATTAGTGTTCAGCTTTCTAAGGGAACAGAGATTGGGAATAGAAAACAGATTGGATGATACCACATAAAATTATTTCTTTGTGGTAGAAGTCATTAAGAAAGTGTTTCATCCACGACAGGATGAAAAATGAAGCAAGCTTTATGGAAACCGTAAATATTTTCATCTGTCAAAGGTTTATTCTTTAATGGAGACATGAGGGAGCATAGTTCGACACAAACACCCCGGTGCTCATGGCCTGAAATGTCACCTCTTCGCTCATGAGTTAACTCGGTTCTGGGGACGCAGTTGCTGTAACAGAACTTCTTCCATCTGAAAAGATGCACTGGTGACAGAAAGGAGAAATCGCAAACCAACGCAAACTTATTACAATAAAACAGAAGCAGCAGACTCAAATTATGTTGTTACTCTGGTTTAATCAGCCCACCCTGCTGCTCCTGCCTGCACAGAACATCAATTGCTAAACCCATCTGTGAAACGTGACATTTGAGTTGCGTTGGCTGAGAATGAACAATATATCTAATGGTTGCTTAATCTGTTGTGTATTTTTTTATGGTGTGCTGAAATGCCAGGGTGAAATCTGAAATGCCTCATTTATTAGCTCGGTATTAGGAAGAATAAGGATGCAATTAGGATTTGGAAAAATTAGGTTAAATACCCATTTCCTGATACAGAGATATTAAGGCTCCTCCTGTTTCTCATTAAGCTCCAAACTGGAGGGCAGACTGGACGGCAGCCCTGTAATTGGTGCAAATGACACAGGACATGCTTGGAAGCACCTCAAGAGTTTAACTTCAGCTAATCTAACTCGTAAAGAGCTGCAGGAGAGTCACGGATCCTCACGCTTTTACTGCAGGCGAAATCGCCTTTGTCCTTGCTTCTCCTTCTTCAGCCAAGTCTGCTTCTAGTTCAGATCTCACCAGCTTCTTGATAAGATGGATGATCGTCACTGCTGCCTGTCCTGCCTCGCTCCTCTGACTCTTCTCCGTCCCCTTCCTCAGTCTCTCGCTTATCCCTCAAAACTGTTTCTGTTGGTCCTCTGCTGCCCTGGTGCGTGAAGAGAACTTGGGGCCGTTGTGAGAGGTGGCACGCTGCCGAAAGCCCGTGGTCACCCAACAGATGTCCTTCTCCCTGCGCCAGGCCAGGAGCACCTATTTCCTTCTGGATTCTTGTGTTAGCTTTCCTGAGGGACCTGATTTTTGGAGATGCCATGACCTCTCTGAGCGAAGAATCGCATTGCTGGACTCTTAATCTTTGAGCCGGCTTGGACAGGCGTATTCCTGGGGTAAACGGGAATGTACAGGGGAGAGGGTCTTAAGCTGGTACTGCTAATTGTGCATTGGTTATTTGCAAGCGCTGGGATGAAATGAAGCAAACGCTCCCAAATCCAACCGTACCCTGAGGAATTGTGAAATGACCTTTAATGTGGAGTCAGGAGCTGTCGGTTTGCAGCAAAGTACCGTCCTCTGTTAATATATCCATAGCATTTCCTTTGAAATACTGATGAATTGGCACAGCGTTGTCTTGCTGATGAAATTCAGCAGCTAATTGGTCCCCAGATAAATGGCCTTCCCAGTAAGGCAGAGCCTTTGTCCTAGATAGCACTCTTAGAAAAACATTTTTTCTTGAAAAAATGATTTTAAAAATATACTTACTTTCCACTGTGCGTCCCCCTGGTAAATGGAGCATGATGTTGTTTAAATGCTCTATGAAAAGTGTTCTCGAGATAAGATCATTAGTATATAAAAATGGTTTCTTAACAGAGGCAGCTTTTGTTGGAAAACCTTCATTGGTGGTAGGTTGGGAGTAATTAAGTGCAATGTAATTTAATGACTCAAAACAACAAACAAGCTTTGGCATAGCTATTTATGAACTTGCCGTTCTCCTGGGGAAACCTTCTAATTTGGCATGAGCACGAAACATGTGTTGTTTCGGGGGGTGCCTCTGTGCCAGGACGGACGGACGGACGGACAGACGGGAGCTCGTGGGGAGCTGGTGGTGCCGCAGCTGCGAACCCCCGGGGCTGTGCCGGCCCGCGGAGGGGCCGAGGGCTTCTCCTGTCCCGCGCGCGGTGGCTCGGTCAGACCCTGCGGTGCCCGTTTGCCGCTGCTGCTCTGAGCTACGGGGCACAGCGACCTTCAGGGGGCTCTGGCTTTGCATATGGTTGTTGGTCTTAGTGGTTAATCTGATTTCCCGTTGTCACTATAATTAATATATATCCTCTCCGTGCACCTCCTAATCCTTTACGCGCTGCTAAACACGAGTGGTGGCGTTTCCAGTGGAAAAACCACATGCAAACGAGCACCGGCCTTTACAAGGACCTGCCCAGAGACTGAACCTCCACTGCGTGTGTTTTACTTCAGCTGAGTGACGCGCGGTACTGTCCCGGAGGACAGTCGGTCCTGTGGTGCTTTTTAGTAGCTCTTAGAGACATAGGAAGATCAGAAGTTAATTTTCATGCCTCTTCTATAGCTGCTTTATAATTAATTTTTCTGAACCGGTTTGTTTTTCTGCTGCCAAACACTTCAATGCTTATATGTAAATTATCAACATCTGAAGCCTTCTTCCTTTAGAAAAGAATACAGGGCAATCATCAGATAAAAGTCATTACATATTCAGAGCTACTCTGCGCCGCTGATAATAAAACATTCTTAGGGGAAGGTGACCTTTTTACAATAGACTTATTAATGTCAGGACTTCAGAATTGTCTTTTCTCATTACACGTCTTACCAAAAACATTAAAAAGAGTGAAGTTTATGATCTTAAAGATGTGTCAAAGCACAACCATTAAAGACATTTTCACAGAATGTTATTTATATAGCCCATTTTTTGTGTGTTATGTGGCAAGCATAGTGAGTCTTAACAGAACTCTATGTTCATGACTACTTTCTATTTCTGACCTTATTCTAGAAATTCCAGATAAGGTTTCCAGCGCTCGTGTCCGTAGGCTTGGAGATCTCCCCGGCTGCACGTGCGGTGAGGTTGAGTTGGCCTCCAGATGAGATGGACTCACCCAAACTGCTGCGCTCCTTTGAGGAGCAAGCGTTGGGAGACAATTTTTAGGTGAGGATATACAGAATTGTTCTGCTAAGGGAAAAAATGAAAACTCTATTGTACAATTTAAAACTAGGTTTAAAAAAAAGCCGCTAGTACCAACTGTAAGCATGGCAGAGGATGATAACTCCCCTGGGGAAGGGTTAGACGGCTCTTTGAGAGGAATCCCATTGAAGCACCCATTACATTGAAAATATGCACGTAGGATGACAGTTCTAAAAAGCATAAATTTGAGGGCCCAAGCTAGTAAGAAGAACAGAAAGATGTAGAATATAAAGCTGCAAGTTTAGTAAAATTTTTTGAAAACTGTCTATGACCAGTGCACCCCCAACGCAGCAGGGGGCTGCGGGGCAGTGTCGGGGACAGAGGGGCGGACGGCGCTCGGGAGGTGTAGCGGTGCGCACTGCGCGAGGGCTGAACCCGACCGACACTCGCCGGGGGGAACCGAGGAGGGAAGGTGCTGCAGGAGCTGGGCACGGTGTCAGGAGTCTTTTCCTAAGACAATCCACTGTTTCTGGATGTGGAAGGGCATAGGTCTCCCAGGTGACGCCGTGCTGAGCCCCTGTAGACCCACCTGACTTCACCGGGGAGTGTTTCTTCACATTTAAACGTAAAGCCGGGGTGGGTTTGGTTTCCTACTAGAGAAGTTTTGTGTCCGTCTCCTCGGAAGCAGGATCTCCCTGCTGCTAAACCAGCACGGCAGCAGACACGTTTGGTTCCGAGGCGGAAGCCAGTCATGCAGTGGGCAAACAGGTCACGGACACCTTTTGGGTCTCCTTTGACGTTCAGTGGTACCGGGCATTTCATCTTCGTCACTCTGAATACCACCGTGCCCCCCAGGTCTTGAAAGCACGCTCTCTGTCTCTCAGCTCTCACACACGCAGTGGAGGGGTCTTTTAGAAAAACTACCGTATAGTTTTCATTGCTTTTTGAGGGAGAACTGCACGTTATCAAAAGTGATTGACCACTGCTGTGGTTAATGTTCAGGAAGGGTATCGGTATTAAGTACGTGCCCACCTACAGGCGTTTGAGCTTTGAAATCAGTTGCAACTCCATCGTAGTTTCCTGCATGTTTTAAAGTAGAAGATGTGGTTGGGTGCACCCGGAATTGCCATCTGTCTCGGGCAGGAGATGGATGGTGTGTAGAGCCCTGTTGGGAGATGGCTATGTGAAAACAGACACATTTCCTCCTCTTTCATTTAGATTTTGAACTCGGCAGTTCTGGCCGGGCACTGTCACTAGTGTTACTTGCCTGACAGGGGCCACTTCAGCCGTGAGCCTGGGCTGAAGTTCTGCAATAACAGCAGAATCTCATTTTCATTGCCTGATACGTGCTGGGAGCTTGTCTCTCCAGAATTGGTCTCAGTGAAGCCCGGAAAGCTCCAAGGAAAAGATGCGCGTGCTTAGTGGCAATGAACAGCTGATACAAAATGAGTTTGGTTGGTGGGGTGGTTTTTTTATTATTTTTTAGTTAAATGAACTAGTTTGTGAAACTGTTGTGAAAGTGGAGAAGATGTCTTGAAACATTTTAACTGAAATGCGTGACAGGCTTTAGCGAAGGAAGAAGACGGTGGAAAAGGAGAAAACTGGGACTTAATTTCCTAAATTTATCTCTGAAAACATTAATCAGATTGAACGGTGAGCCCGTTTATCCAGTGAGTTACAGTGATATGTGCAAGTGACAACTTGATAGGTCTCTGTCATCAAATACTCCTGTACACGTGAGGGGAGCGTCAGCTCCTTCGAATGTGAAAACATTTTTGTGCTGTTCTGGGTTTGTGCACCGAGCTGAGGAGAGGTCTATTAAAACAACAGCCCAGAATTTCCCTCTGCTTTTTCCGATCTCCGTCCTGCCCTGCCGTGGCCGGTGGTGCTCATCCTCGAGCTGCTGTGACAGCAGCAATTCAGCCCCATATGCCCGCGCTTTGGCCTCTTCCCAAAATCAATATTTTAAAGAAACGGAAATGATTCCTCCTACTGGAATCATGATTCATGCAATGATAGCGTCAATATTAATACAATAATCGAACTTTAATTTCAGTTGCTAAGTAACCTATCATCCCCACAGAGCAAACTGGACTCGAACCAGAACAACTGAAAATGGAGAAAGCTTCATGTGAAAAAGGAAATATTAAGAGGGGAGAACGTCCGTTGAGTACCAGTTTCTGCAGAGCCATCCTCTCGGCTCAGCTAAAAGCTGAGATTTTCCTTTTTCCCATGTTCTCTTTCTGCCTTTTCTCCAGTCCCCAGCTCTCTTGCCCAGGACCTGCGCCTCTCCTCCTCTGTGCCGGACGCCGACGGCGGCAGCGCTGCCGCGAGGGACCGCGGGCAGGAGTCAGAGCGGAGCGCTTGTTGGCGCTGTGCTGTTCGGATCTGCCACTCGCTATTCAACAGCTGATCACCGTAAAGAAAAATGAAATAAATATAACCCGCGAAGTTCATTCTTCTGTATGGGTGACATCTGTAAGGCTTTTCTGCTTGAAATGTGAGTCGGGGAGAGTCTGAGCCTCAAAAGGTCAAACAGATTTCTCAGTTCAGGCAGTTTTCGTGTCAGAGACGTTCAGCTGCTGCCGTGCTCCTGTGACCCCTCTGAGCGCTGTGGTTTAAGCACTCACAGCCGCTGATGCTCCCGGCAAAGGGGGAGCATTGTGGCTTTGCTAACCCCGGCTTTTGGGCCACGGCTGGGGTGTTCGCGCTGCGCCATTGCCCAAGCAGTGGGCACTGCTCGGTTGGGTCCAGCGCAGCGGGGTCTGAGCCGCCGCGACCCCCCGGCCGGTGCTTGGAGCTGCCAGCGACCGGCAGCGCCGGAGCCGCTCCTCAACCACAGCGCTCGCCGGCAGAAAGGGTCATGTTCAAGTCTGTTAAAATTCTGTTGAAGTAAAGAATCTCAAAGAAATTATTTAAAAAAAAATAATCTGATTTTCTTTCTTTTTTTTCCCTGCACACTTTTGAAGAAGAACGATTCCGTGTTTTTCTTCTGGCAAACTGTTTTGTCAGAGAAATCCCAGAGCTCCATTTCTGCTGTTTGAAGGTTATCTAATGGGTTTCAGTACGTCCAGTTTAGAAAGATGTGTCTTGATGTGCAGAGAGCTGGGATTAACAGAAGAGAGGAAAATTACTTATTTCAATAGCTCTTTAAATAAAAAAGTAAGTGTATTTGAAAGAGGGAAGCCCATGCAAAGTACTTCCACTGTACTGTTTTTTTCATTAAGCATTATCTTGAGAAGCCTGAAGAAGTCTGTTTATCTAGGAAATGAGAGTCTGTTTTGGTAGATGATGCAACTGGAGGTTGGGACAGGCTATCGGAGCCAGCTGCTGCAGGAGGGAAAATGAAAAGGGGTCATTCATTGTAATTTTTCCTCATGGTTGCCAGCAAAACAGAGGAAGGAACATGTCCTCGAGGATTTCCCAGCTGGCAAGAACATCCTTACAGGCTGACTTCCAAGCACACCAGCAAATGGGAAAAAAAAAAAACATTAAAAAAAATCGCTGGAGACCTACATCTTCGTGGCTGGTACCAGCGTATTGGCTAGCGCCCTGGGTGCTTTAATCTGAAGAGTTGCGTGATGGTGTGAAGTAGAGAATAGACAAGATCCCCAACTCCAGGAACGTACCCTAATTGCTCTTACTTTTGTGTCTCAGGGCTCACCAGCGTATGTCTGGCTGTTCCATCTCTGCCTTGCTGCACTTCCTCCTCCTAC
The DNA here is from genome assembly GCF_965231255.1 of Vanellus vanellus. Classification (NCBI taxonomy): domain Eukaryota; kingdom Metazoa; phylum Chordata; class Aves; order Charadriiformes; family Charadriidae; genus Vanellus; species Vanellus vanellus. The sequence continues at coordinate 12,834,070 of NC_138924.1, read as the reverse complement.
AGACCAGTTCTGCCTTCTGGTCCCGTGTGATCCCTGTGCAGAGCCCGGCACTGGCCGTGGGGAGACGCCTGGCAGGTCTGTCGTGGTCAGCAGGATGTTTTTTGATTTTCCAGACATCAGCTACCTCATTTTCCACTGACTGTAATTTCCTTCTTGTCTCTTTAATTAGCTCACCTAATGCATTGGCTGCAAACAGCAACCCGGTCTGCTCTTTCTTCTTTTCACATATCGATACATCATCTGCTGTGACTACTAATTTATGCAGACCCAGCTGTCCTGCTCCCTTGCCTTTCTGCTGGCTTGCTCGTTTATCCACCTGGGCTTTGGTACTGCAGATCGGGAGGCCTCCTGACAGCAGGGCAACCTTCCCGTGCTCGCCACAAGATAGACACGTTCAGCGGGACCCAGGCCCTGTACGAGTACATTTCTGGATCAAAAGTTGCTTAAGGGCAAGAACTGTGTCTGTGGCATTTATGTGTACAAAAGGCAGTTCAGGCAAGTCTCCGTCACTCTTCTGAGTCTTCTGGTGCTCCTGTAGAATTGCGATTAAATGATCATCATTTAGTCATTTCTTGGGAACCTTGACCCTGCCTGGATGCAGAGATCATCAGGCGCTCAGCAATTTTCACTCAGATTTATTGCCACTGCAAACAAATGAAATCATGTTGAACTCCTCTCTCTCTCTCTCTGTGTCTCTCGTGCCATCGTGTAGTTGATTGCTTTATGGGCAGCTATCAATTCAAAGCGGACTGTTTTGTGCTAATCATCATCAGATCTCGCGTGATTTTTCCGAGTGCTGTTACCTGTTCACACCACGCACCGGCACGGACATGGGCAGAGGTGCCGGGTGTCATCTCCTAAGTCAGAAAGGAGGTTCCCCAGCACGTGTGAACCCACCAGCGAGTGCGAACCCAGAGGCCTTATTCCCACGGACCGTTCCCAGGGATGTTCTCCCTCGAGCAGTCCTCGTAGGCTCTGCTTAATTACCTCTTAGCTCCCCAGAGGTTTCCCTGTTCTGCTCTGGTTTAGTGTCTCCATGGCTCTGTCACAACTGGAGCTCACAGATCTCATTTGTTAGGTCTAATCTATATTTTTTTCTTAAACACATGATAGGTGTTTTATCACTGCAGGCACAAGGTGATGAGTAGTGACTCCAAGCCCCCTGGCACCCTCGGGTCGTTAGTTGTTGTGGTACCTGATCTTGGCTGAGAGTCACTACTTAATTGCAATTCCTAATCCTATTTATAAGATCTGGTCTGAAGAAATTAGAAAAGCTTGCAGAAATCTACTTGATTTTTTTTAAAAATTCATTTCAATATCATAAAATTCTGAAATTCAAATTAAAGTAGGAAGGGGGATTAAATCCACTTACTCTAGGAAGTATCTTTGTTTGTTTCACTTCATTCGGATGATTTTATTTCAAGACATAGTCCAGGAGTGCTGAAGTCAATGAAAATTTTGCTGTTGACTTCAGCCGCATCGAGATGACACCCTTGAGGCAATTTTGGGTTACGCGGGGCTGGAATACAGAACAGGGCTGCTGTAGCGTGCACGGCCTGCTCAATACCTGGGGGAGGAACGGACTCTCTGGACCTGGAGGGGTTTTGAAGAGCCTGTGTGTTGTGCAGGATTTTAGGCAGGTGGAGGGATCCGTCTCCCTGTCAAAGAGGAGTAACTCCACTGAAATTGGTGGTGCTGGAGCAGACACCAGCCCGGCACTCCTGCTTCACCGCCAGTGCTGGACGTGTCGCAGCTCCGCTGGCGGGAGAGTGTCTGGTGATACCTGAAATGAGAAGCTCTCCGTCCTGCCGGGTGAGCAGTTTAACTCGCTGAGCTCGGTGTGACCGTTGTTAATCCCCCAATCACTGCATTTGTCTTGCAGTGATAAATGACGATCAAGTGAGCTGCGGTGCTCGGTCTGCGGCGGGCCCCGGGTGAGTGGTGGTGAGTTCCCTTGAGCCACAGTGCACCACATTTAGAAACAGCCTGGTGGTGTCCCCGGGACACGGGGACGGGTGAGCCCTTGGGATTCCCAGCCCCAGGGCTGCAGACAACGTGTCCCCGTGTGCCGTGCGGCGCCAGAGCCCTGCCGAGAGCAGGTCAGCAGGGTCTCGCTTGCTCGGGCTGCTTTGTCTTGAAGCAAAGCCTTGGTGAATAAACATGATGAAATGGTGCCAGATAAATAATAACAATAATGGGTACATTTGACTTTTGCTTTCTGCTGATAAGTGTAGCTATAGGCAAGTTGAGAAGTCTCCCTTTGCACAGACGTACCAGCAGCAGTGTGCTCCAGTCGCCCTCCTGTTCAGGATGGTGCCCCGGCTGAATCGCGCGCTGCCGGACCGCGCAGGGCACGCGGAGACAGAGCCCTCCGCAGAGTCACCTCCACACTCTGAGTCGAGGTAATTTGCAGCTCGGGAAAATATGACATTTTAGGCTCTGCCGCTTCAGAAAACGCGTGTGGCTGGATGCTGGGGCGGAGCGGTGCAGCCCGGCGCTGGGATTTTGGCAGAGCCTTCTTGCCTTGCAGAACTGCACACCACTGGGAAGGGAAACTGGCCGCCTCCTGGGCTTTGCAGTGGGGAAGGAACACTGTGCTTTGTGTTGCTGAGTTTTTCTTAGTGTATGGACAAAATTCTTGCTAGACAAACCATTAGCCTGGGGTTTCGAAGGAGCTTGCAGGTAGATACCCAGCTCCCCTTGTTCTGCTTTTTTAAAGGTGAAAAGAGAAGTTAATTGCAAATGCACGAGAGGAGGGAGTGCTACAGCAAGTGAAAGCTTTGAACGTGGTGCTTAGTGGAGCCAAACGAGCTGTTGCCTTCAAAAACTGAGCTGGGAGTCAGGGGAGATGCTAAGCTCATGCTTGGGCAGTGAGAAAGGCAAGTCTCCGTTAGCCCTTCCTTCCAGTCCACGCTGCTCTGTATGTGTGAGGGATTTCTTCCTCGCCAGAGCTGGCAAAGTTATCCCAAACTTGACCTTGAGTGTCTGTGGGAGTTGAGGAGGTCTGTACAAACATGACACGTCAGAGACATCACTAACCTTGACCGCAAAGTATACCTTTTTCTTTCCTCTGCATCTTCTGGCTTTCCTGAGAGTGTTGTTGACATTTCTTAACAACAGTTCTCCAAAAGGCTCTTCCATTTTGCTGATGTAGGATATATGGAGTCCACCGTACAGTCTTTGTTAATTGGAGTTATCTTTGTCTTATGGGAGAGAGCCATTGCCTGCGTGTCTGTATTGGTATTGCATTCTTCAGCGTGGCACCTGCACTTAAACCTGATCCATCTCGCTTGTCTGCTGTAGGAAATAATTTTAATTGTAACTTTATAATGTAGTTCTACAATCCACCCCATTTTGTAAAGGTGTCTGCACGGTTTTGATCCCACAGCAGCCCAAAATACTGACAAATACTCCCCAAAACCACCAAAAAACAAACAAAAAGCCCCACAAACCCCAAACCAAGCACAAAACCCTCCCGACCCGCTGCCTGCAGCCCGGGAACTGCGAGCGATGCTGCCTGCGGCAGTGGTGCTCTTCTCGGGTGCCTCTCCCCGGGGAGGTCGAGTGCGTGGCACGGACCCGCTCGGCACCTCAGCCCTGTGCCTCCTCAAACCCAGGGGTCTGTCCTCTGCAAGGACCGTCCGGAGGGGTCCCCGCGCTCTTGCGCGCGCTGGGGGGCTCTGACCCGCGGGAGCGTGAGGAGCGTGGCAGCGCTGCAAGAGCTGCGCGGGGGGTTTCATCACGGGCTCTCACCTGCGTGCTGCAAAGCGAAGCCGTGGGAGGGAGTTAGGTCAAAAGGCAGAAATTGCTATTAAGCACACAAATTTCGCTGCCTTCAATGGGTGTCAGGCCCTCCACTGCCTCTTGTGCTTTCAAAAACATAAAGCAATCACAACAGAGAGCAAGCCGGGACTTTGTAATTGCGGGGAGCCTTGACATTGTCTTCTGAATATGTTGAGGGCAAATTATCCATGGCAAATTACTTTGATCGCTGCCTCTGTTATTTGATCTTATTCCTAACTTGATACCTTAGGTTAGACGGTAAAATTCTCCCATTGCAAACAAATTGTACTTCCCCCCTCCCCACCCGAGGGTTTCAGTCGTTCCTGCCGAGGGGATTTCTAGGAGGTACGCTTCTCCTTCTTTCCTTCTTCCAAACTATGTATTTTTCGCGGTCCGGATTTTTCTGTAGCTATTTGTTTTTCCTTTGAAGAAAAGTAGAAATCAGACCTAAATAATCTGCTTGATTTTTATCCGAGGCAGCTGTGCTGGGACAGAACCCATCGTTCAGATCTGTTACCTTTTCCACAACACAGATAAATTAATTACAGGGCTTTCCCCTGACACCCAGACTCTTGCCTGCAAATGTTCGCATAAAAGATGAATGACAATGAGATTCTCATTACAGCTTGATGAATTAGCCTTTTCACTTCAGTTACAGCAGAGTCTACTTCATGGTCAACAGACTTGTTTAGACCCAGCCATTTTTTTTTTTCTCTCTTTCAATTCAAATCAAACATTTGCTGTCAAACATTTGCTCCTTCTCTTGGTGCTATCCATTACTTTGCAGTGCCCGTTAGAATTTTTCACTTTTCCGGGGAATTTGCCACACTGGCAAACTGTTCACCTCATTGAGCGCACGCTTCACCTGTACCGAGACATGACAGCAGTGCAAATAAATAATCGCCAGTCCCCGAGGGCCCGTTGCACGTGCTGGTGGATTTCCCGGGGCAGCGGGCGCTGGCTGCTCTCTCCCCCAAGGCGCTGGGGCGGCGAGTTGCTCGAGCTCATCCCGGAACGGGGGCCATAGGTGGGAGCGTGGGAAGCATTGCCTACAGCTGCCCGGGGGTCCCAGCGACCCACGGCTGCCGCGGGGGGAAGAGCACAGGAAGGAGCAGTTACTTCACAGACCCTCTTTGCAGTACTCAGAGCTAATCGTCGGGGGGTGCATTTGGAAATAACTGTCGGTTCTTCCATACGAACGAGGCGTAGACACACGATAATCTTGCTGAAGGATAATACACAGTTTAGTTAAAACTGAAATAAAATGGGGCAGGAGGGGAACGTGCAGAGGTTTTTCCAGGGAGTTGCACGCGCGTTTATTCCTCTCCAGTCGGCGCGAGGGTGGGAGAGCTGTCGGTCCGGCCCCCGGCGGGCTGCGGCGCGGGAAGACTTCGTTTTCAAGGGCACAAGTGCCGTTTTGCCGACCCGTTCTGCTGTGAGAGGCCAAATGCTTTTCCTGGGTAATTTGAAAAGCTATTGTCTACACAAAACCAAAGTCAAAATAACCATCCCTGCCAGGTGCTATTTTACAAAGAAAGAACATTGTGTTTCTTGCTCACAGTTCCTGGCAGTTTATCTTGTTCATTTGCTTGTATCTTTAAGTGTCAACATCTTGGTCAATTTTATTGCACTTGCCTGTGGTCAGAATATTACTAATGGTCGCTGTGATTGGTGTTTAGGGACAGGAATAAGTCATTCATAATGACCGTAAGTGAAAACATCAAAATATCAGTAGAAAAATAGTAGCCGTAGTGTCAAGCTGACATTATTTATGTGTCAATATTTACTTGTACATCTTTTCTATGTCTCCTAATCCTTCCCAGGCCACACTTACTGTGCTGGCTCCTCCCAGTTTTAAGAGGTTTGTGTGCTTTTGGAAGCGTTATCAGAACCAGATGCTGAGGCCGAGTGATGGCGACGGTCACCGGGTGGCTTCTGCCTCAGGAAGCAGTGCCCGTTCCCCACTGGCGTCCCCTCCCGCTGGGGCGGCCCCGGGAGACGTGAGCATCACTGACCCTCTCCAGTACGTTCACACGTCTTTGGGGACATAAGGTTTTCCAGAGTTTCCCGAGTCCCCTTGTCTGTCTGCTCGACAACTCCCTTTTGCTGAGGACAAGGCAGACACTTAAAAAACTGTTTTTCTATATAGCGGTTGTGTGAAGACGTGTGTGCAGAGGTGTGAGAAATCGGGGAACGGGAGGGAAAAGCTGCAAACTCTACAGCAAGTCTGGGGCCCAGCTCCGGTTCTGAGGGAAGAGGTGCCACCATTTCATTACCTGTTGGTCGTCTCCAGAGACCCTGGGAGGCGCCGGCAGAACGGGGCTTCGGGCAGTTGTCTGCAGTGGGGGTCTGGTCAAGGACTCCCATGTTTCGCGGCTGGGCTGGGCCCGGTGCTGTGATCGCTCCCCGGGTTGGTGCAGGCACCTCCTGGTCTGGAGCTGCCTGTCCGTCCGTCCGTCCGTCTGGCTGGCTGGCAGCCCCACCTGCCCTAATGGCGCGATCACGGCTGGATGGACTGTGGCACTGCTGGGTTTGATGGGGTGCTGAAGGCACCGGCGTTCGTCTGGACCGCACAACGGACCCGCTGAGACCCGGGGGGTTGTGTCCTGCGGCGGGGCTGTCCCAGCCCTGGGGCCGCATTAAATCACCTCCTGTGGCGCCTGCCACCTTCCAGCCTGCAGGCAAGGGTTAAAGTCCCTGTGGGGAATATAGATGAGGGGAAAACACGTCCAATCCTTTGCAAGGTGCAGCGAACTGTTCTCCTCACATACGATGACTCCAGGAACCGCAAAGTCTCCGTGTGCGCCGTTGGATGTTTTTAACCTGCAGCTGTTTGTGGAACCGCTCCCTTGTCGCTGCCGCTGCTCACAGCGATGTCTGTGTCCGTGTAATCATTATATTAAAGCAAAGCCACAGCAGTTATAGGCCTAAGTGATACGCAGGGAAGATGGCTGATGCTATCCATCAATCAGGGAGGAAATTGCCTCGATATCGTAGCTTTCTCCAAAAGCGGTGGGTGTGCAGTGGATGCGGTGCCGCCTGCCATCTGGGCCGTGCCCTCGGGGTCGCTCAGCGCCCGGGAGAATGCCGAGTGCTCAGCTCCCACGATCTCTCAGACAGCTTTTCTTTTTTTTTTTTTTTATCAAATTTTAGAAACTGTGACCATAAAGTAGCCAGAGGGAGACCATATAATAAATAAACTAATCTGGGAAATGATGTGTGTTAAAACGGCCTTTGCCAGAGGCCCCATGGCGCTTCCCGCTGGGCACTTGAAGGGCCCTTCACTTGTGTTGAGGCACAGGATGGTCCCTTCTCGCCATCGGCGCTGGCGTGGGCACCCTTCCACGGGGGGGCACGGGGCACAGCCGAATTTCATGGCTGACCGTGCAGGGGACGTTCTGCTCAGCTCTGATCCCCGGGGCTGGCTCTCTGTGAGTCCCCTCCCGCTCCTCCAGCGCCTCTTGAAGGAGCCGTCCTCCAGCTCCCGCGCGATGGCTCTGCGTCCTCCCGGCACGTCACTGCTGCGCCGGACGGCTCTCGTCTGCCAGAGCCCCGGGGGACTCCGCTCCTTGCAGCGAGCTGCCAGAACAGGGAAATCCCTTGGGGATCTCGGCTGCTTTACCTGCCAGCTCTCCAAGCAAGACTCCGATCTCTCCAGCCGTAAAATAAACCCTCACTGAGCCATATGGCCGGAGAGCAGCGTGACACCCCGATGGAAGGCACTCCCTGCTGTCTCTGGTGCCGATCAACGCAGCTTAGGGTGAAGCTGAGACTTTTAATGCCGGAAGCACAATGCACTCCTTTGACCTTGTAAATTCTTTTTATCGTGACTTTGGCGAGCTGCCTCCCTCGCAGGTCGCTGGGCTGTACGCGGATGCAACAGAAACGGTGGAGACGGCCGATTTCAAAGGTACACAGCGTTCTTCCACAGCACGTGGGGAACATTAATGCGTCAAAATCTCATTCTTGTGGCATAGGTTAAACTTGGCGCGGGGAAGGGTACCAGAGAAACTTCTGCAGTCACTTGTTCTAACAGAGATTACACAAATGTCCGTGCTTACATCGTTACATGCTACCTCTGCTCCCGCTGCCTCGGCTTCCCTGCGACTTTTCCTCAGTCGCTGGGACGGACGGACAGAGTATTTTGGAGGCATGAGCTGGGGCCGGAGCAGAGGAACGCCACTCCGCCGCACGGGCACTGCCGGCGTAGCACGGGGTGCTCAGCCTGGAAGGGCTCACTGCCCGGGCTTCTGAGACAAGCCATTTGCTTTATTGCAGGTTACTTACCCTCCAGGCTCTTACGCTCCTTTATTTCCTCTTAAATGGATGTTTTCCCCAAAGACAATCTTTTTAAAGCAATTCTAACAGGTTTCCAATTACTTTTCATCATATTAGTCTTCCATTCTAAAAATTTCTCTCTGAACATTGAGTCCATTTTGAGAACTTGGGAAAGAGGGTTTTTTTCTTGTTGTTCTACTTTTGTAAGGTGAGTGTGTTCACCAAAGAGCTTTCCCAAACCTCTCTCCTCTCTCCATTAGGAAAACCCCAGTGGATGGGTCAAAAATAGAACCGGCCTCTTGTGCTCTAATAGCAAGGTGCTTTTATCTTCTCCCAGCTTGTGCTTTGGAAATTTGCTGATAAATGGCACTTTTGTAACAGGAGCCTTGAACATTTGGGGTTAGGAAAATATTTAAATACATGAACTTCAGATGTAATGAGAAGTGCCATTTTAAGTCATGTTGAGTAGGTACTTAATCTGTACTTATCCTGAACCGTATTCCAGCCTACATTTAAGCAGGTTTTCTGAAATCAGGGCTAACAGGTCAGATATGGTCCATTTCTTTCCATCAGCATTACTAGTCCCTGGACCTTCCACAGTTGAAGAGGTGGGTTAACTGGTATTACGTTTGGGTATCAGTCAGGCTGTGAAGTAGGATAATAACCATCATATTCCATTGTTTTAAATCCTGAGAGGATCTGAGGGTAAAACACATTACTGAATACTCATTAAATTTGAGAAACTTCAAGTGAAAAAGTATATCAATACTAAGAATGAACATTTAAGATTGAAGAAAGAACCTCTGTCCTTCCCATCAACTGGAGAGCAAGAACTAATGTCAGAAAGACTATTTTCACTACCCGATTGTTCTGAGATTGTTTTTAAAAACGGCCGTGAATAATGACTTCCCATGCCACAATCCAGAACAGTCTTTTCCCATTTCCTCGCCAGCTGAAAGTGGGGGAAGTCGGATGTCGTGACAGCTCCAGAAGGGGCAGACAACAGGGGAAGAGGCTTACGGCACGAGAGGAAGGCGTCCCGGAGTGCCCCTGCTGCTCTCGCAACACCAGAAGGAGGTTGGTAGCATTGCATAGGTTGCATAGGAAATGCCGCACACTCCTCTACGTCAGACGGAGAAGTGGAGCCGGGGGCACTGTCCTGGGACGGAGCTACGCGCTCGCAGGAGCGGTGCTGGCATCCCATCCAAGGCGGGCGACACGTGACTGGCAGAGGGACTGAATGCTGCTTTGCGTGAAATGAAATGTCAATACCGGTAATTTAATGGCGGAGCAGCCAAAATGCTTGTAACTGGCAAGGACTTTCATCAAAGTAACGTCTTTCCATCTATGGCACTGGAGTGGGGAGGAATTTCAGTTGCTTACTCTTAAGTCTTCTTTATGTAAAATAATAATAGTAATAATAATTTTCTTAACAGAGTGCTTTCAAAAGCGGGTTTTGACATTTATCAAAATTGGAAGTTTTTACTGAAATAGAAATTACATCAGAAAATTGTTTCCTTCAAGAAGCATATAAAATATTTTAAATGAATCAAAATTTATCATTTAAATCTCTTATTTAAATTATTCTTTAATATGGCCAAATCAAATGGATAGAGTGAAGTCGTCTGCTCCCCTTCCCCTTTTTTTTTAAATTTGGTTGTGTTCTGCTGTATAGTCCTCTGCAGTCTGACTTTGGAAATGCTCAGGTTTTGAGAAGCTGAGGGCCAGGGCTAAGACCAAGGAGAAGGGACACTGAATTCCTTGAAGTCAAGCCACTGAGCCTTGGAAAGCATTTCCTCTTCCCTCCCGAAGTTGATAAACATAATAGAATTGGTGAATATTTATTTAGTGTAGCCCATTTATCTTGTCCATATTTGGGGTTCTGTTGTGCTTGTTTATTTGCGAGCCCTGGAGAATTGGGATTTAGTGGCACCAATGTTAATTAGAAGTCAATTTCTGTAATCGCTCAAGAAGTGCTTTTATTCTCATCCAGACATGGCATGAAATCAGCACCGTGTCACTCTGACAGTCGGTCTCGACGAAGTAATCACCATTCTGACGCAGAATATTCAAAATAATTCCCTAGAGTGCAATGTAAGAAAACAAAATAGGAAAAAAAAAGAAATTGTAATTTGCTGTTGGACTTTACACAAATTGGAAAATGAGCTCAACTTCAGAAATGCCTTATTTTATGTGAAAGTCTCGCCTTCGTGGAGAGCGACAGACATCATTGCGGCGTAGCTGTAAGAGCGAGTCCCCTGTCCCGGGGCGGGCGCTGGGCGGCCAGGAGTCCTCCGGGTGAGTCACTGACCAAAAGACGCTGCTCCTCTGCGTCCTTACACTGCAGTATTTTCTGAAACCTATTATATGGTTAATATCTGCAAAGCTCGTGATTTCGTTGGTTGATATAATTTTATTCAATATAGCTGCCTCATTGCATAAAGGTCTTGGTATTTAATATTTAATAGCATAAATCCCACGTGAGTCCTAGGCAGAGGATGAAAATTACATTTTAAATTAATGTGCGCTCGAAGCCCGCTCTTGTTTCTTTCAGCATTTAAAGGCCAACAGCCCTTTTCAAGCATAACACCGGCTCCCAGAGGCGATGCCCGTGTTCTCCTCTTCAAAATGGCCACTTATCCTCAAAAGGTCTGGGGTGGTACCTGCTCACGTGCTGAGACAGAGCAAGCGGGCGCCGGTTCTGGTGGCGCCGGCAGCGTGAGGACCGACGCTGCCCCGGGGGACACACGCAGCCTCGTTACTAGTAACGCAAAGAGCTAATTAGTAGGACAACAGTGCGACTGCGGTCCCCGGTGAGCGGACTGAGCGCGGCCACCCGCAGGGAAGGAGCTTTCCTGGCAGCGTCGGAGCAGGAGCAGTGTCCCCGGACGGGCGGTGGTCCCGGGGGAGCCGCCAGCTCTGCGTCGCGCCTCGCTGGCACGTTCGAGCAAATGAATCTCGTCGGGCGGTGAACGAAGCGTCTTCCAGCAGGCTTGGGGCTTTTGCCGTGGAGGGCCAGGGAGCTCCTGGGACTGTGGCTTTTGAGCAACGTGGTCCAGTTCTCCGCAAATCTTCAGCTTTTGCAAGCATCATAGCGTGTGTGACTTTGGTGGAGATATTCAGCTTGCTCTGTTTTGGGGGGCAGGCCACACATCAGCAGTGAATCATGCCATTTTTTTCTGAAAATGTGAGTCAACGTTTTTCTTTCTCCTGTGCAGGTGAAGCGGGTTACCCCCAGCGGGTGCCCTGCGCACCCCGGCCCTCTCGGCACGGACACGTGGGACCCACACAGTCTTCTATCGCTCCTTCGTGCTGGCAGCGTGTGGGGGAGGACGCTGCAGCGGCGCCCGGAGGAGCCCTCCTGCGCGGCGTTGGGGTCTGCCGTGGTGCTGTGGCCTCCTGACGCCGGCACAGCACCGCGAGGGACGCGCCGCGGCGGGTTTCCGACAGCGCCCGTCTCGCCTCTGGGGCGATAACCAGCAGCTCCCGGGTGCTCCCCGTACTGTGGCAGCAGTACCCCGGTGGGGTTTTCAGAGCCTCATCAGCATCCATCAGGTTTGGCCGGGTTTTCAGAGGATTTCAGGATGCGGCGCATACCCCGTATTTCACATTCTTTTACAGATTTGGCTATTTATATCGCTGCTGTCACGGGAGCTGAACTCAGCAGTGACTCCTCACGTCTGACCCCGGGCAGTCACTCACCAGAGCGTGCTATACGGTTACGAATTAAACAAATACTGTTTTAAAGCCCCGTCTGGCAAACACTCAGCAGCCAGTTTGGTACTTATCATGAGGATTATCCTAAGTGCCTTCAAGATCGCTTCCTGAGAACGCTTTATTTATATATTGTGGATAACTGTTTGTGTCCAGGCCAGGCAGAATTTCTCCTCTTGGTCTCAGCGGTGGGGAGGAGAGGCAGGAACGGCCGTTCTCTTTCTGTGCTACTTTGAAAGCCTGAAGTGCTCCAAAAGGAAGGTCAAACAGAGCGTTTCTTCATGTTAATTCCTTTGAGTGACATTTAGAGTTAACCAACGGTGTTACAGACTTTTATTACAATAGCAGAGTCGGTGCTGGGAGGTTTTGCTCTCGCATGGTGTGTCGCTCTCGCACTACAGAGACCTTTTAAGAGCACGGGAGCTGCTGAGGAGAATTACCTTGATGTACTCTGGGGCCTCTTTCTGCTGTAATTCTGCCATCTCTGCCAGCAGTTGGGAATTAATGGCACCGTGTTCCTGCTCGCCGAGCGCTGCCGGGCTCGCTGCCGGCCGGCGCCGTCCCCCGCCTGGGCAGTGGGTCGCAGCACCGGTCAGCGCCTGCGGACGCGCGCCCTCGGAAAGGCAGCGGGACGTGGCGGCAGGGGAGCGGAGCTTCAGCGCAGGCCTGGCGCCAGCGCAGGACAGGCAGCGCCTTCCGCTGCAGCGAAGGCCCCTCTGCTCCTTTCCCAGACCCTCCGGAGCGGCGCGGCGCTGCCCGCGGGAGCCTGCCCGGGAACAGCCTGCGGAGCCGTACAGTCATAGCTGCGGCTGCAGAACGCTCATCTCGCAAACACTTTATGAAGCCAAGTGATGGTAATTTCTTTACTTTCTCCCTGATGAGTTTTAGCACCAATTATTTCCTTTTTGTTTCTGCTGGGATAAGGTTTGAGACGGAAATCTGCACCTGAATTTTTTGTGCTTGAGACATAGCACCCAAAAAGGTGTTCAACTCCTCACGCAGTTTATAGACCCACGCCACAACTAGCGATAGGCGTTGTCCCCGAGATGTAATTTCCTCCAGCCTCAGTGAAATTGATATATAAATATCTATACATATATAACATTTCGGATTATGTAATTCCACCATCTGCTGCTTTACATAAACAGTGCTCATATCCCACCCCTGCTGCTTGACACAATGGTGTCCCCCGTACAAATCTCAGCTGACGAAGGAGGGAATGCACTTTTTGTTCTCCTCTAAGGAAATACTCCTTCCTTCTAGTAAGGTAGAGGGAGAGAACTTGCAAAGCAGAAACACCGTCTATTGTAACATGGGCCATTTGTTTCCCACTTACTGTCTTTGTTCTTAGATATGCAAACCAGGCAGATTGTGTTTACTTTGATAAGCAACTCTCCTGCAGGGTCAAGTAGAAAGAGGAGATTGGCAGGAAAGGAGCAAATCTCCCTTAAACAAAAATGTCTGCAATAATTAGCAAATGTGGCAAGAAAGAGTGGGTAAACAAGCAAAAGGTGAGAAGTGAAAGGTAAGCTTCAGGGCAATTCATTAAGTTGGTAAATGAAGAGCAAACCCAAATTTCTGCAAGCGTTTAGCAGATGGAGGGTATTCTGGGAGCATGGCGTTTGTTCAAGCAGTGAGTAAAAGCTAGAAATACACGGAATTTTAAAGGAATCGTTGGTTTATTTCTCAGAAACGAGCCATGAGGAAGGCAAGGCAGTGTTTACGTTGTCTGTGCCTGCATTTGTATTTCTACTGCTTCGGGAGCCTGAAGAACTGGAAGCCTGCTTTTCACCATTGGGGCCCCCACAGCCGGCTCTGCTTTGCCGTTACAGGTGCCAACCCAGTGACTTAATTAACCTGCAGTGCGGCACACACACAGCTGATGTGAGTTGGGATCTACCTCCTGTGCTGTGGTGGAGCTGAGTCCTACTGCCCGTCCGCCCCCAGGGACCTTCTTCCCACCCGGCGTCCGCCCCCGGGGGCTGCCAACTGCTCACGCTGGTGACCTCTGCGGCAGAGGCGTTGCGAGGCACCTCTGGAGGGCGGTCAGAGCTGAGGTGGGCCCAGTCACCCTCTCCAGCGGCCAGGGCCAGAGGGTAACGGCTCGGGTGAGTCACTGGGGAGGGGGATCGGACGCGGGGGTGACTCTCCCTCAGCCTCTCTCCCTCCGTGTCCTGGGTGTCTGGAGCTGGCTGAGCCCACCGGAGAGATTTGGGTAACTGCCACTGACAACTGCCCTCTCTTCAATGAAGGGGCTCCGCTTCGCAGCAGTGGGGGGCGGGCTGGCTCGCTGGCACCGTTCAGGGCTTCTCTGAAGGCTCCTAAAAGACTCAGCCCTGGGCTGTCTCCAGAGCTTTCTTGCTCCGAGCTCCAGGAGCAGACTTGCTTAATGACTATGTCATCACCCTAATTTGTACTTTTTTAAAGACTGAAACATACTTGATGTTAGGGTGGGCTGCTTTATGATAGTTACTGTTAGGGGGTTTTTTGGGAGGAAGAGGTTGGAAGTGCTCCACAGGGGCGAGACTGCCTTCCATATGTTCAGTTCTTGGTGGTTTTATTTTTGATTAGGAGCAAGGGACAGATATATGTTATGAGGAAGTGATGAATTACCCGGCATGTCTGGAGCACTGGGGATTTTCTCACATCAGGATGATGGTGATTGATTTTTCTTTCTTTTTTTTTAAATCTGCAGCAGAGGAATTTCTCGACGCCTGATTGCGGCTGGCAGGTAAGCTGTGGAACTGGCGTGCTGGTGGCTGTGACAGGCCTTCCTATCTCCTGTCCCCACTAAATTTTAGACTTTAATGGCTTGCTGAAGACATGCTGTCAGGATGATGGAGATGGTGAGATTATTAAATGAGGACATCTTCTACTTGCTAAATTGCTTTAATCTCACAGGAGGCTGTATTAGCTCATATTGGCCACCCCTTTGCAGGGGTTAGAGGGGAAAGCAAAGATACAAAGAGTAGGGATGGGGACTGCAGAACCCAGCAGTGTTTGCTTTCCTGCAAATGTGCAGCAGAGCCCGTGGAGGAAGGTGGGAATCGCACCTCTCTGCCTGCACTGCTGGCACGGCGCTGGCCGGAGAGGAGGCAGAAGATGAATTTAATTGATCCCAGTACGTGCTGGTTCCAGAGGGCTATTATTGGCTTTGGTGTGTGTGAAGCGCAGCACATCTGGTGTCTTGTCCCTTGCTGGCCATGGAAACAACGAAGTAGTTATTCTGTGTCAGGCTGCTTTGTCCTGTGCTGTTGTGTGGACTCGCGCCCCGTACCGAGGGAGAGGAGGGCTGCGGCACGGGGGCTGGAATTTGGATCCTAAACTTGAGTATCTGTTTCTCTGGGAACTAGATTGCAGTTGCAATTTATATAAAATTACTCTTTTCAGACAGCAATGATGGAACTGGTTTGGACTAATTACAGAGTCGTTCAAATATCTTGGGCGTGATAGCGTGACTCGAAATCCCATGCACTGCATTTGTTATCAGCTGGGGAGGTGGAGGGGGAAGGAGGCAGGAAATACTGAAAGGAGCAGAAATTAGGAAGGAAGGAGCAGAAAAAGGAATGAATTAAAAACAGGAGAAGGGGAAAGAGCCATGTGAGCAGCCACCAGTACGGCAAATACAGCACCCTCAAACAGCATTCGTTATGAGTGTGAAGGCACATACCTACATTCCCAAAATGAAGTAGGAAATAGTCTGTGAGCTATTGGTGATTTCTGTTATGTTTATTGCTTGCTGAATTAAGTTTTCCTGTTGGATGATGCTGCAAAATGATGGTAATAAGAGCTGTAATTTGGTCGTAAGCATCTAAGTACGTAGCAAAGGTATGCTGGAAGAGAGAAACTTCTCCTGTCACCGGGTAGGAGTGGCTTTGCAGACCATCCACTTAGAGATGGTCACTGCTCCCGAAGGATGTGCATGTTTTGCCGGGTAAATGCTTTCTTGTGACTGAACTTCCCAGAGTGGCATAAAAGTAGCAACTGAACAGAGAGAAATATTCAATGTCAAGGTAAATCTGTACTGCCGTAATGCTCTGTGGGTGTAATTAGCCCAGCCGTCGCTCCCGCAGAGCTGGGAAATGCTGGGGTTCTCCAAGGGGTGTCATTCCTCGGTATTGTTCTCCTCTGAAAGCGCGGTGTGTCGTTTCAGTCTTACTCAGCCCAACCCGTGGGTCAGTAAAGCGTGGGTCGCGATTCCCGCACGGCTGAACTGCTGGCGCGTGGCACACGTCTGATGAAGCTGATCAGGGACACGCAAAAGCGCGGTGACTCGGTGGGTGGTTTTATCCAGCTTAGGCTTAGTGTGCAACAAAGCTTCCCAGTACGGTTTCCTTGAAATCCAGCATGGTTTCCGGGTCCCCTGCATTACCTGTAGTTTCTCCTCCCGTAGCCGTAGCTCTGCTGGCGGGGCCGTGTGTCGCCCCCGACCCCTGTGTCCCCGCTGGGAAGGCAGCAGTGGTGTCTGTCAGAGGCAGATCCTAGAACTCCGCTGAGCTCGGCCAGAACCCCCCCTGCCCAGGCGTGCCGTTGCTGCGCGCAGGCGCCACGGCGCGCGCCGAGCCGCGGGGCGGTACGGCCGCGTGGGACGGCTGCGGCTTGCCTCGCGCGAGGTCCGCGGCTGGGCTCCTCCTGCCTGGGGAGCCGTCGTCTCGGCAAAACAGTTCAGTCCCGCAGCTTCCCGTCGGAGGAGACCAGAGCGGTGACAGCCTTCCTTTCGCATCTGCTTCATTTTGACTGTTGAAGAAAGCCTAGCTGGATTCGGAGCAGGTGTGCCAGCTGCCCACAGATGAAAATGCGGCCCCATCTCTCTTCCTCTGCCCTAGTGTCTGCGCAACTGAAAAAAAAACCCGACAAACGTACAAAACCCCCACCAAAAATAAACTCCACAACACTGAATAACCTTCTCTAACTAGGCTGGAGTTAATCAAGCTGGATTTATTAAGATCTTTGCAACCAAATGAGCTGATTACCAGTAGGAGGAAACTTCGTTTATTATCTGATTTTAAAAGCTTGAATAATTTTAGCCATTGACTTTATTGTCAGCCGAAAGAACTATTTCAATTATTATCTCTAATAACTTTGGAGGACATCTTTAAAGTTCTTTTCCATGAATCCTACTTCAAATGCTGCTGCGGAGATGAAAGGAACAAGCTTAACCCAATGAATA
Organism: Vanellus vanellus; assembly: GCF_965231255.1. Taxonomy (NCBI): domain Eukaryota; kingdom Metazoa; phylum Chordata; class Aves; order Charadriiformes; family Charadriidae; genus Vanellus; species Vanellus vanellus. Next base: position 12,817,125 of record NC_138924.1, on the reverse strand, counting down.
ACTGATAAACCAGAAATATCACTGCCTCGCCTCGAAACATCACAGATCAGAGCTCGTCCCTTGAATATAATCATAGTGTATGCTATCTCTGGCCTTTATTGGAAGCAGAGCTCTTTTATGATATTCTGTCATTTATGACAGTTCCTCCAGAGAGTTCATTAGGATGAACATTAATGTGGCTGAATCTAGGAAACTGCTTTTCCTGACATAATGCCAACATACATTACAATACTGTGCCAATGCAGCGCGGGAGCTTTATGGTTGTTTAATGTGTGTGTGTGTGTCGCAAATTGCATCACTTTTTAACTCGCTCTGTAAAGCAGTATTTTTTTTCCTGAATTATCACCACTATAAATACATGTAATGGGGCGCCCAAACAGCTGTTCTGTTCAGCAGCTCTCTCTGATGATTAGGTGTCCATAGGTTAGAGTTTCCAGCACTGGAGAGCTGCAGTTAGTCCATACTGGGTTCAAACCATCAGAGTGAGCACGTGGGTTTTCCCCCTGCTTTGTTGGTGTTTCTTGGAGTTCTTTGTACATAAAAAATCTGTATGAGGAATTGAGGCGAAGGAAAGAAGCAATGGCCAAGAAATAGCTGATGGCTTTCCCCATCTTCTGTCTGTTTCCCCACGGCTGTGTTACGCAGGATTAGCGAACTTCCACTCCAAAGTCATAGCACAGTCGTGGTGGAGCGTGCAAGGCCAGCATGGGTTAGCCGCTTCCATGCAAGGTAGAGCGTGTGGGTGTATGTTTGTAAAAGAAAAAACAAAAACAAAATCTGCAACAAAAAAAACCAACACCCTAAGCACCACCCCCCTGCTGTTGTTGTCAAAGGGTTTCATCTATCTTGTTACGAAATGAAACATAGTAGAACGCCCTTGCTGCTGATTCTCTCTCTCTGTTTTTATTTTCTTTTATTTTATTGTAAAGAAAAAAAAGGTGTTGCCGTGTCTGGTGAAAAAGGACAGGACAGATACAAGAAATTCACTGAAGGGAGAAAAGGATAAGATCTAGCTAATATTTTCTGGAGGAGCAAAAGAGCATCATACAAAACTGCTACATAGGCACATGGCCAGAAAAGAGAGACTACTATAAATGTCCATAGGCCAAAGTAATAACAGTAAAGTTGGTTTGGTTTTGTTTCTTAAAATAAAAGCAAGCCAGGCTAAAACTTAAGGCAGTAGAAAAGGTGACTGAACGTAACAGACGCTTCTGAAATCCCAGCAGAATGACCAGGATACCGGAGACCAACTCTTTGGAGCGAGGGGAAAGCCTCTCATCCTGCTGAGGTCGCGCAGGGATGGCCCAAGTCCATTTCTTCGTTTCCCACCCCAGACTTGATATGGTGGGATGGGCAAATCCAGAAAATGACTGGTTTCCTATCTAGTGTCCCCTGGGGAGTATCCACGGGGTCACGAGTATATTTCCAGGCTCCGTGCGATGTTACATGAGCACGTGCCGTACTATTACTTGACTACCCTAAGGAGGTAGCTGGGAGAGCGTTAGAAAATGCTGTTATTAAGGGATTAAAAGATTAGTCTTACGATTGTGCATTTTTCTACAAGAGATGGGTGTCAAAACAGCAACACAAAAATAGATTATCATGTTGATAATGCAAAGTATGTCACTAATTGCACTCAGGCATCAATTTGTTGGCTCCTCAGTGTGACTGACAGCTTTATTCCACAAAAGTCTATCTATGTTTGATGTCATCATCCAGGACCACCAAAACTATCAGAGTGTGTGTGTGGGAGCAACTATATTTATTTTGTATATGGTGTTGTGTGGATGAGTATATCCTACGTGGCTTGGGACAGATGTTGTTACCGAGATATGAATATCCAGCCCGGGGCATGCATGAGAACAGTAGGCTGAGCTCTCGTACCTAACAAAGCCTTTTTGGGTCGTTCTGATCCACTGAAAAGGGGCAAAGAGTTCCTAAAATGGCCACGTGTCAGAGTGGCGGCAGAGCAGCTTAAGTGGCTGCGCTGTCAGTAAGAGCCATGCTTTCTGTGTCCGCTTCGCCCTGCGGGGAGGTGGTGGAGGAGAAGGAAGGGTGTCGGTGCAAACTGGAATTTGCCCAACGCGTTGGCTAAACGCCGTCCCTGCGCGCCGCTTAACTAATTCGGCAGAGCTGCGGGGCTGAGGCCGGGCAGAACTTCTCTGCTGCTTGTGCTGGCAGGAGAGTAATTCCCACTGGTGGGAGCAAGTGGAAAAAACGGAGGTGTGGAGAGCTGACCCTGCACCCGAGGGATTTTGCTGTGTTGGCTCTGGCGAATTACTGGGGCTTTGTGGTGGTGGGAGCAAAGTCGGGCTGAGGCTGATCATCTATTCCTTGCACGCCGAGTTGGGATGGAGAACACTGAAGCTGTAAACTACCTCATGCTTTTTCCCATAGCTTTATTCTAATCTCCTTTCTGGGTCAATTCCCAGGTAAAAGAGCCATGCCATTACATTTCTAATTGTTTTCAGCTCAGTCTTCTGAGTCGCCAGCGCGGGGCTGGCAGAGCCGACAGGACACGCTGTAATGCATTGTGTACAAGCATCTTATCTGGTTGGCGCTGCCGTGGGTACCGTGCTTCGGAGACTTCCACGAATATGGGCATTTATCTTAGTCAGCTATAATGAACCGCATCTGCCAGGCGGGGAGAGGACAGCTGTAGTGGATCCAAATCAGCTCCGTCTCTGTCAGGGCTGCCTGCCTGCGGGTGGGATGGAGGGCATCCGAAGGGGCTGAGTCGGGAAGCTTGGCTGAGGGGCAGGAATAAGACTTTGGGGAAGGACCTTCAGGGCCTGTGAGCGAGTGGCTGGGTTCGATGTTAGACAGACTTGGAGCCCCAGTACCTGTAGGGGGGGTGGGGAACCCCAGGAACATCCATATGAGGCTTATCAAGTTTGGGTCAAAAAAGCAAGGCGTCACGAACTGCTGAGACTGGGGACCGGGTACCTGTGTGGTGGGAGGAGATCTAGCGCAGCCGGTCACGTAGGGTCGCCCAAGGAACGGGGTTGGAACGTGGAACTGAGAGAGAAAACCTGCGAACCCAGCTGTGAGGTGTGAGCCCGGGATCGCAGGGACCACGCGGCTCGCGAGGGCAGCCCCTGCTTTGGGGCGACTGTGGTTTGAGGGGAGGCAGAGCAGCTGTGAAACCGGAACATTAATAGATGGGGCAGTGAAAATCGGGGAGACTTGGCTTTTCTGCCTGCGCTGGGCAGAGCGGGGAGCGGAGACTCGCTGCCCTGCGTCCCGAGGCGCTCTCCGTAGGCAGTCCGCTGTCACCTTGGTTCACAGGGGGACGTCAGGAGGCGAGCACTGCACGTGAACCCTCACAAGCGTGCCTTGCTGTGCCCCGTGAAAGCCCTCCAGTTGTGCGTGGCTTCAGCCTGCATCTGTCTGGCGGCTCCTTGAGGCGGTCTGCGCGTTCCCATCTACCCCAGGTCCCGGAATTTTTTATGCTGTAGGCATCAAAAACCGCCCAGGCTGTGGCCTGACATTTTGCTCCCCGCTCCGGGCCGGAGCCGGGCTGGCCGTGGGTCCGTCTCCTGCAGAGCTCTGGGGCGCCGCAGGCGAGAGCGTCCTGCGGTGAGGCTGCTGCCCGGGGCTGGACTGGAAACCCGCTGCTCGTGCCGCCCATCCCCTCGCCCCCCGCAGCTCCCGCCGTTGGGAGAGCGTGCGGCAGCCCCCTGCCCGCGTCTGGCCCGCGCCGGCTCCCGGAGGCGGCGGGTGCCCCGCAGGAGGGCTGCCAGAGCCGGCGCGGGCATCGCTGCGAGGAACCCCGCTGGGCACGGGCACGGCCGCCACTCTCCCTGCCTCTTGGTGCTGGTGCCGAGAAGCAAAAGGAAGATAAAGCTTTGTTTTCTATCCGCCCTCTGCGGCCCTTCGGAGTCAGTCGACTAGATCTTCTCGCTCTTTCAAGGCTAACCATGTCAGCAAGAGGCAGCCAGGTTATGACTCTGTTCTTAATAATTAGGAAGACAGGTATAGGAGGGTGGAGAGGCTTCCAAATGATTTTTAACAGCTAGTTATTTCCTTTAACAGCCTGGATTGGTATCCCATATTGCTGATGAATATGCTGGAGCGACTGGATTGATTGATAGTAATTTCAGGACGTGACTGGGAATCCAATTAACTTTTAGAAAATGTTTAAACAAACAGCTTAAATTGAGTTGGTTTTGTGGGGGTTTAGCAGCCCTGAAATTTTGTTCCAGTTTGGAACAAAACACAAACAAAAAACCACCAGATTTACTGGGCTATTAACGTTTTTAAATTAATTTGCTTTGCTGCAGTAAAATCATTCTGTTCAACCAAGTCAGTTCTTTATTCGATTGTATTTTACATGATTATTGATATCTCTACAGCAGAGAGTACTATTCTGTACCATCTTGTGTTCTCTAATGATTTGAATGATAAATAACAGCACAATTAACTTCAAAATAAGAAACTGTTTCAAAGCCAGCCCCTTTCAATTCTCCTCTCCAATAAAGTCAAAACAGAGCAATTTGACAGATTCAAGGTACTGTGTTTCTAGGGTTTTTTTCAGAACACATTTTGATTTAATAAGCACTAGCAGGGGGAACAGAGTTTTATTTCCAGCAAGACATCATTTTCCAGTGGAAAAACATTGCCTTTCATGAGCGTGACGGGCTGCCACTCGCCTCTCCAGCGCTGGCGCCGCGGCAGCCTGGGCACGATGCTGGTGGTGCCGAGGCAGGCGCAGCCCGGCGCGGCCGTCGCCCTCGGGGTGCGTGGGGCAGCGGTGGCTGGTGAGCCCCCAGCGCCGCCCGTGCCGCCGGCCTCCTGTGCCCGCTGTCCGTGCGGTGCCGGCGCGGTGGGGAGCCGACTTCAGCGCCGGGGTACCACGCGGCGCTGGACAGTATCACGGGCTCAGCTCTGGGGGCTCTTCCCTGTGCCACGCGCTTGGTGGGGGCGGCACGGGGGGTGCACGTGTGGAACTCGCACGCTGGCGGTGCCAAGGGCCGAAGCGGAGGGAGGAGGAGAGACACAGCCCCGCGTTTCCCCATGTAAATGTCATCCCTGGCGGCAAACTGAGCCCGCCGCTCGCGGCCCCAGAGGGCTGCTTAAAGAGGACCGCTGGGGGAGAGGGAGAAAGAGGAAAACAAAAAGAATAAAGAAACTTTATCAGTTAATTGGTGAAAGCCTCTCTTTGGCTGAGTGTATTTGTTTTGCCAAGAGCCTCCCCTTCTTCCCCAGAGTGCTCTGGCAAGTGAAGCCCTTGCAGATAAAGCAAAGGATCTGCTGAATGCACGGCCATGCATAATTTAGTAACGCTGGAGCCTTCTGCGCGGCTCATCACAAACTTGCATTCAGTAAGTGCTAACACAACTCCTTTGTGGAGAGGGATTTCTGTGTGTTTCTTCTTTTTTGGTAAGATTTGGATATCAGACCCCTGCCAGGAATTAAAAATTGACCGTCAGGAAGCTCGTTAGCAAGGCTAATGTTTAACAGACATATCCATTCATACACACACACGCAATGAAAATAAAGAAATGTTTGTGAATTCTTGAGTGGGTTGACTTTGAAGGATAGTATGAATAAATAATGGAAGGCTAGGTTTTCCTTGAATTCGCGCTATTCACCCATAAGTCATAAAAACAAACCTGATGCTAGAGAAAATAGCTCGGGGGGTGAGGGGGAGGAAAGACAACTCTTCTTTCATGCTAAGGAAAAAAACATGTTTTGTTTCTCTGGACTAGGTGTTTGAGAGGAAGAAGCCATAACCCTAACTTAGGTGTGTCTGTCCCCGTCAGGTAGATGTTTCATGCAGGGAGGAAGACAAAAAATGATTAAAACTAGTGCTAATATTTACTTGGACTAATAGAATGTTGAGCAACATCACCTGAATTGAAATCAAGATTGTAATTAGTAGGTGGTTCATTCTGTTCTAACAATGCAGAATAATTAATTCTTCTTTTTCACCCCACAAATAGTAATTAAAGAGAAATATTACATAGCTGCACCTGTTTTTCATTATACGGTTGCCACAGTAAGTAAACCAAATCTTTTATTGATGAGAACAGCCGTAAGTTTGAAAACTGAGTGAAGAGCATGAAAACCCCTCTGAGGTTCCCTAGAGACATGTGAGAAACCTGAAATTATTAAAACATATGGTGGCACATACTGATTACCAACCGCTCCTGCTGTGGTTGCGAGCCCCAATTTCTCTTCGACTTTCAGCTTTTCTAAGTGTTCTTGACTTGGTTGGTTGTTTCCCCCCTTCCTTCAGTGAATCCCTTGTGACAGGGAATCAACACGACGTTGCATAGGTACAGACTGTTGCGTGTTGTTTCCCATCCACCTTTCCCAATGCTTTCGCGTGATAAGGTATTTCTTTTTATTTTAATAGCCGGGGCAGCGATGCGCTCGGAGGAAACATGAGCAGCATGGAGATGCTTTCTTTCTCGTCTCCGCGCTTATTTGTGAGGTGCGGCGCAGGTCATGGCAGTCAGTGGGAGCAGCGGGGAGTAGGTTCGGATCAGTGCCTGCGCCAGAGTACACGGATACTTTGCAGAACCAACAGGAAGGTTTTCAAGGACAGAGGAATCGTAGCGTCAAAAAAGGTATTGCTTGTTGTGATGAAAAGAACCTTAAAGTTGGAGACTTGGTGAGTTGACAGTGCAAAAGGTGAACTTCCTGAGGAGGTTATCACCAGCAGCGTGGAGCGGGGCCGGTGCCCTGCGGTGTGTCTGAAACGTTCCCCGTAGCATTAGTTTGAGAGCAAGGAAAGGGGAAAGCAACCCCTGAGTATAGTTTTAAATAATAGCCATAATGAGGAGAAGCGTTTGTATTAAGAGGACGACCATTCATTTGCTTTGAAAGAACAGAAAAGGTGTTGTTTCAGCAGATTTCAACATGTGTGGACCTGCATGCGTCGGTCTCCAAGCGTCCTCCCGGCCCAGCCCAGGTAGCGGGTTTGGTTAGTGGCTGTGGATGCTGCTGTTATTTGTGGAAGTATTAATGGTATTCTGGGAATTTGCCAAATATGTGCTTTTCTTGTTGTTTTGTGTCCGTGGTGGCAGCGTCCAGAACCAGGCGGTGACTCCAGGCGCAGGGGTGGCTGTGCCATCCCGTACCCCTCTGGCGTGCTGCGCCGGCTGCGTTGTGGCGTCGGGTGGGTGACAAACACCCGCTCCCCCCGCAGCGGTGCCGGGTGCTCTGTCAGACAAGTATGGAAACCGCTGCATTCCCCACCAAGAACAAATCTGACGTTGCTCGAAAGCAGGGAGGGCAGTGCCGGCAGCGGGCTGGGGTCCGGCTGGGCAGGGACGCGGGGCGGCGCTGGGGCTGTCGGTGGCTCTGCTGCTCCCGCTGCAGAAGAGGGCAGCAAACCGGCTGCTCCCGAGGAAGCGACAGCCAGTTGAGCTTACGAGCAGCAGGCAGTTTTGGAGGTCAAAGTTTGGATTGCTTGAACCTCAGAAATTATTTCTCCACTCTGGTAAAGAGCCTGAAAATGTCAGTGTTTATAACTCGGTTCAAGAGGGCTGGACTCATTTAGCTGATTGATTTCTGTATAGGTGGACAAAATTTTAGTCAACTGTTCCTTGCTCCCCATGGCATTTTATCTTGCTGCTGTGCTGTGCAAGTTTAACAGAATTCTTCAGCAATTATCAAGAAACGAGTCCAATCAATGGATTGGATTACTCCAGTGCAGGTTACAAGCTGGGACTGGGGTGACACCGGCTGAGTATCACCTTGTGACTGCAATTTGTCACCTGGTTTGGAGACCAGAGGAGAGCTTTGCTAATATTCGGGTGTGATTTCTTGAGAAGATGGGTGATTTGCATGGAAAATCTGTCCCTGCCCCGGCAGTCCCAGTGCCACCTCGGGTACCCGAGCAGCGCGTCATCTCCCTCCCCTCCTCGCGCAGGAGCGTGATGCAGGAGCGAGTCTCACATTGCTGTTACCGTTAATGGTCCAGAGGCCTCGGCCAGGTTTGGGAGGGGTGTTCCGGGTGCCGTCCTGCCCAGAGCAGGGCGCCGCAGCGTGCAGAGAGGGCGCTCTGAGCCACCCCGGGCTTGCCCAGGGATGGGGCGGTGATGGTTAGAGGCCGCTCCGTGCGAGAGGCGGCGCCGCCGGGGCTGCGGATGCGGATGGATCTCCAGCTGCCTGTAGGGTTTCAGTTGTGGCAAACAAAGACCAGGAGGTTATACACAAGTAAATACTTTCCGTAGGAAGGCAAGAGCAGGCAAAAGCACACGAGGAATTGCGCTGCAGACCTCTTGCAAACACGGGCCAGAACTTACCCCGAGAGCAGTGGTCCGGCGGTGCCCCACACCCTCCCCGCGGCCGGACCGACGGACAGTCCCTCTGCAGCGCTCTGGTGTTGGTTCAGCAGCGGCCTCCAAGCCCCGTCCCTGTTAGGTGTACGAGGTGGTTTAAAATCCCATTTGTCTCAACAGCCCCTTGAAGCACGAGGCTTTATTTTACTGTGGTTTTAAAAAAACGTTGTTGTGTAGCTGATTTTAACACGGAGTGTTTACACTTGGTATTATATTTGGGCCCCAGAGAGAGAGTATATTTGTATGTCTGGTTGATGTATTTATACTGCTTGCCGAGTTCCCCCGGTGCAAGGACATACACTACCACTCATTGGCCATTATCTGTGCCGTTCTCTTTTTACGCATGCATAAATATTTATTGATATTGATTAATATTCATTTCTCATAAATAATACATCACCTTGATTCTGTATACTCCATTGAGAACAATGCAGGAATACACCAAAGTGTAACAAATGCGGCAGTGGAGCTCGCTCCGTGCCGCGGGGGAGCTGCCCCGGCAGCTGGGGGCCGGCGTCGGCAGCGTGGCGGTGCGGGAGCGCTGCGGGAGCGGGGCAGCTCCGCGCTGCAGCGTGTCGGCATCGCTGCCCGGACGGTGCTGGGCTCAGACGCCCCAGGCTGGACCTGCTGGGTTTTGGGCACTGCTGGCACTGCCGCTGGCTTTAGGTGGAAAAACTCTTTCCTCTGCCCCAGGTAGAGAAAACCAAGAGGGAGCGTGGCAGCAGACCGCTCCGTTGGCTGCGGGTGCCGGTGCCGGGCCGTGGGGACGCCGGGGATGGAGTGCTGTCACCCGCGTGGGCGGTGAGCCGGGCGCTGCCGTCCCAGTGCCTCACCAGAGCCCATGTCCTGCTGGATCCCGGCACTGGGTGCCGCCGGCCTCGCGTGGGGAGCTGCAGGCGAGGCGTTGCCGGAGCAGAGCCCGCGGGCAGCCAGGACGTGGCCTCCACCGCTGCACTCCAACCATCCACCGCGAGGGATGGGGCACGGCAGGGGTCGGGGTTTGCACGCTCAGTGCGGGCACAGGGGAGGTTTTGCCCTCCGGCCGTGGAGGAGGAGAGCTGGCACAGGGGACGGGAGAGCGCTGGGTGCTGTGGCCGAGGGCGCATCGCTCACAGCTATCGCCTCTCTGAACAACCTGAGTTATTAACGTTAGTATTTTTTTGCCTCAGTAAAACTGGAAGAGCGTCATCGGGTCCCACAGCCCCATTGTACCAATCACAGCGTAAGTAAATAACATAAAAGCTAAGCCCTGAGAGAGCCCCCGGTCCGGGGTTTAGTCAACTCAGTCGGGAGGGGAGGAGGAAAATAACATTAGAGGCGAGCGCAGCCGCGGCTCCTCGGCGGGGAAAAGTGGGTCATTCTGAAGCAACAAACAGCTGAAACAAAAATCAAATAAACAAAAGAAAGAGAAAAGAAAAAGGAGATGGGATTAGAAAGAAAACTCTGTTTTATCAAATCCCGGCTGAACAGTGACAGCGGTTGTGGGACCGCGCGGGCGAGCGCTGGGCTCCGCACCCGGCGCTGGGCAGGGAAGGGGCCGCGCGCTCCCCGGGGAGCGGTTGCGTGTGCCGAGCCAGGGAGCTCCGGAGAAAACAGGCTGTCGCAAACGGCCTTTCCGGGAGTCCACCTCCTCTTATGCTCATAGCTAAGTCCTGTGCATCCCTGGAAAAAGCTCAGCTGATTTATTATTTACCAACAAATCACAGTCCTCCGCCCTGGTGTTCGTTATTGCAGCACAAACCTTGTCATTTGCTGGAAAAGCCTGATGCCAGAATGGTTTGCTTTAGGAAAAAAATTTTCCCATTAAATGGGCCTGCCCTGCTTTCAGTGCAAAGGTGGGGCACGGGGGGCACCAGCCGGAGCCTTTCAGACCGCGGAGGTGGGGAGGGATGACCTTTTCTGCAGCGGAGAGGGCTTGATTGCAGGTTCTTTTTTCCTACCCTTTCCTTTGGTGAGAAGACAAAAGGATGGAGGATTAGGTGCGAGAGGCGGGACGCCGGGCGTTGGGGAGTTCTGGTTTCGCCCGTGCAGTAATCCTATTGATCTTTTTTTAAGCATATGCTTTGATGATCAAAAGGCAATTCTGTTATCAAACAGCACTTTGCTACCCTAGATCTCCAAGTGCTTTTAAAGAGGACAGGAGCATGCGCTGTGCCGCAGGGCAGAGACCTGGGAGCTGGATTAGTGCGGGAAGTCACAGTGCAGACCTGAGGCGAAACGGGGCGCTGGGGACGTCCACGCCGCAAACGCATGGAAATGCCTTCTGGGCTGGCGAGGAATGTGCTGTTACAAAAAAGAGTTATTCTTCCCGGCACAACCCAGGAACTGTTAATATGTAGTTGTGTGCAATAAGCAGGGAGGACCGTATGTCCCTGCTTTGGGAGACTTCTACAGTCGCTGTTCCTGGAAACACCTGTAAAGTCAATATATTACTGACAGTCACTGTCCTGTGTCACATCAGGTTATCTGCCACGCCGACCGGGGCTGGGAGTTTTGCCATTATATTCATTGCTTTTGCAATGATTTGTGGTGCTCAATCAAAGTTCATGGAACTAAATGAGTTTGTACCAGCTGAGTATCTGACCCACTCGCCGGCTTTTTGGTCTCGGCAAATACAGGGAGATAAATTTTCTGTTACGTTGAAGAAACGTTAGGTGGTTGTGCTAGTGCTAGAAACAAAATAATTGCCATTGAATATACGTTGCTCATCTAAAATAAAGTGAAGGTCATCATCTTCTACAGATGATTTTCAGCAGAGTCTGGTTTTTGCAAAAAACCCTATTCTAATTTAATACATCGTTTCCCCCCTCCTGGTACCCCCTTGGGAGCAGCCCCAGAGGTACCCACGGCCAGGCTGGCGCCTCCTTCCCCTGACTTCTCGCCCAGCCGCTGTGACCGTGGCTCTGAGGTGGCCTCGGGCAGTTTCTCGGTAGCCCAGGGCGAAGCTCAGCAAGCCCAGGCGACCTGAGGGCATGCGAGACCCCATGTCTGCTGCCCCTTTTCAAGGCAGAGCAGTTGTCCCCTTTCCGCAGGTATAAATTCAGCCGCCCAGGCTTTCTCTTGGTAATAGCACGATGGAAAGATTTGGTTAGTTTGGATTTCCGCAGTTAGTTTCTCTCCCCTGGTTCCCTGGCTTTTGTGGGTTCGTCCTTCTACATTTGTCTTATGTTTTTATACTTGTCCTTAGTAACCTGACCTAGTTTGGTGTATTTACTCCCTATGGCAAAACCCAGAGTCCACAAGACATCAAGGATGGTGCACAGCCTCTTCCAAACTCATTGTGAAATGATTGTCTGGGGGCAAATGATAATTTCCACAAAGAACACAAAAGATTGAGAAAATCCCTCTTTGACATGGCAGCAACCTGGCCTCTGAAATAATTGCTTTCTTGGGCTGCTCTTTGCACGAGCTCCTAATGGTTTCTGCTCCGTAGTTTTTCTGAATCGCTCGCTAATAGTCGCAGCTTGTCTGATCGCATTGTTATTTTGGAGAGGAAGAACTGGAGGAGACCCTTGTTTGTGTACGAGGCGTGTGTGCTGGCGGTGGCACGCGGAGGCAGGTGCGTGATGCTGCAGGTCCGTCTCTGCCCCGCGGCCGCAGAGGGCGGATCGCGCTGTGGGAGAGGCGGGTGCGGAGCCCTCCGACCTCCTTTGCCCAACGTGGAGAGCGTTTTGATGGCTGAGTCCAGAGGGGTAACGTTGAGGCGAATGAGTAAGAGGAGATTTTATTACAGTGGAAGTCTCTTTACATATCTGAAGTTATTTAGGAAAAATCCAAAGAGAGATTCTCCGTCTTTAAATAGAGTTACGTATTTTGTCTCAAGAGAGAAAGTCTGGTGTGTAAGAATATGTAAATAACTTATGTTGGGTAGCTCTGAGGCTGGCAAAAGAGACGATATTAAAAAAAGTCAAAGATTTGAATCTCTGGTGGCTGAATATACTCTTTTGGAGGTCCCTTCCTCCTTATGAAATAAAATACATTGTGTAACATACTTAAAACTGTCACAGTTAAATCTAAGTTCAGTACCTGTAGTGTCACGCTCCTGTGTGTAATTTGGATGCTGTACATTTTCCTAGTCCTTACTTAGGAATGACACTCTACAAAGTCAAGCTGAAAATCAATTGGAAAGTTGACTTTTTGCAACTTCTACAGCTGTTTTTCTTCTCTTGTTAGTTTAAGTGTTTTCCTGCAAGAAAATTGCATTGATTGAACCGCTGTGCTTCTCGGTGACTTCTTGCTTTGCGAATTCATAGCTGTTCCATCATATCAGAGTGGAAATTTCATTAGGGAAATTTTGAGGGTTTTTCTTTTAATTAAAGGAGGTATCATAGCTACTTGGTCAAACTACAGCTGCTAATTCCCAGCTGTCATTGTGGCATTTGGTTAATTAAGAGCAAAATTACCTGCACGACTGGAGAACCATGAGATAGGCTCTTTCAGCATCTGCAGGGTAAGAGCTGTAGCTGGGGCAAATCAGCATCGTTCCCCTGCTGCCCGCGGAAAACCAGCACCTTCTACCGACTGAGGGTAGATCAGAGCACGGGGAGAGGGCGGACGCAATCGCACCTCCTCCTGGGCTCTGCGCTGCCGGCTAAACCTCGCGGGCGACGCTGATAGGGACGTTTGCCCACAGATCCCTGCCTGGCCAAGGTGCAGGGCTCACCTCGCTCCCGTCGTGCAAGGCAAAAACCAGCTGTCTTGCTTTCTGCAGATATGCTTTGCCATACTTCACACTTTTGCCATAGTTTATGCTTAACTTCTTTTTTCTTTTACAAAATTAATATTTAGGGGTTTAGTTCTGGGGAACTAAATCCGTGTGACTTACCAATCTCGTTCATGTATGTTTGATTGATTTGTAGACATTAAGGTCCCCATCAAAAATGTATACCTTATGACCAACTGTAATTTAGTTAATCAGAAAGATAGACACGGTTATATTAGCTTAGCAAATTGGTATTATGCAGGGGAAAAATCCCCTGATGGAGATAAACCAGATCTCAGACACTAGTCATCATCTTGCTGACCTTCAAATGAGTTTGGAGTCCTAACCTATTACCAGCCCGGCATGAATGAAATACCAAAGTCCTCTTTTGGCATCAGGCGGAATTAATGATTATCCAGCAAGGAACAATGTAAGGAATTTTTTTCTTTATAGGATGTAGGAATGGGTAATTTTTAAAATGAAGATTAGAATTAGAAAATTCCTTACAGTTTGTTATAGTAGTTCTATGCTTTTTAAAAAAAAAACTTTCAAAACTTTTTTATGATACATACAGACAAAACGAGCAATTGGTTGAAATGGTGAATGTGTGACGAAACACAACAAAAAGGTGTGACCTGAAAACGCCCCGTGTGCTTACCCGGCGAGGCGGGCTGTGAAGCGGAGGCCCCGTGTGTGGCGGAGGCTCGGTCGGCAGTCTGTCCTGCCCTGACCGTGGCCGAGCCCTGGGGGAGGCTGCTGCTGCGCTTTCACCATTTCCTCTCATTTTCACTGCGCTGTTCCTTCGCGCGGGGCTGGCACGCTGCGGTCCCTTCCGTGTGTGTGCTGCCCGCTCGGGCAGCAGATGAAACGGTGCGCGGGAGCGGCGGTGGCCTCGCCTGCGCGGGAGCTGCATCCCTGTCTGCCCCGACGGCGGCCGTGGCCCGGCACAGCCGCGCTGGTGCTGCCTGGAAGGGTCCAGACGTCGGTGCCGCTGCTTGGAGCGGCCGTGCTGCAACAGGTAGAAGAGCAAACCCCTTCCCCGGTCAGGTCAGCAGGGACTGCTGAGATTTACTGACCTCTTTTTCCCCCTGTGGAATGTGGGATGCATTCTGCTTCCTAAAACGAATTGAGACTTTTTATTTTATAAAAAAATTCACCTTTCAGAGGGACTCGGAACATATTTTGTGCCCTTCTTTTGTCCTGCCAGCTATTTGCTTTCTTCATTTCATGATGTTGCCCTCGGAAGCTTGTCGGACCGCTTCATGCTTGAGCAGGACTGCCACATTGGTTGTGGGACGCTGGCAGAAATCTGTGCCTTCAGTGAGCAGAAACACGGAGCGTTTTAACTGAACACGGATTGCACGCTTGCAGCGCTGTGGACACAGGAGCTCAGAAATCCCTTTCTTACAAATAAGAATCTGAGATTTTCTGAAGGAGCGGGGGCGAGGTGCACCACTACGGAGCAATGAATAGTCAGTCCCAGTGCTCCCAGTTCAGATAATGGTCTTTGATGTAAGGGATGGGGGAGAGAGGGGTGTCTGTGGGTATGTCTACATTTATATGCATATGAAGAATAACACTCAGCAGACCATCTAACCGCTCCAGGAAACCCCTACAAAGACCCCCACAAAAGCCCACCCGTGGCAGGGGGTGCCTGCAGGGCTGGGGGGGGGGTGGCCCCAGGGGGCTGTTCTGGCTCTCGCCGTGGCTCTGGCAGCACCTCGTCCTCGTGCCAACGGGGTGGATTCGGGTGCCAGTGTGGTTGGCAGGTTTAGCTGGGTTGGTCATGATACCAGAAGAGTCTGAGATGTTAATCAAAGCTGTGTTAGATGGGAAATTCCTAAGTGACCCGAGGTGACGATTTCCCATAATCTTCTCTTTTTTTACTGGATAGATGAAATGGAAAATTGATGAGTCTAAGCCGTGTGTTTTAAGCCTGCTCTTGAGCAGAATGCTAGATTCACCTGATAATATAGTTGACGTATTGAGTTTGCCCAGATCTTCATTCTCTGATGTCTGAGTGTACGGTTTGACTTGAAATCCTACCCAATAAATTCAAGGCTGTAAAACTATAATGGGACCCCAGAGCAACCTCTGGTTTCTTGAACTAAAACAAGTTTTCAGTGATTTTTGGAAGGTATTGATCTTCGGTGTGTTTAATGATCATTATTAACCTCAGAATTATGTAGGGGAAACATGAGAACGGAAAGGGAGGAGGGAGAAACGGGTAATGCTTGCGCTGCCAGAAGAGAGGACTAGGTGTTCCTGTAAGAGACTGCCTCGCCTCTCGCTTCTCTGGTCCGACGGCTGCTGCGCTGTGTGGTGGGGGCCGGCTGCAGCCCCCGCCTGTCCCCCGCTCGGCGCAGCCGGCGCTGCCGGGGCAGGACCCGCTGGGGGGTGCAGGGACGGCACCGGAGCCACAGGGACCTCCGCTGCCCGAGAGTCCCCTTCGCTGCCCTTTCCTCTCTGTGGCGTCACCGTCCCATGTAGGGGCACGGGAATTTAAGATTCCTCCTATTTGATAAATGCCAATGTGATGGAAAGAGCGCGGCAGCGAGAGCCAGGATCCTTGGGCGGCCGTCTCCTCCTCCCTCGAGGAGCTTTTAAAGCGCGGAAAGGTATCAACCCATTAAAAATTGCGTAACAAAAGGTGAAAAATGTGGAGGAAATTTGACCTGTTAATAAAGGATTTAGTCAAACATTTATGTAAATATTTATACTGCACTATACCATTAGCTTTTCCAGTTAATCTGCTTTCTCTGCTAATGGCTCTGAGCGAAATATGTTCCCAGAGTAGCTTACAATAAAAATTAGTGCTGTATCTGGCCTATTACTCTTCCTCCCTAAGTGATTAAAAAGGGAGAGATGCAAAAATCCATTTCTGAGTGGGCTTTTTTCCCCTGACCACTGATCATTCTTTTCTCTTACGGAAAATAAAGGAATTAAAAGACAACAGAAACTGCTGATTTCTGGGAAGTCTGCTCGGTTTGCTTGTCATTTTGCAAGGCAACTCTTATCTGCAAATGGAAAAATCTTAAGAATTTAAAAATGTCACTTAGAGCATCTGCAATTGCCCTGTAGAAGAGTTTGTTCACCTGTCAGCCTTTATAAGCATATCAACATGGATTTCCTTTACTCCTGGGAAATCTCATCCAATTCTAACACTTCCCAGCGTGGTTGGCGAAGGGGTAGCCTGAAGTTAAACACAAGAATATATTATTGCATTTGACACTTTTCACAAACATTGTGCTTAGTGTATTTTGGATACTGAGCACAAGCGATGGGCCCTTTAGCGCACTGGATAAACCCGGTCGTGCCCGAAGTCCGGTTACCACCAGCAGAACAGCTTCTGGGTGAAATTCCGCTGAGGACCGGCTCCAGGCTCCTGCGTTTGAATAATAAGATGCTGCTTCACTTTGCATGTGAAGAAGAGTTGCAGTCCTGGATATTTTGACTTTCTGTGCGGTCTGTGCTCAGATGCCCTATAAAGCAAATGTTAACGGCCGCTCTGGTTTGTGAACAGCTGTCTCGTACGGCAGCGCTGAAGATGAAACCCACCGAGGGCAGTGTAAAAGCCTTTCGTTTTCCAGATTTGACTCAGTCAGCCGCAATTCCTGGTTGAACGGAGGTAAATATTTTTAGAAATGCTGAGACTTGGAAAAACCCCAGCCCTGCCTCACAAAGCGGCTTCACACGAGGCAGGGGCAGATCCCCGGCAGCCAGCGCTGTGCGCGGGGGGGACCCGTCTGTGGCCGCGGGAGGCCGGGGGAGGCGAGGGCAGCCGAGACGGCCGGGGTACCTCCACCTGAGGCAGCGAGCCGAGGGACCCCAAAACAAGGCGTGAGGACCTTTCTCCCCCCGCCCCGTCAGCCGGAGGGCCCACCGGTGCAGGCGCTACGGCGCGGCACAGACCCGGTCGCGCACAGGAGGTGGTGTGCAGTCTGCCGGAGCTGGAGCGTTCGGGGAGGGGGCCAAGCAGGGAAGGGCAACGACAGGGGATTTGTGGACCTTCAGATTTTGTTCTGATTTGAAACACTCAATTTTGAAGTCTGAAAATATTCTCGGGAACGTGCCTTTCCTTCAGCTGTGTCCCCGGCCCTCGGGGACCGCAGGCTCGGCGTCCATTGTGCCGCTGCGACCGAGCCCGGATTTTCCCTGCAGACACCCGCTGCAGACAGAAAGTGGCTTTCCTGTGAAGGTTCAATCAGCGAGAACACGTACCAAAACCAAATGCTCAGCTGGAGCAGTCACTGAAAGTGCACACAAAAGTCTGTATCTGACTGCAAAAAACGCCCTTACGCGCTGTGCCGGCGGCATCCGCTCGGGAGCCGGATAAACACGTAACTTAGCAACAAAGAACAAATTGTGAGGGTTTGCAGTGAAATGTCAGAGCGCGATCTTCAGATCAGCTTGCACCTGCGCCAGCAAAGACCCCGGGTTGCCGAGCGGAGCCCCCGCGCGCCCCGGCCTTGCTGCTGCCCCGGGACGGCTCCCGCCGCCCTCCGGACTCCGGTTCCCGCGGCTTTGCTGGCTGCGGCTGTCCTGGACTCGTCCCACCGGTTCTGCTTTTCCATGGGTCTGATAAAAAGCGATTGTGCCCATTTCCTGCCAAAGGGACCCCGTCATGTACAAAAGCCTCTGTGTCATTATCCGCCTCTTTCTCCGAGTGATAAACAGTACATTGAGCCTACAGCATTACGCCATATGTCTGCACGAGTTCTTGGCACAGATGTGCTGAGGCTTGGAAAAACTTATTTTAGATAAGCCAAATAATCTTTTCAATTATCTTTCGCTGAAAATATTGTATTTTTGTAGGCATTCAAGAGTGTTATGGCATAAAATGCTAGCCTAATTATCATTATCTTCTCTATTATGTTTGCTGCAATATTTTTTTGAGTTGTCAAATATGTGACTATTTTGTTATTTGGGAAGGAGTCTTCAGGCAGCTGGATATTTTGTTTCTCAATTGTGCAATTTGATCTACGTATTTGATTGCAAGAAGACATTATCCAAAAGGGTAGCAGCAGCAGCTCACGCTGGGGTATTAGGAGCGAACATCGAAGTGCTCAAGGCCGGGTTGGACGGGGCTGGGAGCAACCTGGGCTGGGGGGAGGGGTCCCTGCCCGGGGCGGGGAGGTGGACTGGATGGTCTTCAAGGTCCCTCCCAACCCAAACCATGCTGTGATTATTCCATTATGGCAAGAAGAGGTTCCTCAGATGGCTCCTACGGACCGACCGGCACTTCCCGGGCTCTGCTCAGCCCCCGCAGGCCGGGCGATGCCATGCAGTGTCCCGCGCGGATGCCGCGGCTCTGCGCAGAGCCCGCAGCAGTGAGCGAGGCCGTGCCCGGGCTTCAAAGCGTCGTGAACATCTTGGGGCCCTCTGGGCTAACGCTCGGCTCCGGGCAGCACTGAGCTCATCATGCTGAACGGCAGTTTTCTCCCACAAGTTTGGTGATGAGGTACGAGGCTGACGGAAAATCCCTCCAGCTGCTAATGTTGTAAAACACTATCCGCCTGAAATTAAGAGAAATTTTATTGCAACAGGGAGCCAGCAGAGGGGATGCATTTACAATTCATCCCGGTTCCCTCCGGAAAATATGTTATTTGGATCTGGCTTGCGGGAGACGTGACTACGCTGTGGCTGCTGCATAACCGGGAGACGGGTGCTGCGGGTGCGTGTGTGCACAGTCGGGGGGGGTAAAGCACTGCGCTTCGAGCACTGGTATATCCATTTACTTAAATTATCGCTAAACCTAATGTCACCCCGTCTACTCCATCGCATGTTATTGAGTGCTCCAGCTGAGTAATCTCATTAGAATTTGTCTCGTTTTCACCTCCGGCAGCAGCCATGTACACAGCTTCTGAAAAGGTTATTCACACAATATTGCATGACCTTGATGAAAGGCTAATTTGATAAGAATTCAATTTAAAATTCCATTTGTACTGACAAACCAGGATTTTATTGATGTCACAAATTTTCAGCAGGGGAAGCGACATTAGGAGCGAGGCTGCGTTGTTTGCAGGCCTGAAGGTGGAAAAGGCAGAGGATTTATAGGAGCTGCTTTATCAAAGGGTCAGCATACCTTGCAGCAGTTTAGTCTAAGTGCTTCAGTAAACTGCTCTTAAGTTTTCTTTCTGTTATTATCTTCTTTTTCTTTCCGGTTTACTTAAAGAGATCTTTGCGGTGGCAGGGACGACTCAGTGGCTGATAAGTCAGGCTGTTTCCCAGCGCATTTCCAAGTGCATTTCTGCTCGCCCTTTCATCCTTCTGTCTCCATGAGGTTGGGACGACAGACAATAAACAGTGTGATTTGCTCTCTCGGAAGGACGAGCTCGTGCCGTGAGCGCGGGTCCCCCTCTCCCTGGCAGAAGCCACCCGGCGGCTGGGAGCGCGCGGGGCCGAGCCGGGGGGGGTCCGGACCCCCATCGCTGAGGGTGGGCACCGGTGCTGCGCCGAGGTGGCCCATGCCTAGCCAGGCAAACAGTTGCCCGCTCGCCCAAGTGGGAGGGATGGGCTTTGCACCAAAGCGGCTGCAGCCCCGGTTACAGCTCTGCGCGGGCAGAGGGGTCCCGGGCACTCGGCACCACCCGTCCCCTCCCCAGTGGCGAGGAAGAAGGCTGAAGCATCAAAAGGGGGAAGGTTTTTGGTGCAAAGACCTCGAGTTCTTGCAAGCTTGCCCAGTTTTCCCAGCTGCGCCTGTGGCTCTAATAAGGGACACGGCCTCTCCCTGAGCCCCGTTTCTTGTGCAGGTCACCGGCAGCAGGGACAGGTTTGGACCCGCAATTCTTCTGTTCCTCTGCTGAAACTGCAAACGTCATTGTCTCATAGTCCTTTTCCATCGCCTTTTGTGTTGTGAGCAAAAGGATCCAAATCGGTGCCATCAAGCGCATCTTTCACCTCAGACTTCTTGCGTCAAGGGAAGTTTAGATTGGATATTTGGAAGAATTTCTTTACTGAAAGGGCCATCAGGCATTGGAACGTGTTACCCAGGGCAGTGGTGGAGTCCCCATCCCTGGAGGTATTTAAGGGTCATGTAGATATAGTGCTGAGGGATGTGGTTTGGTGGTGGGCTGGTCAGTGTGAGGTTAATGTTTGGACTGGATGATCTCACAGGTCTTTTGCAATCTAGGAGATTCTGTGAGACGAAGCCCTCCCTGGGGAGGGCGCTCGGAGGGAGCGACTGAAGGCAGCGAGAGCCAAACCCTCCTGTGCCGCCCCCGGTGTCGGCAGAGCCGGGGCAGAAGCCAGCACAGGGGTCAGGGTGCTCCCGTGATTTTCGGAGACGTTTGAGCTGTGTTACAGGGGATGCCTGTGGGAAGAGAGAAGTGTAGTGAGGAGCGTGCCCGAAACAGGCAGCGGCGCGAGGGCAGCCGTGGCAGTCACAGAGATGTGGGACAGGTCGGGTGCTGTGGCAAAGCCGTCTGCGTACCCAGGCTGTGCTCACAGCCTTGCTCTCCCCAACACAGACAGATTTTGTAAGGGGATGTTCCTCAGTCACATCACCCAATTTCTGTCACGGTCTGGAAACAGACGGGGAGTAAACAAGAAACACGTCCTTGTCCAGTGACTGAGAGTGCGCGTCAGTTGGTACGTAGTCCACCGGAGTGATGTGATGGTGAGAACCGGTTTTAATGCTCCCTGCGTGGGATCAAAGCAGCCGCTCTGACCACATCACACCCGTGTCCGTCAGACACTGCCTGCCCATCGCTTGCTCGTTAACCGCTTGTACCGAGAACCTGCAGGGCAAAGCGTGACTGTGTGAAGACGGTGCCGCAGTGGTGCGTTGCTGAGGGCAGAGGGAGGGTTGTGCCCAGGGAGGGAAGGGGGAGCACGGGGGAGAAGACTGCAGGTAGCCAGGGGCTGTGGGAGTCAACGCGGGTGGAAGGAAACGGAGACTGAAGAGAGCGTTGCAGCAGCCTATTACTGCTTCTTCCAAACCCAGAGAAGCTTAGCAGCAGCGCAATCTGTTGTTTGCATAAAAACGTGTTAGTGTAAGGCAGGGCGGGAGAGCCTGCCTGAAAAAGGCTCTTGGAAAATAACAGTGTTCCAGCATGGAGGAACATCTGGGGAGGAACATCTAGGGAGGAACATCTGGGCAGGAAGGGTGCTGGCACCTCGCGCGAGCTCTCCCCGGGGCTGCCACGTGCCTGCAGCCGGGCTGGGGTCCCTCTGGGACGGGGTGGGCTTCACGGCGGTCTCCTGCAGAGGCTGCCTCTCCCCAATTCTCTGACATAGTCTGTGTTTTTCTTTGTTATTTTTAACCCGAGTGCAAGGAAGAGTAGGTTGCTCAAAAAGACACCTCCCAGTGGCTCGGGGCCATCTTTGTTGCAGTGGAAACATCCATCGAGAGCCCATCTGATCCTGCCAATCCCCCCGCCTCTGAGATGTCCGTCTGTGCCCAGCGTGGAATGGAGGTCCTCCCGCCCCCAGGCCAGCCCGGGGCAGCCGACGGCAGCGCCTGGCGGGAGGTGTCCCGTGCAGAAGGGCTGCAGATGGACAGAGACACCTCTCAAAGGCGCCTCCCTGCCTTTCGTTGTCACTGAGCCCTCTTGAAAGCTAGAGATGTTCTGGAAATCCTGAATATCGGCTACTTTGCTCTTCTTCCAAATTTGAAGGCAACATGGCTACTGAATCTCTCTTTTTCCCCCCCTCCCTCCCAGCCAAGAGTTTCTTGCAGTTCTCAGAGACTCCCCAGGGAGATCTGTGTAGTCACAGCTTCCCTGGCCATCTTCTCAGGCGTTCGGTGGCTGAGAACTTGCCCCTGCGGCGCAGCCTGGCATTGTCCCCGGACAGAGCAGTAATCAAAGAGGAGTCCGAGCTGAGCCGGGAGGAGAGTGGCATTGTCCCTGTCCACAGCTATTCATTTAACTTATCTTCTCCTATTGATTTAAATCTGATCCTGCTGGAGAGGATCTTAGCTCTGAAGCTCTTGATACACCTTCACTTTTTGCTTTTATCCATTCTAATCACACATATTGTTTCAGGTATTTGATTTTAAATTGCAAAGTGATTACCGTGGGCTGGCTGGATTTAGAGGTAACTTGCTAAAACACCAAGGGTATCTGCAGCTTCCTGGGCACGATTGCCGAATCCCGGGAGAATGTTAGTGGAATACAGAAATCAGTCCCGGTGAGGCCTGGGGGATGCTGCCATCTTCGCTTAGCTAAAGCCATCGTTAATTAATTGTGGTTGCTGCTTGACGGTTTGCCCCAGAAGGTGGAGGGGTGCCCGGGCTGTGCTGCCGCAGGGACCTGGGGAAGAGCTGTCCCTGGGGAGATACTTCCAAGATCCCGGCAGGTCCTGCGAGCTGCTCTGCGGAGGCTCACCAGTGACGGACCGCAGGCGCTGCTGGTGGTTCACACACCCGCCCGCACGGACGCCAACCGTGGCACGGCTGGAGGGAAAGCTCTTCTCTCCCCGGGGGTTGGAAGTGTCCTGCACAAGCGAAGGAGGGTGCGTCCCCTCACAGCAGCTCTCGCCGGTCCGTGGCGGGGACCTCGTGGGCTGTGGGGTGGGATGAGGATGCGTCACCCTGGAGAGGGAGGAGTGCCGTTTATGGCTAGGGTAGGTCAAAAGGCAGCGAGGAGGTGAATGTGACAAACTGCTCCGTAAGTGTCAGGGATGACTGCATGGCTTTGGAGGAACTGGAAATAGACCTACCTCCAAGGCTTGGTCCTTCTCATGGTCTTCCACAGCGGCAGAGAGCTGGTGGTCATACAAAATGGGTTATACCCAAAGATAACTTTGGTTGTGAGGGGGCGTTTAGGGGCGATAGGGGTCCTCTCCTCCAACGATGACCGATGACCAAGCTCAGCTGCGAGCCTGTGCGCGGGCTGCCTGCGCGTAACGCCCGGGGCTGCGCCGGGCTCCCTGCGGCCGTTGCGGGAGGTGGCACTGCGCGGGGACCCCGCTCCGCGATGGGGCTCCCTCCCGAGGACAGCGATCACTGGCGCCTCTTATCACACGCTGCTGATGAGCATGCGCTGCGGCTACTGCACCCGGAGTGTCGCAGCGCTAAAGCACATCCAGTATTATAATTACTCTGAGTTAGTACCTTGGAAAAATCGAATGTGCTCTGAAAGTAACGATGTCCTCTGCAAAAAAACCTGCAACATAAAAAGCCAGCCTTATCTAACTTAATTTCCTTTTGCTTTGATAGGTTTTGCAATAAATTACTTATTTAATGGATAGCATGAAACATCACACAGTGATATTTCAAACATTCAAATGCCTTGATCGTTTAATACTATTTTCCCTTTTTTATTATGCCATAGGCAGAATTTTAATTATAATATTTATGCAAATTATGTTTGTATAATCGTATTTGAAAGACTGTGTGGATCAAATTTTCCAGCCAATTTATCTAAATACAAGCCTTAAACTTTCCCTTTATCACTGTCACAAACACTCCTTCTCTTAATTTGTCATTTCAGGCACTTCCTATTACAGTATCACATGAGGCTCAGTATCATTTGTGGCCTCCAAAAAAAAATAAGGACTCTGGAGCCGCGATAGGAAAACTCAAGCACACATTTATGTTTGGGGTGCAAAAAAATTGCAGCGCTGTATTTAAGATTGTTTAATTTTGAGCCACTTTGTTTTCTTTTTGCCACCACTTCACAGGCGTGGGTTTCAACCCCGTGTTTATCCCAGAGGACAGGAGCTGGGCTGCCAGAGGGCGCAGAGCACGGGGGCTGAGCGAGCCCGGGCTGCCCGGGGGCGGCGCTCGGGGTCTTCCTCCCCCTTCAGCCTTTGCTGCGGGGTGGTGAGGAAGGGCACGTGGGGAAATGAGAGCAATTCATTAGGGCGTCTCAGTTATTTGTTGCATCGCTCCAGCTTATGTCGCCCCTCTTGCACGTGGGTTTGAAGGAGCCCGTGGCTTGGAGCCTCTGGTGTCTTCTCAGGCAAAGGTCCCCTGAATTCAGCTTATCCGCCGGACTTGACGCTGGGCGCAGCGAGTGCCCGGCCTGGAGTCTGAACGCATTTCAGCTTCCAACAGAAGCTGTGCTTTTTTGGTCTGAAATCTTTTATACTGTATGTTTTGTACCAAATATTAGTAGAGGTTGACATGTGTTGCAGCGATCTCAGAGGGACCTGCTGGTGTGAAGGAAAGATGGGGAATATTTGCAAATTCCTGAGGATTGGCAGAGTTTTAAATGTGCTGTGACAATATGAGAACAGAAGCCCAGAGTCAGAGAGAGATGAAATATTCTCAGCTTTCGTCTTCTCTCAGAAAAGGGTTGGTTCGGTGGGGGCAGAGCGTGGTCCCTTCCGCCCCCTGCCCTGGGCGACGCGCAGGGGGGGGGTGACTCCCGGGGCTCGCCATGGGATGAACAGACGCAGCCGCCCCTGGCGGGGACCTTACGGCGCGGGTGGGATGATGCCACAGGCAGCTCGCCATCTTGCCCTGACTTCTTTTAGAGGCCCACCCCATGATGGGACAGGCATGTGCTGTGTCCCCTCCCGGACAAGCCTGCTGTCCCCTGGTGGGGGGGGACGTTTCCCCCGTTGCTGCTCTCCGTGGCACAGCCCCTTGTTGTCCTCCTGTGGTGTGGCACTGAGCCGCCCTCCATTTGGGCTCAGACCCCATGGAATCGGGGGAGCTGTCGGGGGAGCCCGGCAGCGGATCCCGCCTGCGCAGACCAGCTCTCCCCGGGTTGCTGGCGGCCGTTGCCAGGACATCTGGTGCTTTCGTGCTGCGTGTCCCCAGCTCTTCCCCCGGCGCAGGGCTCGCCGCGTTTGGCATCGATAACGCCCCCGCTGAACGCGTTCGCCCCTCCAAGCGCGGGGGCAGCAGATGAGCAGGAGATGGAGCGTTTGCCCCGGACCGGGGGCTCCGAGCCGGGGGCTGGGGATGCTCTGGGTGCCCGAAGCTGCACTTCGAGAGGGAGGTGGGAAGTGGCGCTGCTGTCTGCAGGAGAGGGTTAGAGGTGACCTAAGCGTAAACCATCCTCTCGTATGGAAGTGCCGCCCGGTAGCTGCGCGTTCCCCCTCCTGGGGACGGTAGTTGGCGCAGGCACAGCCCTCAGCGCTGGACCTCCGTGAGCGGCTCTCCTCTGCGCACCGCGAGCGTGCTCTGGCCGAGGAGGGGTAGGCGGCAGCTTCCGCGTGGTGCAATTAGCACTGCGCTGATGGGGAGTGGAGCTCGTCTTCGGTTTCCAGGCTGCGATACGATTGCCCGCAAATGGCTCGGGAAGGGTCCAGCACTCCTAATGATGAGCTTGATGTCTTCCCCTTCTCCTAAATCTGCTCAGAGTGCCACATGTAAATGCTCCGTGCCATATTAGTGTGTGACGATGTTCATTAGCAAATGACTCCGGGGTTGTCTAAATGAGAAAAGCAATTAGGCAGATTTGTGGAAGACAAAACATGTATTGATTAATGTAATGATGACACATGCAGAATAATTTAGGACTCAAACAGAAAGTAAAAATCAAAAGGGAAGAAAAAAAGCAGGTGTCTTCCAATTAAGGCGTAAATCAACAATTATGAGCTCTCTCTGGCTACCTTCTGAAACTCTTGGCATTATTCATTGCTGCTCTGTACATAATGCTCCAAAGAAAGGAAGCAACCAATATTTTCACATAATTAAAGGAAATTATATATTCGATACCTTTTAATGTGATTAACAACTATAGGAGGAAACTGTTTAAGAGCAGCAGTTAAGAGGAATATTAGAGTACCATTTAGACTGAGCGAAATAACCGAGGTTATATCTGCCCAACTGTGAATTCGGAAGGTCTGCCTTGTGGGTAAGATAAAACTGTTCACTCAGATAATGAAGCAAGTAGTACCTGGAAAAGATTATAATTGTGGCTGTGAAACAGGGCCATGGTGGTATTTATTTATTTGGTTTTCCCTGGGATGAATAGTGAATTTGCACAGAATCTCAGTACATCAAAAAGGTGCCAGTATATAAACCAGGCATAATATTCTGCAATAAAAAATAGATACACGCATAAATGCATTATGCAAAAGAGAAAAATTAATGTAGGACTGAGCTTTTTACTTGGTCACAGCTCAGTGGTCTGCACTGATTTTTGAAAGCAGGCAGAATCGAAAATATTAAAGCCAGCCGGGGAACAGCGTTTCAGAGGGTGCTCCGCGGAGGTGCACGCCGGGGGTGTCCCTGCACGCCCGAGCCACGGTCGGGGTGCAAAAGGGCTGCTGGGTGGGAGGGTGGATGGACAGACGGACGGACAGAAGGACGGCCATCTCAACGCCCTGCAGCGGGGCCAACCCACAGTGTCCAGCGCTGCGGCGGGTGAGCAGAGCCGGCCAGGCTCGCCGGCAGGGATGGGTGCCCTGTGCCACTCTCCCCTCCCAGCGGTGCCCCGCGCGGCGGCCCGGCAGCCGGCTCTGCTGAGGCTCGCACCGCAGCTGGGAGCGTCGTGTCCTGGTCCTGCGCCCCGCAGCCCTGTCGCCTGTCTCCTGCTCTCCTTGCCTTCTCCCTGGGCAGCGTGGCACCGCAGGGCAGGGAGCAGCGGGTCTGGGGAGATGCTCCATCCCGCCTGGCCCCGGGTCGGCCACGGCGGCTCTGGACGCGGTGCTGTGCTCGGCGTGGCGCGTGCTGCTGGAGAGGAGCCCCGGCACCGCGGGCTGCTGCGGGGCTGGCGAGGGACGCTCACCGCATCCTGCTCGCCCGACTGGTTCAGCCGCGGAGCCCCCGGGCTGGTCTGAGCGCTGCTGCGGGACGGCGGAGCCGGAGGAGCTGTGAGCAGCGGGAAGCGGCATTGCAAGTGCCTGTACCGCCGCTGCCCGCGGCTCTGCTCCGCACAGGGAGCGGGGAGCAGCGCGCTGCTGCTCTCTCCGGCTGACCCTGTGCTAAATCTGATCGCTCCCATTATCCTCAGCAGGCAGGAAAGAAAGACTTTCGCTACATGAAAGTGCGCTTCTTGAGGCTACATTTTTTTTTTCTTCTTAACTGTCTGCTTGAAATGACACATTACTTAGAGGAAAAAGAGCACTAATAAGCATAAGAATTTCTGTTAATGTAAAATACAAGACAGCACATAGATACGCTTTCATTACGCAGTGGGTATATTAAATGAAACGGTTATGTCCTGGCACCGGCTCAGTTTTCTGGAGGGATAATTTGTTGTACAAATGTGGGGACCTGTTAAACTAACTAAGACCCAGTAGATGAAGTACAAATTAAGAACTCTTCTATGCCCTCCTGTTTTCTGTCTCCAGAAGGTACCAGTGATTTTAAACAGGAAAGTGCTCCTTTACAGCTCGTTATGCTTCAAAGTTAGGCAAGAGGACAAGAGTGCTGGGTAAATCCTTTTGGAGGGTAATTGTGTTCCTGCCTCTGATGCTCAGCAGCGTTATCAAAATCTTGTGTGATGAGCTATTCCCCGAGTGACTGGTGTGGAGAGGGTTAAAGTTTGGTCTTTAGTGCCCTCAAGTCAGCGAGGAGGCTTCTGTCAAGCAGTACTGGGGTAAAGCCATTAACCTCAGCTGTGGAAGGTGTGCGAGCACCGCGTAGGTGTGTTAGAAACGCGGGTACGGGGCCGGGAAAGAAAGAACAACGTGTCTGCTGCCTCCGGTTCCCGCTCCTTCCCAGCGCACGGCCGCAGCTCTGCCCATTCCAGGCATTTCAGCCTGTGAGTTCGTAGCAAACTGACCTCTGCGCCTTCCCCCGTGCGTGGTCCCTTGCTCTAGTCAAGACACATGGCGTGCAAGAGACCTCCCTCCTGCTGGTGACTCTCCTGCTCAGCAGTGCACTATTTTCTGTCGAGTACCAGCAATCTCCATCCTGAAACATGAGCTAAAACACCGTCCAGCAGCAGCGTGCGTCCAGGTCGCCTCTGCCCTCCTGCTCGTGAGAAACCCTGCGGCTCCCCGAGCGCGGCGTCACGCCTCGAGTCGCGGCGTCCGAGCGGCAGCATGACAGCGGGCCGTGCCGCCAGCCCGGGAGATGGGTCCGGCAGTGCCGGCAGTGCTGCGGCGTGGGCGAACGGAACGACGGGGAGGAGTCCTGCGGGAAGGAGAGCTGCGGAAAGCTGGCTCATGCAGAATGCCCGTTAATGCTGGATCCTAATGACGGCAGCATAAATACCAGTGCTTTCAGTTAGTGCCTGGTTTAGTTTAGCAGAACCAGGCGGCTGGTGCTTTTTATTTGTCTTCAGGCAGAAAGCCTGCCCCAGCCCTGAACTGGCTGCCCGCGCGGCACGCTGTCCTCGCAGGCGCTGGAGTGCCAGGTTGTTTGTCAGGACACAAAGCCTCCACAGACAGTGTGGATAATTAGCAACTGCACATCTTCACTCTAAGGAGAGATCTGCTGTGTAATTTCCTGTTGTCCCCCAAAGTCTCTGAATCAGGGACCCGAGGGGAGCTGCTGCCGAACGCCACAGACGGACGACAGGGGACCGCTGGGTGAGCAGCCGTGAGCGGGGTCTGCACAGACCAGTTCCCTTCTGCCGGCGAGAGAGGCATAAAGAAGGCCAATGCCTCCGTAAAACTCAAATGCGAATGACCTTGTGTTCCCCATTGCTGGTGCAGATGCAGACTTGCCCCTACAATGACACGGAAATTCTGCATCGCAGTCTCAGCGTGATGAGGAACTCCCTTGGGGTGACCCGCTCTGCCCGGGGACAGCCCCGACCCGGCTGCTGTAGCTCGTGGCTCCCGAAACCTCCCAGTGGGCAGAGGGACCCACCGCGGCACGCTCGGGCACTGACTTTGCCTTCAGTTTTCCTTTTCACTTCTCAGTCTAAACCCACCCGACCGTGCGTCCTCTCAGCAACTGCAGAAAAGGAGGATCGGGGTGAGGAGGAACACAGCTGCCTTCAGCCTGGAGACTTCAAACACCCCGAGTTTTTCTAATGTGTTTTAAAGTACTGTGTCAGCTTAATGAATGTTTTGATGCGTCCCACTTAATTACCTTAGCAAACCCTCCACTAAAACGTGGCCTAAAAAGATGGAAATCGGTCCCTGGATGGTGGAATTTGCCCGGTCCTCTTATTTCAAGCAGTTAAATGACTGAGTAATAGATCCATAAATGAACATCTTATTAGCCTAATCCTGAATGGAAGAATACACAAATCAGCCATTTGTTCGGTGGGTATCGTTTACGCTTGCCATCCATCTTAGTCAAAGGAGATGCCTGGTTTCATTTATCAATGCCCAGACGAGAACTCCCAGAGAGGGAAGGGGGGAGGGAGGAACAGCCTACGACTGGCACTCTCCTGCGCTTGGTTAGCAAAGCTGTTGTCTAATTGCGCACACACCTAAATGCAGCAGTTCCTACAGCTGTGGGCTGTCCCCCTTAAGTGCAGAGAGGCGGTGGGGTAAGCAGAAACAGCCAATTATAAAAGGATCAGGCACCACAAAAGTAAACTGCAGGAGGGCAGTGAGGAAAGCAGGAGATAGACAAAGCAGGTTGTGGTTCTCCTGGAGAGTGGGAGTCGGTGGCCGTTCTTCTGGGGAGGGTGTTGATGGGATGCAGGTGCCCGTGGGTCATGGCGAGCAAGTCCTGGTCTCCATCACTTTCTCCCTATGACAAGAGCAGCCACAGCGCTCTTAACATAACATAACTGCCATAACATTGGATTAGGTTTACTCTGACCATTTAAAAATAAGTACGAGATGGGTTCTGCTGGAGCGGGTGTTGGTGTAGGGGGTGCTGGTCCTTCCAGCGCCGTGCTCTCCGGCGGTTGTTTGCCGTGTGCAGTCTGTTGAGGTTGGGCGCGGGGCGAAGCAGGGTTAGCAGGTCCCTGCGCCACAAGGCTCGATCCTCGGGGGGCTTCTATGCGTCTGCCATACAAGAGATGTGTTCTGCTGCTGTGGATACAACGCTGGACCCCTCTTAGGGGTCGCTCACCTCTGAAAATGGCAGCGGAGCGCAGCATGTCGGCAGCAGCGGGGCCGTACCCACAGCGCTGGCGTGGCAGGATGAGGAGGGGTCCGCGCTGTGGGTCGGGGTGGTGGTGCCGGGGCAGACAGCCTGTCCCCTCCCAGCCCCCGGTGCGGCGGCTGCCTCGTGCCGCGAGAGAAGCACAAGCCCCTGCCCGAGCAGAGCACGACAGCGAGGGCTTCTCTGGCGGGACGGGTCACGGAGACGTGGGGCAGGAGTGGGCGCAGGCGCTGTGGGACCCGGCACCCCCTGGACACCTCCCGGGGGCCGTGGGAGGGGAGGCGGGGAGGAGCAGATCGCCTGGACTTTGGGGTGTCCTTGAAGAAACCTGAAGCTGGATGAGAGACTTGTGGTCTCTTCAAAATTGACTGATTGAGACATAATTTGGATGCAAAACTTGTCATCAGTATTCATGTCCTTTGTCTCAGATGGCTTTTACTGAGCCAGATTTGAAATGATCGGAAATGGGAGAGTGGCAGGTTTCTAGAAGAGCCTTCCGAGGTTAGGCTGGGGGTTTGCAGAGATCTCTGAGGGTGATCAAGAGAGTCACAGTCGGGATGTACAGGAGGTTTTGCAGGTTTCTGGGTCTTTATTCCGCTGTGTGCTCTAAAGAAAACATAGTATAAGAGAGACAAGAAAATCACCTTCAGTCAATGTTAGCAGCAGTAAATCAGCATGCAGTTGTTCTCCAGAATTAATATTTCATCAGGCGTGATTTAAATACTGCTGATTGAATTAACCCTAGGACTATTGCACTTAACGACTGCACCATCCCGTGAATGCGAGAGGCACCGCTTTCAGCGCAGTGAGTCCGACTGCTGCGCTCAGTGGCAGGGGCGGCCATCAGGGGCTCCGTAAGGTACAGCGCTTCTCTTAGGAGAAAGTTTTTTGAAAATACAGCCCTGAGCACTGGGCCTGGGCGCACCGGGGTCTGAGCAGAGCTTTGTCGTGCTGGTTCATGCCACTAGAGGGAATTTTCTTTCCTGACACAGTGGGTAGAACCCAAACTGGACAGTTGAGCAAGGACAGACAGACGGACAGGACGGTCGGGGGAGGGGAGCTGCTGCGGTGGCCGGTCCGGGCCGCTGGCCGGCCACGTCACAGACACAACCGCGCTGGTGTTTGGGGTGAGTACCAGTTCTGTGCTGGAGTTACTGTGGACCCATCGCCGGTTGCGTTTCTCCCGCAGCCCGGTTCCTCCACCGTCCCCTCCACACCTGCAAATTTGTTGCCACAAATGCACTTTAAAAATTGAAGGTTTGTGACACAAAGACGTGCATGTTTCCCAAACTCGTAGCATTCTGCTGGGCTACTGCTGGAAACGGACCTTAGCTGTGGTTTCTAAAGCACCTTTGAAGTAGCGCGGTGCCAGTTGGGTTTGCACACCTAGATAAAATCCAAATGAGAAGAACCTGACAAACTGCATTTCTGTGAAGAGACCACAGCTCTCCGTGTGCGCTGGCTGCTACTCCCAAACAGCATAAATCGTTTAAGCTGTTGAAAACTGGGGATGAAATTCTGCCCTGGGACGTGTGTGCCGGGGCCAGAGCCGGCGGCGGCGGGCGACTGCCCGGCTCCCGGCACCGCACACCGCACTGCCCGGCGCAGCACCGGGGCTTCCCGCCGGCTCTCGGGTGGGGTGTTACCCCGCTAGAACTCAAATCATAATATAGCTCCTTAATGTCACTAACTGTGTGATTTAGGCTTTTGATCAGTAGAATATAGTGATCCAGAACACTTTTAATGAACTATATATTTATCTAGGGAGTCATACCACTTTCATCCTCAACATAGCTAATAACCATAGCTCAAAAGAGGCCGCTGGCTCTGCATCTCGTTTTCAATTTGTGCCTCTTTAAAGGAGATAATCATGGAGAGAAAAATGCAGTGGTTAGGGGAAGTGGGTTTGCTCTGCGTCGCCATTTGGAAGAGGCGTTCAAGAGGCAGCGAGAGCCGATCAGCCCCGGGGAAACCCCTTCGCAAACCCATGTGGGGCTGTGCCGCCTCGGGGCGGTGGGGCGAAACGCCGAGGGTGCGGATGATGGTGGGTCATGCCCAAGTTGTTCTTCATCTGCGTGAGCCGCGGTGGCTGTCAGCAGGCAAAGGGATAGAGATCCAAGGGCAATTTATTTCCAAGTCGAAATACTACAAAGCAGCTGCTCAAGCGGGAGATTTCTTCCTCCCCAATTCTTTCGGGACCCAGAGTTGCTGAAGTTCCCAATTTCTTTTTCTTTTGACTTTCTCCTTTCTCTCCGATTCTTTTAGTGCAAGTCAGAAGTTATATCAAGTCTGAGATATATTTTAGCTGTAATATCAGAGCTACAAAGGGGAATGGAATTGCACGGGGACATTAATGACCTCTCTTCTAGAGCTTTTGTTGTTTTGTTTCGCTCCTATTTCATTTTGGGGCAAGTGCTATGGAAGGAGGGCAAGCACTGGTGCTGCTGGGTCCTGAGGAAGGGGAAAGGTGTCATTTCCTGAGGAAACAAAGAAAAAATCCTGCCCGGGGAACGTGTCAAATTAGTGATTCTTACTTGGGTTTTGCATTAGCTTATCATACTTCTGGCCGGACTCGTAGGCTTCTTTAAACATGAGGCAGCTCATGCTTTCAGGTCATGCTTTAAACATAATGCAGCTCTTGATTTTTATGCGTGTTTCCAGAAATGGATTCATCTCAGCAAATGAAGACATTAGACATCCATTTCTTATTGGGAAATACAGGTGAGGCCTGGCTCCTTGTTTTAGGCACCCGCTGTATGTTGTTTCCACCGGAGACTTGGCAAATCCTCTCTTCTGGATCAACGATTGCACCCGCCCACGAGCTAACAAAAGACCAAAGAAATCCCTGTATTAAAGGGGTTTTAAGTGGTGTTCCCTGCAAGTAAAGTTCACTCCTGGAGAACCAAGGCCCTGTTTAAGAATGGTTTCGTTTGTTGAATGAAATGCCATGTGCAACCGTGCCAAGGTTTAACGATGCCCTTTACTGTTGTCCGGAGCCCCACTTCAGCCAGGAGCCCCTCACCGAACTGGGAGAAAGCAAAAGTGGCTTAAAAGCCTGGTTGGAGGTCTGCTCTGAGTTACAAGCCTCAGGCAAGGATTAAGGCTCTGTTTGAGGGCTCTTGCCATCTCTAACAAAAGCTGTAATCATGGTTAAGACTAGTATTGGCTCATCGGAATTGCACTGAAATTACCAGTCCAAAATCCACTGAAAACTGGGGAAAAAACCGAGCTCCGTGTTGGAGCCTGGCAAGCGTCTCTTTGGTGGAGGAAACCTCTGCTCCTCTCCCCGTGGGTAACGCTCCCGCCTTCCTGGGGGCGTGATAAACCTATGGGTGGGCTTCTGTATGGAGTGCATGCTTTCCTTAAGCACTGAAAACTGAAACAAACAAGTATGGTCTATCTTTAATAATATGTGCAGTGACTGTGTAGAATAGCTAATTTACATCTCATTACATTAACTTTAATTTTGGGAACGTTTGCTGCCTGATTGGTCTCGAAATAGTACAGCAATACTTTATTTCAGAGTGCATTTTTCATGTGGTTTTGTTGAGAAGGCCTCTCTTGGATGTGCATCTGTGTATTGATTCTGGGGGAAAAAGTCATTATTTTCATTCTAATATATTGTTGTACCGGTCTGCTCCGTGCAATTAGGGTAATTCTTGGCTTGCATTTGCAATAGAGATGTGACCTCACGGCACTGTCACAGGCAGAGGGGCTGACACACCTCCGGCACAGCGACGACGGTGGAGTCGCGGAGCGGCCGTCCCGAGGGGAGCAGCGCGCTCACCCCCTGCCGCTGATCGTGCCCTCCGGGCAGTAACGGGGGGCTCAGACAAAGGTGCTGAGCCTTCCCTCACGTCCGTGTGACGGCATGCCTCGGGTCTTTATATAGGAAGCTTATGTGAACCATACACTTTACTCATAAATCCCTCGTGGCAGAACATGTACAATATATATCATGTCCTACACAGGGTGACGAACAGGAGGTCTTAAGCATCTGAGGAAATGCGGTTCCTCCGGCTGGTCCATCGGTTGGTATTTGGGGCTATTGTAGAAATTGTTCTTTGCCAGTAAGAGCTGCAAAGAAATTATCATCAATCTAAAGTGTGGAGGGCCCGAGACTGGGCTGGTTTTAGTGGCTATTTTGCATTATATTGATATGGTAAAATGCCAGTTGGTTTTTCTGAAATAAAAACAGCAACAGCCAATAATTAATGTTCCCAGAGTTAATTAAATTGGTCTAGCTGGATATGTGAAGCCATATACTCTGGCCTCGGAGATTTATCTGGCGGGGTTCACATCCCCCTGCATGCCCTGCAGCGCTGCCTGGCTGCGCAGGCCGGGTGCCTCGTGCCCCGCTCGGCCCTTTCAACGGGCAGCTCCAGTGACACCAGTGACACCCCCCAGACCACCGCCGGCACTTTTCACCTTCTGGAGCAAACCGAGATGGCTGCGCACTGTTCTAACCGCTCCTCCGCTTGTGCAGAGTCATCATTCATTTGTGGGTTTATTAGCTGGTTATGAACATGCTCTAACGTTTTAGGGGACAAGGATGACCCTAATCAGGCGTAATTGCACGGGCTCGGGGTGGTTTGTGAACACGCCGGTGTGTGTGTGCACCTCTGGGACAGCGTCCCCTCTCCATGGCTGCCCGAGGTCCCAACGCAAAGGCAGCCCAGGGCTCATCTTGTCAAACACCGAAACATGGATGCGCGGTTCGTTAACAGCAGGCTTTGCAGTTGAGTTAATTGAGGTTGGTGGATTTGGGTTAGAGAGGGGGTAGAAGGACAGGGCCCTGGGTGGAGCGAGGAGGATAAAGCCGGAGACGGGCAGGTGGACGTGGCCGGGAGGTGGCCGAGGTGTGACCGTCTCAGGGTGCACATCTCCTCTGCGGGTTCCCCGTGCAAAACAGGCTCTTAGGTTCTTTGTGAAAATTGATACCTGGGAAACTGAGTGCAAAGCTGAGT
Organism: Vanellus vanellus; assembly: GCF_965231255.1. Taxonomy (NCBI): domain Eukaryota; kingdom Metazoa; phylum Chordata; class Aves; order Charadriiformes; family Charadriidae; genus Vanellus; species Vanellus vanellus. Next base: position 12,782,301 of record NC_138924.1, on the reverse strand, counting down.
ACAGACTCTTCTGTGGCTGTGGATGATGAACATCTCAAAAGAATGAGCAGAACAGACGCTCGGAGCGTCCGCGTTGTGAGCCACAATGAGGGGGAAAGCGCGTGTCTGCAAGCAGCGCGGGAGCCTACGAGTAGTCTCTCGGTACATGTCAATAGAACAGAAGGTCCCCCGTATATAAGTGTTTCTGATGTATGTATTTTAAGGCCTCGAAGGATTGTTAAAAAATCCCCAGCTTGCTCTCTTACATAACATGGTTCAGAATTTCATCCTATTAATTCTGTCTCCAGCAAAGTAAATTGAGCCTGAATAACGCGTACCGTCCTGCAAGGTACGCTGTCTTGGCCTCGAGATTTTAAGAGATGGACGAAATAACAGTAAGTTTAACGGGTTGTTGTCAGTTGTACACAAGCAACTAAGCAGTTTCCTTCATACCTCTTTGCAAACTCCTCTTTAAGCACAATGGAACAGTTTCTGCTCTGGTGATGGTCTGGTGCCACTGGATTACAGTTTGGCCCATTTTTGTTTGGGTTTTAGCTTTAAATCTCTTGTGTTTATTTTCTTCTTGCTGCTTATCAGCGCTGTGTTCTTGTGCTGTAAGAATAGGACTTCACAGAGGCACTACAAGGCTTTCGGTTCATCAGTTTTTAATTAAATTTGAATTGAAGATTCTCTTTCCTCTAGGCTAATTTTCAAGTGACAAACAAAATCCCCTTAAGTGCCTTTTCTTTTCTTCCATAAACTAGTAAAGCTGCTATCAAATTCCCTCAGAAACCCAACTTCTCCAACCCCATAAGAGCGCGGATTATTGTTCCATCAGAAATAAAACAGAGCAGTTCTTCAGAAAACAGATCAAGTAAAACCACTTTTTCTCATTGCCATGTCTGGGTGTTAAGTGCCCCCTTTTGGGGGGTCGGGGGGTGCTGCGCCTGCTCTCCCCCATGCGAGGCGGTGCTTGCCAAGACCTGGGGATGCCCTGGCAGCACTCGTCGCGTTGTCCCTTCTGCTCTCCATGTCCATAAGATCTGGAGTCCTTTGGCAGAGCTGTGAGCATGCCGGCGGGCGTAACGGGATCGGGCTCGGCCCTGTTGTCCCCAAGAGCTGGGGCAGGGTCCCGAGTGACCTGCCAGCCCTGTTAAAAGCAGCGCATTATTTATTTAGATGCAAGAGCACATCAAGGAAGACAAACCCTGACGCAGTGGATGCCATGCTTGTCTCTCAGCCGCAGGGCCTCGCGGTGCCCAGGAGAGCTCCCAAGGCCTCACGTGGTCCAGCAGGACATGTGTCCCCATCTCGGCCGCCCGCACCGAGCCCGGCCCCAGCCGGCGGCCCCATGGCAGCCTCAGCCGTGGGAGCTCAGCCTCGGGGATGAGGGTCTGCGGCGTGGCGGCCAGCGTGGGGGCAGAGCCCTGCCTCGGCGCTCGCGGTGGTGCTGCGCCTGGGGGTGCTGGTTGCCCCAGCACAGTTGGTCCAGCTTGGCTGTGTCATCCTGCGAAGCGGTGACCTGGTGCCCTGCCAGCCCCCCACTGCCCACATCCTCTGTTGGCAGCTCTGGAGCGCGCGCGGAGGATGGCCGGCAGAGCCGCGCGTGCCTGAGCCGCAGGACAGCGGTGCAGCCGGGGCCGGGCAGGGGCAGGGGGGCAGTGGCCACCCCGAGCTCGTGTCCGTGGGCAGGAGGAGGGCGAGAGAAGCGCTGTGGGTAACGCAGATTCAGCGACAGGTGGCAGGGGCCGGACCTCTGTGCTCACGCTGCAGTCGTGGGTCCTGGTCCTGATGTCCCAGGAAGAAATTACGGTGCCGCCGAGCCGAGAGGCTGAATTGTGCGGCCGCACTGCGTTTAAAGACGAGCGGCCGGCGCTGGGGGCTCCTCCGCCGCGGTGCCTTCGGCGGCTGCTCTGCGGGAGCTGCAGCTGTGGTTGCGTGTGCATTTGGAGCCCTTCACGTGCTCATTCCGCTGAGCGATAATCACAGGACTAACCCCATAATTAAATGACCACTCCAACACGGCACCGTTCACTGAGACCATCTTTCTCTGACCAGTTTCCTATGATTAACTTCAGTTAGAGAGAACAGGTTGATTAGACTGTGAGATCGACTTCTGGGGAAACTTCTCGCTCTTCTTAATGGGGCAGAGGAAAAATGCAGGGCTTATTGAAGAAATCAGCTATGGAAAATTAACTTACTGTTCTTTTCAAATGAATTTTCAGGCCTTTTAAAGCCCATGCTGTAAGTGCTCATCTGCACCACTTAACCTCTCTGAATGGGTTCTGGAGCTCAGTTCTTCCTTTGGGTGAAACACCCGTCTAAAAGAACAAACAAACAAACCAAAAAACCCCTTTCAGGGACTACCCTTGAATAGGGTACCCTTAGGAGAGCCGGAGGCAACAACCAGAACCAGGTTTCAGCCTTAAAGTAATTTTTTTTTTTAAAGCTATACCCTCCAGTGTTAAGCAAATTGCCGCCAGTCTGGAAGCGGGTTCCCGTCCCAGACGGCTCTCGTTACTCTCCATTTGTCTGCCTCGAGGTTAGTGCCACCCCTGAGCGGTTCATGGGGTGCAGCAGTGCCCACAGACCTCCTGCACCGCGCGCCGGCACGGCTCCTGGAAGTCAGTTTGTGGCGTCCGAGGCTCCTTGGAGGCAGCAGCTCGCCCCTGCAGCCGCGCTCCCCGTGCCCGGGGCTGCCTTCCGCCGCGCCGTGGCACGCCGTCTCTGCTGGCAAAGGCGCTCGGTGCTCAGGAGCCCTTCAGGAATCCCCCAGAGAAGGTACGGGTCAGAAACGTCCGTCAGCAGTGGTGCATGTCATGCACCATATGAAATATCTATCAGTGCTTTACATCAAACCGTGAGGGGCTGAATTGTTTTCTGATTAATGTTATAAATTAATCCAGGATACTGTATGCAAAAGAAAAGGAGAGAGGGGAAAGGTATTACTTGGTTTTCAGAGGGATTTGAACGTAATAATGCTGCTTGTAGCCAGTCTACGAAAAGCATGATAATGAATTTTAGCTTATTCATGCCAGTTGCTTTTATTAATATGCCACTCTTGTAGGCGTACAGTTAATTTTAAAAAGTCTTTCTTCCCTTCCCTGTGGTAGCTGCATGGGAGCCACCACTGTCCTGCTCAAAAGCAGAGTAAATTTTTGCCTTTTTTCCCCTCAAAGGCTTAATTTTTTTGTTCTTAAAGTCTGTTGTTCTAAGAATAAACTGCAGCTGTAGGGCAAGTGCGGAGAGGAGAAGGCAGGAGTGTGCAGAGGAGACAGCAGACAAACCACGCCTGAGCCAGCTCCTTTAGGCGCTTGGGTGCGTCCGTCTACAGTTTGTGCGATCCTCCCGTCAGTTAACTGGGTGTGCAAAGGCCACCAATGAATTTATCTCCCAGATGTGCCTCTGGTGCCGACGTCCCCATCTCGGAGCCGGGGAAACTGAGGCAAACTGAAAATGCCGTTATTGGTTCAGGGGGATTTTCCCAGTAACACCACGCAGGTTCTGCCTTTCTCTCAATCTTGTTAGAGAGACGCGAGTCCCTTACCCAAACCTCTCTAAATCCTATTTAGACGTCTTCCTGTGGGTCTCAGTGCCCAAATAACTGCAAAAGCTGGGCCTAGAGCTATGGTAGGCAGCTCTGCCGGGCACCCCGAGGGTGCGAGTGGCAAAGCACCCGCTGCTTGGAGCAGGCGACCATCCTCCTGTCCACACTCCAATAAACTGGAAAGCTCCCTCTGCCCAGAGCTGCGGAGCCTTGCTGCTAACTTGGAGCTCGGATCTAAATATAGTGCTGGTATAATGATGTATTTTTAATATCATTCTGGTGGGAATCAATCAGTGTTCTGTGTCCTTAAAGAGGAGTTCATGCCAAGGCCACATCCTTCCTCGGGAGGTTTGAGTCTTCTGCAACAAACTCAGTTCCCCTGCACAAAACCCGACAAAACCAAAGTGCTGTCTTCATGGAGTTATGATCACCCTGCAAAAGGAGGCTGAGAACGAGCCATCTACTCTCATTAATCCCACAAAAAACAGTGTCAGGGAGAGGTATCATGTCACTGGAACTCCATTCTACTGTTTGCCCCTCAAATAACTTCTTTTCCTATAATTTATTAAATGACCTAGAAAATTAATCTGCAGCCAGAAGATGGAGATCATTTGTCACGGGATGTCACACAACCTACCGATCCATCAAGCAGACAGTGTCGCTGTACATCACGTTCTGGTGCCATCCTGTCTTACAGTCCATCTCAATGTCAAAAAAAGGATTTACAAAATATTTTGGGATGTATTTCATGTGCTGACTCGGACTTGATGTCCTCCGTTAGATGAATCTACACAAGTAGGGAGTTTCAGCCAAAGAGACTTAGAATTTTGCCGTGTAACTCCCCTCCGTGCTTTCTAAAATTCCCCCTGGTCCAGTACTCGTCCTTTCTGGCTCTCCTCCTTTTTTCCCCCCAGACCTATGACTGGCAACAGACTGACCACGCCGACCCTCGTTCTGTGCGCAGCTCTGCCGCCGGGAGCATCACCACTGCTCACCTTTCCCTTCTCACACGGCGTCTCCCACCACGGCCCGTCTGTGACGCGCCGGCGGCTGCCGCCCCCGTGGCTCAGCCCCCGTTTCCCTCCGTGTGAGTCCCCCCCGCCGCAGCCCCTCACCCTCGGCGCCAGTCCCACCCCTCCCATCCCCCAGAGCGTTCGCCTCGCGCTCTGCTGGGGAACATTCATTCCTTACAGCGAGCCGGTGGAAAGGCACCCAGGAAAGGTCTGCGACAGACGGGGGAACACAGCTCATTGCCTTAAGCACAAAACTGCTTTTTATTTTAAAATTGACTCGTCTGATTGTCTTGTGTCTGTACCGAGGAGTCGCTAGCAACCATGCACATGACTTTTTTCTGCAAAACATTGGCCTCCGAGCACCTCTGTATGGCTCCCGTGAAAGAAAAAGAGTTTACTTTAGACTGAAAAACACATTTAGTACCACATGGATGTGATGATACAGTGTTGATGCGTCTGGTACAGCAATGTTGAAGTTGCTCATAATTAAGTTAATTTCATTGTGTTTCAGTTCTTGATAATAATGAGCAACTGTTTTGTGTCATTTCCTTTCTTCTCTGTGCATGACAATCTGCTAGATTCATCTTTCCAGGAATACAAGTTAAAGATGATAAGTATAATTTATGATTCCCTTCTGGGCTGGGGTTCGTTATTAATAGCCGTGCTCACTTAGACTGTCATCCACTCTTTCCTGTAAAGGGCTTATCTCTCTGCTGCTACGCAGAGCACCGGCTGCGGGCTGTTCTCTTTGCGGATTATTGGAGTGTCAGTGGGTGAAATGTATGGTGTGCAAAACCAGAAAACGCATTTTTAAGCTCCCATTTTGTTGTTCACATTTGCAACTTTGCTTCAAACAAACAAAACCAAACTCTCAAAACTCATCCCACCGGCGTGATCGATGCCACGTTGTGGTTTCTGTGCCAGAGTCCGCGTTAGAGTGCTCTGTGGTGCTCGGGTCAGCAGCGCTCCCACGGTACCCGAGTGCCTCCCCGTTTCTAGTCCTTTTCCTTCCAAGGGTGTTGCGGGGCAGGACAGCGCCGGTGCCCTCTGCTGCTGCTGGTGGCACGCCGGCGCCGCACCGAGCAGGGCTGCGACACACAGCTCGGCAAAACTGCACGCGCCACGACACAGCAATGCCGTTTTTGCAGCGCAATGATTGCACTGCAGAAGGCGGTCGTTTTCTCTGCGCCCAGTTCTTTATCGGAGACTGCCATGCCCCCCTGCAGCTGGAAGGGATGCTCAAGGGGATGCGGCAGCTCAGCATCACGCCCCGAATCCCGCCGTGGGGGCGGCAGCGTGCGAGCTGCGCTCCCGGGAGAGGGCGGTTCGGGTCCGGGGGCAGAGCGGGGGGTTTGCCCAGGGAAGATGGGCCGAGCCGGCACCCACGGGGCAGAGGAGGCTGATGTGGGAGGCAGCACCTTGCAGTGGGAAAACAGGGAATGAGACTGAAAAAGGCAGTTGCCCTTGAAATACCAGTTGGTCGATACTTGAAAAAGAGCCCTCCTCCCCCAGCGACATCTATTCTTTGGCTTCTGTTTCAAATTGCGCTGGTTAAGATTTTATTTTATTTTTAATCTGAGCTATTAAAGGAAAATTCTGTTTATAGGGGAAGAAATAAAACCAGAAGCGTTTTTCCGTGGAGAATATTGATAGTTTTGTCATAGCTCTTCAGCGATCTGTCAGAAAAATGAATTCCCAAGCCCTTCGCAGCGGCCGGCTGCGTAACAGGGCGAAGCTTTGGTGGGTTGAAGCCAGACGAGCAGCTGGGGCAGCACCGGGCTGGGCTCCCCCATTCAGCGCCTCCCCCGCCCCGCGGCCCCGGCCCCCGCGGAGGCACGTCTAACCCTGGCCGCAGCTCAGGGCCACCTCTTTGCAGACTTTTCTCACCGCCTGCCGTAATAAATCTCTTCCCCTCCCTCCCCTTGCACCTGCGAGAGGTTGTTCTTTTTATTTGCAAAGTGGAAAAGTGATTTTTAAAAGGTGAAAGAGTATTTCTAACTTTGATAGCGTGATTAGCTTGGCTCAGAATATTGTTATAGCTTATCTTGCTCCTCTGTGATAACTCAGAAAAACAATAAATGTCTTCTTACAGCAGACTGACATTCAGTATTGAAATTGGGCTCCTAATCTTTATGTGATTGCTTTCTCTCTGATAGAAATATTGCCTCTTGTAGAGTATTTATTGTCTAGTTCTTTCCAAAGTATTGACTTTATGTAACAGTTTGATATACATCAAATCCTTTAGAGATTTAATAAACTCTTCTGGTCAGTCTTCTGTTGTAAACACATTGAGATTTATGGTCATCTTAGTGTAAAGCCCCTTTTCGCTGAAATTCTCTACTTCCAGATATCAAAAGATAAGAATGGGCACATAGATCACTGTGGAAATCTTAACCCCTGGCTGTCGAGCGTTACTCAGACGCTGCTGGTGGTTAAAGGGCTGAAATACGAGCGAGAGGTGATGGCGCAGCTGCCGAGGCCGGGGTGGGGGCACAGGGACCCCCTTTGCTCCCTGGGGAGCCCTTTCCCACGGCGGCGCGTGGCCGGGCTCGTCCGTCCCTGGCACGGCTCGGCTCCGGGAGGACTCCCAGGAAAGAGCCCATTGCAGGGGAAAAATAAAAATTTACTGTTATTCAGTTAGGCGTAAAGTTAATGTATTGAAGCTACACTGCAGCACTTGTAGTTGAGAAAACGGGTAACCTGGGAAGACAAATTCACAGCCCTCAGCACAGCCATGTCCGCGTCCTCGCTCCCCGCCGTGCTGCGCCTGCTTCGCCGCCCCCGCAGCGGAGCGGAGCGGCTGCCGGCCCGGGAGACATCGGCCGTGGGTGCCTGCGGTGTCCCGGGGCTCATGCCGCTGCCCGGCTCTGCCGCCCCGGCTGTGGGGTCGGTGCTCGCCGCAGGTATGGCAGCGGGGCGGCTCGGCACGGGCTGCATCGCATCAGCTGCGTCGTGACGGGCAGAACGGTCCCCAGTCTGTGCGCCACCGCCGTGCAGTGAGGGAGACACGTCCCGACCCCCTCGGTCGCTGGAGCTGCCGCGGGGGCTGATGCTGTACCTGCTCCTGCTGCCGTCCTTGGAGGTCGTCCTTCGGGTGCGGGTCGGTCCCGGCACGTCCCCATGGTCACCAGTGCCCTGAGCTCTCCGGCACCGCCGCCCCCAGCCCTTCGTGCCGGTGGTGTGGGGCGGTGGGCAGCCCCGGCGCTGCTGCCCCTTCGCTTGAGTCATTCCTGATTTGGGCACCGGACCAAACCTATTTAATTGTGATAGTTATTTAAGTACCGCGTACTTTGGGATTGGAGGCGGGCAGAAGTCAGGAAAGGGGGATCTCCGCAGGCAGTCTTACACGACTGTGTTACATGCGCTTATTTCGATTAAACTTTTCTCTGTACTGGAATCAACTTTCTAGAGGCAGCCTTCAAGAAATCCAGCAGAGCTCTTAAAATTCACTCATTAAATGCAAATACAGTCTTCTTCATAACACATTAACCTTCCTTTAATAGCCTGAAAGCATCTTTTCATTTTACAGCTAAGGTATTAAAAGACTGTATGGTGTGAGATTTTTGGAGTGACATAAATCAATACAAGTCATGGAACAGAGCAGATCCTTGCTTTGTTTGTATTGGGGAGGGATTACCATTTTTTAAATGTACTGTTTATTTTATGAAACAAAAGCAATCACCACAGGCTGTCAAGTGCACGCGCACCCTGCTCCCGCTGTCTGCGGGAGATGTGTTTCTCTAGAAAGTAAGTTCTGGATTCGGGCTTTCCTCCTGTTTCGGTAGATGAAAAAGAAAGGAGAAATGTATTTCCGTTTCCCTTTCGAGGCTGTAATTTGATGGAAAAATGCATTTTGCGCACCTCTCAATGGACTTTGCACTTCCTATTGCTGTTGTTTGTATTACTGCCCTTGGGATCTCCGCCCGGGCGAGGAGACGGGTCATTACTGGGAGGGAAAAAGTTATTTCCTACCTGTCCATCAAAGACCTGTATTGCTTCTCTAACTGCTTCGTAGCTGGTGGGCAAGTAATTAGTTGGGTGGTGATGAAACCACAAATAAACTGGTGTGCTTCCATCACTTTGCTTCTGATGGGAACACTTAATGGGAAACTTACTGGGAATGACAAAGTGACGTATTTAGGAAAGATGAAGGAAAATTGGGGTCCCATTTTGAGGCAGGATGACAACTGGCGGCTTTCTGGCGTCTCACTGTTTCCCTCTCTGCAAACCCGTTCCTTGGAAATATAAATAAAGCACAGCGTACCTGACTGCCAGCGAGAACCGGCTTATGGCTCATTGACTGAGGGAAGAGCTTCCTACGTGTATTATTTATTATAGCTTATGTTCTATTCCAGATTACGTTTTAAGAGCTGTGGGGTTTACACTCAGCGCTGCGGTACCCGCGCAAAGGCAGAGGTGGATCTAACTGGCGATTTGCAGCAGGCTCTGCGCAGCGGCACTGGCAGTGACGGGGCCGCCTGCGCGACGCCGGCATCGCTGCCCACAGCGCCCGGTCTGGGCGCGAGGGGAACCGTCCCGTCCCCGGCTGTGCCCAGAGGGGCGCGGGGGCCGCGGTGGTGCTCAGTGCTGCGCGGCCCCTGCGAGGAGGTCTCAAAAACGCAGCCCCCGGGGGCAAATTACTCCGCTCGCCTCCCCCTCCCGTAGGACGGTGCCCTCCAAGCACAGACGTGTCGCAGCTCAGGAGTGGTACCCAGTGCCAATAAATGAAATGTAACGGCTTGCAAATTGCCCTCTCTGGTTTTGTAGGCAACGTTGCACCAGGCTGGAACCTCCCTCAAAACAAATTTCCGGAGCAGCTTCCAGGCTGATCAGCGCCGTGTGCCACCAAGTTTGCTCTTTTTGTGCCTCCGGCTTCGTTACCAGCACAGCAACGAGCAGTTCCACATGCAGCTGCAATCTTGCAGCATTATTTCGCCTCTGTTGTTCTTCCCTCCTGCTCTATCAAGAAATAACCGCTTGCAAAGACAGGGACATATTATGGCCATGGAGATGGCTTAGCTGGGACACGGCTAGTCATTTTTCCTTGCTGATATTTTATTAATATATGTTATTAACCTTGATTCTCCTTCCCCGTGGTGCTTTATCATCTGAACTTAATTAATTCTGCTTGCGAGATTCCCAGGGAAGGGCCGGGCATGTCTGCATTTGTAAACCAGACGTACCTCCAGGTGGCGTCACCTGGCGCCAGCAGAGGTGGGGTAGATCCCAGCTGAGGAGGAGACCTGGCACGCAGCAAACAAAACGGGGACCCGGCTAGCCAGAGGATGGCTGAGTTTGTCCTGTCCCTTTTGACCGGCACAGAGAGTGATGTAGATGAACTAACAGAGCTAGGCTTTGACTTTTCTCATGAACATGAAATATCCGGGAAAAATAAACTATTTCTTTGGTCGCTGCCCTCGCACCCAGCGCGATGCCGGGGTGCGCGGCACTGACTGCGCCTCCCCTGACGGAGCCCACGGGTGCCCCATCCGCTCCCCCTCGTCCGGAGCTGCCGTGGGCGATGCTCGCCCCGGTCCACCCACAGTGGGCGCAGCAGGACGTGGGCCGGGGGGCGGCGGCGGGTGCCCCCGCTCCTGACGAAGCTGCGGGCTGCCGCCGTGGCCCCTGCCCCTCCGCCCGAGGCGCTGCGGAGGCTGCAGCCCTGGGGAGTCACCAGCTGCTCGGGGCCTTTCAGCACCTGCTATTAACACTTTTTTTTTTTATCCCCTTTCTTGTTTTATTTTTTTTTCTTTTCTCACGCCTTCATGCTGCAGGGCTGACCTTTGCTAATAGCAGCGAGTTTGTGATAGAAGCAGTGAAAGTCTGGAACGAAATTCTGTGACCAGTACAGCCTAGCAGGGTAAAATGTAATCTTATTAGCAAGATGAAAGTACCGTATGCCGGGGAGAGATGGAAGAAGATAAGAAGGCATGATTGTGCTTGTAGAGGACAAATAAAATATGTACACAAATTCATTCAAAACTAAATGAAAATTGGCTGGATTTGTAAACAATCTCAGTGTCCAGAAAATTGCGCATGGGACTCATCTGGCGCAGCCAGCTCATTGCAGCTGGTGACCTCTGCTTTCGCGGCGTGGCTTTGTTGCTGTTTATCTGCATAGAGCACTGGTGCCGATTGGAAATGGCGTTTTGAGAAACGATGCGTTTCGTCGGGAGCCGTGGCAGGGCTGTGAAACGGGGAGTCGTGGGATCCCACTGTCCGAGGATCCGTTTGCCTGTCCCAGCCCTGCGGGTAAATTCTGAATCTCACCAGTACTGAGATGTTTCGGAGGGGTTGCGGTCCTCGAGTGCCCACAAAACGTGGGAGGGCAGAAAAAGCTATTCGAGAGGAACAGTAAGTCACGTTCTCCTGAAAATCCGCAGCCTTTCACTGGGGAGGACAAACGTCCTGGGCTGGCACACTGTTGAGAAAACCAAGAAAGCGTATAATTCTGCAAAAATTCCTGGAAAGCAACCACTGAGTGCATCGTTTTCCCAGTTTCCTGACTTAGCTTTCTCCAGCCAGAGGTAATGAATCGCCCTGAGAACCGTGTGCTCCGAGCAGCGCAGCAGTGCATCCTGCAACAAATCGCTCCCTGAGCAGCGATGACTGCAACTTGGTGAAACCTGAGGGTGAAGGGGCACAGAAGGTGCAGCGAGTAACTGTCATTTCAAATGACTGCTGTACTAGTGCCAGTCAGGACTGCGGCATGTGGGACAACTGAACGTACAGAAATTAGGACATTCAGTTCTGAAACAAAAACCTTAATTGCAAGGGTTAATTTGAGTAGAGAAGCGGTCCTCTGTGCAACCAGCAGCTAGAAGCAGAAAGCAGCAGTTTTATTCTCAGCCGTTACTGCTGTTCATATCCCGTAGCATGCAGTAAAAGAAAAAACATCATAGAATATTTTATTCATTATGACTAATAAGTCCAGCCCAGTAAAAAAAAAAATCCATTCCACCACCTGGAATTTGTGGTGATGTCAGTCCCTAATCCTGCCCTGGGATTAGAACAGCATACCTGTCTGCTGTATTGTTTCCACAGACCAAGAAGAAAACAATATCATTAACTGATTTTAACAAATGTTCACAAATTGCAAGACTTGTTTGTTGAATGTTGAGCCACAGAATTTAAAAAGTGCTTAGATTCAGTGGTGTGTGTCATTAAATTCAGTTTTATTATATCCACTTGGATACTTTTTATTGTGTGTTTTATGAGTTCATAATACGGGAAGAGTCTAAGTAATAATGCTGACCGAAAAAAGTGTTTCTTTGTACAGTTGCGCTGTGCACTGAGTTCCCATGGGCCGGTGCTGGCAGAGCTGGGCTCCTCGGTTGGGTGCCGGGACGGGTGATGGCGCCGAAGCTCCACTGCGGGCACGGGACGGTGCTGAGACTGGGCGACAGTGAGATGGAACCCCCTCCAGAAGAGCACCGGGAGAGTTTCCAGAAGGGCTCTGCTTCCTGGGCACTAACACAGATTTTCCAGCTTTGCAGTACAAGTTGAGCGCACGGGCAGAAAACCCCACAGTTTTGGAGACACTCACAAGAACTCACAAGAGCTGCCGCGGCGGCGGGGACCCGGCAGAGCCCCCTCAGCCCCCGGCGCAGGCGCTGCGGTGCTGCTGGACGCCTGCACGGCTCCGAGCCGGGTGCCGGCCGGGTGCGGCCCCCTGCACGGGTGGCGATGCGACGCGACGCTACGCGATGATGCGCTGCGACGTGAGGTGCTCTGGCTGCCGCGGGCTGTGCCGATTCAAGCACGGTGCTGTTCTGCACAATAGAAACACGGTGGTGGCGAGTGCTGCGTGGGCAGATGGAGCATTTCAGCGCTTGAAAACCAGCCGTCCCCGCGCCGTCCCCGCGCCCTCGCCGCGCTGTGCGCAGCTGTGTGCCAGCGACCTGGCTTTGGGTGCGCTCCCCCTGCTGCCACAGCTCCGGTTTCGGCTGGGGAGCTGCGGGCAGCGGGCGGGGGACGGTGCAGCCGGCTGTCGGTGTGTCCGAGCCCCGGCACGCTGCGGCAGCCGACACTGCCCTGGGCAGCGTCTTCCACTCGCGGAGGTCAGCGTCGGGCTCGTGGCCTCCCCGCGCTCCCCCGGGCGCTTTTCTTGGAGAAACAATTTCAGGTGATGTGAACAAACAGTGACTCTGTAATTACCATGAAATAAATAGGTGCGAGCAGATCCTGAGAAGATAAAAGGTTATACTCGGCGTCAAATAGAAATACCTTTTTGTTGATTAGTCAAAGTTCACTGAAGTCAAACCGGGTCGAAGTCAGTAGGAAGGAGGTTTGCAGTAAGCCTAGGGTTTGGGGGGTTGTGTGTGTGAAGCTGTTTGCTCCACACGCAGTCCAGAGTGACGCCCCAAAGGCCAAACAGCTTTTTTAGACTTTTTTTTTCAAGTTTGTTCTTGGGTGGTTTTTGGGGGGGGTTGTTTTTCTTCCCCACTGGAAAGTCCGAACTGAATAATGAATTTATCTTTTCCTCTTTTCCATGTGATTGCCAAAGACATTGCACTCTGTAATGAATTTTTCAGTTACTCGCAGGTGAATTTTGTGCCTGCGCGTGTCTGTGCCAAGTCACGTGTTTTCAAGCTCCGCTGGCAGAAACTCACTTTCCCTCCCAGCACGCAGTCCCCGCGGTGCCCAGAATATCTTCACAGTGATGCGTAGGGGCAGTTGAACATAGCGGTGATAGGAGTTACGTGTGCATATAAAGGAAAATGGATGTTGCGAACGAGACGACCACAGCTGATCAGGCATTGAATAACTGATGAACAACACAACCTGTGAACAACTCGGTATTGATGCTGTGGCTGTTCCTGTGTTTTCCGCTTACCTTATGAAAGATCCGCTGGCATCGTGTGACATTAGATGTGACCCTGCATGTTTCTCGCACACGGACTGCAGAGAATGCTCTAATTTATATGGGTTACAGTCACCGGGAGCAGCTTTAATTTCCGCTCTCTCCGCTGCTTCCAAACCCACCCGACACAGAAAGAACCACTTGATGCAAAGCAAAAACGCAGAGAGCGCTCGCAAGGAGGGAAGCCATCCTTGAAACTCTGGGCCTTGAGGTCTGGGCTGCCATCTCCGTCTTCTTCTTTCCCTCTGTTCGTTTCTTATGAGCTTTCTTCAGAAGTGACTTTGCTCGCGAGGCGAGTTTTCCCCAAGTTCTCAGTGTCAAAGAGCGATGCCCTTCACGCGCTCCCTTAGCCGCGCCGGTTGGGGCCGCACCGCCTGCCAGCCGACCTGCTCCGCCTCCTGGCCAGGAGGGACTGACCGCCCCTGCCCACGCTGCTCATCCCACCTGCAGGAAATGCAGCTGCACGGATTTCTCCTTTTTTTCCACCCTTCCAATGGAAATACTCATCAATACCCCCCCCCACCTCGGCAGCCTGCTCCCAGATCCACCGCCTGCGCCCGCGGGACGTTGCTGCGGTCCTCTGGCAGCCGCAGCCCCGGGCTCGACGCTGTCCGTGGAGATACGCTTGGTCACCCAGATGCATCTGGGTTAGAAAGAAAACAGTCCTCCAACACAGAGGAGGTTTTCAGAGGTTCGAAGGAGGCCTGGCTGGGCTCTGTTGTCAGAAATAATTCGCTTTTCATGCCTCAAGCTCTTCTTGGGAGAGGCTGGGACCAGAAGTGTCAGGTTCCGGTGGAAAAGGCTGTTCTTCTCCAGCAGAATGAAAAATAAGAGAGAGGGCCAGAAATCATATGAAACCTTCTGAGAAGAACAGGTTCCTTCCTTTGCTTTCAGGTGATCTGGCAAAGGTGAATGGTGCAACGGTGCACAAAGGAGTTCTGCATTCATGTGTCAGGTGGGAATTTCTACTTAAAATAGTAAAAACAAACCACAAGCCATCACGGAAAGCTTCTTGCTCCCAAAACAACATCCTGAAAGGGGTGAAAACCCACGTGTTCTTCCAAACACAGTCTGAGCCTTCATTGCAGGGCCATAAGGCACCTTCTTTGGGGCACCAGTGGCTACAGCGGTCCCGGCAGCGCTGATCTCCATCCCTCCGCAGGCGGGCAGGAGCGGGCGTTGCTGAAAGCAAGGCATTGCCTTGGCTCAGTTGAACTTTATTGCCATATTTCATCCAAGCACCCAAAGGCTTTTGTTTCATTTTGTTCTTGGATCTCAGGTACTGGAACGGAGTCGGTGCATCCGCAGTAAAGGCAGCCGGTCCCTCAGTTTACGTCACACGTTATGAGGCTGTGTCCTGGCGTGTGTAAAATAAGGTAGAAACCTGAGGACCCAAAGCCAGTTGCAGGTGCAGGACGTGATCCTAAAGCATGGCTATCCTTGCCTGCACAGCTGCAGTGCAGTGCTTATTACACTTAGTACTAATTGCACTGATGAGGGGTGGGGGTGGAAGGTCAGGAGGAGGAAAGAGCAGAAATCAGCACGGCATCGCCCAGAGGGTCAGAGTCTGGGCTCCGCGTTAGACAAGTGCCACAAAATTTAAACTCCATTTACATTGGTGAAGCAGTCAGCAGACTGCCAAAATAGAACTGAGCAAACTGGGAACCGCATGGTGAGAAGTGAGAGCTCCTGGTGCGAAGACCTGCAGCTGGAGCAGTGGGGGATCTGTGTCTCCCCATCCCACCCCTCTGCTCCCCCCGCTGCCAGCGAGCCGGGGCAGCCTGGCCAGGCTCTGCCTTCGGAAAGAAGTAATCGGAAATTCAGAGACTCTTTCCCGACACCTTGACTTTGCTTCTGAGGTAAGTTGATGTGTTTGTGATATTTCGTTCTTCTTCGTGACTTGTTGGGGCTTCTCCATCCCCGGGGCGGGTCGGGGCTGGTGCGGTGGGAGGGTGAAGCTCTCCGGCCCCCTGCGGGTTCCCTCCTGCCCGCAGCAGCGGAGACGCGCGCGGAGGGCTGTGCGTCGTGCTGGCTTTCCCTGGGTCCCCGGGCGGTACTTTGCTTCTCCTTAGAGCAGAGACCCCAGCTGAGGCCCTGCAGACTGGGGCACTCCGTTCCCGCTGCATTGCTGATTGCTGAAGAAAACTCCTCAAAATAACATAATGTGCTTTTCTCCCTCCCCTTTTTCCTCGGTCGCTGTCTCCAGCCTATTCTTACTGTTAGAGTTGTGTTCTCAAAGCTAAAGCAATACAAGTTCGACCTTTTCTGGCTGTTTTTGGTTTCAGAGTTAAAGTTCGTTAGCATTTTGTTCCAATGGAGACTAATTACTGTGTTCCTTTCTCCTAAGCGCTTTGATCCCAGGTCGTGCTCGCAGTCTTTGTTAGAACGAGCGTTTTGGGAACAAAAGCGCAGCAATGCTGGTTTCTTCCCGAATTGTTGGCGCTTGTGCAGTTTCCAGGCACACAGCTGTTGGCGAGGGCCGCCGCGCTGCGTCCTCCCTCCGGGAGTCTGCAGCCTATTCATAGGCTTCTTGGTGGGGACGTGGGGGTCGAGTTTCTCAGGGGCGATGAGTTCCGAGCTGTTTCTTAGTGCTGGCCACGCACAGGCCACAAAAACAGGTTTTTCTCCCAGACCAGCTCTTTGAGTTCAGTGTCGCTGCAGGCTTTGGCTGGTATGTTTGGGTTCTGGCAACCAAGGGATTCGCTGCAGGGGTCGTTACTGCTCTCTGCGTGGACCCCAGAGGTCGGTGGCTCGGACCCAGAGGGGCCCGTGTCTCTGTTGCCGCCTCCTGTCGATGGTGGGTCAGCGGTTTAGAGCAAAGCCAAGAGACCGAACCGGTCAAGAACCATCTCAGCCCCGAATCCTGCGCGTTGCATTGGCTTAGGGAGGGGGCTGCTGAGCGGGGGGGGTCTTTACGGTGTGCCTGGGGATAGGGTTCAGCTGCTGCCTGGAAGGAGACGTCCTTGCAGCAGTCTCTCTCCGCTCTTCTGGTGATGGTGTCCAAAGCACCGCTGTGTCTGGGGGGGCGGATCTGCGTCCCCAGCCCCCGCGCTGCTGGGGGGTCTCCTTCACCCTCACCGCCTCAGAGTTAACCCGAGTCCGTGTCTACTGCTGGTACGCTTTTGTTTCTTTCTTAGAGCAGACTTTGAATAATTTTTTCTATTTATGCCAAGTTAAAAAATAAGTTTTAAAATGGTCTTGGCTTTTCTTCAGCTGGTGAGCAAAGCCCTTGGAGGGAGAGGGGGAAGGTATGGCCCATACATTAGCTTTGAAAAGAGAACTCTGCACACGTTTTGCATTTGCTGCTATTCTATTTCTAGCTGTCTTACTGCAAATAACTTTCTGCAAGACTGCTTAGCTGTGGCAAAACTGTATTGATTTACATGGAAAACTCTCTACGAAGGCTGTAGAAACTAATCTGCTCATTGAACAATTGTTGTTGCTTTTTTTTCCTCTTCTGAGGCTAAATGTTTGTTTCCTTTGATTGCATGAATTTGCACTCAAACTCGCCAATTCTACATGCGCCCTCAAAAATTCCAAAAAACTATTACTTTGATGCTCGTCTGGTTTAAAAAATAAATAAATACTATAAGACTGGCAGAACCAAATCATAGTGGGTAATAGAAACTTGGTTTTTTCTTCTCGGTGTGATGTATACATATAAAACACGGTGTGTGGCTGGATGTCGAATTCGGTCTTTCCTTCAGTTTTCATTCCAGCAAATTTGCTCTTGTGGGATTTTATCTGTACCTTTGTTCCAGGCTTTTTTGTCTCTTGTGCAATTAGAATCAAAGTAAAATAGATCTGGGTTTCTATTGGCATCAGCCCTTCCAAAGGTATATGGAGCAATTTATGGTAGCGTATACAGTATACTTTGTGCACAGTAATTAGGTCTTTGCTTGGCTAAGCAAATGCAGTGAGCTCTACCTGCGGGTGCCGGTGTCCTCCGGAGGAGGCGGCTGGCTGCGCCAAGCTCTGTCAGGGCTGGGGACGGGGCTGTCCCCCTCCCAGGGCACGCGGGGAGCCGGGGCCGCTGCGGAGAGAGGGAGCGGCAGAACACTGTCCTTTATGCCAGGAGAGATCTGAAAATCCAAATGTTGTTTCAGGGAGAGCATCTCTGATCGCAGCCTGCAGTGTTCTACAGACATTTGAGTGTTCTTCCCTTTGAACTAAGCTGCAATTTGTCTTTGTAGATGTCTCCAATGCATTGATACAAATGGTGTCGTAGCAGAAATGCGTTATAATACCGCGCGATGTTGCTCTTAGTAATTCTCCTCCTTCAGCAAGCGAACGCTTCCTCACTCATTTCTATTCGTTGTTTTGATGCTTAACTTGAAAAATGTGTATTATACACCAGGCTGAAATCCATGACGAATAAAAGAAAAGAACCCGAGGGGATAATAAGCGTCTGAGCGCCGCTGTGACGGCTCACGCTGCCGGCATCGAAGCAGCCGCAGACACCAGTGCTGCTCCAGGGAGGAGGGGGCGATGCTGCGGAGCTTCGTCCCGCCGGAGGTGATGGGCGCACGGGGAGCATTGCCCGGCGCTCGCGGGCTGGTCCTTCCCTGCCCGGCTGTCGCCGCCAGCGGGGCACGGCGCTGAGCTCGCTCTGCGTGCGCACAGCCCTGGGACAGCGCCGGCGGTGACACCGACGTGGAGGGGGTGTATATATATACACGCACACCTTTGTGTATAGCGTCCACCTTGGAGTTTCACTATGGCACACGTGGTCTGTAAGAGAGCTCAAACTATGAACTACTACTGGGGAAAAACTGGACCCGTCAAGTGGTGGTGAAACTCTCAACAGTTTTGTTTACAAAAAGCAAGGTTTTGTGTGAAAACAGCAAGCGTTCCTCCATCCTCAAGGGGTGAGAGCTGTAGAGATGTATACCTGCCGGACACGTAGTCCAGTATCTAGTCGGAAGTGGAAATCGAGGTGTTTTTGAGTGGCAAATGCAGGTTTTGCCCCTTTGTGTTTCCAGAATATTGTATCTTGTTACAGCAGTTTAATGGGTAAGCCGTAGCCGTAGCACCGGTGAAACCTGGTTTCCTACAGAATTGTCTCAAGGCTGAGCGGTGACACGTCTTCGGTTTTTAAAAAGAGTTAAGCCCGTTCTCTGGGGATATAAATAAAGGATTTCTGAGCTATCCATCCACTTACTGACATGAAACTTGCAGGAACTTTGCGTCTTTGCCATCCCAGCGCCGTGGCTGAGCTCAGCCCAGGAGAAGTGAACTCGCACGGATACACGCAGGAGATGCACGGGTATGCGGAGTTCTCATGAGCTTTGGTTCTGTACCAAACAAGACTAAAAATAAACACTGAAGTGGGTCAGGCTGCAGCAGAAAATACAGTCTTCGGCGGGTTCCTCTGCGCGATTTAACTTGTTTGGGTGTTTGTGCTGGCTGCTCTTTCGTCCTCCGCCCCTCTGGAGCGAACATCTTCCTCTCTGCAAACGTCCCCATGAAAGCCGCCCGCCAGTGAGCGCGGGAGGGTCCGGGCTGGGTCCCTCACGCTTTCCTCCATCCCGCTTGTTCGCTTTTAGCTCTTCCCGTGTTCCACTGCCCCAGAGCTGCGGATGAGGAGCCGCGAGGGTACCCCATCCCCGTGGTCTGGGGGAGCGGGGCTGTGGGGGCCCTTCTTCCCCCGCGCAGGGCCGGTGTCCGCACACAGCTGCGCGGTGCCCTTGAAGCTTTCCGGTTTCTCTTGTTAGTGCTGAAGGCGAAGGATGAAGTGGGAATTGTGCATCGGCACTGAAATCCAAAGGGGCTGTGGCAATAACTGGGGATCGGCGAGAGAGGGCAGGAGGGCACCCGGGGGCAGCGCAGCAAGAGAGACCGAGAGGGGCAGATGGGGGTGGGCAGGGGACATCGCAGCACTCTCTACAGGTGGTGTAAAGCTCATAAACACTCTCCTGAACTCCTTTCATCTCCTGTCCTTTTAGTCAATCTTTCATCTCTCCAGCACGTCTCCCTCCCCGTGCTCTGGAGCATCTCTTCTGAGCACAGCGTCTGTGGGTCGGGCTCGCATCGCAGCTGGGGGGACGCGCGCTCGCTGCCGCAGGTGTCGGCAGCGCCTCAGGTGAGGCTTGATGTGCAGGGCCGGCCGCTCGGGAGGGCTTTCTAGGAGGACATCAAACAGTTTGAGGTATTTAAAGGGAGAGTGATTAGAACAAAGCCTCTCGTAGGCGCCGGGCTCAGCTTCTCTTCTGCTGCGCCTTTCCCATCAGCTGCGCTGAGCTGCCGCGATGCCGCGCAGAGGTGGCTTGGCAAGGAAGGGCTCTAGGCAGGACCCGGTGAGGCGGCAGTGTCCACGCTCGCGCCCTGCAGCCTCAGCTGAGGCTCCCCCGGCAGCGCGGGGCAGGCAGCGACCGGCGCTTCTCTCCGTGGGCGCACAGGGCAGCTGCCCAGCGAGTTGTTTGTGCAAAATGGGAACCGGGGGCTAAAAAGTACAGCCAGAAAATCAACGGAGAATGAAGGCAGTCCTTTCTTTTCTTTTTTTTTTTTTTTTTTTTTTTTTTAAATGTGTTTTTATAGCAGCCGCACTAATCCGTTGTGGCGGAGCCGAGATGGGCTCCGCAGGTCTATGCGCTCACCCCGAGACCTGGTGTCTGCCAGGCAGCCGCGCTCCGGCGAAGCGCATCTGCTCGGGCTCATCCCGGCAGGACCTGGTTATGTCCCACGTCATGTTTGACACCGCTCTCCTGCCCGTTCCGTCGCACTGTGGGCGCTGGGAGTTAATTGTCTGCTCTGAGGTGATTTGGGCTTTGGTGCTCTCGATGAGTAGTTCTCTTTGAAGTCCCTGAAGTTAAAGAGAAGGTTTTGGTTATTCCATATATAGTTGTCTTTGGTAACCTCTTCCAAATTCTGCCTTGTGATCAAGACTGTGGAATCCTGTAAATAGTTCTGAGATATCACCATAGTGGGTTTTCCATGTAGGGCGTACCTGTAAAAGCCATTAATATTCAAATAACTTTGGGAAATAAGCAACTGTGCCAGAGTAGTTATTTATTACTGTTTAGGATGACAGACTTATCTTACTGATTTCTCCAACACATTTCTCCAGAGGAAATTAGATACAGTACTTGGTTTAAGCTGTGCCAGGGAGAAAATGTTTCTATAAATACTTAACAACTCCTCTGGAGAGATGACAACTACTGATATGTCCTTCACAATGTCACGTTGGTCACTGAGTCTGGTTTAAAGTTCAGTTGTTTATTTTCTCCAGAAAAAGGTAACTGTCAACCTGGTGGTTTTAAAATGGGGAAGAAAGTATACGCAGAAAAGTCAGTCTTGAGCTCTGAAACCTTCAATCTAAGGGCTCTCTTGTTCTTTGTTTTGTTGTTTTGGTTTGCTTTTTCTCCCTTCGGACAGACTCCCTGGGGACCGAGCTGCCGGGCAGCTTTGGAGACTTTCTATTTGCATACGTGGCGCTGGGGGGCGAGGTGGTGGTGCGTGTGCCACCAGTTCAGCGGTGACAGCAGCGGCTTGTGCCGGCGATGGCGCTCGGCCGCGTCCCGTGGGCGGCTCTGGGCAGAGGGTTTGGACGGGAGCTGTCGCCGTCCCCTCCGGGGTGCAGCGTGTGGCCGGGGGCAGCTCGGGAGGAGCGTGGCACAGCGATGCCTTTGGGGTTTCAGCGCCTTCTTGGGGGGAGCTTAACCGCGGGGAAATTTCAGTTTGATTACGTGGAAGTTTTGCTTGAGAAACAAGGTGAGACGCTGTGTGAAATACATTAAAATAAGCAGATGATTTGCCCAAGTCGCAGATTTTGCCAGTTAAACCTGCCATAGTTTCCGGGGGGGCTGAGGAGCTGAAGCAGCTGGCAAAATAACGAAAGACGTTCCTATAGGCTTCCGCCTAAATTGCAGGAGGAATGCAGGGGAATTGCATCCCGATTTGCCTGAAATAACACAAGAGGAGCTGTGATGGAGGAGTTGGATCGTGGAAAATCCTTTGCGTCCCCACGTAAGCACGCAGAATGCCGATTTCCAGTGGCAGCCCTTGGTTAAGGTGACTTCTCAGATCTATTGCCGACACCATTTCAGGAGTAAAAGCAACCCGGGCTCACCCAGTTCATTAATTTGCAAATAAGTGGTGATTCCAAAGTAGATGTGGGTACCAGCGGGTACCTGGCGGCTGGTGGTGAACGTTGTTTGGCCGCCGACTCTGAGGCGGGGGGGGTCGGGCTGTTAACTCGTCGTACAACCTCAAACGTCGGGCCGTACCCCTGCCGGCCCCTCTCCGCGTTAATAACTCCATTACCAGCTCTAGCTAGTTTCACAATAAACTCTAAAATTATGGCTAAACAAATAAATCGCATCCTGCTGCCGAAGTCAAATGAGCTAATCCCTCCTCCTGCTCGGAAAAATGTTTTCTCTGTAGCTTTTCTGACATGTCGGGTTATTTTTAGCCACAATTAAAATCCTAACATACAATGTCATAGAATCCATTCTATTAACTGATGTGCCAGCACTTTTTTTTATTAAATAGACTATAAAAAGTTTTTAATTTTTAGTATTTGGAGCCTTCAAGGAGAAAGCACCCCTAACATTGATGCCTGATGACAGTTAGTCAATGAATTAAGAAAAAATCCCAGTGGTGGTTCTGTCTGTCTCCCAGCTCTTGCTAGCACTAAATTACAGAATTAATAGGCTTTTAGAAGAGACTGACACATAGTTACTGTGGAAAAGACAATTAAATGTGGAAAGCCACTTTTCTCACCGCATTTAATTTTAACTGGAGGCTTTGAGACTCAATAAATCTTTTTCTTGTTTCATTCTCACATTTTCCACAGGTATTCAAGTCTTTAAGGAAAGTACCTGGTATAAGTGACTTAATTTTTCCTTCCCCTGTATCCTTTGCTTTTCTCAAGCCTTTTTTTCTTTTCCCCTCTCCTCAAGCAAATTGCAAGATGCTTTCTGATCACCAACGTTTTCTTTTCTTTGGGATTTCTGGTACTAAAAAGTGGCTCAGGCGTCGTGAAAATCCACAATGTTGTGGAAATACGGTGGGATAGGAGTCCCAGTCCCTTCGGGGATTTTTCTGGCAAATCCAACCAGGGGAAAAAAAAGTGGATGGGGCTGTTTGCCCGTGGGAGCACCTCGGGGCAGTGGTGCTCAGGGGTCCACGGCGGGCGAGCGCAGCGCCTCCTCCGACACGGGGCGGTGACGGTGGAGACGTGTGTGCGCAGCTCTCGCCAGCTCCTGCCCCGCGCCGCTCGCCCTGGACGCCGCGGCCGGCGGGGGTGAAGCCGTGCTGCGTTTCCAGCCGAGTCTTTTCTTACTTTTGTTGCTTTCTTACTTAAAATCCTACTTGTCCTGGCTTCCCACCCGCAGGTCTGTCAGTCGTTATTCCCTGTCTAAATGACAGCAAGAAGTACATGATGTAACCTTCTTTTTTTAATCAAACAGAAAGCATGAAGCCAAATTTTTATGGTTCCTGATCCTTATCTTAAATGACAGCAAATTAGTTCATGTTTGCACAAACCCTAACAGATCTTAGCTCAAGATATTTGCTCATCATATTTGGATTATGGGGTTAACTTTCTGCAGGTGGTGCTCTGGTTGACTTGTGTGAGCAAATGCCTAATTTACTACGAGATCTTCAGAAAGAAATAGTTATTTGCAGGAATTTGGGGTTGTACAGCAGCAAGTGATTACTTCTTGTTTTAAAAGAGACAGTGTACCTATGTACAGTACCATAAAATGTCTAAAGAATGGGCATCTCTGCTCCTGTAAGCAACTGTTGTCAGTGATGTCAAAAGTACGGACAGATGCTCAAACACAGGACAGGGATCCCAACTTAGTTGAAAGTAATAAATAAAAGGTACCTGCACCAAAAAGCAGAGGTGCCCATTTAGTGCTAGAAATCTTCAGGTTCTAGAGAACCTCCCGGTCGTGTGGATCTCTAAGCTCACGCCAGATGCTGCCCGCTGCTGCCTCGCTTGAGGATTTCACTCCCTCTCATTTGTGGGGGGTTTATTTTTTTTAATAGTCCAGACAGGCGAGAGGAGAATGGAAGAAGGCCGTCCTGTTTTTTTGAGGCCAGGAGAACGGGTGAGTTTAGCACAAGGCCATCAGTCACGGCGGAGGCTTTTGGTTTCCTCAGCGCCCCTTGGATGAGGTCCTGAGCATCGCCCAAGGTCACACCAAGACTCCGTGACAGCCGCAAAATTAGCCTGTCTGCTGCCACCAGTCCTGTTAAACACCAGGGGTGGCAGAAGTGTTCATGCCGAGAGCTTGGGCTTAATTAGCCTGCCCTTAAACTAATGGTATCGCACAGAATTTAAAATTTGGTTTAAAAACACTTGTTTTAAGAACTAGCTGAGAATGGCTTTATCCAGCCTAGGCAGGCTGCGCTCTCCTGCCGTTGAGATGAAACAGTAATGATTCAGCATTTCCCAAACATGTGATTGCTCTCTTTGTAGGCTCTATTAGGACAGCCTATTTAAAAACCCTCTCGGAAAGCTGTTGGCGCAGCACACTGTAAATCTCTTAACTTGCCAAAATTTGTTTTAGGCTCTTGTTCAGTAGGTGCTTTGACCTTGAATGGAAGCACCAAGAGACCGGCGTTACTGCCTTACCGGTTGGCACCGAGTAGTCAAAGATAAAGCCGTTACGCAGGGGAACATTAGCAGTGACGAGTCTGGGGCCCCCGTGGCCCCCGTGATCAGACACGTCTCAAGTCTGTCGGCAGTGCGAGAGGCGGCAGAGCCCGGCACAGGGGGTTGACGCAAACACCCCGACATGTGCCAGGTTGAACAGAAGTTTGTTCTGATGGAGACTCTGGGAGGGGCAGCAGAGGCTGGAAGACAGGAGAGCTTCAAAACCTTTCCTCCTCCTGTGCCTTTCTGACGTGCCTCCAACTTGGCCCTGGTGGGACCATCGTGGGTTGTGGTCATCTTCCGTCTTCCCCTGTTGCCCACCACTGCAAAATCCTGCCCCGAGCTGGTTTTAGAGCAGCGTCCCTTGCAGTGCAGAGGCAGCGAGGTTAAAGTTGGGTGACATTTGTATCTCCCTCCCCATTGGCTTCATATCCCGTGAGTGGTTAGGTGTCTCTGTACAGGTTGACAGAGCAAATTACCCTTTAGAAGGACCCGTGTCTCCCTGGCAATAGGGACCAGGCTGACTAATTTCAACCTGACACTTCCCGACGGCAGCAGCGTGCTGAGGCGAGTCCTGCCCGTGCACCCATCGCTGCTCCCCGCTCACCTCGCTGATGGGCGCCGCGGCCTCGGCCGCCTGCGGGAGCGGTGATGGACGTGGTGTCGCTCTGACGCAGCGTGCCCTGCCTGGTGGCTGCAGCACGCTCCTCTGGCCGCCTGCGGAGCAGCCCCGCGTCCCCCTCCCATGTCACCGGGCGGCCGAGGGGTTAAGGATGCTGCGCTGCGGCACTGCTGCCGCGCATTACTCATGCTCTTTGCTGTATTATAATAAATTCCATTATGATATTGTCGACGAGGGTGAAATGAACTCGCAGTAGCTTAAAGCAAGATAGGTTAATTAAAAAACCTTGATCAAAGCATCATAAACCACATAAAAGGTTCCATCTTTTAATTATTTTCGAATGGTCTCTCGGGCAGTAAGGCCCAAAGAAAGTCCCTGTTCCCGGGGCCCGGGAGCTGTGAAAATTACTGCGTCGTCACATCAGATTCAGTTATCACTTGCTGTGCAAACGAGAAAAAGGCAAAGTTCAGGATGGACCCCCTTGGTAAGTATGGAAGGGAGGAACTGGTGATGAGTGCTTATTGCGAGCAGCGGCGGCGCCGGGCTCAGCCCCTCTGCCTCTCCCACGCTGCGCGCCCCCGAGGCTGCGACCTGCTGGATGCGTCCCTGACGGCCACAAGGATACTCGGCTGGGGCTTTAGCAGGTGCTTCTGTCATTTGTATAACAAAGGACAGAGAAATTAGTCTTGAAGTGTTTCCTCCACCCGCCGTCCAGTGTGCCGGTGCGCGCGCAGCACCGCTCGGCGGGTCAGTGGCAGAAGTAGGCACAGCCCTCGGGGCATCTCGTTCTGCTCCGTGCTTCCTCAACCACTGGGTAATTTACAAGAAACTGTATCAGAAAAATCATAAAAATAATACCCAAGTGGATGAAAGTTGGCAGTGGGAGAGGAAAAGGAAGGTGCAGCCTGTGTAAGAGAAGAGGAGAGCTCTCCAGAGGCACTCGCTGCTGTTCGGGGTCTTGGCCAAAGCGGTGACGTTGTCTCTGGGGCATCGTTGTGACGCGCCGACGGCAGTGCTCGGGCTCCTGTTGCTTGCGGGCGAGCACCGTGCACTGCGGTTTCGTTGTGGTTTCCTCCATCACCTCCGCCGTGGGGCAGCGGTTTCTCAGAGCAGCAGCTCTCTGTGCCGCTCAGTCCTTCAGCCCATCTGCAGCTCTGCTTCCAACAAGTGCAGACACCTCCAGTTCCCGGGACCACATCAACCAGCAATACCCGCAGTCTTATTTGGAGTCATCTTATTTCTGCCTGTGATATCTGTTGTGTCTGTTTAGAGAATATGGCAATACGGGAAGATTGAAAGAATTTTAGCCTTTAGAGGAGTGGGCCAAGGGGGCCATGGTGAGTCTGCAAGTGCTGAAGCTGCTCTTACCATGACCAGGAGAACAATATGCTCCCCAGACACATTATGCAGTGTCTGGGATAAGAAATAAAGGTTTTGGGCTGTGGCGAGGAAGGTTCGGGTCAGGCAGCAGTGGGCGGCTGGCGAATTGCTGGCAGAGATCACTTCTGTGGGGAATTCCGGCCTCGAAGGTCTCTAAGGACGGGTTGGACAGACCTCTGCCAGGAGGGACCACAGGGCCGTGCGCCCTTACCTGGGCCGGGGAAAGGACTAAACCGCCTCTCTCCCTTCTGGCGCCGATTCGGCAGTGACGTGGTTACCACTGTCACCCCTGAGAACACCCCTGGGGTACAGGCTGACCTCGGCGTGCTCGCTGTGGGTGAAAACGGGTTGGTGAGTGGCTGTGGTCACCGGGACCCCGCTGGGCGGTCGTGCCAAACCGGGGAGCTGCCGACCTCCCAAGCCGAGGAGCAGGAGCTGTGTGCCGGCGTGCCTGGGCAGCTCCCCTTCCTCCAGGCTGTGTATCTCACGTCTGGGGATACGGTTTCAGCCTCTGTTGGGGGTTTTGGTTCTCGCAAACGCTCTCTGCTGCTGGGTTGAGATCCAACTGGGCCCTCCCAGCAGCTGAGCTTCCAAAGCCCCCGTCTGACCCAAAGCAACGCCCTGTGCTTCGCCAGCCGCGTAATTCGGCAGTGAAGCGTGACCCCCTTTGGGGCTGATGAGCGTATTCGCTGCAGCGAAGGCGTTTAGGGCAGAGGATACGGAACTGTTTATCCAGGGAAGGCTTCAGCGGGAATTTTAGCTTACAAGTTATAATTATGCAGCCTGTTGTAGGGTAGCTGGGAGGTGCGAGTTCCAGTCTTCCCAAGCGTGTCCTGGGTGACCGCGGGCACCCGAGGTGGTGGTGCAGACACACACCGTAGGGAGCGTAGCAAAGACGCTCCTTACTGCCCTCCTCCCGGTACGGGAAACGGGACGAGAGCAGTGTGCGCTCCCTTCTGCCCTTTGCCTTTTGTACCTTTTTATGCTGCAAGAAGCTTATATTTACTATACGTCATATGCTTAGAAAATGACAGGTCTGTAACGGTAACTAAAGGCAGTTAAATGGTGGTATGAATACAAATAAATAGCATTACAGTGCAATAGTGGGATAGTCTGGGCTGTCCCGAGTAGGGCACTGCAATTGCAAAGACTTTCTGTCTCTTGGTTTTGGATTCCATGCAATTGTTGTTTCTATCCTATTATTTTAGCCCCTGTGGTATGATTTTTGGAATACAATGATTTCTTGCATAATGGCCTTTCATCGCAGGTTTGAACCCAGCAATACTCCTTTCCTATCCTACAGAGTTCTGTTGTGAGAAGGGAAAGAATGCCTAGCGAAAAGAGCAGCACGCTCTCACGCAGCTAATAAAACCAGGGTGTGAAAAAGGCTCTGTCCTCCTTTCCCACCCAACAGTGACGGGCTCCGACAAGTGGGCTGCGGTACCACGGACACGTGGGAGGTGTTAGCAAACGATTTTTTGCGCCACCTCCATTTGCTTCAGAAAAAAAGCTGGTCGTTATATCCCCGAACGACAGAGGGGAAGGAGGCGCCCCCAGTGAGAGGCTCCACATGAGCTGCAGCCCTGAGCCGGAGCAGTGGCTGCCGTGACGGGGGGACAGCAGAGCGCGGGGCGCTGCGGGAGAAAGCCCCGGGAGGGGGCCGGGGGCATTGCAGCCCTCCTCTGGTGCACCCACCGCTCTACAGCCGGACTGCATTCTGGAGCTGTTGAATGCTGCGTTCCACGTGTGTGAAAGGGAGGGCGTTACTGCATCCTGCCATGGACTGACTCCAAGTGGACCTTTGGGCTCTCTCCGTTAATTAACGGATTTGATGAGAAGTCAGATTAGTTACTAAGCAGGCACGGCTCAAAAGCTGAGTTACAGAGCCGCCTGTGAATCCGCCGGCGGTGCGGGGCCAGCCCCCGCTGCCAGCGCCGGGCTGCAGCTCCCACCCGCTCCAACGCGCACTCACACCCTTTGCCCTCGTTTTTCTTTGCTGTCGTGTCTCGTTCCGTGGGCTGCGCTGATGAGGAGAGCTTTTCCTTTTCCCCCTCCAAATACGAATCTGTGCAGCCCACTCACCTACCAGGCTGGGCGCGATCTTTATTGCAGAGACATCAAAACAGCATCCGCGGGGGCAAAGGAGGAGCGCTAAAGGGGAGGAGGGGGGAAGTGTAACAAAAGCAGTGGCAAGCAAAAATTGTTGTTAGCCCCTTCCTGGAAGAATAATCTACCCAAACGTGTGCTTAGCACTTCAATACAGTAGCAAGCAGCAGGAGCAGCTCAGGCTCTGTGCACAGCACAATCTTATCATGGACTGTTTGAATAAGAAGCACAGCTTCGTGCTTTTCCCCTTCTATAGAAGAGATTTATTATGAAAAGCAGGTCACTGCTTCAGAGCACATATGAAAACAGTTGGCTTCATAACCTTGGGAAAAAAAGATAAATAAAGAAATCTCATGAGACACATGTGAGAACCTAGGAAGTATTAAAACATATGTTGGAACATATTGATCCCAGAAAGCCTCCTGCAGCAGATATGAATCTCTTTCATTTCCAGCCGCACCGATACTTTAATGAGGACAGTGTGTGCCTCTCACCTGTATGAATCACTTATGCAGATTTCTGCAAAGCCCCCAGCAGGCAGCCGTGGCTCAGCCCTTCCCGAGGCACGGTGCCATGTGTTTTGGCTTAGGTGGACCGGAGCGGAGGTTGGCCGGGGCTCTGTGCGGCGCTGCGGTCTGGGAGTGAGCTCCCCACGGTCCCGGGACTGCTGCCTTTTGTCGTGTCAGAGGGACGTCCAGGGACCCCTTCCTCGGCCTACAGATCGGCATCCCTCTCTCTATAGCTCGTCCACCAGACAGTTTTGAGCGCTGCTTGCTCACGTGAGTAGCAAAGCATCATCAAAGATGAGCAGTGGTGGCAAATCCCACGAGTGTTGCCTGGGCTGGTGTGTTCTGCGCATCTTCTACCAGCAGTACAGCGGTAATTTGGTTGAGAAAATCATGGAATCGCGGAGTTTTCAGAGTTGGAAGGGACCTCTAGAGATCATCTAGTCCAACTCCCCATGCTGGAATGCATGGAATGAAATGCTGGAATGAAAAAATAGAGGAACTTTCTTTAACTGTGTTTGTGCCCCTGTTATTTCCAATACAGCAGCCACCCAGCTAACGTCCTCCTGCGTGAATCGCTGAGGATATGATTAAGCTCTAAGTGGTATCAGGAAAAACTGTATTTAGAAACAGTAGAATGAACCATTCTGGTGAGAAAGATGTCTCAGAGATGTTTGCCCAACGTGTGAAGAGAGCCCCTCACGTCAGAGGGGTGTTCGCCCGGGTGCGCCCGTGAACCCACCGCATCCACCGTGGGCATCCCGCGGGGCACCCGGGCCCGGCTGTGGGCGCCGTCGGCCGCTCGCTGCAGGTACCTGCGCCCGTACGCGCTGCCTGCCCGCCCGTGCCACCGTCAGCCGCCGCATCCCACCTCCCCGCTCCCGGTGACGCGTTGCTCGGTGTCAGCGGGTTGCCTGAGCTTGACCCTTGCGTTCCTGTTTCAAATGCACCGGATTTTTTCCTTTTTCTCCCCCAAAAGCGTATCTGCAATAAGCACAGCACAGGCCTAGGAGGATGAAAAGATGAATCACAGCTATGAAAATATTCGGCTGTATTTTGAATAGGACTCACAGCAGGTACAACAGCAGCCGTCTACCGCTGACATACTTCAGATGTGTCAAAAGACATTTTTTTCCCACTGTTGAGTTATTGTTAATTATTCTTAAAATAAAGTGCTACCACGCAACATTAATTCAAGAGAAGAAACTGTAAGTTCCTTGCTTTTCTCTAAGGCTTATTTTCACAATGAATTAATGGGAGTTAATTTAGCACTGCACAACAAACAGTACCGCTGAAGGAATGCAAACGAGATGTTGCTTCCTAACTTCTTCCTCCCTCTTGTTAGTGCCCCTCTTTGTTCTTTATTCTGTGTGGTACAAAAGGTCTTAGCCTGGCAGATAGTAAATTCGCTGAAAAAGCAGAAATCGGGGAAAAAATACTGCATGATTCCCTCCGCATGTGAATGTTAAGTTTGGTACAGATACACTGCTTTCCCAGTGGAAAAAGAATAGTAAAAAACAGGCTCTAATTCTTTCTAGTATGTTAACATTAGTATTTGCAAACAGTATCTGTGCTGTCCCGTCTGTGTAGCGTGTCCTTCGTCCAAGACTGATTCAAGTTTTACGGACCAATCACTGCTTCAGCCCCACGGATGGCACCTTGACTTCTCACTCGTTGCCTCTAAAAATGCAAGAGATTTTAGTCCTTGCTGAGATGGAAAACTAAAATAACCAATTTGGAAAACATCCTGAATCTTGGAGAAGGTTTATATAATCTGTTCAAACTCAGCGTGAAAAAGAGAAATGGTGGTTTTACACCAGAAGTATCCAAAAATATGTAGTGTTAAGATGCACATCGTGTAGGAAAATAATCCCATCCTCCAAAGCTGGAAGTGGAGGTCACCTGCTCTAACGAAGGGCTCATTTAGTGCTGCAGCTCCTGCAGATGTCCATGGAAGCTGGATGGTGGGTGAATGTCGGTGTCCAAGTGTTATGTGACTCTTAAATATTAATTTTAAAATTTAAAATATTATTTAAGTCCCTTAAAAATTAATTTCCACAAAGCCTAATGTGAGGCTCTGGGGTCTCCCGGGCCAATCCAGAAGCTGGAGGGATGCGCAGCGGTTCCTGGGGCATCCCGGGGAGAGTGTGATGCTCCTGCAGCTCACTCGGGCTCCCACCTCTCTGGGGCAAGAGATGGGGTCTACTTCTTACTGCAGTGGACACCTTCTCCAGGAGGTCACAAATGTGTTGCTGAGTCAGGAGACCAGTGCTGCAAAGTCACGTGGGCGGTTGAGTGGACACAAAGCCCCGTACCTTGTCGTACCGCCCGGGGGTGGTTTTGGGGTGCCCTGTGCTGCGCGGGCTTGGAGGAAGAGGCTCAGGTGTCCAGAGGTTTGTGGCCGTCCTGGAGCCACAGGGCCGACCCTCTGCCCGTTCTCCTCCACTCTCCGCTCGCTGAGCAGGGATTTCTCTCTCCCTTTTTCGTCGCTGTTTTCTTCCCGGCCGCTCCCCGTGCGTGCTGCGCTGCTCGTGGCTCTCGGGGCTGAGCAAAGAGGCGGCTCGGTGCCTTCCCAGGGAGGCGGTGCGGGGCAGCGCTGCTCCCGGTCGGGTCCCACTCGGGCTGGGGCGCCGGCACCGCGTTCAAGAGGGTGCAAAGGGGGGTAAAGCTGCCACAGTTTGACCCCATAATTGAAGGAGGAAGGTAGGGTGAGGGCTAAAAAAAAATTACTTACTTTTGTTTCTGCACGAGGCAGGACACTCATCATTCTTGTGCTGCGTCATTTTTTAATATATGAGAAAGAACCCTCTGCCGGGAGTGTCGGGGCGGCGTGGGGGATGCTCCCGTCCTTCTGGGGCACCGCAGACGGAGCGAGCGGGTTTTCTGTTTGCGTCTTGAACAAAGCAAATCGGTCCTGAAAATTATACCTAGATGGTTTGAAAGATCTACACCAGCATTTAGCGGAGACCGGGGGCGGGGGAGAGCAGGAGGGAGAAATGACACACAGAGAAAATTTCATTCAAGCAATTAAAGAATCACTACACTTTTATGATTAACTTCATGTTCACAGGTTGAATGCAAAAGCTGTTAGTAGGGGCATTGCTATTCCACACCTGACACGAACAATGGGAATATTTGTTCTGCCCGGGAGGATTACACCTTCCATTAATCTAAGTTTTATTGAAAGTTTAAATAACAGACAGACAAAATTTGATCAATTAGCAGTGTAATTCCAAGGAGATGTCACAGTGAAATTAAATCTCAGGCATTTTTAATGCAAAGAAGCCTAGGAGCTCCCTCCAGTTTTCGTTCTCAGTAACAGTGTTTATATTTTAATTGAAAGTTTATTCTGCTTGTGCATCTTCTACTAAATTTTAATTTAACACTGTAATGAGACCGGTTTTATATTACAGTGTTCGGAGGACTTTGCAGATAAGTCGAAGGGAGTCTCATAAATGAGGGGAACAAGGAGTTTTTGGTGGGATTCGCTAGCCTTGGAGATCTCCTGAAGAATGGAGTTTTCGATAAGATTTAGGGAAAAATGAGTGGGAGTCGGTACTTTGATGGAGAAGGATGCCAAGGGGGGCACCGGGTGGCTGTGATTACTGACACCCTCTCCTCGGGCCCCTGGGGGGACGCGCTCGGCGATCCGCCCCGGTTCCCATCGGTTCCAGCCAGGCAGGAGTCAGCCCTGTCTGTTTTCTTGCCGCTTACTTATTCCGCCCAAGCAGAAGCGTTGCTCACCGAGTCCGCCTCCGCACCGTCATCTCCTCGGCTCCCCGTGCTGCAACAGGCCCCTTCTTGCCATTTCTCTATTTCTGCTTTCATTACGTTATATATATATTTTTTTTTTTTTTTGGTCCCTGGCGAAATGTTATTGCTATCGTTACTGTTCAACACTGCTTCCATTTTTATTATCATAAATGTCATTCTTATACAGTAAATACCAGAAGTGCCACAACCTTGCTGTGAATCTATTTCAGCACTATCTTTGGAAACATCCCTCATCTGAAAAGGAGAAATACTCAAAATACATACATATAAATATATATATATATATGTCAGAGGGATCAGCTTCTCGCACGGCTGAAGCAATGTGGATCTACTGACGTGAACATGTCTAGTTTCGTTTGCGCAGTAAGAGTTTCTGGTCTGGCCTGGGCCTTGATCCCCTTACAGAAAGGTCCCCAAAGGGACGGGCACTCCGAATCTAACAGAAGACATTACTGAGGAAAGGGTTCTTGGGGACAGCGGTTGCGCAGGACAAAGCAGCGGGTTCCTACGCTGCCCGGTACCGACGCACGAGCTTCGACGGCAAATCACTGCAGACTGTTCCCCTACCGATTACTGTCGGATCAGCAAATACCAGGAGGAAGTGCTGCTGCTTAAAATTACTAGATGTGGTTGTACATACCCTAACATCTAATTATTTTTAACTGTTCCCTCAGAGCCGGTCTGTTTGCTAAGCCCGCTGCGTCAAGGTGGTCTGGTACCCTTGCCAGGATGTACCAGTGTCTTCTGCGGCATAAAGCTGCCCCTGGAAAGAGGTGGGGGTATTGATTTTTAGTTAGACTCTTTTTCAAGAAGTAACTTTGCTTAGTAAAAGCGGCAATACGATTACCCTTGCCTCGCTCACGTTCAGCAGTATTTGAAACAAAAAAATAAAAGGCGGCTGAAAGCTGGTGGTATCCCGGCTCGGCAGCCTCTCCTCCATCTGGTATGTTAAATGTCAGCACGTGAAATTAACTCTCATAAATAAGTAATAAGGGATGATTTGCCCCGATGGGGATGGGCTGGCTTCCCACGGAACACAGCGTTTAACCATCGCCGCACCGCAGCAGCAAGCACGCGGCCCAGGGCGGAGCGGACACGTGAGGGCTTGTGGGGGGGACTGTGCCCCGTGCGAGGGTGCGTGTGCCCGCGGTGGGACGCAGGGACGCGCGTCCGGGCAAAGGCGGTCCGGATCCCCCGGGCTCCTGCCAGATGGGTTTCTCGGGGCACTGGGGGCGGCGGGGCCAGGCGTACGGGCAGCGGGAATGGGTCGCCTTTTCCCAGGCTGTCTGCAGCTCCGCTTCTACGCCCAGCCTGGCGGGGGGCACCGCTTGTTTGAATTCAGAATGTTATAGGAAAGTGTTGGGAAGCACCAGCCCCCGGGCAGGGCGCTCAGGGAAAGCGTTGCCGTGTCCCCTCTCGTTAGCGGCCGCGCGGGGACTCGGCAGTGTGCCCGGGAGCACTGCGCTCTGCAGCGGGAGGGGGCACAGCCACCCCGGGGTTTGGCTGGTGCCCGCCTGAACGCTTACAGCCAACAATTTTTCCACTGGAAAATGACTTTCTTGTAACTCCCGGTGTTTGAGGCAACATACTTCCAACAAATAGTGTATTCTGGGGGCAACTCGGAAGAAAAAAAGTGCTTCAGGGGCTGCAGCGTTCAGAGCTGGTTGTGGGATGCTCAAGGGGTATTCCACTCTTGTATTTTCAGAGTCAGACGTTTCAGTTTTCTAACACTTTCCACAAGTCAGGCTCAAGTGAAATTACATTCTGTTCAAACAGAACCTTTGAAATAAGCAAAATTTTCCCTCTTCTGGAGTACTTTTTTTACAGGAATCCTCTTTCATTTCAAGAGCATAGGAAAACCGAAATAATGAAACTTCCTCTGAAATGTAAGAACAATTTGTCTTACATCACACTTCTGATTTCATCCCTTTCACTGACAGTACAGGGCCTTCAGACGGAAAGTCCTGTCTCTGCTGGAAGAGAGATTCAGCATCCCAGGAGGAGGCCAGATTTTAAGTAGAACTCCAAGATACCCACCCAGCTCTGACAAAAATCATCATTAAATACAAATAATAAAATTTTCAAAGACCCTCAGGATTTAGGAGAGCAATTTTTCAGCTCATCTTCAAGGTGGCTTCCAAAATAGTCTGGTGTCTACTAGTGACAGGCGTTGGTTTAAATATTGACCCAACCTGAAGGGCGAAATGCCACCTCCTGAATCGCTCCTTTCCTGCACCCTCGGGGCTTCCCGGAGGCCTGACCCCGCTTCGTCCCTGGCCCGGGCTCCACTGGGAAACAGCAGAAACAATTGAAATTTTCCTGTCACCACCAGTGGAAAGAAAGTGGCGTCACTGCAAGTCATGGTGGATTGATGGATGGCGTCTGAAGTGCAGCGCGCAGCGGTACAATTCGTCATAACCGAGGTTAATGAAGGAGAATGTTAAATAGTCTGTGACTGTACATCTGACATAATCCGCTAAATTAACTGAAAACCCGCTCGCATTGTACTCCTAGCTACTCACTTAACTATCATTAACCCCAGTCACAAACCGCAGTGTGGCGATACCCGGGGTGCTGGGGACGGTTTCGGCGGTGCCGGGGGCCGGCGCGCTCGGCGGGGCACGGGCTGGCTGCGGCCAGGCTGGGGCAGTGCCCCCCAACGCCCCGGGGAAGGGTGGGGTGACGGCGGCCGCAGCGCCAGTGCGATGCCCAGCTCGGTTCCAGCTTGTTCCCCGGCCGCTCTTCGGGCACAGAGATCTGAACGGCAATGACGGAAGTCATAAATAAAGGAAAGATACGCAGAACAGCTAAAGGCGTGCATTCATGGCAATTTAACAGTAAGCAATGATTTATCCCGATGCGTATGTTTTAATGTGATAACCTCAACTGAAATTTACTTGTCCCTGGCACAAAGACAAGCGGGAGGCCTGGGCACGCTTCCTTACAAAAGACATCCTCGTAGGGCTGACGGTCCCGGCGTGTGCTAACCCGAGCCAGGCACAGCCCGCCCCTTCGCGGGGTGGTTCGGTGCAGCGTCCCGGAGCTGTGGGCATCGCCTCTCCCTGCAGGGTCTGCTGTGGGGCATCTCCCCCTGCGCAGCGGGGCAGCTCCGCACTGTATAGCCGCCGTCTTACGCCCTCCTCCCCACCATGGGGTCCTGGAGGGGATTTCTGGCTGAGCGTCGTGCTGTGGCTGGTGATGTGCATCTGGTTAGCGAATGTTTACAGCGGGCTTTGAGCTCCTGGCGTGGAAGGCGCTTGGTGCACCCGTTGCTTTCCTGTCCGACCTGTTCGGGTGGGGGCGCCCCGGGAGGGAGCCTGGCTGGGTGCCCGGCAGCCGCAGTTCCTTCAGAATTCGTTCGCACGCGTTGCACAGAGCGTCTCATGGGTGAAAACAACCTGTGCATCCTTGTTGGCTTCTCCGAGGGCTGGTGGCCGTGCCAGCACCCGGCCGCCGGGCTGTGCTGGCCGCAAGCGCGGCTGCAGCCTCTCTGCTGCCCTGAGCCGGCACCGCGTGGCCGGGACGTCCGCGGGAGTTTGCCCGGTGCAGCAGAATGCACTACCAGAGACAGGACCTGCACGTCACAGGCTGCGATCAGCTGCGTGGCCCCAAAGGGTGAGAACAGAAAAAAACCGCACTGAGAAGTAGCAGAGGAGGGGTTGCGCGTCCCCGTGCTGCGGCGGCGCTGGGCTGGGCTGGTGCCCCTGCGGCCGTCAGAGCCCGCCTGGCCCCGCTGCTGGCCGGGAGCCCTTCAAACGTGCCACCCGCGCCTTCACCGCTCGACTGCAAAGTGTCGCCTGTGCTGGAGACCAAATTAAGCCACATCTGGTAGCTGGAAAAGCAGGCATTTAATGTTTTGGTGGCTTCAGATCCTTTCCTACTTAATCCCTGTTTATAGCATAAATGCTGAAGGAGATCAAGTGATTTAAGAGCGAAAATAGATCCTAATTGCTATCGATGCTCCCTTCTCAACTTGCAGGCGGAAAGGTCCATTTAGAGGCTGTTTCTGCTCCGAAGGCCACTGCTCTTCCGTGGGAGGTTCCAGCTCTTCCCACTGGGGTGTAAGATAATTCCCGGTTATAAAAAGTTTTTGTTCTTGTGCTGGAGGCAAAATACAACACTGAAAGCGCCGAGAGTGGTTTTCTGAGTTTGTGGTTCCAATGTGGCCTTTTCTGACCTTTGGGCACGTGCCACAAATGCTGTAATCCCTCGCAAGGGCTTTGTCTTAAGCAGATACCGTAAAGGCTCTGAGAAGTAGGTCAGGAGGCATTAAAGAGTCTGTTTGATTCATCGTGAACTGTGGGTACAGCGCTGGTTTTAAGCCTGAAATGTCATTACTCAGATGCAACGAGAGCTGCTGCTTTCATTTTTGTTTTAGAAAATAGTCAAATAGACTGATTGGTAAGAGAAAGGAGATGGGAGAGACCCTATAGTCCATCCCACGTCAGAACAACTCCGATCCCCGGCCAGCATCCTCCCCTACACTGGGGTGACCGCCGTCCCGCGGTGGCACGTTACGGCGCCCGTAGTAACAACTAAACTGATGTTACGAAGCAGGAGTTTGGAATGCAAAACCAAATCCTCGACCTCTGGCAGGGGCAGCCCCGGCTCTGCGGCCGCGCAGGCAGCGGGCGGGTGGCTGCGGTGGTGCTGTGCCTCAGCGCCCGCCCGTGCACACTGAACCCCCCGGCGAAGCCTGCCTCGAGCCTCCCCTTTGCCGGGGAGGGCAGCCCCTCGGTCGGAAGGGGCTGAGGTGGACCTTGAGCAGGAGAACGGGAGGTTTGGGGAAGGTTTCTGGGGGCCGAACACCTCTTTCCAGCAGGAAACCGCCGCGGGTTGTCCCAGTCCGTGGGGTGTGGTTTGGGGCGGCAGCGCATCGCCCATGGCCGCGGGGACCCGCGGCACCCCAAAGGCGCGGGGCGAGGTGTGCGTGGCGGTGCTGCCCCCTGCCCGCGCAGGGCGGCTCTCCCCCGGGCACGCGGCCGTCTCGGTGGGCGGACGGCGTTATGGAAATGGGAATGCGGGAGCTCACATCGCCTCGCTGCTGCTGAGCGAGACGGTTCTTTTGGGACACTCCTTATATACTTCCGTAAGTACCGACAATATTTTTTTCCCCCTCGCAGTGCTTTCCCAGCCTGTGTCTGTCCAGGGTGTAGAGTTTTCATTTCTTTTAATGATTCTCAAGAAATTATTGAGAAACCAAATATGTTTCAGAGTTATCATCAAGGCTTACTGTAGTTCAAATGGTTTCTATAAATCCACAGTGCAAATGCTATTTTTCAAAGCTTTACTATTCCCCAAATGATTGTAATGGTGTATTGACTGACTTTACTGGGGCCCTGGGAGTTTAGAAAAGAAAAAAAACAGCTTAGCAGGCAAGGTCTCTTAAAATATATATAGGAAAGTTTTCCAAGTTCATCTGATCTATCTCTGTTTTCGGTATTTGTAAACCAAACGCTGTCATTAAGGTTAACAGCACTTTTCCGTTCCCGGGAATATTGCAGCTGTCGGGAGCTCGGCCGTGCCCCGCGTGGGTCGTGATGGAGCCGATCTGCCCGACGCAGACGGACCCGCCCAGCGCGCGGGGCACAACTCCCGCTCCAAAACGTGCGGCAGGAGCAAGTGCTCCGACTTCCAGCGCTACCTGGGTATTTTCACGTAACATATTACCTTCCGGCTCGCGGCACTCCGGTCGTGAGCTTCCCTGTGTCATTCTTACAGCGTTGCATCATTTTGATGGTGTTCTGCCTTCCGCCCTTGTGCCCGCTCTGTGCCGGAGAGCCTTCGGCATGCGTTATGGCCTGGGGATGCGCCGGTGCCTGTTCTCCAGTCTGTCTCTGGGCGAAACATCTGAAGCGCTTTTGCCCATGATTCAGCGTACGGGAGTCGGTGGTGCCACGGTGTTCTGCTGGACCTTGCATCGCACGTGAGGAAAAGTAGCGTGTGCTTTGCGGTTCACTGTGTGCCGTTTCCAGGGTGAACAATTAAAGCAGCTTCTCAGGACCGGCAGGGCAGAGGAGGGGAGAGCGCCCTCCGAAACTGCCGCGGGCTGACGGGAGCTTGGGGCTGCTGCCGAGGTGAGAGGCACTGCCGGTCCCAGCCCGCTGCGGGGATGACGCGCCAAAATTTCTTTAGGAATTTAGCAATGGCAAATGAACTTCACATAAGTGATTGCCTCAGTGAAAGAAATTTGCCAGACTTAGAGAAAAAAATTGTTATCAACTCATCTTTTGTTACAGCCGTTGTTTTCATTGATAATCCGGTAAAACTGTTCTTTATGGAAGACAGTGAAATCCTAAAGGCAGCCTTGATGGCAGAGGATGTTACCCATTAAGGGCTGCAGATTGTTCTTTGCTATTCAGAAGCTGATTAAATTGAAATGCTCTTTATATTCCTACGAAGGACTGAATGCCAGAACGTAAACTGAACTTCTATCTTTTGATAGAAAACAGAAGGCATCATTGGTGCTAATCTCCTTCGACACATTTTCACCATACATTATACCAGACGCTGCCATAGATGGATCGATGCATCTATGGGTATATATATGTATACAGAGACATCTCCAGCTCTGTGTCCAAGTCTGGTCGCTCCTGGTACATAACCTCTGTGCCGAGCAGCGTCACTGCAGGACCGCGCGGGCGGATGCTCGCTCGGAGTAGCAGCATCCCCGCCGGGGTCGCAAAATAACAGTGCAAACAGCAGGACAGCAGTGAGCCGGGCCAAACGCGTCTGGGTTGCAAAGGCAGATGGACTGGGTTCACTGTGGATGTTCTCAGTGTCACACCCCGTGACGGGTGGGAACAGCTCTGGCACGGGCTGCCCGGGGGTGTTGCGACTGCGGGGAGGGCTGCGGGGCGCGAGGAGGAGGACATGGCACAAGTGAGTTCCAGAGCGACTCCGAGAGGTGCCGGGCAGTGAGCTGGAGGAAGAGAGGAGCTGCGGGGAGGTTAGTCACGGGAGAAGGAGGTAAGACCCTGAAGGGAGGGAAGACAGGGAAGAAGGGAAGACAGCTCTCCTGAAGGGAGTTCAGGGTGGCGCCCAAGGGTGTGTTCATCACAGGCTCCTCGGTCCCGCAGGCGCTGGCACAGGGGCACGGCGCGGCTGTGGCTGGGGGGGCGTGGGACGGCTGGTCCCGGTGGCAATGCTGGCGGTGCCGGCCCCTGCGCCCATCAGCCCGTGGGCTGGGGAGCG
The DNA here is from genome assembly GCF_965231255.1 of Vanellus vanellus. NCBI lineage: Eukaryota > Metazoa > Chordata > Aves > Charadriiformes > Charadriidae > Vanellus > Vanellus vanellus. Next base: position 12,742,714 of record NC_138924.1, on the reverse strand, counting down.
CCACCGGAGCGGCCCTCCCTTCCTCCCTGCGAGCGCGAGAGCTTCTGGCGTCCCAACATGTCCGTGGAACAGCATTAACACAAGATGAATATAACTCCATACCCTAGATCTGTTTAACCTAATAAATAGTTTCAGTTAATGGACAGCAAAAGGAATGATGCTCAGTAAATTTGATTTTATGAGCCTTTCACTTATTTGCCGTGCCCATTAGGTCGGAAGTTAGGTAATGGTAAGTGTCCATTAGTGCATTAGCTCAGGGATGAGGGAGCTGAATTAAAAAAAAAAAAAAAAGTGGAAAAAACCCCGAAGCCATGTGCATTTATTAAGCCCTCAGTTCGTTAGCAGTGACTCCAATGGCCACCGAGCTGGAGGGACAGTAGAGTTTGGCCTTTGTGGGGAAAGTGTGGCAACCCATGAATCACCTTCCGTTCCCCCCGTGCTGGCGGGACCGGCACCGCGGGGCGGCTTCTTCCAATGGCAAACACATGGCCCAGCTCATAACAATCGAAATAACCATTGCATTGAGAGTTCCTTCTTCTACTGATTTCCTTTAAAATTTTTACTCTGCTCTGGCAAATTAGTTTTTAAAATATCTTTTCCCCACTTCCTAGCTACCCTGGGATTGTTTACGCACCCCACGAAGAGCTATTTACTGTTCTGGGTAATTCAATGAACATTCACTTGCTTTGAATTAATATGCAGCGCCGTTCCAAGCGGTAGCAATTTACTGGTAATTGGAACATTGGCTCACCCTGGAAGAAACCGCCGCCCTTCCAGTTTGCTTCCACAAGTCGCGTTAGTGCAGCAGGAGAGCCAAGTTTCCCTGTTTACACGCTAGCAAGGAGAGTCCTTGTTCATTAGCAATTAGAAGGTAAATGTTCTTCCCTATCGCTCTCCGACCGCCCTTACCCGCAGGCGGTGGGAGAGGAGCGCCGGGCTGGCCGGGGGTGCGCGGAAGGGAGCCCTGCGGCACAGCCATAACCTCTGGTAGGGCCCTGCCGCAGGGGCGTCCCCAGGGGACCGGGGGGCAGCGGGACGTGGCGGAGGGGCACAGCCTCTGCCGCCTCCGTGCCCGGGGCTGCTCCGTCGCGGAGCCACCGATGTTGAGATAGAGAATACGGCCTGAGCACCGCATCCAGCTGCAGCGGGGGGTGGGTAAACCGCGGCCGTCGTTTTTCAGCAGTTTGCCCAGAGATGCACTGCAGATGCTGGAAGAGAGTTGGGTGGGCGAAGGGGATTCGCATGAACGCGTGGAGGAGTGGGGCAGGAGGGAACCTGTCCAACAGCAGGAGGAATTCTGAAAAATAGGAATATAACCCCTACGCACACTGGAGGTACTCCCCATGAGCCGTTTGTAAACCAAATAAGCATTGTGGAGAGCTTTGCTGCCCGTTTGCTCACAGCATTCAGCTGAAACGTCTGTAGCACCGATACCTAATGAATTGCATTATCCTTCACCCCGCTGGTGATTGATAGTTAAATCTGATAACAGCGTCAATCTCATCAGCAGACACGTTTCAATTTCAGTTTGTTGAATGCACTCTGACCGTGGACAAACAGTGGGTGTAATAGAGACCTATCTTTGAAACTAATAGAAACTGATACATAGAAAATGAAATCTGTTTTCTCTGCTGCTGTTGTCTGCTCGCTGTCCTAATTTGGTCCCACTTACACAGGTTACTTAAGATACAAACGCTTCACCAGGGGTTTCCCAGATAATGAAAACAACTTTGTTAGGGACTGCAAGACAGGGAGAGAGACGATAAGTTGTATTTGTTTGACACAATTTTGAGTCCCCAGTGGGAGCTCTCTAAATCTGTGCAATCCAGAGAGAGCGTTACTGTGCCTTTCGGGGGCCTTTTCCTTCCCTGCAGCTTTCCATCTCATGTAGAACCTCCTGTCCGGGCCGACGCGGATCCCGGCTGAAAGTTAAGGCGAACTGTTGTGGGGCCATTTGACATACCTGGGTGGTCTTTGCTGCGGGCGTCGAGCAGCCGTGGGGCATCGGGCCTTCGTGCGCTGCCGTTTCTGTCTCAGCAGGACGCTCACGTGCCACGGCCGTGGGGAGCGTCGCTGTCCCGCCGTGTTTTCCCGGCGGTGGGGGGCGCACACCGCTGCTGGTCCTCAGAGGCCGCCTTTTGAGGCCGTTGTTCAGCAGTGAGGAGAGCGTGCTCCCGCCGCGGCCCACCCCTCTGCCGCCGCCTCCCCTGGGCGGGGGCGACCCCCGCCCGTGCCCCCCTTGTGCCCCTGTCCCCTGGGGGTGCCCGCGGCGTTCGCACTCTGGAAGCCCCCGGGTCTGCGTCCCCCCCAGAATCGTGTCCGCAGGGGCTCTGCGCCGCCCTTGGCCAGGGCTGGGTCTCCCCCCCCCCCCCCCCAGCAGACACCAGCACGGTGTGGGTGACCGCCCCGGCACAAAGTCTAGAAGAAATGACGCTCACATCAGCTGGGTTCTCAATGGCAACAATGGCACGGGCTGCCAGGAGGAGCTTTTCCCAGGTCCTCTTCAAATTGATGATGTAAATACCATCGCTTTTCCTTTTGTAGATATACTGCTCCACCTGAAAGTCAAGGTTGATGCCTCCCAGGTGGGTGCCAGCAGTGAGGAATTTGAGGACATCCTCCTCCTTCATCTCCGGCTCGCCTGCGGGCAGCAGGGTCCTCACAGCCGCAGGTCCCCTTCTGCACCTTCTCTTCCTCTCAAACTGTTTCTTTCCCCTCATTGCGTTTACTGTCGAACTGAAAATCTTCATGACACAAATATTTTTGGTGATTTTCGTGCTTTGCTTTTGACCCGCGAAAACGTGTTTACAGCAAAGATTGGGTAAACACCCCGAAAATAAACAACTGCGAATGTGGGACTAATAGTGCTAGCACAAAAATTAACGTATGCAAAATTAAATACTTCTAAAGAATTTGATTTCATTAGGGAATGTGGTGCCGATGATAGCCGGTGAGCTGACAGCCCAGAGAGCTGAAATCTTCTGGCCACTGCAAGAGACGAGCGTGCACGGTGACACCACCGCCATCCTGCACCTCGCCTGCTGTGCGGAGCGCATCTCACCCCGCCGGCAGAGCGCCGCACCGGATGGCTAATTCCTCCGTAGTTGCGCTTCCAGCCCTTCCCTTCTCCGCGCGCGCGGTGACGGGCGCCTGCGGGAGGCAGTCTGCGGGGACCCAGCCTGGGACCGTCATTCCGCTTCACGTCACAGCGGTCTCTGGTCAGAAATAGCTTCCAGTTACTAGCACCAACCTGGGGACAATACACACCCCTAATCCGGAGGAGGAGTCCCTCATAGCCAGTTAGCAGTCTCTTGAGCTATCGAGTACCCCTCAGCCTCCTTCGTACCTGCTCGCAGAGGCTGTGGAGCTCAGGGGCTCCCTGAGGTGGTCCCCTCCGTCCCTTTACAGCCGCTCGTGGCCCCTTGCCCGCAGCCCGCGGTGCTGTGGGGGCTGGGAGTGATGCCGGCTCTCCCGCGTGCCCGGTGACTGCCCGCCCGGGCGGCACCTCCAGGGCCACCCCAGCAGAGGGGTGCTGCGGTCTCAGCTTCTGCCGCAGGGAAACGGCTCGCGGGAAGTCAAGGCAGAGCTAAAATTAGGAGCCATCACACCCGGTGCAGTCCTTATTCCCCGAGACCATGCATTCTTAAAGGGTGATTAATATGATGTTTGGGAGAGGACATTAAGTGAGACATCCTCTTTGCAAAAAGGTTCCTTGTGGAGTATTCAAGACAACGGGGATCCGGAGAGAGCGGAGCATGTGTTGTTGGTAATGTAAAGGGACACCGTTATTTGTATTGCATCGCCAATACTCCATTAAGTCTGTTATTCACCGTGTTCTCAGGACAAACGCTGTTTCATGTGAAGCCGTCTACCGATCAGCACCCATCAGCAGATCACTATTTCATTTTTTATGCCTGAAAGGAAACAAGCTGCTGCTGAATCCTAACGATGCGCTGCGGCGGTGGCACCGACTCAGCACGGGCCGGCATCTCGGTGAGCGGCTCCTGGCAGCACCGCTGGCGGCGGCGAGGCCGTTCTGCGCTGGTGACCCCTGCTCTGCCGGCAGGAGCCCCTTTGGGCTGGCGAGGACCAGTGCACCCAGAGACGGGTCCGTTTGTGGGAGTGTATCCTCACGATGCCAAGGCTCTTCCTGCCACCAGCTCTCGCTGGAGCTTTCCCGGCATGTCCCCTCGCCGGCCGGTCGCTAGAGCTGGTCACGGGTGAGGGGTCCCTGTGCCAGAGCCCCACTGCTCCCCCGCTCGCCGCCGGGTGGGTTCTGCCCCCGGAGCCATCGCCGGTGGCAGCTCTGGGTCCGGCTCACACGCATCCCCCCTCCGGACGGGGATCCCTGGCAGGCTCTGAGAGCAGCCCGCTTCCCTCTTCCTCTGTATTAAGATTAATGTTTAAACAGCGCTTGTCCTATAAATCTCTCCCGGAGGCTTTCCGCAGAACAAATAGTTAGCGGGAGAACAAGGCATCTATTTGAGAACGACAGGGTTCCCAGTCTATTTATTAAGCAGGTAACCGCTCCCTCTTGAAATGTCAGATTGACTCTTCATCTTCCGCTGGATGCAGTTTCGAGTGCGTTATGGCAGAATGTGTTCCCGCCTATATTTATTTACAAGGAGAAAGAGTCATTGAGATTAATTGCACAATTCAATATGCAATGTGGTAAACAGTTATTTGGAAATGATTGTTTGTGTTTAATTATGACATACAGGATAAGTTTAACAGTCATAAATTTTTCATTGGATTGTAAATGCGAATGCAAGCGTTGGAATATATCAGCGAAATACATAAATCAGGGCCTCCCCGTACCGCAGCCTCCCGGAGCGCGACGCTCTCGATCCTCGGCCGCTTCCAGCCCCGGTGCCTGCAAGCACCGGCCTTCTCCCCGTTCGCAGTACCCCACTCGGAAAGCCGTCGCTAAAAGCAGCGCGAGAGTGGCTTAGAAACCAGAAATGACTTGTTTCTGTTTGTTTTGTGCGCTGTAAACCAGTTCTTAAGGCAGAGCAGTGGCTTTAATGAGCAGGAGGGGAGTAACTCCCTGCGGCACTCGGGGCGCAGTCAGGGAGGAGAAGGGACCGGGGGCTGAACCTCCCTTCCCGGCAGGACAGGAAACCTTTGGGTTTTCATGAAAGTGACTTCTCAGCCAGGTTAGCTGGTCTTGCCAGCAATTGTTCTTTGTCAGATGATTTTTTCCCACCTTTTCTCTCTTTTTATTCTTTTCTTATCTCTTTCTTCTCCTTTCCTCACCCCTCCTTCCCCACCACATGCGCACGGAGACATGTTGCTCTTGGCAATTGAAGAAAATGAAAAGTAGATGCGTGGGGGAAGAAAAGGGTTAATAGCAAGAAAAGATGTCCCAGAAAAATAAAATAAAAAAAAAAGATGAGAGTAGTAATAAACAGGAAATCTAATTGAAATGGAAAATTTCCATGGGAAAAGGGAAAAGTGGTGTTGGGGGGAGGCAGAGGTAGAACATTGTTTTCATGTAGTCTGCTCATTTGAGGGAAGAAGCAGTATTTCCTAGCTGTTTAAAAAATGGCACGATAATGAAAGATGAGTATTTTTCGGTCTCTGTATTTCTGAAGCTAATCTCTCATGGGACAAAATATATCGCTCGGTGAATTTCATAATGTTTAATTTTGTATTAGGCAAAGAACAAACTGTTTGCGTGTTGTACAATCACACACTCAGGCTTCCTGCATGCTTAGAGGCAAGCGCTCCTCTTCTGCGCAGCCACCTGTGCCACCCAGCGAGAACACCTTTTTCTGCTCCCCACCCGCAAAGCTGGAACGAATGTGCCGTTTCTGATGAAAATTTTAATTGAAAAATGCCTTTTTGACCAAAAAGACACAACAGATTTTGAACAAAAAAGAAGGATGTTCTCTTCAACCGGTCCTCTTGGAGGGTCTCCTCTTGGTGGAGGTTTATTTCATATATTGCAAAAATATCTATGGGGAAAATAAGACATGTGGCACAAGCCAATTCCATATCCAGTTCCCTGTGAACACACATCTCGGTCAGAAAGCGAGGCTCCTGCCGCTCGGCAAAAGACAGTCTTTGTAACGGGATCCAAACTGTTTACTCACGTGGTTCCTGCAAAAGGCGTCCATTAGTTTTCTGTTACTGGCTCCGTTTCAGCAAACGCGCTTGGAGTTGGGTTTAATTAGAAGCTGATAATGGCTGTGGAAAGGCAGCCTGCTTTAAAAGGCTTTCAGCAGCCTTGGGAAATGCGCATTGTTCTGGTTTTTCCCTTTGATAACTAACTAGCCTGAGCCATATCATTTTATATATAATGATTCTTATTTACCACATGCGCTGGAAGAATTTAGCAGCACTGGCTGCAAAGTGCTTCTCCCGCCGCATCAGGAGGGCCGAGGGGCTCGCGCGGAAGAGCAAATGGTGTCTTTCTTGTCTGTCGTCTGTCTTGGACTGCTTCTTTTCAGCTGTGATTTCCGTGCAGCAGACATCCATTTGGGGTGGAAAACCCTTTTCTAACCAAAGTGAGATATCCTTCGCAGTAACTGGTGGTGGCGCGGGGTCTTCCGGACGTCGCAGCCGAGGCATGTCTCGCAGGAAGGTGAGCAGCTTCATGGACATCGATCTTCCCTTTACACAGTGGGTGTGGTGCAGCACACTGACTGGCCTTGTCCTAAAATACGCTCCTAATGTGCCACAAGAGCTGTCAGCTGGACCGCCGACGTCGAGGACCGATGCCCGGGTCAGCAGCGTCCTTCTGTGGGATTTCCAGCCCATCACCCGCTGTAGGACGGTGTACAGAAAAGAAGTCTGCTTGGATCGGCACAGGGCCCGGGATTGCCAACCGCCGCCCTGCAGCGCAGCGGCAAACCGGCCTCTCCTGCCGACCTGTGGGCCGTATTACGATGTGGGAGCCTGAGGTGGGGCAGGAATCCAGCGGGACTGACGCCGCGTTTCAAGGGTGTGCGAATGGGGAAGGGAGGTGGGCGCTGAGGCCTTGAGGCAGGGTGTGCAGAAAGGGCTCAGCCTGGAGCCGACGGGCGCCCTGAGGCCCTGCTGACCTCCTCATCACAGCTTACGGGGAAATATCTCCCCAGATGAGCTCTGTTTGTGATGTTTTCAGACTATTTTAATAGCGAGATCGTAGCAAGTCGTGGCTGTGATTTACACCGCGACATCAGAGGGTATCCCCCGGTAATCCAGGAGAACAGCCGCTCTCTGCGCGGGAGAGTGGAGGGACTGCGGCGCTGGGGACCCTCCTCTGCCCCCCTCTTATTGCCACTTCGGTTCCGGTGCCTGAGCTGTGGGCGGTGAAGGACACAGAGTCACCCAGAGACGTCACGCTGAGGGGAAGGGGGGCGGGAGAAAGCGGGTGAATCCCACATGGATGTTTATGTTTCTGCATATTGTGGCTCCATTGAGCTGTCAAATGCCCCGTTGTTACTCTGAGACATACGCGTTCACTGCTTCATTCTGTGATTCAAAAGATGTAAGAGGGAACCTATGGCCGTTGGGAGGCAATGAATCCGTTCTGGGGAAAGCCGACTCGCTGAAGAAGGAATCGTACGTGGGAAGAAGCGGTGTGGGGGTCGGAGCGTGGAGGCGGAGGTGCGGCGGTCTGAGGGGCTTCCCGAGACTCCGCCTTTCCGCTGCACCGCGGTGCTTTTCGCTTCTCAGCCCTCTCCCAGTGTCCCGGTTGAAGGACACCTTTGAAATGAGGGATGAGCCATAATGAGAAGAGAGATGCAAATTAATCAAAGATGACACTAGAAATGATGTGAAACATAATTTCTTTGGCATAGCGTTCAGATGTGAGAGTGTATAAATACGAGTGTGTGTGTGTACACAGACGCATATACATGAGCTGTCATTGCTCATCGCTCGTAACGCTCGTGAAGGACTATACAAATACAGATACTGATAACTATGAACTGAGGTGTGGGGTGACCTTCAATCAGGGCTCTGGAGTCAGACTCAGAAGTTGTGGCCCCACTTGTTGGCGCTCTCTCACTTTTCCTGCGCCATCGCAGGGAGAACCTGGAGCACCGCGGGTGGTGGCAGCGGCAGGTCCCCCCCCGCGGCAGAGCCTTCTCCCCGAGGAGCAGAGGGGTACTGGTGCGGCACGCCAGAGGTGGGCTGGGGGGAGAGGGGCAGAATGGGGGAAATTAAATGTTACCATCACCTTTTTGTCTGAGAGAGGTGGCTGAGCCGCGCTGCTGACGGGCGGGAGATCAGTCCCTGCAGCACGCGGGGGGGTTAAGTTTTACACAGTGCCTCGTGTTTCGTAGTAAAGTTCAGTGTCACCCTGAGATCTGCAGGACTCCGGCACTGGGCTGCAATGTCCGAGGCTGCCCGCTCGCCGCAGCGGGAGGGGACTTATATTTCCCTGGTGAAGCGCCTGAAGGGGGTTTGCAGCTCCCGTTGGCGGCGTGGTGCAGCGCCGCACAGCCCTTGGGGCTTTTCCCCTGGGCAGCCGGAGGTGGGCAGCCGCGCCGGGGACAGCGTGGTGTCACCTGCAGCCCCCCCGAGTCCCTCGCTGCAGCGAGGCACGCCGGTGCCGGGAGCCGGGCGAGGAGGGACCGCGGCAATTCCCCCCTGGAGTTTCCCAGCAGCGCCGGGTTGGAGCGATGCTGTGTGGCCGCGCGCTCGCTCTGCCAGATTTCTCTGAACAAACACTACATTACATGTCATAAACAAGGTTACTGAGCATTTTTTTAACTAAAAGCGTGCAATATATAGGTTTTAAGTTGTTTAATGAAGCATGATAATTGAATGGTAATAGCTGCTCTTTGAAAGTCCTGAAAATAGATGGAAATCTGTTAGGATCAATGTATTGTCTACAGGGAACTAATCTATCTCTGAAAGAAGCCGGTCATTTGTTCTCGTTGTTCTATGAAATTAGAAAATATCGCTATTTAGGTAGCACATTTATAAAACTTGCTCTCTACTTTTTAAGAGTTGGCTTAAGGGCATTTGCTACGATTCGCATTTATCAAATAATGCACATGTAGCTGCATTACAAAACCAACTTCAATTAAAAACGGATTTGGGAAGTAATGTAGTATGTAGGCTGTAAAGCTCTGGTGGAAGGAAAATGTACCTGATTAAAAAAGAATCAAATGCAGTTCTTAAAACCTGGACTGGTGGTGTTTCAGCCTGTGACACAGTTGCGTTCCATAAAAGCTTTCGTTGGCGCGATGGTGGTCATGGAGATGACTGCCAAAGTCATCCTGCCCGTGACTCTGCAGAATTTGCTCTGCGTATAAGGCAGCAGCGGTGCGCGAGTAACTAAGCAAGAACATGGGGGGGTTATAAGCATTCAGACTAGATCTGTCTCCTAATAGGAAATCAATGTTCGGGTCACAAGGTGGGACAGGACAGTGGGAATCTTAAATCCCGTGGGAAATAAAAAATAAAAGTGACACTGACCATTGGGATGTACGTCAGGAGTTTTCTGCAGTCAGAGGTGGTGTATCTTAAAAACCACTTGTCGTTGTCATGTGTTACCAAAATCCGTTCCAAGCTCTTACATGCGCAGTTGACTTCTGTGAAGAGAAGAGTAAAATGAAAATGTTGTAATGGATTAGAGAAAGCTGAACAAGGCAGCGCCTTTCAGCGTGAGCCTGTGACATGTCAGAACTGGCAAAATATTCCTCCGTGCAAGTTATTAAAAATGAGGAAATTGTATACGGTGTAAAGTTTGATCTTGATTGATTGTGTATGCTTAGAGCTACGTCAGGTCAATCCGAGGCACTGCATTAAAAAAGCAGTGACTTGACAAGAATTGCACAGATTGCTAACATGCTCAAAACTATTTTCACTACTTTGCTAAAATAAATACCTCAGTCCTGCCAAAACATCTTAAAGGTAAAATGAGTCACCACTAAGGCAAACGAAAAGAGAGGTGCCTTGCAGGAGGTGAGCGATGCTCTCAGTGCAGACCCGCGCGCCCAGGGCAGCAGGAGGGGTGGGAGGGGAGCGGGTGAGGGTCTGCAGACCCCTCCGCGGCGGGCGAGCTCTCCGGCTCTGTGCTTCCCCGGAAGGCGAAACGTTCCTGTTAGTAACCCAGGCAGCCCCTGCAACTGCCTGCCGCGGGCTGCGGGGGGCACCGGGCACGCAAGGGTGGGCAGAAAAAGGCCCAGGGGTGAGGTCCATCTAAGGGGTGAGGTCCATCTAAGGGGTAGGTCCATCTAAGGGGTAGGTCCATCTAAGGGGTGAGGTCCGTCTAAGGGGTGAGGTCCATCTAAGGGGTAGGTCCGTCTAAGGGGTGAGGTCCGTCTAAGGGGTGAGGTCCATCTAAGGGGTGAGGTCCATCTAAGGGGTGAGGTCCATCTAAGGGTGAGGTCCATCAAAGAGGCTAGAGCAGTGGCGTGAGCTGGGCTTCAGCCTGGGAAGACTGGCTAAGCTGTCTGACAATGAAAAATGTCATTGTCCACGTGCCTGGGTCTTAGATGTTTTTCTTAAGGGATTATTGCAGCATGAGATACATCATAAAATAGCTCTTTCTCAGACTGGATGCTGCAGAAAGCATCCAGCTCCCGGGACAGTCCAGAGTCTCTGGGACAGTTGATGTTGCCCCTTCTTATTCTTTTAAATTCCATTTGTGGATGATATTTGGGGAATTTCCCGCGGTTCCTGTGCTGGGGGTTCACCCCATGACAGCGAGTGGCTGTGAGCGCCGTGTGGAGGTGGGGTGGCAAAACTGTTGAGCTTTCTCCTTCCCAGGTCAATTTACTGGTTTGTTTGTGGCAGGTTTTTCTCTTTTTTTTTTTCTTTTACTGAGCGGAGGCATCTGTGGCAAAACAATCCCCCTTTTAAAGTTTGTTGAATTTGCATCAGCTGCAACTCCTGTGGGGAAATCACAGCTGCTCACACACACATATGGCGCTATGAAAAATAATACAAGTCTTGAGACGAGGCAACGGGATCTCCATCCCAGAGAGGGAGCAGGGGCGGTCGGTGTCTGTCTCCCCCCCGGCGTGCGTGTACCTCATGGGACAGCCTTCGGAATTGTTTCTTGGTTCAGCACCAGGGGCTGAGCAGGCGAACGGACAGACGGACACAGCCTTCGCCAGGTGTGAACCAGCAGCGCTGTCCTGGCTGGGGGATCGTGTCCATCCCCCCAAGACGGGGTCTGTGCTGTCCTGGCCCCCACCGTGCTGAGCAGCCAGCGGGGTGCGGGCAGGGGTGCTGGCAGAGGTACAGGCAGGGGTGTGGGCAGGGCAGGGAAGAGCCTCATGAGATCGAATGGCTTCAAGTAGCCTTCATCCCTCAGTGACAGGGAAAAGAAAAAACCCTCATTTTTAGAAAAGCTGATGAGCAGGCATTGGCAAGGGGCACGTGCCTGCGATGAGACTGACTCTGGGCTAACTATAAAGACCGACAAGTCCTCCGGAAAAGACAAGGATGTGGAGCTCCCTGAATGTCTAACGAGCAACAGAGTTTGAAAAGGTCTTTTTTGTCTTTCAAGTTCTTTCCCCATATCAAATCAAGGAGAATCGAGAATGAATCCCTAAACCTCTAATCTCTGCTTTGTGAATATATTATCTTCATGTCTGAAAATTTCAGCTGTTTCCATTTTTTGAGCCGGCCGGAAACATATCTAAAAGCTGTAGATTAAAGATTGAAATATAAAGTTAAATTGCAGATGCGGAACGAACTTTTTCTTAGCCGTTTCCCAGAGGAAAAGCATTTATATTGTGTTTCTCACTGTGCGATCTGCCTTCCCCTTGCAACCCGGAGGAGCGTGTGGCCCCGCAGCGGGAGGGGGCACGGGAGCAGCTCCCCTCCTGCCCCCCCGCGAGGGCTCCCCCTCCATGCAGGGCAGTGGGGACCGCAGGACCTCCTCTCGGACGCTTTTGGGGTGACCGGGCTTGTGTTGCACAGCCCAAACGCTCTAAAAGTGGGAATAATCCCTCTGCTCTCCGGCTGCCGGCATTTTGGCTGCAGCCCCCGGGCCGTGTGCCCCCACCTCTGCCGGGCGCTCGGGGGCTGCTAATACTCAATAGCGATGACCCCCCACCCCTCGGTTCTTCCTCTTAAACTCCTCCCCGTCGTGTCGCAATGCTGGAAGCCCAAAACACCGCGGCACAAATCCCCACAAGGAGTGTGTATTCATTAGCTGCGTGTGGAGGGGACGGGGCTGAGCGGCGGCACAATGGCCACGCAGCCGCTGCGAGAAGTCGAGAGCATTGTAAGGGGCAGCTACAGCTGCTGTGGGCGAGAACAATGGTTCCCACGGGTTATTAAAGCCAGCGGGATGTAACCAATGGTCGGTTCGGTTGTTTTAATGAGGAGGAGAATTTTACAGAGCAGGCTGCAGATGCAGCCAGTGCATTGTGTGTTGAGTCGCACGAAAATGTTAATGGCCTTTTTTTCCTCTGGTAAGTACAGATTACACAGGGGACTAAGCAGGGGAAGAGCTTTTAGGTCTCCTGTGTTCGAGTTTAAATGGTGCCGAGAGGCGGCGAGAGTCCAGGTGAGGAGTGACAGGCGGAGGGGTCTGGAGCACACGGGGTCGGTCCGGAACCCGGCGGGCTGGAGCGTGTCTTTGAAGCGTGTTTGAGCGCAGGAGGGGACGAGCCCCTGGCCTGGAGCAAGGGGGATCTGGTGGCCCTGGAGATGACCCGTCCTGCTGCAGCGGCGGGCGTCCGCTTCGCAAGGGCAGAAAGTTCCAAGTAATTTGTTCACTGAAAAGGAACGCAGAGCCAAGGTGTCGGTTTGAAGAGAATGCACGGAGAGCTTCTGCCAAGAAGTTACAAAAGTTGTACGTAACGGTTTCTATTGATGCTTTACCGGCCGAGGAGCTACGAGGGCCGGGCAGGCTGGCGGGGCCGGATGCTGCGCTCCCGTGGGGTTCAGGAGGCGCCGCTTGACAGAGCTGCCGCAGGTCTGCGGTTGGTTACAAGCAGAGCACCAAGGGCTACTGAGACCGAGGAAAATAATACCACATCTTAAGACAGCGAAACTTTGTCCAGAAGGACATCCTGTATTGAATTTTAAATTAATTTAAACAAGCTCAAAACAAAGTTTAATGCGTTAGAAAGAACGCGTGCAATCTCAGGGCTTGGGGAGCCAGATGCTACAATCTAATCATTTAATATAGTCTTAATTAGGTTCTGGTGTTGGGTTTTTTTTGTAAAGCAATCTGTCCTTTGCTGTTCAGAAACCTCCTTCACACAAACCGTGTCTCCGTTACCGTGAGCCAAACCTGCCGCTGCCCCTCGGCTTCTCGCTCGAGAGTCGTCAACAAAGTTTTCTGAGCGCAGCAACCAAAGCCCTCCCGTCCTTTCTAACCTGAATGAGCGAGCAGAAGGCAAATTACTTAAAGCAGGGCCTAGGCGTAGGGGTACCCCTGCGGCTGAGGAAGGGGCCGGCAGCTGGTGGGATTGCCCCCATCTCCAGAGCTCTGCGGCTGAGGCTGTGCCGGATGACAAAGAGGCGCTTTTTCTTCAGACCTCGGAGCCCACCTGCCCTTTGTTAATTCGGGCGGTGCCCGGGAATGACACAGCCGCGAGGTGAAGCTCATAAGAAAAATGGGCAACTCTGTAGTTGCCGGCGCTCGCCAAAAAAGCAGCACTGGCTCTTTGTATAGAGCCGTACGGGTCCAGCAGCAACAAACCAGCGCTGCAGCGGCCGCTTGGGTGGTGGTGACCTGTCACCGAGAGTGAACGACAAAGTGACTTTGTGAAAGGAAGAGCACGGAAGAGGAGGGGCATGCAGACATTGCGGGGGGCTGGAGGGGGGAGCGGTACCGCTGAGGGTGAGAGCATCCCCAGCCCGAGGGCTGGGGGGGGGGGGAGGCGGCCCCTCGCCGTGGGACCCCAGCCCGGGGACTGCGGCTCGGGCTGGGCTGGGTTTGCGCACAGGGACTGGAAAGCAGTTTGGGGAACAGGAGGGCTGAAAAACTTCATTTCTTGCCAGATGTGAACCAGTTTTGGTGCTCGTGAGGCAGGAGCTGCCGGTGTGGTTTGGCACGAGGATGGCTACCCTTGCTTTGGATGAGATCAAGGTGGAGCTTTGGGCTGGGATTGAGTTTCACAAAAGAAGGGCGAAAGAGCGGAAGGAATTTCTGCTTTGCAAAGTGCAGTAGTCAGTCCTGTCCCTGTCGGGAAGCGGTGGCGAAGCGTCAGCGTAGGAAGAGCGCCGGGGACTGGGAAAGCGTGGTACCCCGGAGGGGAACGAAACAGCCCTTCGTGCGGGTACCACATAAACTCCCCAACAACAGGTGGAGGGTGGTGGGTCCGGCATAGTGCTGTGACTTCCGTTTTGAAATCAGGTACAACCGCGGTTCCCCACTCGTTCCAACTGGCTTTCAGCGTCAGATCATCACTGCAATTCAATTTGATGTAACAAGTAATAAACATGGTGTGTTATCTGTGGTCTTCTATGGCTGTCCCATGCCTTCAGTAAAACGTCTGCCGTGTTCGAGTTATCCAGCGTGATCACAAGGAAAATCATTCCACAAAGTGAAGAACGTAAGCGTTCGTTAGGGAGAGCCGCAGTACCGGGGCCGCGCGGTCAGCCCCGCGCTGGCACTGCGGCTCGGCACGGCGCGGGGGGCGGTGGCACCACGCACTGCCCTCACCCCCACCCCGAGAGCACAAAGTGCTCCGCAGACGTGATTTAAGCAAACTCCACCAAAGGGCCCCGGTGAGAGGGCTGTAATATAGCGCTCAGCGCTTCTGGAGCACATTTTCGTCTTGTAAGTGTTTGGCAAACATTAATTAAACCTCAGGGATGAGCAGGTGCCAGCGTTCCCGTGGGGGATGGTGGGGCGTCCGGGGCGCAGGGGTGGCCGGAGCTGCTCTGCCGACGGTCCCCAGGGCTTCGTGGGGCCCAGATTGCTGGGAGAAAGGCTTTCCTGGTTTCTTGCGATAGTCAGTTTTCAGCAGAGGGTGGAAGTCCCCGCTCCACAGAGGCGGTTTTTTAATTTCCATAGCTGATGAAGAAATTACATTTGTTCGTATTTTAAAACTGGTCAAAGAGTTATGCACATATTTTCCACCCCGTGGCTTAAAAGCCCTTATCTACGCCTTTTTTCTGTACTTGTTCTAAAATGTGTTGGCCTTGGCAATTGATTACTTTAATTTCCCCAGGCAGGCATTCATTATACGGCACCACTCTCATCGTTATGAAATAAGATGCTTTATGCAGCAAAATGACTCTGGTACAATTAGCAAGATATTGTTTCTAAAGGAGCCCTACGCTTCTGTGCAGGTAAAAGGGCATCCAGAGCAATCGTTTAAAATAAAGGAAGATAAATCACCGAGGAATCAATGCCTTTCCCATAATATTTGCTCCTTGGCACTGATGGTCCCAAGTGTTTAAAAACATGAGTCAAAAAATAATTGTGAGGTTTCCTTCATAACCGGGGGAATTGAGAGAAAGCAGACGCGGTGCTGCAAGCACCGGGTTCCTCGGCTGCGCCGGGGCGGCCGTTCGCCCCCCACCTTTCTCCCCTCTCGGCGCTGCAGGTGCCAACCACGGCCACCACCGCAGCCCCACCGCAGCCCCTCGGCTGCCCCTCGATGCCGCCTGCAGGGGTGCAGCCATCTCTGCGCTCCTGCGCAATGGGGCTGGAACTGGAGCCGCACGGGTGGGAGAAGGATGCGGGGACGGTGCCGGCATCACCCCGTCACGCTTCCTCCGGAGTTGGGCAAAGCCAGTGATCCGGGGGGTGGGAAGGGGAGAGGGGCTGTGGGGGGTTCTCGGGGGCGTCCGACCTGTGTCAAGGATTTCATCACAGAGCCAAAGCTGGAAGGACACCTTTTCTTGCAGAATTAACCCCAGGACATGCCCTCACCCACATGCACGCAGGTGCTGCGGTGCATGGCTCAACCGGCCGCCCCGCCGACGGCAGTGCTGGAGCTGCCAGTGTTTCCCGAGGAGGCTTTGCAGTCCGCCCTCAGATAATCTGTTTGCTGATAAAAAGCAGAGAAGGAAGAAAAACCTTTTATTTTTCCTCTTTCTTGCTGTGGAAATAAGAGAAATTAATAACAGAAGTTCTAAATAGAGGCCTAAATTTTGGACTGTCTCATCATGGATTATTATGTGGTGATTATGATTAAGAAAAGTAATTTTCTTCTATGCAGACTGTAATGGCTGATGGCCAAAACAAGGCTGTTTACGGTCCCCATTTTTTCATGTACTCACACTGGGAGGAAACCCTCCGCTCAGGGCTGCGTGTCGGCACGGAGCAGCCGCCCCCCCGGGGGCTGCGGGGTCCCACGGGCCGCGCACGGACCAGTCCCCATCACCGGGGATTCCCGGGGACCCTGTTGCAGCATCCACTGGAGAAGGTAGAAAAGTTCGGTTGTTTGGGTTTTTTTCTTTATTTGTCAAAACCCACTCGTTGGTGAAGGCTCCCGTCCGCCCCGGGGCTCGGTCCCATCCCCCCGCCGCGCAGGTGACAGACGATGGCCGACGGTGACGGTGGGCACAGCCGCCAGGCAGAGGTGGTGACGGCCCCATCCTGCGGCGCCATGAGACCCCCCAGCGCAGGGGGTGCCCACGGCCGGCGGCTTCGCCCGCCCACGGCGTGGGCGTAAGTGGTCTGCTCCCATTTGAACAACAACAACAACAACAAAAGAAATTTGGAATTAAAATAAAAATTGAGAAGGGAGTTTTGCAGCCCAAGCCCAGCTTTGTGCCGGCGCTACCCCGGGGCACAGGAACCAGCACAAAGCCCCCACCCAGCGTGGGGCTCCCGGGGACGGCAGAGGGGTCCCTGCTCCCCACCCTGCCGGCGCTGCTGCGGGGGCACCCCCAGAGCTGGGGGGTGGGTGACCCCACCGCCCCACTGCAGCCCCGTCCGGGGGAGCCGTCTGTCCTTAGGGCCCCGGGTCCGGCTTTAGGATCTCGTCTGCTGACGCTGCCGTAATTAAAAGTTTGCTAAATGTGAGCTTTTCCCCCCCAGTGAAGTCACTTTCTTGCTGGCCGGCAATCCTGCTGTAGCCTTCATTCCAGTAATACTGGTGCTCGAACCCGGCGAGAGGAGGGACGGGGTCCAGCAGCCCGGGGCGGGGGTCCGGCTCGGTGACGGTGATGGGCTGTGGCCTCGCGGCGCTGGGAGCCCCCCCGGGCCGGCTGGGGCTGCCAAAACCACTTATCCCTGCAGCACGACTGCGGTCTCCGGCCTCGTTAATGCCATCCTGCTTGAGAAGCTTCATATGCTGAGTCACTCCTTTCTGTGTAAATATCATGGTAAAAAGACATGACATTTTCGGGGCTATTCTTCTGTATTAATAAGATTCCAAGTACAGGGTGACCTTTTCACAAAGGATTTGTAAATGCCAAAAACTGCATAAAAATCTCTCTTTCTCAGGCAGACAGAGGCGTCATAACTTTGCATTTATTTCTTAAATGGTGTTTTCCTGCCTTTCCCCTTTGGTTTTTATCATCTCTTTCTGCTGAAGGGACGTAATGAAACCTGTACCTTCAACAGTGGCCGCAAAAGAGAATGAGGAAAAAACCCAGCAGTAAAATAGTCACCTGCCCAGGGAATCGTTTTGCTGTGGCGCTGAGTGAATTCAAACAAAGCACGCGGAGGGGGCCGGAGCCCCTCAGGGAGGCGGGAGCCCGCACAGACTGCGCATCCTTCGGCAGCGCAGGCGCCGGCAGAGCCGCGGCGCGGGAAAGGGACCGCGGGCATCGTGCTGTGCATGGCACCCGCTGTCCCCTTTTTCTCTTGCTCTGTGTATTCCCGACTATATAATTCATGGCCGCACGAGGGGAGATTCGGCTGAGGCTTGTGGGAGAGCTGGCTGCAGCTGGCGGTTTGCGTATAACGAGGGCATACGCGGTTTCTTACCACTGAACCACAGGCACACACAGAGAACAGCAAATCAGCACAAAATAACCACCTGAGGTTTTTGTATTACATTTAATTTGGGATGTTTTATTTATTCCCGCCTTTACAGCGTGCTTTGTTATTCTCTTTACGTCTATTTCAAACAGGCCATAGCAGAGCTACATATGTCTACTTTAAAAATAATTAAAACAACCAAACCAACAAAGCAAAAGGTTTATAACTTTGCCAACGAATACCTGAGGCTTCATATACGGGGAGGAAACCAGTGTTCCTCCCCCGCCGCGCCGCGCCATGCGCAGGCTGTGCCGGCCCAGCCCAGCAGAGCCGGCGCCATGGGCAGCGTCTGCTCCCCCCGGTGCCCACCGCACCGCCGGCCCCTCCGGCCCCTGCTGCCCCGCGCCGCCTGCTGCCGCAGGGTCCACGCACCGATGCTCGGCCATCACCTTCAGGGAACATGAGTGGTTTTAGCCAAAATCCAGCGCAGCAGTGAACGGCCCCAAGTGCCGTAGCTGGCAGCCCTCTTGCCGGCCATGGGACGGTGCTCGTCCTACGCCATCCCCAGGAGCCATTTGTACAGCACCTCTGCCCAGATTTCACCTCTGCATCTTCTTTTCTGTTACTTGCAGAGAAACACAGAAACTGTTTTACACCCCCTGTCCCCATCCCACCGAAGGCAGACTCCAGGGCACGGGACTTCCCCGACCTCCCTGGCCAACCTTCAGGTGAGCTTTGAAAAGCACGTGAAGCTGGAGGATGGGGGAAGGATCTGAGTTGCTATTTTTTTGTAAGTTAAAGACCTTCCCGTTGAAGATGGACACCAACCATGTTGAAGCCATGCTGGGTCTCTCAAGATCACCACATCTCTCCAGCTGGTGGGGCAGCAGGAGAACCACCCACACCGAAGCTGCACCGTTAAGGATTCGGCTCTTCTGAAGAGCTGTCTCTGTCTGTCACATTTGTGGACTTCAGTGGGAGCCGGCCAAGCAGAATTCATTATCAAAGAGGTGATGGCCATTCCACTGCCTCCTCCTTGCTCAGTGACCCTCACCGACGGGGATGGCCACAACTACACTGCCTTAATTAACACATCATGTAATAGGCTCACCTGCCTTTTTGTTTCAACTACGTGGGCACCTTCTCTGTCCTTTGACCTGTTTCTGCATTTCTCATTTCATTTCATCAGGACTTCACCGAGAAGCCCAGCTCTCATGCCATTTAATTCATTCTCCCTTCTCCCTTTTGCAAGAGCCCAAAGACTTCCCTTGTTACTGGCATGGGCTCAAGCTTTTCAGAAGCTACAGCTTAGAAAGGAAAAATGAAGGCTGGATCTGACTCAAATGCAAGTTTCATATTTTAATGTTTTATCACCTCAAAATATCATCCTCCTTTTAATTTCCTGAGTGATTCTTTGCCCAGCTCACCAAATGCTAATACACTCCCCATGATTCCCACTCAGATTTCTCCCAAGTTTTTCTCGTTTTCACTTCCATTTCAATGAGAAGCGTATGATCCGAAGGAGCAGGAGCAACAAACTGTAGGTTGGTACCTGATGTGTCACCTCAAATAATGAGGATGTATACAAGAACAGGAAAAATTTCCATGGTTGAATAGGAATCACCAGGTATACATGAAGCCAGCCAAAAATTACCTCTAATGTACTGGTAAATTATCTGGAGTCTGGCCAGATGCTCGCATTTTTCAGTTGTCTGAACTCTACCGGGTTCTTCAGTCAAGGCCACTGAAATCTGAATGGTTGCGTGCTTGGTAGGCTTATCATGTAATGATGCTTGGCAGGTTTAATTTTCTTCCTAAAAGCTCCATATTATGGCAAAAGAAACACTATACAGTGGTCACACAAGTTAATTGCTCAGTTATCAGACAATAAAGTGGTTCTACTGGTTGCTTTTCAAAGGTGCTGAGGGCACTTCCAGGCTCACAACGGTCCGGCAGCAGCAGCAGGTCTCTGTGCTGCCCGAGGCTCACGCCGGCACCGCTCCACCAGGATCCATCGCGCAGCTTCAGAGGCGGAACCCGCAACTCCTCCTCGCGGAGAGGACAGCCCAGCGCCGGCAGAACCTCCGCGGGGCTGAGGGACACCGGGGCTGCCGTCCCGGCCGACGCAGCTGTGGGCGAGCCGGGCCACGTCTCCAACGCAGCGGTCACAGCCGCAACACGGGATCCGCGCTACGGCCCCTTCTCCCCGAAGCTGTTTGCAACACATGCCGCGAGCAGGGATGGGCTGTCCCGGGCTCACTGCAGGGGAAGGAGTTAAGCAGAGCATCTTCCGCAGTTAGCCAAAAGCGTCAGGCTTCCTGTACCAGCAGTAGGAACAGGAGGAGAGGGGGCTCTGCACGTTCACAACCACGTTTTCAAAATATTCGGTATCGTACGGGTGCAAGTCGGTGTTTCTGGGCAAGCTGGGCATCCGACACCCGCCGCCCCTTCGAACCCCCCGAGGACTGAGGCTCCTCTGACCGCCCTCCCCGCGCGGTGCTGGGGCGGCGGGACCAGCGCCGTCCCCGGCAGCTCCTTTGGCGGGGGTATTCTTCAGACTTTCCCATCGTAATCTACGTTTCCCTTCTGCAGCGTAAAGCATTACTTCTCGTTCAGTTTGCACTGACTAATGAGAGTAATTGGTCCCTGTCCTCTTTATTATGTCCCTCTAAGTATTTGTAAAGAGTTATCATGGCTCCCTCCAGTCCTCTTTCCTCTTCACTTAAAGAATCCCAATTCATTTTAATCTGTCCTCCCTGACCCTCCCTCCCACTCCCACTTTATACATCAAATAACTGAGCCTAATTACTTTGCAGACGTATCACATTAGGCTGAGAAAACTAAGGGGGGGGTCAACAAAGTGCACTGAAAAAGCCGTTGTTTGAATTCCTGACTGACCAAAAGCTCCCGCCACGGGCCAACCGCGGCTCCGGTGAAGCGGCTCAGCTGTGGGCACAGGAGCGGTTCCGCAGCTCCGTCAGACCCCCCCACGCCGGCAGCCGCAGCCACGCCGGGCACCGCCGCGCCGGGGGAGACGCAGCCACGCGGGCCGGGGCGCAGCATCCCCTCCTGCGCTCTGTAACATTGAGACAGGGGTTAATTTGGATTTACAGAGTGAAAATGTCAAGCCTCATTTCTAGTCTGGCACCCAGCGTTAATTACCTTTCCCTTTTTTTAGCAACCATTCTTGTGTTCTGTTTCTTCACTTAAAGCTGATAATAAGCTGTCCGTCTATATAACCATTCTGCTGACACAAGTCATGATGGATATGAAAAGCAATAAAAAGCAAATCTAATGAGACATTGCTCAGAATGAGACAAAAAAATTGAACCACGTTCTTTAATCATCAATGTGCAAAACCAACCGGAATAAATTTGTTCCAAGGAGGCCTCATTTCTATTTAAATGTAAAATACAATGAATTGTTTTAAGAACCAGAGAAAACTATGGATTTCTGATAAAGTAGTATACTTGTGACCGTTATCAGCCCCCCCTGGCTGCAATGGCCCGTAACCCCCTCGGGGTCTGGACCGCAACGAGGTGCTCGGCGTGTCCCAGTTCAAATGGGAGAATTCGTGGTTACCAGTAAAAAGCATCCCACGACCCGGGCGGTTAGTCCCAGCCAGACCCCAGCTCTAGTCCGGCCTCAGAGCAAACCCTGAGACCACAATCTCCCGTAAAAAAACTAAGAGCCATTCACACTATGGCTATTTTTAAAGCCACTCCTCCCGAACAGCGGCCTGCCTGCTGGCAGGGGTGTTTGCAGAAGCCCCCATCAGACCGCGTCTCCCGGGGGGACGTCCCTGCCCTCTCCGGGGTCTGCTCCTTACGGCCGTGCCACCTCAGCCCTGCCCCGGCAGCCGTCCCCTCCAGCACCCCGGAGCGCTCCAGAGGATCCCAGCGGCGTTTCCTGTTTCCACTCTCACGTTCAGCTGCCCTTTAGGTTTTTGAGGGCTCTTTTTCCCTCGTGCTTCCTAAATTATTTAGATGATATTTTATTATTGCAATAAAGTAATTGCACTGGCACAAACTGAACATTAACATTTGTAGTGTGGGTTGAGGAAAAAACACTGTCTTCAATCCTCCACACCGAAAACGATCCTCCCCAACAAACGATGGTGTCACAGCAAAAGTTCCCCCTGCAACAGAAATCACTGCTTCTCCTTCAGGTCTTTCCAACTTGAATGCCTCCACCGCAAACGACACTAACAAACAAAATCAAACCATTTTTCCCCAACAGACACCCCATCCTTGTGATTTCAGATGCGGTTTTGTTCCTTTGCTTTATCTGCATGAACAGTTTGAATGGTTTTATAATTTGTCTGCACTTCCATTTTATTATATCTGCCTTCCATCTGTTATTTTTATGGTTTATGTTACCATTCTCTTAATGCCAGCGGCTCTACTGTAAAACCGATGTTGCATCCCAGAAACTTATCAGCTCACTCAAAAAATACATGTTGTGCGTGATGGCGTAAGAACCGCCTGGAGAAGGAGGAATGGATCTTTTATTAATGATTTTCTTGCAGGAAGAGCCCACGCAATAGTCATACTTGGTGCAAATACACCTTCCCTTCTCGCTGCAAAAGCCCCGCTGAACGATACACAGCTCATTCACCAAATCTGAAGAAAAATCCAGTTACACAGAAGTGTCCATCCTTTAGATAAGGGATGGCACCACTTTCCACATTTTTAGAGAGTAAACTCCTCTGCGCTGGGAACGCAGCGGGAGCAGAGCCATCGCTGGAGCGCTGCCCAGCTCCTCCCAGGCGCCGTGCCGGCCGCGCGCTCATCGTGGCGGGCGAGGATGCACTGGCGCGGAGAGCCGGTCCCCGGGATGCTCCACGATCTGGGGCTGCGGAAGAGAGGGGAGAACGAAAATCAGCCCTTGGACCGCCAGGCCTGGGCTCTGGTGGCAAGTGCCCACAGCTCCGTCACTCTCAAACGATTACCAGTAATTCAGACACTATATCAGGAGTCGCCCTCGTTTCTAAAGATTTCACCGGGTCGTTGGCCAGGGATCTTTCAACAGACGCTTTTCAATCAGAGTCAATTCGCAGAAGCTGCACCGTCCCACGCCGTGACCCGTTGGGTCGTGCTGGGCAGGCGCCTCGGGCCGCGGAGCCCGAGCCAGGGATGCGGCAGCCCAGCGGCCCGGCCACCGCCGCCGCGGCAGGGCACGGACACCAACACCCCCTTAGCACCGGTGGAAGAATCCATAAACGTCCAAAATAAATATGGATTCCCTTCATATTGTCTCCAATGCTAAATTCTCAACCTCACGTAGACAACAGGTGAGTCCCGCGCGTGCCGCAGCCTTAGGCCAGGCAACATTCTCACTTACTTGTGGCAACACACAGTTTTCCTCCTTGTTTTATAATTTTCCGAGCACGAGTATAATTGGCTCTGGCCTGCTACCAAGAGGTTTATTAAAGCGGCAAGGGATGAAATTAATGATTGTTAAGAAGATCTAATTCCAAGGATACCGAGTTGTTCATTACAGGTTTATGGCTACTAACCAGCGGCGCTCAAATAAAGGCCTGTGGATTTGTGTACCTTGCCAAGGCACGAAGATGCATCCAGTCACAAGAATTGAAAGACTGAGGCAGAAATCAATACGGAGCTACTAAACACCCTACTGCGCAGCTGGGAGAGACTAATTTGATGATGAACCTGTGAGTCCAATAAAAATGTGCATAATTTAAAATGTATTAAAAACAAGCTGCTAAAGCATCAATATTTAAACACCATCCCCTGCAGCGCCACCACAGATTTTGCGGGAAGAGCAGATATTGTTGAATACGAAGGTGATAAAGATGCAAGAATTGCCTGAAATAGTTCTTTGGCCAAATTCCTGACAGGGACTGCAATAAAACTGTCTCGGGGATAAATCTGGCCCCAGGTGTTCTCCCTCTCGTTGTTAAGAACCACTGGGGTCGTAGCTGCAGGTAGGGACTACTGGCACATGGGTTTCTAGTGCCGAGGCGGGTCTGCGGCTCACCCAGCCGCGGCGCCCCGGCGGAACATTCGGGTTTCAGTGCAGTCAGTGGAGAGAGGCTGACTCGCCCGCTGGAACGTACCCTGTTCCCTGGGACACCTACCGGGAGCCTCAAGGTGAGGGATGCTCCAACCGCGTCGCGTGAACAAGTCGCTGTGAACGCAATCAGGACCGAGTCGCAAGTGACTCAAAATCTCCCCAGCCCTGCTCACCATCCTGTTCAAACGCTGCTTGAGAGCGTCGAGGGCTGCTTGAGAGGATGTTTCCAGCTGCCGATCCTAAATCATTTATCATTGCCTTTCCAGCATTGCTTCATGCCAAGTGCTTCAAAACACCAAGATTATTGGATGACGCAAAAGAAAACCTTCTGCGTGGTCACACCAGGAGATAGATGTTATTGCTGAGGAGTGTGTTTAGGGACAGTGTGAGCCTGAGCACAAGCAGAACTCCACCTGCGATCTGGGGTGAGGGAGGCACGTTCGCTTCTGAGGAGGCTTCTTTGCAAAGCACAGAGCTCCACGGCTTGTGGAGGATGAAGGGCCGCAGCTTAACACCACCGGCTCCAAAGAAATTGGCAGTGGAAGGCATCCCGCGGCAGCTCCTGTAGCGCCCCACGACCCGACGGAGCCGGTAACAAAGCTCTTGGAGAAGCGGCTGCGTGGGAACGCTCGCTGAGAGCCGGCCGCGCGCCGGCCACGTCTCTGCTCCACCCCCGGGACCCCGACCCCGGCCAGAGCACTCGCGCACCGAGCAGCGGGGCTGCACTGGCTAATTTGCACTTTAACTAGCTTACCGTTAAAGACATCCTTGCATTAGTTAATCCAGAGGCCATCTGCTGAGGATAATGCATTTATTACTAAGAATCTACCTGTCTGCGTTGTACGAGGAGTGCACATGGTGAAGCTCAATCATTTTAACTTAGACGCTCTATTATACATACCATGAAATTTAACAAGGTATGTCCTATATGGGGCTGTAACATTGCAGCTGTGTGGACTAATTAGATAACGCTCATTATTGTTCATTCAATTTGCGTTTGCAGATGCAGGGAGCTGAGTGCCGACTGCTCTCGAGGCTCTGATTGATTGCTCCCACTTTGCATTCATTAGGAAGGTGGCCTCAGCACAGTAGTTTTACAACATGTGTTTGCTACCACTTAACTGGATGTGCCAGTCAAATGCCTCGAACTGTGTCTCTTGATTAACAATATTTTGCAAATATGGCGCAGTCTATTTTAGCAGCGTGACAGGCGGATCGCGGAGCCGGCGTGCCAGCGAGCGCCGCTCCCTGCAAAACCTTCCCCTTCCCGCACGCCGCGGGGGAAGAAATACAGCCGTGACAGTAAGGGCTGGTGACAGCTCGCCAATACATCAGGTTCAGAGGTGGCAGTGTCCATTGCTCATCTCCTCCAGTCAGACGTGACTTACAGAAATAAATGGGCCCGTCAGAGGGTCTGACTTTGTCAGATGAATACTAAGCCCATAAAACCAGGGCAAATATGGTTCACATTGACCTCTGCATTTTTTCCTTCATGTCCCTTTGCAGCTACGGACCGGGGTTTGCTCTGCCGCTCCTCTCTCAGGCACTCTCCCAGGGCCCAGTGGGCACAGGGGCTCTTTCGGTGACAGCAAACCACAGCCCGGCAGCGCCCGGTGGTCCCAGCCCGGGGACCCCGAGCCCCTCTGGCCGCAGGGCCTCCCACCCTCGGGCCTTTGCCGCCGGTCCCGCAGACGGACGACAGGGCTGTGCCACAGGGAGAGGACGCTGTGAGCGCACCCAGGAGCTCCAGCGCCTCCCAAATGAGGCTTTTCTTCGGATCATGCTTTAAATCAGCTCGGCGATCAAAACCTGTTAGAGAATCATATGTGTTCCCATAGAGCTGAGATTGAAATGATGCCCGTCTGCAAATTATTCAAGATTAGATTACATCTTGGCAAAGACCATGGTCAAAATAATAGAAACAGCACAAAAGGCAGCTGATACTCGTGAAAAATAAGTATTGTCAGACTAGCTCCGTGGCCAGGTTGGAAAGCAGACCGAGTGGACAGGCTGGAGTGTCCCTGAATGCCGACTCTGGCCAAAGCAGTCGCCTCGAGTCCTGCCGCGGTGCTGGAGGCGGCACCAGCCACCAGCCTGCGTTCCCGCGCACGGGCTGCGCGCTGCGAGCAGTCAGGACGCCGGCGTGCGCCTCCTGCCCTCCTGGGAGGCTGCGGCGCGGGTGCTCCGGGGCTCTCCGGGCTCGGGGTATCATTGACACCGTGCATCGATTGAAGCTGTCACAGCTCTGCATGTCAGCCAGCCCACGGCGCAGAGGGGATTGCCAAAACAGCCTCAGCTCAGTCTGTTATTGGCCCTCGGCTTCTCTTAAAAACATTTACTCCAGCTTCACTGATGTTAATTTAGGGGGTAGAAGGAGCTGGTTCAGAAGTGTTTCCAGCAACCTGGAGGATGTGGGTACCTGGATATCTCCAGGGTTATTCATCAACTCCTTATGCTCAGCCCCGCTCCAGCGACTGCCCAGCGCTGGGCATTAGGACCATCACAGCCCTCTCCCATTCGTCAGACGAGCGACCTGCGCCGGTGGTGGAGCATTGTACAGGGATGAATTTGGCACCCTGCTAAAGACGTGGGCTGGGATTCACCCATCCTGCTTTCACCACCCCAAGCAAAGCTCCCTACCTCTGCCCCCTCTGCAGCAGAGGGCAGCGGTGACAGCACCCCCAGGGCACCCTGACACGGTCCTGCCCACGGGGATGCTGCCCCTGGCGCTTTCTGCACAGGGAGGACTCCCAGTCTCAGGAGGTCCAGCTGGCGTTGCTGGTGGACACAAACCATGCTTAGGAGATACAGGAGCAGAGGCTGATAGAGCTTTGAAGAAACGTGGCCGGGCTGGACGTGGCCTTGGGCAACCTGGTCTAGTGAAAGGTGTCCCTGTCTATGGCCGGGGGGTTGGAACTCGATGATCTTCAAGGTCCTTTCCAAACTAAACCATTCTATAATTCTGATTCTGTGATTCGCACATGTGCTCCCTGTAACTGAGGGCTTTATTTCATGGTGTGTTGGCTGCAATGGCAAAGCCAGGTGAAAGCGCTCCCACCTTCCAGCCGTGTCCCCCTCCCTACACGGGCTCTCCCGGGGCACGCTAAACTGGGGAACAGAGACTGCACTGCACACTGCTGTCCCCAAAGCGCTGGGCTCCCAAGAAACATCGCCCATCACCACCCGCAGCCTCAGGAGTGACCTTTACTGCGTGGCAGCTCTTCCAACCGAGAAGCCCCACCACAGCCACAACGCAGAAGGCTCAGAAAGTTCCTTCCTTCAAGCACCGCCGTCTCAGAAATAAACACCAGGGGAAGCCGGAGGAAGGCAAGATGGGTACTGCTTGCTCAGAGCAAGTCTGGAGGCTGCAACACGGAGCCGACCACCACCCACCCCAGGGGAGCATCAGCGTACGCTTACCCCTGCAGACCACTCCACTGCCCACTCTAAAACTGAACCCTTCTTTCAACTCAAGGATTAACTCTCCGCTTAGTCAGTCAGACTTCTCAACCGCCAGGTGCCTCGTGTTTTATTTTTCACAATGCTGTAAAACAAAACCCAGGAAGTAGTGCTTCCTCGTGATAATGAGGTCTCCACCAAAGAGGAGAGCCGTGCGCCCCACTCGGCGCCATCTGTCACTGCATGGGCTGGTACCGGGGCGCCTGCCGCCCCCACGCCACCGCACTGGAACTGCTGGTCCGGCCCATTTCAGGCCAAGTGGACAAAGCAGCTGCGAGCCACAGCCTGAGGGACACCACCTCGGCCAGAGCAGACAGGGAGAAGAGAGGGCCCTCGCTGGTGGCCCCTCACTGGATGGGGCAGCCGGGAAGCTTCAGCCCTCTGAAATGAGTTGGGAGCTTATGAAGAGATGGATGGAGTAGGGATGAGTCGTACACCCTGGGCTAACCAGCAAGGCTTCCCTTTTGGGGCCGTTTCTGGGAGGAAGGCATATTAAGAATAAATAGACCTGCCCAGGCGCCCTCCCTGGCAGGCAGCGCGGGGGTCCCGAGAAGAGGCTCCCCTGGTGCCCGCTCTGCGCCGCAGCTCCTGGCTCTGCAGGGGGAGGCGCGGGGGGTGGGCACCCGACCCCCCAGCACAGGGATGCTGTGGAGGGGGAGGACCGGCTGCCGACAGGAGGACGGCGGGTTTGCAGGGGGATCTGGGCACATCCCCCGTGAGGTCGTGCAGCCTGCTCCCCGGCCAGGGCGAGCGCACTGGAACGGCACCATGATGCCATTCAGAGCCAAAGTGGTTTCAGGGGATTTTTTTCATTAAACTCAGTGTTGCTAGGCTGCTAACACAAGGCAGCTCCACTGCCATCGTGTTAGGCAGACGAACTGTCGCTTCGGCTCATTTCAGTGTGAAACACTGTCACTTTTTTTCTTTTTGCATATGCAATACTCACTGCATAGTTCAGGTCTACGCACAACATATTTATTCAACAGTAATCGTTTCAGTTCTGCAAAGGAAATGTGTTCCACTGTTCCTGCAGCTGACAGGCTCTGGCATAAGTTGGAAGCTGAGGCTCCAAAAGAGGGAGAATATGTTTATGGGATGAAGCACAGCTGTTTGCAGTATTCCTCTGCCCTGCAATTATTTTAATAGAAAGAATTCCTGGAGGGTTGTTTGGCGTCTGCACGGTGTGTGCTGTGTTCACAGTCACTAGTTTGGGTATCGGGTGAGCGAACCTCTGAAGACGCTCCTGTTCTTGCAAAGCGTTTGTTAAAAAGGAAGAGGGTTCAATTCTGCAGCCTGCTCACACACCAGGAAATACTTGTTCCCATGGGTCGCACAAGAAATGGTAGAAAAACTGGTACATTTACATAATCTGCATTCCCGTAAGATTGTTTGTGCGCATCGCTGAGCTGCCCCAGATCTCCCCCCGAGGTACGAGAAGCGATCGCTACCCAACTTCAAGATGCAGAGCAAGGTGAGTAAGAAACGTTCCTACAGAACCGGTGAACTATCCGGCTCTGCGCGTTTTGGCCTGAGGAAAGGGTAGGACCTCTTGAACCTGGTCACACCGCCCTCCATGTCTGCGTGTGCCTGCTCTGCACTAAGTTGTAGAGCAGTGTCTGGAGGCCGTCTCAGGTCAGGCTTGCTGCAGCGGTGCAACAGGGATTGTTTGCTCCACTGCTGTGTTTCAACGATAAACTGGAGTCTACTTAAAATTCAGCGGCGCCTTGTGGATGTGCTGCCGCCTTCCCTGAGAAACAATCCGTCAGGACAATCCTCAGACAGCACCGCTCGCTAAATAAAACACCCCAATTCCTCAGGGAAGGGGAGAGCGCCCTAGGGACTGGCAATGTTTTAGCCTGCTTGTCATGCAAGGGTTTCAAAGTACTTCAGAAGCATTAATTAAGTCTCATGACACGCCTGTAAGATGGAGGTTTGGTGCTTACCAGAGCGGGTAGCACGGGGGGCTGCGCGCTTGCCGAGCCGCGAGGGCTGTGGAGGTTTGGATCGGGCGTTGTGAATCTCAGAGCACCAACTGGTGCCAGCACAAGCGAGAAGAAAGCTCCTAAGCGCCCCTGAACCCACCACCAGCCACCGCGGCTCTCGCCATAACCCCAGCGCAAGGGCCAGGCTGGTGCTGGCGGCCGTGCAGAGGGAGGTTTGGATCCCCGGGGGGAGGTGCTCTGCTGCCACAGCGCGGCCCACCGCCAGCAGATCCTCTGCCCATCCGAGGCAGAGCAGCCCCAGCAAACGCGCTGGCTCTGGCCGCCTTCCCTGTTGCTCGGCCAAGTCTGCGAGCGGCAGAATTCCCAAGCCCGCACTGTTTTGATTAGTACTGGCAAACGGCCGTGTCCTTCAGTGAAAGCATCTTGCGCAGCCATTGTGATTTGTTTCAGGTGGCTTAATGAGAAAATGAGTAAATCCCTGCCTGGATTTTTACTTTCAAATCAGCTGTCCAAAACATTAAATATTTGAATTCCTTATAGCTTTAAAATGCTAGACTTTCATTTTTCTATCTAGAAATGCACATGATTTATCCTGATTGGATATTAGGAAAAATGTCTTCACCAAAAGGGTTATCAAACGTTAGAAGAGGCAGCCCAAGAAGTGGTGGAATCGCCATCCCGGGAGGTATTTAACAGAGGGGCAGACGTGGTGCAGAGGGACATGGCTTAGAGGTGGTTTTGGCAGTGTTGGGCTGATGGTTGGACTCGATGATCTTAAAGGCCCCTTCCAACCTAGACAGCTCTATGATTCTGTGCTTTTTGTGCAGTTCATCCCACCAACAGGACTTTATTCCCAAACTTAGGAGAGTATGTAAGGCTGAATATTCATTTGGAGGGATTCATTCAGTAGACCTGGTTACCAATGAGATCAAAGAGCAGCTGAATGGCATTCCCACAACGCAGCATCTGGCGTGACTCGAGCCACTGCAGACACGAACGCCGGGGTGACGCCCCAGTCGAACAGCCCGTTCAGAAGCTGCGTTGGGCAGGGAGGGAGGGAGGGAGGGATGGATGGATGGATGGATGGATGGATGGATGGATGGATGGATGGAAATCACCTTCCTCAAAGGATCAGCCCTCTGATCAGCTCCAGCTCAGGGCTGACAACGGTGAACCATTCATCTAACCCAGCAGCTGCCATGTGCCCCCTGTGAAGTTTATTACTGTTGACATTTCAGCTAATAATGGTCTATTTTTAAGAGACTGTCTCCATCGTTTCTACTAATTAATACGCTTGAGAAGTCCACCCTTATGCGCAGAAATCAAATCACTCTTCTTATCCAAAAGTTGCCCCTCCACCCTCCAGTAACATAGCTGAGGAAGACAGACATGATTTCTTTGGCCACGGACCTCGCTCGGCAATCCCCCGGCGTAACCACCGGCAGCGCTTCATCTGCAGAGAGAACCCTCCGCTCTTCCACTTAGCGCAGAATCCGCTTTGTGCAAGTCTGGATCGTTCGCTCCACATGGAGAGAGTCATCTGTGCTCACCCCTCAGAGACTGCGAACCATTTCAAAACCGCGTTCGCAGGGAACTTCTAATCTTCACAGGAAGAAAGGGCTCACTGCTAACAGGGAAAGGCAATGAGAAAACAAACTCCAAAAAGACTTTACCCCCAAATGTGACTTTTAGCTCACCGTGCAATGGAAGACGACAGACGCAAACGCACCTAAGCCTGTGAGTATAAACTCCAGGGCACAGTCTGGATGTTCCTAAAAAACACAATTTGTGCATGTCATGTTCAAAGAAGCTTAAAGCATCTGACAAGAATTAGGTTATTTACTTTTCACACGCCTTGAAAATCTAAGCCTTTATGATCACATTTAACATAAAATTAAGTCTCACCTCAAATCCAAACCCGCTTTAGGGCGAAGGCTGCATCCGCCTTTTGACTGTGCTTCATCTCTCCAAAAGCATTTGCTTGGGAGGATTTGCAAATCGCATTCAAGATCAGAGGTTCATGGCTTTAGCGTTCTCGGTGCTAGGGGAGGGCTGAGAGCGATGCTCTGTGCCAGCGCTGTGCGGCGGCCAAAGCGGTGGGAAGATCAGCACGGAGCCTCGGATCCTCCCAGGTACCCAGTCATGTTATTTCTAGTTGAAAGTAATGGGAATCGGTGGCCTAAATGGAAGTTAAATGCTTTGATACTTCTGTGGAAAAAGATGTAAGAGAGCAAAGCTGCAGTAAATAACATCTGCCAAATCGTGTTTCAGAAAGTTGGCCAGAAAAAAAGAAAAGCCTCACAAATATCCTGTAACTCACAAAGGGGGAAACAGATAACAGTTTGCTGTCACCAAAAATGCTGCGCTCATACAGAAATGCCACCTTTTATCTAGATATTCAGATGAGAACAGAAGTTCGGTGATTTTTGTCAGTGCCATTAGTTTCTCTGGAGAGAATATTAGCACGCTGCTACCGACAGAACATCAATAACAGGGGAGATAAATTCTTCTGAAGCGTTAATTTTCTCAGCGTTGCGAAATCTAACTTATGCACCATCAGTATACATCAGTGAGGGATAATATGAGCAGGCACTGTAAACACCGTGCTACAAATAAAACAATATAATTCAAGTGAAATCTGTTTCCGAAAGAGATTTCCATTTGGTAACGGAGACGGGGTTTCAACAGTTTCCAATAACAACACTGCAGCCGGCACAGTTCCTCGCTGCCCGTATCTGCCTTTTCCACAAACAGCTTTGCAGTAAACACAAATGCAAATAAGGGGCAGATCTTCTAGGTACGAGTTGGCACAGTCCTATGACTCCAGCAATCTAGTCATCACGGGACCGGAAAGGCGGGAGCAAATGAGGAAAGTAAATGTCATTTAGTTATTATGGGTAGTGATATGCAAACGGGCCCTCGGTTGCGCTGAAGGCAATACCATGTGAACAGGCGATTTTCTCTGCCGTTCCAGTGCGGGCTTGGTTTTGATCTGCGGTCTGGATGCCCCAATCATTTGGACCTCGTGAATATTTAATTCCCTCCTAATTGCTTCAGTGGCAAGTGGTTTTCTCTTCCTACACTTTCTTCACCCCATAATGAGGTTAAAGAAGGAAAAAGGACCTCCTAGCTGATCCGGCCTGCGTGCCCGTGACCGCAGGAGACGGGCTCCTTGCTGGGATCACACCGCCGGTACTTGGCCCTCTAACAAGGACTGTGCGAGACCGAGCTGCTCTTTGCTTTTTATCCGCCTTCCCGCGTGTTTGCTTTATCCAGGCCATCACTAGGACTGGGCAAATACTGCAAATGATTATGCACAAATGTTGCTTGGAATTTTTTTAATTAATTAGTCTTGACCATTTTCTCACTCCTTTTACACGGGGTTTTCGCTCCTGTGACTTTATCCTACCAGCGCTGTTTATTAGCAGGGTACTCGCTGAAGCAGCAAACTGCGCGTGATTATTGGAGATTATTCACTGAGAGTAAGGCGATAAATTAATTATTAATTCGCATTATTAGCACTGTTGTCCTGTTGCCTGAAGGCCTCACTGAACTCAGGACCCCATTGCTTGAGGTACCGTATAAGCAAATAGGGAGAGACGGTTCTTGCTCCCAAAGGGCCTTCAGCCTAAAGAGGTGGCACGGCGCGGGGGGACGGGCTGCGAAGAGACGAGGTGACTCGCTCGGCATCGGGTCCAGCCCTCCCGGGCTGCCCTCCAGCGTGCCTCCGGCAGGAGCAAACCTGGGGATACGGTTTCGTCTCACCTCCCTCTGTGCGCTTAGAGTTTCCTCGGGGTGGGCCAATCCTCCACAGAGGGACGACATCTCTCCTCACCCGTCTGTGCGTCCTTTTTAACAGAAATGTGCACAAACAGACAGGATTAGCCACCAGGGAAGGCAGTTCCTAAGGGCTGAGCGCTCCCAAGCTCTGAACCGACCCCACAACAGACCGGCTCTCACCAGGCTGAAGGCGCCGTTGCCCTCTCTGCTGGATGGAGGTCCCAGCCCCCGCCTCCCACAACCCTTACGCCTTGTCTTGCACCTCCATGCATAACTTCTCGTGGGTCATCCCCACACCCATCGCACCCCCTCGCAGTAAGGCAACGCTGCTCCTTCATGCAGAGCCCGTACCTGGAGCTGCGGGTGGCGTTGCCCCTGAGCCGTAAAGCCACCATTGCACGTGCGAGACAAGGCCTAGCCTCAAAAGACAATCCTTCACCCCCACCCTACTGTACTCCTCCAGCAGAGGAAGTTCCCTCAAATCTGACACCTTGTGACCAAAACACAGCTGAATTTCTGGAGACAGACCCCCGGGCTCAGGCTAAAGAGCACTCAAAGGTTTATCTCACCCCTTGGAGATCAGCTCCAGCACAGCGTGACTGCTGCTGTCCCATCGTTATGCCGGCCAGCCTATTTCAGGAATATTCGGGCTCAGATAAACTCAAGCGCCTAAGTGCAGGTGAAATTAAAGAGGGTCCGCTCGGGGGGGGGGGGGGGGGGCTGTACCCGGGGGAGGAGAGCCCCTCCATGGCGCCGCGGGCACTGGCAGGGCGGTTGGGTTTCCATGGCTCTGGGTCCGCGCCGTTCACATCCCCGAGGGCAGGCAGCGGGCGAGTATTGACAGGATGAAACATGGTGCAGTCACACTCTCTTCCTTCTTGAGGAATGCTGCATTAGCCATTAATTTTATTTAAGTGCTTTCTAGTATGGTGTTGTAGAACTAAATTGAATCTGTCCACTGGCAAATGCACTGGAAACAAAGCAACAAGCATGCGGAGCGTGTGGGACCATTCATAAATTCAATCCATATTCCTCCAGCGAAGATGTGTTGTGAGACAGGTTCAGATACTTCACTTAGATTGACAGGAGGAGACCTGATAAAGCCGAGGAACATTGTCTCCAAACTACTGTCTCTTTCTCTGGGGAAGACACGTTACTAGCCCCCAGAAAAGAATATTTTAATTCATAAATGTCTATAAATGCCCAAGTATCAGACCGTTCCGCTGCAGTTTTGTGAGCCTTCACTAGCACGCTCCTCGTTCCAAATCTGTAACGAGCTCTCTGATGAGTTCTGTTCTGCCTTTCATGCCCATTGTAAATGCCCTGGAAGCGAGAGAATTCACATTTCAATCCTATTTTAAAATATCTTTTAGCCTAGAGCTACACCTAAGGCATAAACCAGCCTGATGAAACGCTGACGGTGGTTTTGCAGGTCATCGGTGCTGCCAGTTTGCAGGCATCGACCCGCAGCCTGCCCGGCGGAAGTGAGGCAGCCCCGCACGCCGCAGGCACCGCCGCAGCTGCCGCGCAGAGCCTCCCACGCAGACCTGATGCTCGCGGTCCTGCAGGTCTTCCTCACGCACAGCGGACAGGAGAAAGGCACTGTTCACCCGCGGTATAGTCTCACCATTATAGTGCTGATGGATAGTAGTAATGATACTTTAATCAATATTAATAACATTTAATATGAGCACTAAAAGGCCCCATTATTTTTTCAGTGTAAAGAGCTATGAGAAATAAATATCCTTTTCCACAAAGTTTGCTGTTCTACACTCAAATTAAAGGTAGATAAAATAAGCGGCCAGAAAAACCCAAGAAAAGGAGAAGACAGTATAATGAAAGAAAACCTTCTATTCTGTTTTGAATTAGCTCAGTGGTTTCACTATTCCCCTCCCGTCTCCTGCCTCGGGCGCCCGAACTATTTCTAGCTCAGTCATGGTCTTGCTGAACAGACAAGATGTTTTTAACCTTTCTGGGCAAAAGCTTCGTGCAGTATGCGCAGTTCCTGCTGAGACAGACATAAATTCCATGCAGGATGAGCTTGCATATTTTAGGAGGCCTGGGGTTTAATATCGCTACCCGCAAACATAAAAAATTACACTTTCCCACTCCCTGGGATAAACTGTAGGAGTGAAATAACGTCTCTGCGCAGCGTGCACGTAGGTTCTAACGGGCACTGCCGCTTAAGCTGCAGTGGACATCCTTCGCTAAGGGCAGCCGGGGCTTTCCAACGCTGATCCTCAAACGCAAACGCGACGAGGCATCTGCTCCTCTGCCGCCACCCTTGACGGGCTTGCCTCGGTGCGACAGGCCGGGCTGTGGCTGGGGGCGAGGTACTGCATTTTAACGCACAAACCTCCACCAGAGTCGGCGTGTGTCGGGGCCAGGACAGCACGTCAAAGCCCGGGGGATTCTGCGCTGACGAGGCACCCGGAGGGTTCCTCATTTATTGTGACTGTTGGGTGGAAAGAACTCTTCACGGTCCCCTGGAGAGCACACGGCGCCTTATTCAGCGCTTCTGCAGGGGCAAAACCCCAGTGACCACCCTCACTACTTCTGCCCCTAACGAACACCTCCTGCAACTCGATAGATTTACCCGTGGCCGTTTCAGTACTTTGGCATTTTCTGATCTTTGGCTCAGAGGCTTTTTTGAACCTTATCTCCAACTTCCGAGTCAGGAACCTGAAACGCAGGTGCTGAAGCTGCTGGGGAGAAGGTGGGAAGGGAGAAAAACCCCAGAGAGGAACAGTTTCTCCACTCCTACCCGGACTGCAGTTTGCAAAATGTGATCAATGTGATGTATAACTCTGGAACCCCCCCACACGCACACACAAAACAAGAAAGGAGCTGTAAAATATGTTGGGGCAGGAAAATGAATGATCTCTCTGTCAACTATTTAAAAGCAATCCAGTAATGTGAACAATCAGAAGTGAAGAAAAATCAATACGCTTCTCAGGGCGCAGAAATGGAAAACAAGCTGGATTTTACTCCTGCAAAACCCATGCAAACAAAACCCAACAGATTAATTCTGCCTGTCAGTAAGTGTGGTCATTTCTTCAGAAACAGAACCACCTCCAGAAGAGCACTCTCTTTAGACACAACACTGTGTTTATTGATGCCCGTTATAATATCCCCACTGGTGTCTGTGGTACACGACCGAGTCTTTACGTAGTAATTACGAACAATTGTGTTTTATTCCCCACACATTTAATTTGTTTACAAAAAAAAAAAAATCCACCAGGAAGACCTCAAGCAAAGCAAACAAACAGGGAAAACAGAGCATGCCATACTCGGTCCGATCTGTACTCCTCCACCTGCTCTCCAGAAAGTGCAGCAGAGAAAAGAGCAATACTATCCCTGTTAGAGAAAACAGACCATCAGAGGCATGGCGGGAGTGTCCCAAAGTGGCCATTTCTATACTCCACATCACAGCTGACTTCTGACTTCAGGTAACAGTGGGGAAATGGCAGCAGGAGGTCAAAAGAAGAGATTTCTGTAGCAACTCAGGAGGTGGGGGGTCCTTCCCAGAAGAAGGTTGCTGGGAGTGGGGGGAGTGTCGTATGGGGAGGGGGGACTCAAAGGGGAGATGGATTAGCGGAGAGAGCGCAACGCAGCAGTACAATTTATCACGCTGCCCAGCACTTTACAGACCCACACGATTTGTCTCACCGGTCTCGGTGCCACGCGTGCGCAGAAAGACAGATCTATTAGTTTTCCTTTCCCATCTTTCCTCTCCTATTGGACATATGAAATATAGCCAGAAGCATCATGGAAATTAAAGAGCGTGGCACGGGCTGTAAGGCGGTGGGAACTGCCAGATGTTTAGTCAGCTCTTGAGCCTTAGCCAAGCCTGTGTTGGTCATTATTGGAAGTACACAATTATTCAATGATCTTCTCTCGTACCTTTCAGCAGTAAAATCAATGGCCAGCTCCACCCAGCATGGGGCAACCCCGCGTTCGCGTCCTCTGCTCGCCTGCCCGTCGCCGTCGGTAGTCCCCTGTGAAAGCAGAAAGCGGCAAACCCGGACGTTCGCCAACCCGGGCTGTGTCCGAGCTTGGACGCCTCTCCCAGACGGTGCGCGCGGCAAAGCCGCCCCCGCCAAGAGAAGGGAGCGGAAGGGCCGGTGGGCGCTGCTGGCAACACACCGACGGTCCCCTCGGCGGCTCCTGCGCCTCCGCTGTGCCCCGGGCACCGCGGTGTCCTTAGCAGGGCTGCGGGTACGGCTACCAACGGGAGCAGCAGGCAGCCCAGCTCCTCGGCTGCACCGCGCTATTATCTTGTTCTCCAGACCCTCAGCTCTCACTAATAATGCAGAAGTCACTGGTTACTAAAGTGGGAGAAGAAAACTCCCCCCAAAGGCCCATTTTGTCTTCAACACAGACTGCAGATGCGCACGGGGCACCTGGACGCAGGCGGGACGCTCTCGCTGCGGGCAAAGCAGGGCTCTTAAGCGGAAAACTACGAAGCTGTGAGTATCTTAACTACAAAAAATACCCAGGTTTTGCAGAAAGTATCTTCCCTAAATCCATTCTTATGATGGGACTGCCTTCCCCCCCCTCACCCTTCCTTTTTGCTGAGCTGCTTACGGCATTAACCTCTAAACCAAACTCTTCAGAAAAACCAAAGTTCTTATGAACCTGCCACCAGTCTTCCTACAAACCGTGTGGGGAAAGAAGACTTCACAAAACTGCAAAGACTTCTGCTGAGCTAATTGGCAGATGATGGAGACAAAGGGGAGGGGAGAGGGCTCTGAGAGGCTGTTTCGAAAGCACAAAGCACCCCGTAGCGGGGCCATGCCGCGCGTTAGGATGGGGCTGCCTCCAGCAGCCCCTGCAACCCCTCCACTGGGGGTTAACCTCCCCGGGGCCCCGAGAGGCCTCCGTGGACCTCCCGGCTTAAGCGCGGGGTCCAGTTCTCCCCGGGCAGGAGCTGGGTGGAGGCGCAGGGTCCCCCGCTCACGCCATGCCGCCGGGGTGACCTCCGCAGGCGGTGGGACACCCGCACCCCCCCGCAGCGCTCGGCGGGCAGACACTGAGCCCCTGCAGCCTCCCTGTGCTGACATGGAAGGCACGGCAGCGCTGGAAGGATTTCAAGCAAGCCTAATTTCTTTCTTCTAATTAGGTCAAAAAATGTTTGAAATCATAGCATTTGGTGAAGTTGTAAAGGAAACTTTATTAACGCTACGAAAACAAACCTGCCTTTTTCAGCTCGCTGCACGCCGTCGGTGCTGAACTTCTAATAGCAGCCGTTCCGTTTCTGAGAAGTTGCTCTTATGGTGTGCGATTTTTGAGGTCTCTTGCAGCATCTCCAACGTTGCAAAAAAAAAGAAGGATCTTCCCATTTTAGTCAAGCACATGAGCTCTAAGCTCCTACAACTGAAACGATTTATTTTTACGTTATCTTCAGCATCTACATTCCGTGGTGCACTTGGGTGTTATTTCTCGAGTTCCGGGGAATGGCAGGCGGCCAGTAAAGCCCGTCTCCGCCGAGGCGATGCTGCCGCTCCGTGGCTCCCGCGCGGACGGCCTGAACCAGCCTCCGCCTGCACATCACAGGGGCGCCAGGGTCAGGGTCCGCCTTCACATGAAGCGCTTCATCCTCATCCCCTGTGCATCACTGCTACTGTTCACGTAGTTTAGATCAGCTTGAAAGAGCTTTTTGTCCTCTCTTATGGGAAGCTGGATTCAGGTCCTGCCCCTTAACTGGATGTGCAATTACGAAATGAACCTGCAGCCTGAAGGACCTACACGGTAAGGAGGAGACAGCTCTTGGCCGCACGGCCAGGGACACCCACGCACTCAGGACACCCTTAACTCAAACTCATAAGTATTAACTCGAACGCAGCCGCCCCTCCCAGCAAACAGCAGCCCCCTCCTCCTTAGCGCTAAGCGGCACAGGGAAGGAGATGGCACAGCTGCCAGTGTAAAGGACAGCGCTGGACAGGACAGGCAAATTCTTGGCCACTGGCAGCTTTTCACTCGAGCCAGTCTTTCTGCACATGTCCTCCGCTCCCCCGAAAACACTTGAATTCAGTCTAATGCAGTAATAAAAATCTCTGCCCTCTGCTGCAAGCAGATCAGCTTCTCGGAACAATTGCTCCAGGCCCTTCAGGATCCGTGGCCCGTCACCCACGGCACCACGCGCACCTGCAGCGGGGACGCGGACTGATGGTCCCCACTGGTTGTGGTAACAGATTTGCTCTCCTTTGCTCTTTGCCCAGCAGCTGCATTTTCCCACGCAGACTGCGTGAGCGGCAGCTTAACGACCCCGTCCACCACCACCACTGCAGCAAAACATCTGTTCCTGCCTTCAGCGTTCCAGAGAGGCTTTCTGGGCTGTTGGTCGGTTTCCTTCAGGCAACCCAAAATGAACAGCTGCTTGCACCCACGGACTACAGATTAAGTCAGACAGCCCTTCCTATTTGCCGAGAGTTACAGTGGCCACCTCAGCTCGTACAGCAATAGTCAGCACAGACACGGGCAAAGCACTGCCAAACACCAAAGAATTTGAGTTGCAGAGTACAAGTTTCAGAGTCTTTCGGCAAACGTTCTCGATTTCCCTTCCTCATTCAGACCCTTTTCTTCTTATCGCTCAGCTTCTTTGCTGTCTCCTATCCTCAAGCATTCAAGTAGCAAATTGAGATTAGAGAGAAGACATCCAAACAGCTACTCCTGCCTTCCAAAATGAACACTAAAGCTCTTAAAAGTAGCTCTAAATACATTGTTTTAAGAGAGTGCATGGTAAGGGATGAACTACAGCAGTGCCATTTAAGGTGCTTTTGATAATACGGATCAAGTCATGACAGTGCTTTTGCAAACACTGTGGCTGGTCTCCAGCTGTGGGCAGGAGAGCGGGAACTACTCCTTCGCTTTTCCCTTCTGCAAGAGGAGAGAGGAGGAATATGCATCAAGAGCATCATCTCCATGGTGACAGCAGGGAAGCAGCAGGAGCTTTCCTAGAAAACGCTGGGTTTGGTCAGAAGTAGTGCAGGAAATGAAGCAGCTGCAGAAGAACCTTTTCAATGATTCAGCTGGAAGAAACAGGCGAAAGCGGTGTTTCTGAACCAACGGGCGGCAACAGGATCTTCCCTGGAAGTCTGGATAAGACACTATCTGCTGAGGGCTGGCAGCGCCGTAAGCAGTTGAGACCTGGTTCTGTTTTAAAGCAAAGAGCATTTGTCCTCAGGCTAGCGACGTCAGCAGGAAGTACTGCGACATGTCCACAAGCGCGCAATTTCCA
Organism: Vanellus vanellus; assembly: GCF_965231255.1. Taxonomy (NCBI): domain Eukaryota; kingdom Metazoa; phylum Chordata; class Aves; order Charadriiformes; family Charadriidae; genus Vanellus; species Vanellus vanellus. The sequence goes on along the minus strand of NC_138924.1, from coordinate 12,702,465 downwards.
AAGCCGCTTTGCTGCCTGATGTCACACCTCCCCACATCTCCCCATCCTCATGGCATTCTGAAGCGGCAGAGACCACTGCAAAAATGGCAGCACCATTTCTAGGAACAGAGCCAAAGTCATTAAAGCAATAAAGTAATGTAAGTGGCATAACAACCTCTGCATATGGCACCAAACTCCATAATAACTCACCCAAAACCTGCCCTGCTTAGTACCTGTAACGATGCGGTGTTACAGTTGTGGAAACCTCACTTCAATTATTAAAGCTGAAAAATTCTACAGCTAAGTATAGTGGCCAGTGTACTCTTGTTATCCAGCGGTACAATAACAAGAACACCATTATTTATCTCTTTCCCTTGCGTTGCTCAAACTACTCATTGCATTGTCATTTCTAATTTTGTAGGAGCTTTCTGCAGAAGGAGCCCTGTCTCATACCTAGAAAGTATAATGCATATGAAAAGCACTGTTTAAATAAGAGAACCGATGCATGGCAAGAGAGACATCAAATTACCACTTCAATGTTGCTTATGCAAACACATCAGCGGGCACTGATGAACCGCGGCCGCTTCTGCCTGTATCTTGCTATGCTGAACTTTCGGGGCTATGACAATATACATCAGATGCTAATTCATCTGTGGAGCTCAGACACATTTTTAATATGTTCCATGGTAACTTCCATTAGCTTTGTCGTTTGTTCAAAAGCTCCAGGGGCACAGGCTGGAAGAAACCTGCCTTCCACAGACGTAGCCGGCTACGGACGGGACCCAGAGCACACACTGCACAGCTCAAGAAGTCCCTCCCCAGTCAGTAGAAGTCACCTTTCAAAGTAACCCTCCGCAAGAGGCTGAGTGGGACCCTTAATAACCAATAAAGAGGGAACGCTCATTTTTTTTGCAGGTGAGAATAACCCTCTGACAAGATGTCATCCAAAAGCAAGCCTGTTTTGGAAAAGCAAGCAGAGGACTACGCTTTCATTCCTGTATTTCCAGTGCCACCTTCTGTACAGAAGAGGAAACCTTTGAGTTTCAGGAGCTCCAAGGAATGAAACTGGAAAATTCTTCCCCACCCACGTGGGAACACAGTCACTGCTGAAATTAAATACTGAAAAGATTTACATTTTCAGTAGCTCAACAGCATATTGAGTTGTGTGCTTAAGACACCCACGTGTGCCAAAACCTTCTATTTTTACAAAGAAGGTACCTCAGCTTCACTTGGTGTTTTCCATAAATTCATACAGCTTATGGGATGACATGTAATCGATGAGAGAAATAAAAAACCATTATTATTAAAAAAATTGAACTGAAGTACAAATCCGGCTATAAATATCAAAACCTCTTGTTAAATGAATTCACAGGACCATAATTAAAGTTTGTGAACAGGGACAGCTGCTTTTCTCCTCTATGTCATCCCCAGCCTCTCCCCAGGGAAAGGTTTGATGTGATTTTGAGTTCCAGGAGCCCGACTGCGCAGCACTGCCTGACCGGCCCCCGCAGCCGCAGCGCACTGCCCGTGCTTCGGGAATGCACGTCTCATCCTCAAATACTCGACTTTATCCGACAGCACGTACAAATGACTGCTGTAAATATTTGCTTTGAGTAGTTTTGCCATATTGTATCGAGTTCAGAAACAAAACCATCCCGTAAATCGGACTTTATTGTCCCTAGTTCCAAACTTAAATAGTAAGACCAAACCTGCTTTTTATTAGCAGTTGCCTTGATTGCTTCCTAACCCACACAGTGCCATCCGTCCGAGCTGGACTGGACCAGTGACCTGGCACGGATGCCCGGATGCCCCGTCATTGGCAGTGTTCAAAGCCAGGATGGGACTTTGAGTAACCTGATGCAGTGAAAGGTGTCCCTGCCCAGAGCAGGGGGGCTGGAGCAGATGATCTTTAAATGTCCCTTCCAACCCAAACCATTCTGTGATTTCATTCTTCGTTCTACTTTCCAACAGTGGCTAGAAAATTACCTGATAAATGACATTTGGGAGGTTTTCCAATGAGTACTATTCAGCGTGATTATCTGGTACGTATAGACTGCCATTAAAAAGACAGACAAGGTCTTATCAGCTTCCTTAATAGATGTTCTGCACTGTTCTGCCAGATCTGATAAGCTCTAAAGATGATTCGGAACAGCCTTAAAACATCCAACCACGTTTAATTGGGGCTGGAGTGACACCGCGTTCTCGGCTCTGGCTTTGTGCACACGTGCAATTCACTCGCAAAGGCAAGTTAGGCGGTCTGGTCTGAGGTCGGGGGTTTGAGTTTCAAGGAATGTAAAGACTGACTTTTTCAGCTGAGTTTCCCCATTTGAGGGAGGCTGCTGCTAGGAATATTTTGACAACTATTCACCAAGACAAGTGAGCGTCTGTGGAACTAGGAAAATTAACGGGGAGAGTCACCACCCGGGAGAGGCTACCAAGGCTCAAGATAAGTTACTCACTGTGTTGCTGATGTTTATTGTCACACTTAGGAAGTGATTTTCGCAAGTCAAGCCCAAATCACTTGACTCCAAATGAGACTCACATCCCTAGAATGCTCTGTAGACTGCGTAGATGGTCACTATAGACATTGCCAGCAGTCGTATTCCTGCTTACATGGTAACACAGAACAGTAACACTTAACAAAAAGAGCAGGAGAAGGCTTGGATGACTACACTGTGTCCTAAAATAGGCGCGTAAAGCGGGAACTCTTAAGTGCGTAAGTCTGGCATCACGCAGTATCGTTAACAAATGCTCCAAGCGTGCAACACAAGGTACTTCAAAGGCAACGTCTCATGCAGAGGTACATGAAATTTGGCTGTGTACGGGGGATTCCCATGTTTGGGGTAGCAGGAGGAGTTTTCCTGACTGGTGTTAATGATGAGTTGTGCCGTACCATCAAGGGAGAGTTGGAACCGAATGAATCAAAGACTCAAAGCAAACTCCTAATGCCTTCTGAAGCACAGAGAGAGCGATCTCCTCCAGGTAAGAAAATTACTCAAGCCTATAGACAGTCTGAAGAAAGTATCTTAATTCAGTAAGTAATCTAGTAATAAACCTCTAGGAGGCAAATGCTGTAACGACTAATTAGATTTTCCTCTTACGCCTGGATTTGAGCTTGGTTGGATTCTCTGTAGTTCATAAGGAAAAGCAGCAGAGTTTCGGAGTGCCACTCATCATGTGTATCTGCCTATAGCCAGAGCCTAGAAAATTAGGATCCTGATTGGAGCATCTCAAGTTCAAAATTATATGGAATAAGACTAAGCTGTAAAATTATGTACACAGCATATCATAATTGCAGCTACCGCTGGAATAAATTATGGTGTCTTAAATATCCCAGGGCTGAACTGAAGAAGGTTCTTCAGCTAAAAGTAGACCTTCCTGTGCAGAAAACATGACCCCAAACTAGAGATCTGACTGGGCTCGGTGACCTCTTGGGAAAAGGGTCTGCAATATTTGGGTTGGTATTTCACCTGATGAGTAAGACTCCCAGCAGCTGAGCCCTCAAGAACATTATTTAAGGATTTGGTCAATCTCAGCTACAAAAGTGAGGCATTTAGCTCAATTACTCTCCTGCAAATTCGCTGAAACCCAGATTTAGGCCGTTGTTTCCATAACCCTCACAGTTTGCTTAAACTATAAAAGCGAGTGAAGCAATCCTTGCTGAGAAGTCTGTTTTGAGGAGTTTTTCAGGACTGCCTAGAGAGTTAGCCGTGCCTTCCCACCCTGTTTTAGAAGTCCAGGTTCTTTGTGCAACTTTCCAAATTCTGGCTGGAATATTCAGCTGTCAGTTCCCGCTTGCCCATCTGCTAGGTCTAGGAAAGATTTCTGTACCTTTAAAATGTGTGTCTAAACTGTTTCTTTGTCCAAGTGTCAACATTGCCTCACACTATTTAATTTTAAAGCCTAACTTTTTAAACCTCTCAAGGCTGATACCGCTCTGTATGTGAGGAACTGTCATGAATTTTGCACCGCATAATAATTGTCTTGTGTTTTAGCAGATAAGCTCTATGTGCTGTACCGTGCCAGCTCCTCTCCGGGGAGCGGCCGGAGGTACAGCTGCAGAAGGGGTGACACGGTGGGGTCCGGGGATTCCCCCCACCCACCCCAGCGCGGTTAGGAGACGGCAGCTGACCTTGACAGTCCTCTCATAATTTGAACTGGATACGCACAAGGGGAAGATGAATGCCGCTTGTGCTCTGTCGTTAAGCAGATCACCTGTACTACGGGGTCGCGTTTCCCCGTGCTGCCTGCATGCATTACAAAGCTGAGCGTTCGATGTCGCCCGTACTAAACGAAAGTGCCATTTTTCACTGACCAGTAAAAGTTACATGATGAAAAAAGACACCGCGTTGTTACTACAGCGCGCGCCCCTGCGGCTGCACAGGCAGGAACAAAGCCCGGACGGTCCCCGCTTGTGACTCGGCCGCTTCCCAGCGCGGCGCTGCCGGACGCCCGGGGACGGCGCTGGGGGGCTCCGGCCGCGCAGGGTGTGTGCGGGACCCCCCGCCCCGCACCAAGGGGTCTCTCCGGTGCCTCCCCCCCCCGCCCGTACCCCTCTCCCCGGCCCGCTGACGGGGGCGCAGAGCGGGACGGCCCCGCCCCCCGCCCGCGCGCGCCGCCCGCCAGCCCCACCCACCCCCCCCGAAAGCGAAAGCGAAAGCAGCGGAAGCCGCCGGGTGCGGGGCCGGGGGGAGCGCGGGCGGCCCCGCCATGAGGCGCGGAGCGTCCCTGGCCGCCGGCTGCCTCCTCTGCGTCGGTACGTGTCCCCGCGGGACCCCCGGCGGGACGGGACGGGACGGGGCGGGGCGGGCGGCGGTTGGCCAAAGCGCGTCTCCGGTTTGGACTGGTCCCAGTAGGGGGCGGGCGGCACTCGGACCCCCGCCCGGTGCTGGGGTAGCCCCAAAGCTGGCAAAAGCCCTCCGCGTTCCCGAAGGGAAACGGGGCCCGAAGTCGCTGAGACACTGAAAAGCCTCTCGGGGCGTCGCAGCCGTTCGTTACCGACTGTGCGAAACGGGGCGACCCAGTTTCAGGAAGGGGGTTTGGGGCAGGAGAGTGCAGCCGCCGCTCTGCCCGGGGGGACGGAAGCGGAGCCCTTACCCCGGGCCGGGGCGGCTCTGTCGCCCCCAGAGCGTTCGCGGGCACCGCCGGGGACATCCTGACGCCCTTCGCCGCTCGGTTCGCGTACGCGGCGGGACGGGTGCGCTCCCGGGTCTTCTGTTTCGCTTTGGTCGGGTACAACTTTGCCTTCTCTCCGGTGCTCCCCAGCTAATTCAGCAGCCCCTCCGTGGCACAGCGGTAAGGTTTCTCACTCCGGCGGTCCCCCATCCCTGATCACCTTGCCGGCTTCTGCCGGTCTCAAAAAGTCTTGTTAAGCAAAAATTACTGCGTAGCCCCGCTGCAGAGCAGGATAAGTCTGTAGTCATACATGGCTCTCCCTGCTTCCTCAAACAGCTCTCCCGAAGAAACCCACAGTAATTAAGGAACACCTAAAATCAATGTTCTTAACTAACAGTCCTTATAAGGCTATCATTGAGGCTGCATTGAGCCTCTGTTCTTGAATTCCATAGTAAAATGCGATCCTTACAGCAATAGGATTCAAGGAATTCAGAATGTATTTTCTGTAATTAGGGAGTATTTTGCAGTTTCAGGTTGTCTTTTCTGTTCTGTACTGAGGAGAAGGAGTAACCTCTGAGCCAAAAGTATTGCTGCACCTCATACCCGTCTAGATGGGCCAAGGTACAGTGCCAGCTCAGGACCGTAACTAATGCCTGTCTCCAACTAACTCAGCATGAGTCACCCCCACTCGGCCCCAGCCGGAGGGGTTTACCACCCTGGCCTCTGACACTTGCCACCAGCTTGCCCAGCAAGGCGTGGGGCTGGGCTGGGCTTCCCCACAGCTTCTGGGAACAGCAGTGCCAAAGGGCAGAGCGTCGCTGGCGGTGCAGCTCCTTCAGGGGCACTCGGGCATCCAGAGACCGACACCAACAAAAGAACGCTTCGCTCATTCAGCAGGTTTTCCTGCACTGCTCTTCACATCGTTATTCTTCCCTTTCGACTCTTAGAAGAAACACTGTTTTAAAATGATAGTCATTAAAATGTTATATTTTAATGAAAGGAAGGTATTTGACTATGAAATTTAATTTTTTTTAAAAAAGTGTTCCCCGACATAACCAGCCTGCTGTGAGCTAAATGGATTCATTACATGCATAGGGTGCGGCTAATTTTCCTGCTATTAGTAAGCTTAATTTTGTTACTCTCTCAAGATCAACCGTGACATTTTTAAAATAGCTTGTGTATGCATGGCCATGTCTTTCAGGGCTTTGGGGGAACCTATATGGAATCGCTGCAGCGGGCCCTGGTTCCAGGAGCAGCAGACAACTTCCCTGTGTGTTTGAGATGAGCAAGACCATTCCCCTGTCAAAAGAGACAGAGATCGTCAGGCTCAACGTCAGGCTCCTGCTGAGCGGAACGGGACCAAAAGGTGGTCAAAGGTCTCCGCCAGAAAACCTTCCTCCAGACAATGTCCCCTCATTTATTGTACACGGTGAGTTATTTGCAGAAGTGAGCAACTCCCGCTCCTCATCAACGTGAGAAGTCACAGACAGCATCCTGCAAGAGGGGCAACAGATCTCGTGCCCGGCATCTGCCGCTCGCAGCCGAGTGTGGAGGAAGGGCAGAGCTGCCCCTCTGCTCCTTTTTGTGGGGCTTAGGGGTGGTCTCTGTCTTGACGCCCGACCTGAGGTGATGCTAGTTGCATCCATGGTGGTAAAAAAGCCAGCGATGCTCCGAAAGATTCAGGAGAGACATTTGCCTCCTGGAGTATTTTTGCCCTTAGACTCACTGTGGTTTGGGTACTAAAGATACAACAAACAAACAAAAAAAAAAAATCAGCATTTCAAAACTCATCACCTGGCTAGATTTCACATTCCTGTGAAGACTTGTCCTTGGACTTAAGAACGTACCTTGTGAGAATCTGATTTCGGGTGACACACAGCTTGCCCCAGCTACACGCTGAATAAAGCAGGAGTCAGGCATCCCCTTCTCCCAGGGGAAGCCCCCAGCCCCTCCGCAGCTCAGTCAGCGGAATGCTGCGCCTCTGGGAGTGAGACAGAAGGGAGAGCGTTAATTCATGGAGGGACAGACCATGTGCAGTGCAGAGCTGCGACAAGAGCTGCGCGTGGACCTGGGCTGGGTTTGCTGCCCGTTTGGATGGGCTGGGGTCAAAACAGGTCCAGGCACGCTTTTCTCTTACAGAGTCCTCAGCAGATATTCTTCAGTATGCAGATGAGGATAGCGACATGCTCGACTGCAGGATCAGCCCTTACCTCCCAGCAGATGCTCAGGTCGTCTGGCCTGGGAGAGAAGTGGGAGCCAACAGTTCGGACTCCTGGTTCACGTGCACCATAAAACACACAGCTGGAAAATACGCAACTACAGCCTTCCTCGTGCAAGACCAGAAAGAAGGAGAGAACCCAAATCCTGGACAGCTTCTCCCAGGCCCTGCAGAGCAATTGCACGTTTCAGGTAACAGAGAGAGTCCTGTTCCCCTGGGGGCCCTCATACACCCCAAGTGCGGAAGGGACATGCAGCTGGCCGGGCATTCGTGGTGGCTGCCGTCCCCAAAGTTACTTGGTGAACAGCTGCCACTGCTCTATTTCAACCGCATCCCAAACTCCAAACCCAAGACCTTTTCAGGAGGCTTGTGTAGATGAAACCTGCGTTTTCCTCCCCCTCTGCGCTAGGGTGTTACACATTCATACTCTGGTTTTACACAGTGCGACATTTGTCCTCTCCACGTCACTTCCCGGTACTTAGCTTCTGGGCTTCTGTGATTATGCACCTCAGTCTATTTTTAAAAGCCTCCCGAGTTTACAAATAGTTTAAGCTAGCTTTTTAGCATACTGTAAGACAAAATGCTTTTATTAAAAAGCATATGTTCTCCCTTGCGTTGGGGATTATGCATACGTTGCAGAAGCTAATGACTTCAAAACAGCTTCTCAAAAGCGTAATTGTTTTCTATTTATGTACTTCCATACCATCCTCGCTAAAAGCCCTAACGGTAAATACTTAAATTGCCAAAGCTTTAATACAGCCACACCCATTAAGCCTTATCTTAGTTTCTCAGCAGACAGAGCCCTCTGATGGCGTTTGCAGGGCAGGGAAGCTCTGCGGGGTGAGCTGCCCTGTTACCGTTAGGGAGGAGTTTGGGGTGAAGAAACCGAAAGAAGTTGGTCAGCTGGCACGTGCAGAAGGGTTGCGAGTCAGGGTCAGAACAAGCAAGCAAGGCTCTGGGTCCCGTCTCCAGACCACAAACTTGTGTTGCTTAACCCCCCCACTCCCCAGGACCCGGTGTGATCTGATCAAGAGATACGCAGCAGCAGCGCTTAAAAACAGCAGGGGGAAGACTGAGGTGGAGCAGCCCGTGATGCGGTGGCTGCGCCGCTGCAGCAAGGAGGCTGTGGGTGCAGCCCCGCAGCCCCGTCCCCGCGCAGCCTCCCCGGCAGGGTCAGGCAGCCGGCGGGAGCGCTCAGCGCCGTGCAGGGAGCTGCAGAGCCCGTCGCTGGCACGCACTGACACCCTGCCTGCACCACGAGCTTCTCGGCCTCTCCCGCTCCCCTGGGCCCACATCAGCCTTTCCCCATCCCTTATTAAGAAAACCAAAAATTTAAATCGATTGACTAGCGCATCGGCAGCACTTTACCGAGGCTCCGGAGCCTCGCTACATCCAAGCAGGTAGAACCTCAACCTGGAGGCCAGAAGAGGGACAGCCGTTCCCCGTCCCCTCCCCCGGGCAGCCTGCCTGCCCTGCTGCCGCCCCCAGCTGCCTCTTATAGCCCCCCCCGGGTTAATTGGGCCACTCGGCTCACTTCTATCTGCCACCCGGAGTGCTGGGGTGCCGTTTATCACTCCCTAGTGTCGCGGTCGCGTGTAGTCCCCGGTGCGCGTTCCTTGGGCGGTTTTTGAGGTTTGCAGTGACTTCTGGGGCAACAGCGCGCTGGAGGGAAACGCGGCTTTGTTAAACTTTCCCGTGCAATAGGCGCTATGGAGAAGTTATTACATCTGCTCTGTCGCGTAAAACGAGGTGAGGCCAAGGCACGACGCGGCAGTGGCTCAGGGAGAGGCGCGGGGAGCTGCGGCGGTGCCCCTGGGCCAGGACTGGCCCGTGACCCCCCCGGCGGGCGGCTCTGGGGCGGGGGCGGCCCGTCGGGGCTGTGCAGTGCGGCCGCGGGTCGCTAGATGGCAGCGGGTCCCCGCCGGCGCCGCCCTCACCCCCGTGTCCGCCCCGTCCAGCGCCGCTGTGGGTCCGCGCCGCCGCCCGCCGCCGCTCGGGGCTGTCCCGGGCCGTGGCGCTGCCCTGCGCCTTCGCCGCCCCCCGCCCCGCCGATGTCACCCTCCGGTGGGCGCTGCGGCAGAGCGGGGGGCGCAGCAGAGACCTGTGGGCGTTCCGCGGCTCCAGCCGGCGGGTGGAGCGGCCGTCCCCCCGGGCAGAGGTGGCCCCGGAGGGAATCCCCGCGGGAAACGCCTCTCTGCTGCTCAGAGACACCCAACTGCGGGACGAGGGCACCTACTCCTGCGCCGTGTCGGTGGGCTCCCTCACTGCCGAAACCACGGTCCAGCTGCACATAGAAGGTAACAGCGCGGGCTTGGGGCTTCGTTCTTTTTAAGGCTGATGGGGAGCGCTCAGACGCAGAGCCTGTAAAACTGTACGTGGGCTTGCTTAAGGATGGAGGCAGCACTCATGAGCTGAGCGACTTAGCAGTGTGGTGAACTTTCACTCGCCAGAAAAACCCACGGTGACCGTGAACGTTAACTCCCTGTCGCTGGTGGAAGGAGAGCAGCACAAGCTGGTCTGCAGTATCAGGCACTACTACCCACACAACATCCAGGCGCAGTGGCTCCGGGAGCCGAAGGACCCCTGGAAGGTCCCCGATGTCATGAAGAACGTTCTCTCGAGCGGCCACCGGCAGAGCAGCAACGGCACCTACAGCTCCTCCAGATACTTCCTGCTCACGGCATCCCTGAAGGACAACGGCCACAAGTACACGTGCCTGGTAGACCACCCGAGCCTGCAGTCCCCCATCAGGAGAAGCGTGACTGTGGAGGTGAGAGGTACGCTGTTCGCCTGGGGACGGTGTCCCCTGCGCATTTGACCCCATGGAATTGCTGGCGGGGGAACTTTCTACTGATGTCCCCTTTCTCAGTCTTCCCTTCCATTGCTCTTCTCAAAAAAAAAAAAAAAAATCCAACAAAATAATTTTTTTTCATCAGACTTTCTGCCATCTTGATGAAAAACAACAAAATTGACTCCTTGATTCAAACTTAAACAAATGAGACAGGCCCCTTTTTTTTTACCAAAATATCCATTTCTCAGGAAAGCCAGTTTGTGGCCAGTTCTGGCCCATAATTAACCATTTTTTTTCATCAGCAAGAGCTGGGTCTCTTCTGAAGCGTCTACCAGGTGCCCTTAGTAAAACAGAGAGCTCCCTCAGACAGCTTTGAAATGTGAGGGTTGCTTTTCTTGTGTCTTGGGCAACGTAGGAGATATAAACTTTGCAGAGAGGATTGAATGAGGACATCGTTTCAGACCAAATATCAGTGGAAGCCTCGTGCCCGGGTATTTGGGGTAAATTAAATTTGGCCTTTAATTCAGGGGACTCCAATAAAATGTCCTGCAGCCTGCTTGCGGGGGCAGGGTCACCGCCTGCCCACTGGCACTTGTTCTCACCCTCATCTCCTGCAGTCGAATGGTACGAGCTGCCGCCCCCGTCCCTGTCCCCTGCGCGCGATGGCAGCGTGGCCGGGGTCGGGCAGCGTGGCCGGGGTCGGGCACCACAGCTGTCGTGTGTCTCTGCCATTGGTCTTTCTTTTGTTTGTGGGCAGAAGCCACCTCCGCCGCATGGCTGCTGCTCCCCCTCAGCCTGGCCGCGTGCCTCGGGGGCGCCCTTTGGTACCGTCACAAAGGTAAGATCACCTCCGGGCTACCGAACCCGGGCTGTGGGGAGGGAAGGACTCTGCTGGGCCAGCTGTCCCCATGGCGGGTGGCCACAGCCCTTCCCAGGTCCTGTGCTGCCGAACTGGGCTACCAGTGCTGGGAGGTGGAAGCCGTGCTTCATCCTTTTAGTCACAGTCTCTTTTTTTTCCCTTTTCCCTGCCCCAGTGAGGAGCACAGCTAAGGTAGGTGTGGTTTTTTGCTTTCCATTTTCTACCTGAAACACATTGGGTGCGTTCCGTTTTACTCTGTGCTCACTCACTGCCGTTTTGCCCTCCAGCCCAAGCCTTACTAGAGCCTCCAGTGCCCGCCAGGTAAGCAGCAGAGTTCCTCCAAAGAGCACACAACGAATGTTGGGTGCCAGATCTGGAAGGGAGTGTGGAAAACCACAGGCGGAAGGGCTGCTGCCCGCCGGGGAACACGCAGGCAGCGCGAGTCGGACGGTGCCGCCCGGTGAGAAGCGATGGCGGCAGGAGGTGGGCAGCCCGCTGCCTGCGGGAAGCACGTGACGGAGCCTCTGAGGGCTGTGCGCCACGGGCGCTTCCATGCCATCAAAGCGACGACACTCCTGCAAGGCATCCCAGAGCCCTGGAGGAGGAGGATGATTGGGACAACACTTTTTCTGGAGTCTGTGGTTCCCACAGCAGTAGGACGGGGGCTCTCAGACGCGCGAGGCACGGACAGCGGGGAAGGGAAGGCAGTAAAACTGAGACAGCATTCAGTAGCGTGCACTGCAGGGCGAGGTGAGCCCTCGTGCCAGCCGTTCTTGTTCAGTCCTTCCTTCTTCTGAAACTCCTTTTCCTTCGGTAATTATTGCCCCTGGCTTGGGCACGTAAAGCTGTCATGAGCAGCGGCTGGTGAGGTAGCCAGCGAAGGCCCTCTTTGTGCCAGGCTCAGCATGCTGTCCTTGGCCAAAAATAGGCTAAGAGTGGGAGGAAAGAACTCGTATCCCTGTCTGACATGTGGAAAATGTCGAAGGTTGCTCAGGGTCGGGGTAGGCTCGACTCCTCTCCTGATTTCGGAGGACGGGGGTGCACAGAGCTCTCCTGCAGCTCTGAAGGTGACGGGCTGCTTCCTCCAGGGTTGGGGTGGCTGGTCTGGACCACCCCCCAGGGCTCACCCAAAGTCTTGTTCTCCCTCTTTCTGCAGGCAAGTCTGGTGCTTCACTGATGACCTGGAAAGTCATGGCAATTGCTCAGCTGCCATACATTTAACTTCTGGCAGGAAGCAACCAAAAACCCAACCAGTCCAGTTGGATGGTTTGAAAGAAACCAGTTGCCCAAGCAGTGTACATTTCCATAATTTTTTTAACAACATGCTTGGGCTTTAGAGTATTTTCTTACAAAAAAATGAGCACCAGCTGTCTGATTTTGACAAAGGGAGGTAATTCTCAGATATAGTGGAGTTCCTGCAGGGTAATTTGTTTTCTTTGAAATAGAAGTCCGTGCAGAGGAAGAAGGCCTCGGCACGGGACAGGACACAGCATGGCTCAGGTGGCGGTGTCATAGGGTCGGGGAGAAAAGCGCTGGCCAATGAAGGAAAAAGAAAGCCATAAAAAGACAAATGTTTATTCTGATTCATTGCAACAACAACAAAAAAAGTATGAGTGAAAAATTCAAGAGAGGATAAAGATCTCCAGCAGATTGCCAAAACCCCCCCAGCGTATTTCCCTACCACCTGCCGGCAGCGATCGGCCGGCAGCTGTGCGTGCGCGCAGCAGGGCTGGCGTGGCTCTCGCCAGTGCTCGGGGAAGCGCTCGCCGCTGCTTCAGTTTTGCTGTTCTCCTCAGGAAAGCAGAACCTGACCGCGGCTGGAGGACAGAGGCGGCTTCATCTTGGGCTGGACTCGCTGCGCTATAGCCAGAGGTGGGATGTGGCGCTGCACAGATTCAGCGTTGGCCCATCTGGACAAGGGGAGAACTGGGGTTTGGTAACCGAGAGTAATTTTTACAACAATAAAGATCTGCTAAGAGAAACAGAACTTTTTAGGTTTTGTTGTTCCTCTGCCGTTCCTGCTGGAAGCCGGCGGCTCTGGGGAGTGCGTCCCCGTAGCTCACCCTTCGCTCTCGGCGGGTGCGTGCGACCCACAGCAAAGCCCTCACTCTGCAGTTGAAGGGGGAGTGGGGTGGGCCCTGCGCGCTGCCCAAGCCCCTTTCCCGGGCGGTCTGTGCTTGGCTGCAGCCGGGACCCCGTCTCAGCCCACCCGGGCACCCCCCGCCGGGGCTGCCACCGTCCTGCCGCAGCATCGCTGCGGTGCCGCGCTGGGGCTGCCGCAGGCTCTGCCAGCATCGCGCACCCCCGCCGGGCTGCTGCGCTACGGAGGGGGAACAAAATGCTCCTCGTGGTGGAATTTTTTTCCTGGCAAAGACAAATAATTCTCACAGGTACAAATGAATGGGTTCGTTCCCCTCGTCACAAAATGTTAAAACGCTAACGCTGGCTAATAGCTTTGTGCTTCGTCCGGCCCGAGCCGTGGGGAAAACATACCAGACGCTGCCTCCAAACAACAGCAGCTTTTTTCGTAGCGTCCTGGGAGGAAGAGATCTGGGAAATTAAGGGGATTTGAAAGGAGCCGGAGGAGCTGGAGAGAGAAAATCCAATTTCATAGTTAGCTCATGGAGGACGTCCAAAGGCAGCCAAGATGCCGGAGACTGGCGACCCAAGGTAAACTAAGCTGCTTTAGACTAACTGTATTGCTGCCTGTTTATTTTCGTTACCACGTGCGGGCTGGCTGCTGCCCGGGACCGGTTTATATTGAGGGACCGGTTTATATTGTGCATTATGTGGCACTAATTCCAGTGCAGACAGAACAGGTCGCTGATTAGAACTGCTGTGCGTTTGTAAAGGAGAAGCTGAGTCCTCCTCTGTTGATCCAGTCCTACCACGGTTAGGAACATCAGCAGAGAGTTCCCGATTTACACCTTCTTGCGCTCGGAGGCTCCTCTACTTCTGTTGTGATAGGTGTGAGCTCTCCCGGATTCACACCAGTAAGGGCTCAGCCCCGGTCTATGCTGTCGCGTGGTTTTTACAGGGATGTAAAGAGCATTGGCTGTTCCCACAGAGCTCAGTCACTTTATGGACATACACAACGTAGTACACATACGGACACAAAATATGTTATTTATTGTGAATTTTGCAAGTACACAGTTAAGCAACAAAATATACATTTGTGAACCTTTAGTTTTATACATAACAAATACAATCTGCTACTATAGCAATAAATTAAATGTACATTATTTACAACAGACATAGGCCACCAGGAACTACAAAGCACCGCCTCTCTACATAAAAAATAAACTTTGTCAGATACATTTCTTCAAGATTTATTTTCACTCTATAAACCCTCTTCACGTTCTAATGATATAAATTCAGCATTCCCCTTTGCAGGATATACGCAGTGCTACATTCATTAAAACATAATGAAAGCATGCTCAAGGACCGGGCAGTGGCAGACTTTGCCAGCTCCGGTGAACAGAAGTCGGAAGGTCAGCGAAGCAGCGTGAGTGCAAGGTGCGACCTGCAGGGGCCGAGCTCCCACCAACCGCTGGCTTTACAAGCGGTTACCAGCGCGAAGCACCTCTTCAGCCAAACCAAAGACAGCCCAGAAACCTCAGCCCAGGTTAACGAGCCCATTCACGCCAGCGACGTATCCTGGCCCCTTCACCCGCCATTCCTGGAGACCCTCAAAACTCTGGAAAGAAACTGAGTTTGTGCTTAGGATCCCAGTTTTTGCTCAGGAAAAAAAAAAAAAAGCACTTTCATATTGTGCTTAAGTGTAATCCTGTGCTTGACTTTGTGGGATTTCAGGAGGGTGCGAGTATGTGCCAAGTGCTTTCCTGAAGGAGCGCCCAGGCGGAGCAGCAGCTCGCTGCCAGCTCTCTGCAGCCGCACGCCAGTCCCCGGGGCTGCTGCCGCAGGGGACACCAGCGGAGGGGAGCGCGGTCCCCTCCCCGCCAGGACTCGGTGGACCTGGACCTGCATCTGCCTCTGGTCGTGAACTGGTCCAAGCCAGGCGGCAGCAGGTGCAGCAGGAGCGAGGGACCGAAACCCCGGTGAGAAGGGGAGCAACACCCCGGGAGAGGAGAGACCTCCCCACGCAGCCGGGGCCCCCCCAGTCCTCCCCACCGCGTTTCCCAGCCCCTTCCGCTCCCTGCACAAAGTCACTTCCGAGAGTGGTAGAAGTTACGTGCGTGGAAATGGTGGGGATCAAAAACAAAAATGCACTGCCCAGTAATTTTAGTGTCAGTTAAGGATCCTTTCTTTTATATATATATATATGAAGATCCCTTTTATATATGTATATATATGCGTGTGTGTGTGCCACTTATAAGCACAAAACATTTTGCAGTATATATACAGGAACACCTTCACCCACTGCTGGAAGCGGGAATGCCTCCGAGGTTCAACGCCGCTGCTGGTCAGTCCCCAGCAGCGCCGCGGGGCAGTCCGGGACAGGGCGCCGGGCACACGCACGCCGCGGCGGCACTGCAGGCAGAAACCACGCTACAGCCTGGCCGGGTCAGGAGCTTTAGAAGCCCAGTTGCTGTTAAGGGTTTCGCAGTAGTTTTTCACAACCCGGCGTGAGGAGCGCTGTTGGAAACGCCCCGGAGCACCTCGTGCCAGACCTGGGCTCGGGGCCCCCCTGCCCTTCCAGCAGGCTGGCGCGGGGAAAGACGCACTGCATCTCTCTCCCTGAAGTTTCACACTGTCCTGCCTGCCTCTTCATTCCATTCAAATAATTCTACAAATCAATCTAGGTCAAAAAGGACAGTCACAGTTTCAAGTTAAAAAAAACACAACAAAAAAACCAACAAAGAACCAAAAATGAAAAACCCAGCTGAGAGTAGCCACTGCATCTTCTGCTGAAAGATCTCACGGAGATCAACACCCGTGTGAATGACGACGTCTATAGACTCGAGCAACTTCTCAGGGAAAGCAAGCGAAACCGTGAACAGACCCCCAAAGCAAGTCGTTGCACCAGTCAGTATTTCTCTGTGCGGCGTAAGGAAACCAGACCAAAAGCTTCTAAGAGGAAGGGCTGGGGATGGGTTTGAAAGTGCTTCTTAAGCATTGTCGGACAGCAGTGCTGAACAGCAAGGTACGTGGAACCTGAGACAGCTAGAGCTAGCTACGGACCGGGCTGAGCACCCTGTGCTCCTCCTCCTTCAAAGAAAACCTCAAGATTTAAACGCTATTTAAACTCAACTCGCTGAAAGCCGGAGGGGGTGTCCCCACTGGTGGTAAGTGGTATTCACTAGTCCTACACAGCGCTCTTAGTGCCGTGAAACTGTTCACCTTTCCCACAACGCGTTTTCCTCCTTTAATCTGGTTCCTCTCCCATCAGGGCTCCAGCCTTCTCTTTCAAACGGCTGAAGTACACGCACAAGCGGGAGCACCGACCGGACCCGAAGAGGACGGCTGTCACATAGTGCCGTGCGGCGCCTCGGCTAGCGGAGCCGGCTTGGCTTGGCTCTGCTCTGGCCCGGGGGAGGCGACGGGGCGGAGGGGAGGTGATGGGTCCCTTTACAAGTGCTCTCCCCGGTGCGAGGTGCATCCCCGGGGAGCCGCCGCAGCCCCACCGGGCGGCCCAGGACCCCCCGCGGCGGCTGCCCGGGGCTGCCTCCAGGGGAGCAGTTCTGCCCGCGCCTCCCGACATTGGCTGTCGGGTACTGCGGTGCCCCTCGCAGCTCCGGCTCTGCCAAGGTACCCGGGGCACTCAAAGTTCCGTTTTCATCAGGAATCATGAACTCTGAGAATTGCTTTCACTTGAGATGGAGAACCTTCTTTCACGGGGGGGTTGCAAAGGTCACAGGTTGCGGTAAGGGGGAGGGAGCATCTCTGCAGCGTTGCACTGTGTCTTTCAAAAACCTGATACGGGAAATCTATGAGCACTGTGAAATTCATGGACAGACTTCAGTAAACTTTAGACAGAGTTCCATAAAAGAGCAAAAGGATTTCTTGGCATGTTGAGAGAGGTATTTTTTGGAAAAGGGTGTTACAGGGAAGTCACCTTGCAGAACTCGTAATCCTCGTCCTTCAAAACAAACAAAAGCACATTCAAAAGCAGAGGGAGAGATTCTGCAAGGGGGGCCGGGGGGGGGAGCAGCCTAACGCCAGCCAAATCACGGGCGTTTTCTGCATTGCCTCGCCTGGCGCTCCAGCCCGTAAGGTAAAGCAGAGCCCACAGGGTAACCACTCCGAGTACCGGTTCTGGTATTTAGATATATGACAGCTTTGGCTTTGGTTAATCTTTTCCAGGCCTGCGCTCAGAGCTGCAGGCAGGGAGAAAGCAGGGAGGCCGTGTAAACCATTTCCCGGGCTGCTGAGAGAGGGTGAGTCAGCCCCGGTCACCCGCTCTGCTCCCCCGGGACCGGTTCCCACGGCCGCATCGTGTGCCAGAAACTGAGCCAGGACGGGGCGAGAGGCTGCGGCTGCCCTCGGTTCTGCAGCGCGGGTAGCGAGCGGGACGGGGGGCAGCGGGGTCGGCTGGAGCGCTGCTGCAGCCCCCGCCGTGCCGGGAAGAGCGCGGTGGGGGCAGATTTTGCCCCGTTGCCCCCAAACAGAGAAGCGCGACGGCAAACGCCGGGGCAGGGGAACTGCCCCGTGGCCAAGCAAACACGGAATTCTGCCCTGACCACAGACCCTTCCAAAAAAACAAACACAAAAACCCTGTTTCCCTACTGATAACTTGCAAATAAAGCATGGAGGCACCCAAACTGCGCTGGGGGGGTCCATCCTGCTTCCCCTCTGCCCCAGAGGAGCCGGCAGACGAGCCGGGAGGGGAGATGGACGGTGCCCACCCGGCACCCACCACTGCAGCACGCACGGGCACCCACGGGGCGACACGGCACGGCGCCGCGGAGGGGACACGGCCCCGCAGAGGGGACACACATGTGCCAGGCGGTCAGAGCCACATCTCCCGCGGCGCAGCGGGGGGTGCGGGGCGCAGGGGTGTTTGCTGGCAAGGGGTTCACCCGTGGGAAGGTGGCTGGGTCCCTGTCGGGGCAGAGATCGCGGCAAGGGGAGAGCTTCTTCCCGGTGCGGAGGGGCAGCCGGGAGGCGAGGGCACCCCGCTGCCCACGGCCGGGACCTGCGTTTTCCCACGGGATGTTGAAGAGTTTTCCCTTTGTTGAAACAAAAATTCTCTGCAAAGAAGAAAAGAATAGAAGTGTCAGAGCCTGTGGAAGGAGAATGTTCTCACTGCTGCAGCGACAGCCACGGAGCGCCGGTCCCAGGGAGGGAGCCCAAGCCGCGGCAGTGCCCATCCTCCGGACACCAAGCCGCCCGCCGCCCCCGGGCCGGGAGAGGAGGCAACTCAGCCAGGGGCTGCAAATCACGGCTTTTTGAGACCCACACTTTCAGAAATGGAAATTCCTCTCATTTCAAGTTTTATGGGCTCTTCTGCTCAGGTGGGAACTTCCTAATGAAAACCCTGATTTCGTGACATAGACCACAGGAACTGGAGCCTCTGAGAAAACTCGTAAATGAATTCCTCATGGGCTGCAAATGCCTCCTGCGTGAAAGCACCCGCTCGTGCTGGTGGCCCCACGCACGAGCAAAAGCCGTGCCGCCGGACGGAGGGTGCCCGGCTCCCGAGAGCCCGGGCTAATCACACCGCTCTCCCTTCACCTCTGCCCATAAAATCCACCTCGTAAGGTAACTGCTTCCATCTGGTTTTTGGAAGGGATAAGGACCCCTGCTCTGCTGCTCCACCCACAGCGCTGCCCTCATCTTCCAAAAGCGTTTAGGATGCTTTAAGATATATTATTGATCACATATTTAATAATAAACAGTGCAATTAGCCAACGTTAGCTATCTTTGAAGGATACACGCTTGTTCAGAGCCCCAGAGACAGGTCATTCTGCCCAACACTGTGTTACACTCACCTTTTCCGCGTCCATGACTTCCTCTTCCCGCTAGTGGCTCTACATGAAAAACACAATATGGGTTGGGTTGCAAAGGGGCAGGAAGTCGTGAAACCCCTTCCCCTCGCTTGCTGCCTGCCCCTCGCAGGCTCTGCCTCCTGCGCCGCAGCCCCCGCAAACCCCGGACCCCCGCGCCGCGTGCCTGCAGCCGGGCAGCGCAGGATGCGGCCGCACAGCCTCTCGCCGGCGAGAGCCGCAGGCACTTACCGTGCTGGAGCTGCCGTGGCTGAGCTTGTCGAAGCGAAACTTCAGGTTTGACCTCGGAGAGTTTCTGCTCTTTATATCTGCTGGTGGGAGGGGAAAAGCAAAGAAGAAAAATAGTAATCTACGAACAAAAATATTTGCTGAGCTGCCTGCCGCTCCACACACTGACAGCCAGGCACGTCAATAGGCTGTCACCACTGCTACCAATATTTAGTCTATCTTGGCTGAATGTTTGGCAAAATCTGTACATTAAATGCTTGTGATGGAGCAAATTGAGGCTTAATTACATTTCACAGTCTTTCTACTGGAAATGCCACTGAAAAGGCTACGAGAAATGACTGATCCGTATAATGTATGGGTGGATTTCCATGTTCTTGGCAGGAAAAATAGAAAATAAACACTTTAAACATTATGAGGGGCTGGTTTAATAGTTCAGAAAATCGCTGATGAAATAAGGAGGGGGAGGCGCGGGGTGCTGAGGTACAAAAAGCCAGTCAGCCTGCGCTCGGCAGCCCGGCCCTCCCTGCCCTGCTCCCGGCTCCGGGGCTGTGCGGGGGAACGAGGGCCTCCCGCCTCTTCCACAACAGCCCCTCACTTCATAACGTGCCTTTTCGTTTGCGGCGCAGTGCCTTCCGAAAGGCGCTCTGCCGCAGGAGGCGATTAAAGCCGTGGGGATCTGGAGGGAGGGGGGGACCGAGCGCTGCAGACACCCCCCGGCCCCAGCACCACCGCGGCATCACCAGTGCCGTCGCCGCAGGATGCGCCGGCAAAGGGCCCATTTCTGCCAATTTTACCCCTGTTGAATTGCAGCTCATTTTGCAAATCGTCCGCCTGAAATGGCGGGAGTCGGTGGCGGAGTGAGGTAGCAGCCGGGGTAATGGAGCCAAGAGCAAGGGAAGCTGCTCGTTTATTAAATAATTTGTGAGTCATGGCTGGGTCCTCGGAGACAGCGAGTTTCCACGACTACTGCACATGGCTGTCAGGGGAGAAGGGAGGAAACAAAGCCACAGCAAAAGCCACCTCTGCGCTCTAATTTAGAAGGGAAACAAATTCCCCCTGGAAACAGAGCAATAAAGCACGTGGGGGTGTCTCTCCGGAACAGCCCCGTCGGGATCGGGGTTTCGGGAGGAGCAAGGGCTCTCCCCACACCCCGCGGGACGCCCGTCCTGCCCAGGGCGAGCGTGGCCGCTGCTTCGCCCCATCGCCTTTGGCAGCCGCCTGCGGCCCGGGCAGGGCCGGGGAGGGGGCTTCTCCGTCCCAGAGCCGCAGACCCCATCCTGACCCGCCGCCGCGGGACCCTGGGGGCTTCCAGGGTCTCCAGGAGCCAAGGCAGAGCTGGTGCCCCCCCAGCCCTCCGGCGACCCACCTGTGGGGCTCCTGCTCATGATGACGGGGGTGGCCGCGGCCCCCGCGCTCGGGCTCTCGCTGCCCGGCGAGGCGCTGTAGACAAAGACGTCCTGCTTGAACGGCGAGGCCGTGGACGGCTGGCTTCCCTGCGCCGGGAGAGACCGGGACGTGGCTTTCTCTCGCGCAGCCAACTTTCCCCCTCCCCAGGCCCTCCCGAGGCCTCGTCACGTCCCCACTCATCACAGCCCCACCGCCCGCCCGCTCCCCGGAGAGCTCGTCCTGACGGAGCAACCCCCTGGCCCCGCTGTGCCGAGCGCTGTCCCAGTGCACGCCACGGCTCACCGCGGTGTCCCATCCGGCACCCCGGCCCTCCTCCTCCCCACACCCGGGGATGGGGTTAAGCCCCTCGCTGCCCACGGGGAGGAGGCACAGACCTCCGCAGAGCCCGCCCGCGGGGCCGGAGGCAGCCCGGAGCCGAGGGTGTGCAGAGCTGCGGGGCCGCGCGCGCCGCGGGGCAGTTGGGTGCCTACCACGCTCTCGTACTCCTCCAGGGTCTCGCTCTCCCCCGCCGTGCTGCTGAAGCTGCTGGTGCTCGAGGAGGAACGGGAGATGTTTGACCTCCCGTTCTCTTTCAGCTTGATAAACGGCCTGGGAAGAGAGGCAAAACAAAACGAAGGGCACGTGGATGTCACTCTGGCTATGACAGCGGGGACAGACCCTCCCGCACACCCCCGGAGCAAAGCAGCTGCCGTAGGGACAAACCTAGCGGGGTGTTTCTATAACCATTTCCAAGAGCATGGGATGAAGTAGCTGGTGGGTGCCACCAGCAGAAACCGGTGGACCGGGCTGACTGGCCGGTGGCAGGGAGGGACGGCCACCCCCGGCCTCCCCAGCTCCTCTGCCGTGTGGGTTTGGGCAACTTCTGTCAAACACTGCTCTTTGCTCTTCTTATTTTTAAAGATGGCTATTTTCAGACCATAAAGGAGCTGTGCTCATGAATCACCAGAATCTTTTTTTTCCTCCCTTAATATCAAACTTATTTTTAGCAAAACCTGGAGATGGTTTTGTTTGACAAAGTTCCTGATGGTCTGTTAGCTACAGGGTGACGTGAGCTCTGGTCGGAGGACAGTGCTCTCCCAGCTCACCTGTCTTTGTTGGGGCATATTTCAGGGGAACTGGGGTTGGACGAGGTTTCAGATTTCATCTCTTGGGAAGAATGTCCCAAATCTGGTGTCTTCTGGGCTCCAGAAACACTGTCGCTGAGGGCACAAAGAGACAGGTTGCACAAGTTATACAAGAGACTTAAAAAGGATGGTCAAATTATATTCCCTAACACCAAATGCTAAACTGTAAGAGTAACAGATGCTCTCTGCATACCACCGCTCCGATTTAAAACAGAGGGAAGGGACCCAAGGCACCACTCCCTCGAACACGGCAAAAGCGGCGCTCGTGGCCGGCTGCGCCCCGGGCAAGGTCTCAGCACCCACCAACAGCTTCTCTAATGTTTAACACGCAACAGGGGGTTTTAACCTCAGTTACCAGGGCGATGCCCAACTTACCACCTTGTCCTGCTCTCCGCCTGGCTCTCGGAGCCCGTGTGCAGGCGAGGGAACAGCCCCGAACGGCGCTTGATGGGGCTCCTGGACTGGTTCTTGGCGGCAGCTGCTGGTACGGGGGGCTGAAAGCACAGAACGGCCCAGGTTGGACAGCACAGCTCCCTCCGAGAAGCTCCTAAAACTAAACATCCTATGAGGAATTATGCTGCCCGCCATCCTAAGCCTGCGCATTGAGAAAATATGTAATGCCAGAATTTCTTTTATATCTCCTTTGTACTTTGGGGCTGAAAACCCCAGGAAGCTAATCTTTGGCTCTCCCACAAAACAAACCCGACTTGAACACAGCACTCATAAAATCATACTCTGCTCAAACCTCCTCACCTTTACCTTCGCCACCCGCGCAGGGGACCGCCAGGCTCCGTCAGCGCAGTGCAGCACCCTGCCCGGCTGGGGAGGGAGGGATGGACAGGGGACAGCGGGATGGAGGGATGTGTGGCCACACTCACCGAGAAGGTGGTCTTGGTCACCTCGCTGCTGTTGTGCGCGATGCCCCCGCTGAGGCTGCCCGGGATGCCGCTGCCGTGGTGCTTCCTCTGGCTGCCCACCATCGTCTCCATGGAGTGGCTGCGCACCCGGATGGCTCTCTGCAGCCAGAGGGGACAGGGGACAGCATGTCATCCCACCCTGCGGGGCGCCGACCCCAAACCCCCCAAACCCCCAAACCCCCCAAACCACACCAGAGCATGACCTGCCCAGTCCTCCCCCCGAGAGCCGGCGCACACCAACAACAACCCCACGAGTACCATGAGCAGCCGTGGCTCTGCACAGCCCGAGGACGAGCCGCCCCTCGGGCAGCGCCACAGCCACGACGAGGTTGGGTTTCCCCCCCCGACGCTGGGTGCGAGCGCTGAGGACCGCAGCTACAGGACCGGGAGCGGCAGACACGAGCCCCAGAGCCCTGCCTCCTGCCCGGCGCCTGGCCGACCCCCAGAGCCCCTCAGCAGGGACGGGGGCACAGCCGAGCCCTCAGCCAGTGTTTGGATGCACAACCCCCCGCGATTCTCCCTGGACGCGCAGAGGACGGGTCCCGCGCGGCGCCTCCTGCCCTGCCTGCGCCTCTCCTGCGTGCCGACGGACCTCCCCAACCTGCCCCGAAACATCCCCAGAGCTCGAGGCTTCACAGCCTCTGCACAAAAGTACTTTTGTTCCTCAGCGTGCTTATGCCTGAAAATACATTTAGCCTGAACCTCTGCTGCTGCTGGTTTGGCCCATCCGTCTCTGTAAGTGACCCGGAGATGAGCTGCGCAGCATCGTCCCTGCGGCAGCCGCAGACTGTCCCCGCTCCCTTCCGTCTTCGTTTCTCCCAACCAGGCAGCCCCTTCTTTCACCCTTCTCATCAGCCACGAGGCTTCGAGTTACGGACACGCTTTTCTCCAAGTTGCCCTTGCCTGAGCCGTGTCACCGAGTCAGGGCGCACCCTCCAGCCAAACGCGCACCCGTGCTCAGGCGCGCCGTGCTCTGTGCCAGCGCTGCAGCCCGGCGCGGCTTCTCCTGCTGCATCCCCGCTGCTGGACACAGCAACCAACAACCACGACCGCCGCTGCACCAAACCCCTCCTGCGACCCAAAACCTTTGGTCAAGGCGCCCGTGGCCTCCCAGCGCCCGCTGAGGGCTGCATTTCCCGCACAGCCTCAGGCACCGCACTCACTCAGCAAACCACAGCCCGTTCCCGGCGGCCCTGAGACACCCCTGTCCGTTTTGGCACAGGCTGGTTTTTACAGGAGCGAGATGCCCAGCGCGAGGCCTCGTGCCCTCGTTCCCTCTGGCTGCCCCGGAGAGCCGCAGCGCTGCCAGAGCCCCGCACGCCGAGGGATGCCCACAGCCAGGCACGCCTTGCCCGGGCGCGGAGCAGAGGCGCCGGGTCCAACCCGCCTCCGTGGCAGAGCCCGGAGATGTGCCATGCCGGGTCCGGACACAACGGGGCTCACAGCGCCCGCGGAGCTCTCCATGTCCGCTGGGAAAGCACCAAGGGCCGGGCTCTGCGAACGCCGGCGGCACAAGCCGGGGAAGAGGACTGCTGTGACCTGTTTGACTCCGACTGCTGCAAGCAGAGCTGCGCGCACCGGAGGCAGAGACCTCCTGCAGATCCGAACACTCCTCTGAGTGCTTAAACAGGACCTGAGCTATTTTTAAAGTCTTCTCTCAGTTGTTGTCCCAAGCACTGACAAATACGACCACGAGATCTTTTGAAAGTCTGGCACACGCTATGAAAAGCAGCAGTGAAATGCACAAGTTAAAAAAAAAAGAATCTATACCCATATTTTAATTACTGTAGTCACCATAGTAACGGGAGCCCAAACTGGACTGCGATGCCAGCGTGCCAATTACAGAAAAGTTTCTCTTCGCAGATATTCCCTCTGAACTGCGGCCACGCCACCCGCCGCACCGTGGCTGCCTCTCCTTCAGTCCCCTGAACCCCCCGCTCGAGGTAGAGAGGTTTCGGAGGAACCCGCCCACCCAGGGCAGGTTTCCGGAGGGGCCCAGCACTGTTCCCGTGGTGCACGGGCACCGGTTTGCTGCTGGCTCCAGGGGTTACCGCGCCGCAGGCGGACCTGCACCGGGGCAAGCGGGAGCTGCAGCCCCGAGGTCTCACTGAGCCCCAGCCGGCGCCGGGGACCGCGGCCACCCCGACAGCCCCTCTGTCCCCTCCTGCCCATCCAGTAACAAACACCAGGCAAGAGTCCATCAGACCTGATTTATTAGGGTCAGCAATTCATACAAAATTTGCCAGCGTTTGCAGATAAAAGTAACCGGCTGCGTGCCCTGCTGCCAGCAGCTCCGGCGGGCGCTCGCGCCGCGTGGGCAGTGAGGTTCCTGCCCGGGGCTGCCGAGGCCACGGGGCTCTGCAGGGCATCCCGACACCCCCTCCTCGGGGGGGCTGGCCCGCGGCTCCTCTCCCCCCGGCGGGGAGGCGGAGGCGCCCCAAGCCCAGCAGAAATGAGCTCCTGTCCTCTGAGCGGCCGGTCCCCACGTCTCACGGCCGGGGAGGATGGGGCTGCGGGCTGGGTCGTGGGTGTGAGGCACCGGGCAAAAAAGCAACGGTGGGGACCATGTCTCGCCCCCTCCCAGCCCTCCTATCGACCGCCTCTCCTCTGCCCGTCACTCTGACAGCGCGCGGTGCAGGACGTACGCGAGGACGCAGCCCAGCAGTGCGGTCCTGAGGCCGACGGGCAAACGCAGCCCGGCCCGGAGCAGGGAACTCACCGCCTGCCCCAGCCCTCCCTGCAACGCCAAGAGGGCAAAGTCCACTTTCTCGTACACGAAAAGCATGCCAAAAAAGAGATTATTTAACATCATGGCCTCAGACCCTGAAGTGAACACTGTGATGTATGACTGCACAGCATCTCGCGTTCTGCATGTCTCATACCTAAACAGGACACACCTGAGCCTCCATCCACCCCCACAGCGGGGGCCGGGGAGATGCTCACCCCTCCTCCGCAGCGTCGGGTGCGGGATGAGGTGACTCATCCACCAGTGCCTGTTTCTCTCTGTCACAGAGAAAACTCTGCCCATAAGGCAATGGCAGGAGCCGTCTCCGTACCGCCGCAGCCAGGGCAGCTCCTGTGGTCGGGGACGGCGATGGCCACCCCGCACCAGTGCCCCTCCCCATTGCCGATGCAGCTAAAACTGCCTCTGCCCGGCAGAGCCGACGCGTTGGGAGCGGGACGGGGAGAGGTGTGGGTGAGCTGCACGGGCCCCAGGCATCACCCAGGGCAGGGACGCGGTGCCCTGGCTTGAGGATCCCGTTGGACACCCACCCATGGGTGCAGCCCCGATTTACATGCGCCGGCCCTCCCCAGCCACGTCCCCATCGCCATCTCAGCGGAGCCCCACCAGAGCCTTCTGGCAACAGCTCATCCCCCAAGACTCAAGCGCTGCCCCTCCATTTGGAGGGACGTCCCCGCTGCCCAGCCGGTCCTGTCCCCACCTCCAACAGTGGCTCAGTTTCATCCACCTTTTGTTGTCTCATGTTTAAGACGACAATTGACTCCTGTCCCCTTGCCACAGCAGCCGCCCCAGCATCCTGCCTCCCACAGCCCCCTCCCACAGCCAGGGTGGCCCAGCGGGGACAGCCAGCTGCCCGGGGACACCGGCAGGACTTGCCCTGCAGCAGCGGAGCCCAACTGCAGCACAGCCCCTGCCGGGAGCTGGCCCTGCACCGAGCCCCCGCTGGAGACACGGCAGATGCCAGAGCGCGCTGGTGGGAGAGGAGGTGCTCTGGGGCTCTGGAGAGGTCACCCCAATGGTGGCACCTACCAACACCACAACACATCAGCCTGTGCCTGCTCCCACTGGGACCGGCTCTCAGGGGACACCTCTCGTCCCTCAACACCGCTCAACCACATCTCCCACTGAAAGGTGCTTTGCCAGCCCCGGGTGCGTTTAACTTTGCTGTTGGCAAGGGACAGAGGTTTACCTTGAAAGACTCCAGAAAGCCTCCGTGACCCCCGTTCTCCAGCTTGTCCTCCTCGGGCCCCAGCCCCAGCATGGTCTGCGTGTGCCCGTGGAGCTCATCGTGAAGGTTGTCCAACAAGGCAGCGCGCGTCCGGTCCTGCGGGAGTGAGAACGGGCTCAGCCGGAGACCCCGAGGGAGGGGGCGGCGGTGCCAACCCATGGGACAGCCAGCACATCCCCCCGCCGAGGGCACAGCGGCCTCAGGGGACCCCGTGGCCACCAAGTGCGCTGAGACACGTGCGCGCTCTGACCACTCATCCCTGCGAGCGCTGACCCAGCTCGGCCGGGGAAACGCGGCTCCGAGGAGGAATGCACAGAGCCCCCCGCGCCTGCGGCGGCGCCGGGCAGCGTTACCTCCAGCTTTGCAAACTTGTCGGACTTGCAGCAGGCGTTCTCGGCGTTGATGAGCTTGGTGAGCAGGAACTCCCGGAACTCGGGGCCCTGCGGGGAGAGAGGCACGGTGGAAAACACCGGCGAAAAACTGCGTATCTCTGGTACCAGAGCTGCACCCACCCAAAACCCGAGCTCACAGCCCCCTGCAGCCCCCCCAGCTGAGGCAGCATTGGTGGGAAGCCCCAGAGGAGCCCGCGTGCCCTCCTGCACTGCCGTCACCCCCGCACTGACATGGGTGCCCCGGCAGCTGCCGCCTTGCACGGGTCACGCTGTGCGACGGCCCACGGCCTCCCACCCCCCACAGACCCCACGGGCCCCACTACAAATCCAAATAAATGCATATAAAGTGCAGAAGTCGCACTTCCCCTAAGCAGGCGTGCTTGGAAACATCTCAGACATACACATCTACTTTTTTTATGGGCTGGAACACGCTTCCCGTCCCAACTCTCACCTTCTGGAACACCGGTGGGCTCGGCAGGGGCGGCCCGAAGGAGGGGACGTCTTCCCGCGCCGCCACGGACACCTGCGGAGCGAAGGGAACCGTCATCCCGTGGGTGCAGCGGGGCAGCCCCCAGCGCAGAGATGTCCCTCCGAGGTGCATCAGTCGCCGCTCCTGCTCTCACCACAGGGTTAACCCCACACAGCTTTTTACGCTTATTTCCTGCGCGCTCTGTTTTCATTTGGGGCTGTACGCAATGTGCTTTTTGTTTGAAAAATGATGTCTTACTGGATCCCCTTCAGAGAAAACCGAGGGAGAATGGGGTTTGTGCTACCTACACTTGAGCGATGTGTTAGACGGGTATGAGCTGTTCTGGGGCTTATTCAAATACCGAGTAGCGTCAAAAATCTTTAGTAAACGAGCGTGCTGTTATAAATGCACATATTTTAGCTACATATGTATGTATACACACACGCTATGTAATAGTGCATACATAAATATGTGTGTGTGTGTGTATATATACACATATGTATGTTTAACATCCACACAGCTCTTCCATTAGGCGTAACACTGGTCGTATCACCGAGCGCAGGGGCAGGGCAGCCGCTGGGCAGCCGCCTCCAGACCTCGGCCTGAGACGCCGAAGCAAAAATCAGCACGTGCGAGTCGCAATCGCCCTCACCTTGTACGCCGTGTTGTCTGCCTCGGGGTTTTCCACCTGCACGACAATGTAGGCGTGCAAGAAATTGGAGGCAATCATGTCTGGGACAAACGGCGTGTTCTCCTCTTGGAAGATAATTGCCACAATGTCATTGCCAATGTGCCTCTTCCTCTGGAGCTGAGCGCAAAGGGAGAACACTCGGTCGGTAAAGCCAGGCGGCTCTGCTCCCGCGGGAGCAACATCAGCCCCGGGCACACCGGCTGCCACGCGCCGGGGAGCCCACGCGGCTGCTGCCCGTGCCGCCGCCACCAGCCCAGGATGCCACAGTGCTGGGGCTCGGCAGCCGGCGGTGCGGGGCTCGGCAGCGCCAGCGCATCCCAGCTCAGACACTCCTGCGCAAGGAAGCTCATCTCTCTTACTTGTTGTGTGTCTCCTTCGGTAAAAGGCAGCTTTGTGGAGACGTGAAACATTATCTCCCTGTCCCTGAACACCGTGTACACAGACTCTGCTCCCGTCTGCCCGTGGCTGACATCCAGACCTCCTCGAAAACTGGAGACGAAGGGAAAGGCGGGGAGAAACGAAAAAATATTAATTGAAAGCATAGCAGAGACCGCCGGCGGCTGCCAGGGGACAGGGTGATAGCACAGCCCAGCTCATTTATCTTCATCTAGCAGCGAGCAAATGGGAAAGAACAAACCGTGCGTCACGTACTGTAACCAAGCATCGCCATCACCCGACTGAAACTCAGGGTGCGCGGCAGAGCAGTGCCGTCGGCCGGGGCCGACCGCAGCCGCGGGTGCCAGCTATGGGACCGGCGGTGCTGAGCACTGCCGCGGGGGGTGCCCACGCCTGCCAGCCCCCCGCCCTCGCCAGCAGCAGGGGGTCTCTGCCTGCACTGCGGCTCAGCCCACAGCACCGGACAGGGCATGTTTTCATACAGGATCCTTCCATCTACAGCTGAATATAGTCAGGTTTTCTCACAACCTCAAAATTGCAGGAGAGGAAGTTTTTCTCTCTTGGCCGCTCCAATTTTTTTTTTTCGGAAAACTCCCCCAGCTTAGAAAAACAAGCCAAAGCTATATTTGCTTCTGCTCTGTACAGCCCGCTCATGAGATGACTTCTGTTCTCGCACATCAGTTATTTTTACGTATGACACGGTCTCTCTTTAAATGTATTTGTAAAATCATTCTTTTTATTTAACTTACCCTTTGAAGTCCTGGAGCGTTATGGTGTCTCCCAGAAAACTCAAGAAGTTCTTGAAGGCAGTGCTCTCTTCGTTATTGCCGAACAACTCCTCCTCTTGGGTCTACAAAACACAGGGCACATCTCTGCGAGCCCCAGCCCTGCCTGTCTCCAGCAGCCGGCCCACCCGGGCGGCGCAGCCCGTGCCACCGCCGGCTCCTGGGGCAGGAAGGAGGGTCTGGCCGTGGCTCTGCCACCACAGTGTCGGTCTGACAGAGCCGCGGAGGCCCCCACGCTGCCTGAGCCGAGCATCACCAAAACCACCGTCCCCAGTGGCCGCCACACACCAGGACAGCCCTGCGCCCTCGGGGACCCCCCAGCGCCGCTCCTCTGTCACGCTATGGGTGCTACGGACACAACGACCATGGACACCACCAATGTGAAAGGTCCCTTCGAAATGCGCCTTCTGCTCATCTCCCTTCTCTGAGCATCTTCTTAAATTCAAACATCGCTGTCACCAAAATTGCCACAGCAGCAGGGAAAGGAACCTGAAAGCAGCCCCGGCTCTGATGGAGATTCCCGCTCCTGCCCCCTCTCCTGCCACCTCCTGCTCCCGTGCACGCCGTCCCCAGGGCCACGACCAGCACCTCGTCCCACAGTGCCACACACGGCCGCAGGCTGCTCGGCACCTGCGCTCCCCAGCTGGCGCCACCGCGCTCCCCACCGGCCCCGGCCCACCGCCCGCTCAGCCAGCGCGGCCCCCGAAGGCAAAGGTGCTGAGAGCCGCTCCTGACCAACAGCGAGGACCTCGGGGTAACGTACAGGAAGTACCAAAGCGCCAGTGAACCCTTCATTGGAAAATCCAAGTCTTAATCATCCCTCTTGTGCTATATTTCAAAACGAGACCTTAATTATGGTCTTGCACGAGTTACTCCATCCAAAATAAAATGCAATACATAAAGATAATTAGAGTGCCTGTCAGAATAATCTTTGGCGAGTTATAAGACCCGCTGCCTCTGCGCTCCCCATCCAGAGTCCCTCGGCTAATGACAGCATTTTCAGCAGACACACGTCTTCATAGCCCACAGTCCTCCAAGACAAATGTAACTGTTTCACTGTCTAAACATATATCTGATTAAAATACCACGCCTGCTAAAATCCATTTTCACATCCACTTTTCCCTACAGCAGCTCGTGGGCTGATTTCCAGACTGAATTTTTTCAGTCACATCATTCTTTAATGAGCTGGGGAAACATCCAAGCAATAAGAAATGCATTATTAGTGAGGACACCCAGTAACACAACGTGTTGCACGTGACAGAATTAACTGCAGGGCCAAATTTTGGCTTCAGGGGTCCCACACTTGGGCAACGCGGAGCTCCAGCAAGCGGGGACGTGCTGCGGGAGAACGGCACGGGCATTACTCACCTGCCTGAACTTCTGGTAGATCACACCGAACTTGAACGTGTTGTTGACCTCATGTTCATCATAAGACACTATCATCTGGGAAGCCTGCAGCACAGCAAAATATGAACGATTTCACTCAGCACTTCAAAACGCGATGTCCAGAAGAGCAAACCCCGCTCGGCACATGCTGCTGGCCGGGCTCACAGCTCCGCTCAGCGCACTCGCCATTGCCCGCCGGCCGCAGTACGGCTCCTCGTGGCAGGCAGCGGGGTACAGCAATGGCCCAGCAGTGCCTGAGGGAGCGGGAAGGGGTCCAACAGCCAAATTTCCCCATAATTAGGCCAAAAGTTTCCAACAGTGGCCCCAGTTTTGGTTATCAACATCCCTGCAGCCTCTGCCGCCAACAGTCCCCCAGGATGCCCATGGGCTTAAGGTGGGCACGAGCTGCGGCCCCGCTGTCCAGGCAAGGCACAGGGTGCGGGGAGCAGGTTTTCTGGGGGACATTTGGGGCCCTTTGGGTGGAAATATGGGCAGTTCCTGCAGAGCCCCAGCTCCACGGTCCCAGTCCTGCTCTGCAGGGACCGAGTCAGAGACACTTTTCTTCCCCAACTGCGCATCAGCTTTTGTTGAACTTCCAGATAAGGGTTTGATATCAACACCAATAATGACAATGGATGAACAACATTGGTTTGACCTTGGCTACATCAAAGGGTGCTGAAACTGCCTCATAACTTAGTGCTGTGCCTGCCACGGGAAAGGTCTTGCACATAAAAGGTACTTGAAAATGATGGATTTGCTTTGTAGCTTCCCAGGAGCAGGTCTCTATGGCAGCACAAGAGCACACAGGAGGAAAAGCGATCCTAGAGTGGGCAACGAGTCAGTCCTGGTATGTCACCAGTGGGGACTGCCACTCTGTCCCCCACAGTGACCCACCTGCCTCTGCATCTCTTCCTGCAGGACTTCTCATGCACCAGCTCAACCCATCTCACCGGGTTTCAAGCAAGCCTTAAGGCATCAAACCAAGATCCAGGTTGGTCTTATACCTCACAGACAGCCACCTTTCCCTCCTTCCCCATGAGCCAAGGGCAGATCAATACTAAAGTGCCATCAACCCTTGGTGGCCATTCGACAGGAGGAGACAGTGGCATGCACACACCATCAGAAGACCTGCTGCCCAGACGCACGCACGGCCCACCACCACTGCACTGCTCACATCCCCTTTGCAGCCGGGTACAAAGGTAGAGAGCTAGAAGGATGCAGTACAAATATCCAACCTCTGTGTCAAAGTAGCCATTGGATCTTGGAGAAAAGGGGAGAGTTAACCCTATCCGACCTCCTCTGCTGAATACATGACCGACTTGGGGTAGGTTACCTCACCTTGGGGTACAGAACCGGGTTAAACTTCAGCCCAGAGGCGTCGTCGCAGAAGGCCTGTGGGCAAGGGGAAAGGGCAGTCAGTGCCGCGTCCCTGGGCGTGCGCAACAGACGCCCCTGTCCTGCGGAAACTCCCCGGCAAGGCTGTGAATATATCATAAAGGAGCCAAATCCAGCAACTCCCCTTCTCGCATCCTCTCATTGGGATGCCCCATGGCCTGGCTGGTACCCGACTGAGGATGCAGCGAGACAAGTCCCAGGTCTCTCCATGGGCCAAAGGTGCTGCCACTTCCTCATCTCTTCCCCCAGATAGCAACCAGTGACCTGACCAGGACCAGCAGGAAACCAACAGCGGTGCCAGTGCATACACAACCCACCGAGTGCCCCTGGACCCCAGAGCCCAGACACCAGTGCCCAACGCTGCCCAATGCTGCCCAATGCCACCCAACACCACCCAACATCACCCAACGCTGCCAACACTGCCCAATGCTGCCCAATGTCATCCAACACCACCCAACACTGCCAATGCTGCCCAACACCACCCAACACCACCCAACACTGCCAACACCGCCCAACACTGCCCAAGGCGCCAGGCGCAGTGGCGCAGGCTTTGCTGCAGGTATCCCAGCGCAGCCCGGCATTTCACCTTTGCAATCTGGGGGATACTAGGGAGCTTGCTAAATCCTGCCAGGGGGATCCTTTCATGCAACGTCTTCACTTTGGACCTAGCAAAGAAAAAGCAATGAGCAGATATCAGCAGAGTATCTGAGGCAAAGAGACGCTGGCTGCAGCCCCGCCGCTCGCCAGCCCCGTGGCACGCACGCAGCGATGCTCCGCCGGCTGCTGGGAAACAACGTTCTGCAGAATTTGTTGGGCCTGGTTAGTAAGCAAAGGCTCATTTTTTCTTCTCAACTCTGCAGCTCTTAAAATATTCATAGTTTGGAGAGAAATGACACAATGGTTCAGACACGCTGCGTCTTGTCAGCTTACAGCGGGATGGCGATAGATGTGACTGGTATTATCCCATGTCACGGGGCGGTTTACACTCAGTTTCAGTGGGTTTAGCAACAGATCAAAGTCTCCTCTTCATTAGCGGGGGTCAGGCAGTCCCAGTGCAGCAACAGTAAAAGGATGCTGCTGCTGCTTCCCATCCCACCCCGAGCCTCTCCGTGTGCCACAGCCCGCGTGCTGCCAGCCCGGCGCTAGCATTTACAGTGGAAACGAAACAAGGGACTCCCAAAGAGAAAATATTTTGTTAAACAAAGCTTTTTTTTCCATACCTGAGTATAATCCTTAAATATTCCGTGCCATCTGCCTCCTCACACTTAATAGAAAGGATCAGATTTCCCAGGCTGCTGGCTGTACAATAAAAATTTAAATGATCCTAAAAATAGAAAAAAAAAGCGTGTTAGCAGCGGGGGCGGCAGCTCGCGGATGGCAAGGACGCTGCCCCGCGCCCCGGCCGGGAGCAGAGGACTCACCTGCCACCCCGACACCCTCCCGCCCCTCGGGGGGACACACTCGCACCCCCTCCTCGCGGGCAGGGCTTTAATCCCTCTGCCCGTGGACTTTAGCACTCTGCTCTCAGCTTTGTTCAGAGGGAGAGAGGATTACAGCACTGTGCGCGAGGCGGGGGCAGGCGGCTGCTGCGCCGCGTCCCCCGAGTCCGGCCGAGCCCCGGGTCCCCGCGGACAGGGCAGGCTCAGAGCCAGCGTGCCCACGCGCTGTCCCGCGGGCAAAGGCTCTGTGCATGGCCATCCCTGCCACGGCTGGTCACCCGCCGGTCCCCTCCTCTCCTTCCAAAGAGGCGAGTTGCAAAATTTGCCCATTTTGCTCCCAATTTTAGAATTTCTTTTTTTTCATGGGGGGCGTGCAATTTTTCCGCCAACGGCCCGTCTCCGGCGGTGGGGACACCCACCTTCCCCAGGAAATGTTTCCTGTAGGCTCTGGCCTCTCCTTTGCACTCCAGCTTGTAGCCGTAGGTGCTGGGGCTGAGGTTCTCCTCCTCCTCCTCGCAGATGCTGCTGTCGGACGAGGTGGGTGTGCCAAGGTTCTCCGGGTCTTCGATCCAGTATCCCCCGAACTGGGGCAGGATGATCAGCGGGTACGGGCTGCCCTTCTCTAGGATCTGGGGGGGACACGCGCCCGCGAGGGGTCAGGCAGGACTGGGGTGTGGATGTGGGGTGCGGGGGCTTGTCACCCTGTCCCCTGCCCCCCGGCTGCCCCCTCCCGCCGCAGCCCCCAGCCCCGGCAGTGCGGGGAGCAAATCCAGCCCCCCTCTGAAACCTCCCTCTCCTAGAAGAGGGCACGTGCGACCGAGGAAAAGCAGTGGCCGCAGAGGTGGGGAGGGGGAACGTGCTTTGTGCGCCCCCCCCTCAGAAACAGGATCTCCGCCAATTCCCGTTATCAGCAGTTTTGGGAAGGCGTTCGCCAGAAGGCGTTCAGGGTGGCTCAGGGCACCCACCTCGTCGATGCTGGGGTACGGGATGTAGTCTTCCTGGAAAAAAGGAATCGAGACACCACGTATGACCATCTGTTCCGCACCAGCTGTCCCTTAAAACCACAGCCTTGCACATCCAACCCGGGGAGCGCTCCCAGACGCCCGCTGCGCTGGTCCCCCCCATCCTCCCGCCCTGCACTGAGCGCCCGGCGCTGACAGGGAGCGATGCTCGTGTCGGGTGAGGCCGCCGTGTGCGGCGATGGGCACAAACCCCGGGAGCGGTGCCACCGCGCTGCCCGGGGACACGGCCCGGGGACCCCTCCCCGCTCGGGGTCCGCAGGAAAGCACTGCAGCAGGACAAGTCCTTTGCCAAAGGGGTCTCCGGAACGGGTGTAAGCTTCTCAGCTCTGCGGCAGAACCCGACCGTTCTACGCAGCTCCCCGCTGAAATACACACGTTTGGACATAAAGCTGGATTAGGGATTTACAGGCACCACTCTCCCATCTTTGCAATTCAATCAGCGCCTTCACTTTAGATAACATTTAAATCCTTTTTAGTCCTTTGAGTGACTGTCTTTGCCTATACACATTAAAGCCCCGAGATAAGTGGGGGGGGACGCTTGACGAAATCCACACAAGAAAAAAAATTCAACCAACCTTATGTTTTTGGCTTCCAGTCCTCTGTTCTTCAAGTTTTGGTGCCTGTTTGGAACAAAAAGAATACACTGAATAATTAAGGTGTTTTCAACAACACAGATAAAACCACGGGGGTATTTTGCTACATGGAAACCACTCAGACACAAGCAGCATGAAGAGGGGAGTTCTGCCCGGGATGCGCGGGGCAGAGCTGCCGGCGTGCCAGGACAGACCCCATGTCATGGTTTGAGCTGGGCGAAACACAGCCAATTTGCGGCTAACACAGCGAACATGGGTGACGGGGATGTGGCAGGACAAGACCTGGGACACAGCGACACCGCACTGAAAATGCCTAAATGCGCAGCAGGGACTATCATTTCCCAGGTGCTGGCATAGCACCAAACACAAACCGCCCCGTATCGCACTCCAGCTTCACCTTAATTTCTCCAGGACGGACCCCTAACGGAGACCCCCGCCCTGCCCTCCTGCGCAGTGGGGACCGCAGCCCCGGTGTGTGGCGCGGTGACGGCCCCGGCTGCCTGGCAGCGCCAGGGACAGCTCCGGGACGGCAAACCCTGCGCGCACCACCCGTGCCGCGGGGATAAGGGACGTGCCAGGGGACACCCTGGTCCCCGACCCTCCTCCTCGGGCAGATCCTGCTGTGTTTTAGTGTGGGACAAGGGGATACCTCGCCCTGCCCCAAGGGCTACTGAGACAGCGCTGGGCGCAGCCGTGCTCTGTACCAGAGCCCACCGTGGGCAAAGACGGGCAGCAGTGCGCTGCGCTGCCTTTACCCGGGAGCACCGAGACCGCATCTCAGAGCGTCTGCCCCTAAACCTCCTTTTGCGAAACGGCTCGGGGCGATGTGGAATAACCTCGGAGGAAGACGCTGCCGAAACCACTGCTCTCCCCCGGCACGCTGGGGCGTTTCGCACGGGGAAGTGCCCGCCGTGCCCCCTCTCAGCAGCGCTCACGGCGCTGGGGGCTTCGGCAGCAATTCAAAACCTGTTACGGTCGTACAAGGCCTCCCGGCACATTCCATGTAGGAGGTGCTGTGGGATCTCTGCCCTGCAGCCTCTGCCGGGTGGGGAAGGTCCCGTGTCACTGGCATGCACGCTGCTGCTCACCTGCATTTTCTCCAGCATTTCGAAGAATTCCGCAGACTGAAAAAGAAAAGAAGGAAATCTCCTGTTAAAGGAGACACGAGGCGAGCCAGCCCAAGCCACATCAAGGCAGGGACACCGCACCCCCCACCCTGTACGGGGCACTCTGGCTCTGGCCCTCACCAGGAGTGGGAAGAAGAGACCCTGTCCATAAGTGCTGCGCCGCAGTGCCCCGGCAGGAGGGGGTCTGCGCACACAAACAGCGGCAACAAACCTTCCCCTGGAAACGAAACAGGCCCAGACTGGTCAATCCAAAAACCCCAATAAATACTGCAGCAAGTGAGACTCCTACAGCAGCCCCCGCCGTGTCCCTTACCCTGCACGGCACAAGCTCCGGGCTCTGCGTCTCACCGGCCGCAGGAACGCCGGCAATGCCTCCGCGGGCAGCGCTGGGCTGCCCCGTGCAGGGTTAACAGCCAAACCAACTAAAGGGATTAGCGAGCCCCGGGCTGGGATTAAAACCCCCGTGTGGCTCCTCCGGCGAGCGGCCGGACCCTGCAGCCAGGGAGCTCATCCTGCGCCCCCCCGGCACCCGCTGCCTCGCTCCGCAGCCCGGTCAGCCCCCCACGCCGCTGCAGCGCACGCGGGACACACGGGGCACGCGGCTGCTGCGCCTTTGGGAACGCTTTGGGACAGGAACCCAACCGGCACAGGCACAGCCCCACCAGCACGCTCCAGTGCTCCGCCAGCATGCACCAGCCTCCCGGCGCGCCGGGTACCTGCCGGGTCACCCCTTCGGTCAGCAACCACCGAACCTCCGCGGGAGTATCCTGATCCCTCGTCCGGCTTTTCCTGCTCTCAAGCACACACAAATAAACTATCCAGCCAAACTACCGCTGTAAACGTTGGGACACTCCCAGTAAGTGCATGTCATGGTTTCAGCCTGGATAGAGTTAGCTTTTTTATTAGCAGCTGGTACAGCGCTGTGGTTTGGATTTGGGATGAGAAATACTTTTGATAGCGCAGTGATGGTTTTGGTTGCTGCTGCGCTCTCAAGACCTTTTCTGCTCCTCACCCTGTGCCGCCAGCGATGGGCTGGGGGGGGGGGCACAAAGCTGGGAGGGGACACAGCCGGGACAGCCGACCCAAACTGACCATGGGGATATCCCATGGCATGTGACGCTGTGCTCAGTATATAAAGGTGGGGAAGAAGACGGAAGGGGGGGATGTTTGGAGTGACGGCGTTTGTCTTCCCAAGTCACCGTTATGTGTGATGGCGCCCGGCTGTCCTGGGGATGCCGCGGGGGGCAGGGAATGAATTCCTTGCTTTGCTTCACTTGTGCGCGCGGCTTTTGCTCTACCTATTAAACTGTCTTTATCTCAACTCATGAGTTTTCTCACTTTTACTCTTCTGATTCTCTCCCCCATCGCAACTGGGGGGAGCGAGCGAGCGGCTGCGTGGTCCTGGTTGTCACCTGGGGTTAAACCATGACAATTAGTAAATGGCTTTTCTGGAGACACGAAGCAGCATCCCTGTCCCTCCTCTCCCCCATCCTCTCCCCACCTCTCCTCTAACCCGTGTTTGCTCCCGGCCGCCCACCGCGCTCCAGCCGCAGCAGAAGAGCTCACGGCTCCTGCGGTCGCGGAGAGGCTGAGGCCACGGCAGACGCTGCCGGTCCGGGAGGGAAAGCAGAAAGCGGGATCAGCAGCGCCGATGCTGCCGGCTATCAGAACCGGTTTGCAGAACAGGGATGCGAGATTTGGGGCAGAAGGGGTCAAGGTACCGAGGAGAAAGTCATGGGGAGGTGATTTTTGGTGAGTTCTTAGAATAGACTGAATTTTCTCAAAAGACAAAGAAGAGAGAAAAAAAAAACAGAGGAGGAGACAAAGAAATGAAAATCAAAGACGAAAGGAAAAACTCAGAGAGATTTTCTTTTAATAAATGTGGCGAGCAAAGGTTAGTTTTATGGCATGAGCAGCCCAGTGACTGCTCCCAGTTACACCAGCTGGGAGGGGGGAAAGACGCTGTCAACGCAGGCGGGGACTGCTGTGGCTCGGAAGCCGTGCTTCCAGCTTTAGACTATGCCCCATTTTATCTACTGCACCTACAGCAGGAAAAATGAACCCCGGGCTCAGAAGAGATCCGTGCCCAAAGCTGGGAGCAGCTTAAAAAGGCTTTCCCATATTTTGAGCTTGGGTTAGGTCCCCTTTATCTTCAGGTCTTTGCGATGGACAAATGCTCTTTGAGTCAATTAAAACAGTTCGCAGGTCCCACTGGGCAGCAGCCAGAACCAGAGAAGCAAAGCGCACGGCAGCACTGGACCCACCTGCTCCGGCGAGCTCCAGCAGAGAACGCGTGCGGTATTTAGTACAGCAGACAGCAGTCTGTGCCCTTTAGGGATTTACGCATACTTGAGGCCAAGCTTTACGGGGCCACAAATATTTTGGTAATTATAGCCGAGACAATCACAGCTTTGTGCCGCCCGGCAGGAAGCAGTGTCACCTGCCGTGGGCCGAGCCGGCGGGAACGGTGCCCTCACCGCGCTTGGGTCGCCGAGACCGTCTGCTCCAAACCAAACCCGCATCTATCTGCTTCCCAAATGCAACCAAAGGCAGCACCGGCGCGGAGAGCCGTTCCCCCGCCACCTTCGGCAGGACAAACCTGTCGTAGCTCATCCTAACGACCTCAGAAATGCAAAATACTCGCCCCAAAATGGTATAGCTGCTATTCCTTTCCTGCTCACACTTCCTCACCCCTCGCCGCTGAGTGTGCCACACCGGCGGCATGAGAGGGGATGGTACAGTCGCATCCCAGCACTTCAGGGCAGAAAAGTACGGGAGTCCCCTCCATCATCAGCAGCAAGGCAGCGGGTCCGAAGGTGACCGGCGGGAGCACACGGTGTCCGTTCAGCCACCCCAACACCCCGGGGCGAGTTTAGGGAGATGGTACCCGCGGCCGAGCAGCGCCCAGAGAAGGAGCGGCCCGTAAGTGCCCACTCTGAAGGTTTCCTGAGAAATTAACACCCAGAAACAAAACCCTGCAGCGGGCAGGAGGTCCCAGGGATGGAGCGCAGTGGGGCAGAGCACCCCAGCACCCCTCGCCAGCGGCCCACCACCGGTCGCCCAGCACTCACCAGTAAGCCCCGTAAGAAATCCATCATCTTGGCGGCGTCCCCCCCCCGCAGCGGCGTGGCCATCCCACCCCAGCCCCGCCACCGCCCTTCGTTAATGTTTCTCCAAGGCCGGGGCACGGCGGGACTGCCGCTTTGTTATGCCAAGGGGTGGCACCCCGGGAGGCGAAGTGCCCCAAACAGGTTGGGCAGGAACCGGCTGAGGGACTGCCGCCAGGGCCGCCGTGCGCCGCCCCCGCGGGGGATGCAGGGACCCTCGGGGGGGATGCAGAGACCCTCGGGGGGGATGCACGACATCTCAGGGGGAGATGGAGGGCTCCGCAGGGGGGGATGCACAGCCACACGGGGGGATTCACGGGCCCTCAGGCCAGGGGGATTGAACAGCACCTCAGGGGGGATGCACAGCCCCACGGGGGATGCATGGATGCACAGAGGGATGCACAGCCCCACAGGGGGGATGCACAGCCCTGCAGGAGGGGATGCACAGACCCTCGGAGGGATGCATGGCCCCACAGGGGATGCACAGCATCTCAGGGAGGATGCATGGCCCCACGGGGGGATGCACGGCGCTGCAGGGGGGATGCATGGCCCCGTGGGGGGATGCACTGCACCCCTCGGGAGGGCACTCACATGCGAGAGCTGCAGCAGGAACCGGGCACCGGGCAGGAGACAGAAAATCCGACCTCTCCAGCTGGAAATCCATACACAGAAAAGAGCCGCAGCCCTTGCAAAGGAGCTGAACGAATCCCAACCTTAAAGCCTCTCAGAGTCAGCTCAGGACAACCCAACCTGCTGACCCGGGAGCTGCAGACTAGGCACAGCACCAACAGGACCTTCCTGTCCCAATAACACCGAGGGAGGAGGCAGGACATGACTGCTTCGGCCAAAGCACCAGCATGACTGTGCTGGAGCATGGGCAGCCCCAGCTGCCGGGGACTTGCTCCTGGCCCTGCTCCCACTGCCCGTACCTACCGCTCATCCCTCTCCGTGACACTAAGTCTTGCACAGATCTCTAGGAAGCACCTTAAACTCTACCAAGAGCGGGGCAGAGCAGGATGCGCACCAAGGACATCGACTAAATCCACTCATGCCCCACAGCATCTCACCGCAGGCTCGGCCACACCAGCACAGAGCCACTGCCCGGCATCCCCCGCGCTGACCGCAACAGTCAGGGGACCGAGCCGATGTCTCCAGAAGGACCAGGTCTCTGGCTCCCAACCACAAAGTCACGCCAGGTTTCCCTCCGTCAAGCTGATGGCTCCTTAATCCCTGACATCTCCCCTCCCCGGCATCTCCGGTTCCATCTCTTAAATGTCCGCAAATACACACCAGCCCCTGCCTTCCCAGAGCCGACGGCAGCTGAGACCAAAGCGGCAGTGGGGCCACAGGGAACCTCCAAACACGCAGACGCACAAACAAAACCCAGCGGCTCACGGACAGCCCCCAGCCTGAAGGATGTACTCCTGTTTGGCCCCTCTGAGGCTCCCTGTGCCCGGCAAAGCAGCGTCCAGGTAAGAAGCAGGAGCCTCCTCTGCCGCTCCCCGGCCGGGGCGCCAGCGCGGGCAGCCGTCACCGCAGCGGCTCTGCCATCGCCAGTGCCGTGAGGATGGAGGCAGGAAGGAGGGAGCACGTGCCGCAGGCTCCCAGCTCTGCCTCGCCTTTCCAAAAGGACAACCTGTACCATCTGCAAAAGATTCTGGAGCCCTTTAATCCTGCTGTAAAGCAGAACAAGTCAGTAATCGCCTTTTAATTGCTTTAATTACGTGACTATAAAAAGAAAGAACCAGCAGTGAAACCGGCGGGCTCCAGCCCTGCCCATGGAGGCCGGTCCCCCAGCGGGTCCTCAGCCAAAGCCATGGCCGGCCTCTGCCTCGAGACGGGCCGTGCGCCCTGCGACGCGAGAAGGAATGGCCGTCCTTGAGATGCGAGAGCAGACAGACATCAGCATTTGCCTTTGGGGAGCTCACACTGCCTGAGGCACACGGAGTAGCATCTACGCACTTGTCCCATGCCAGGCTTTCCAGGGCTTTCCGTGCCAAGCTTCCCATGCTGAGGGAAGCCTTGAGCTGAAGTTCAGACATCGGGGAAGAGCCTGAACCTGCCGCTGCCCCGCGTCGCCCGGCTCCAGCCGAGGAGCAGCTGTCCCCCCTGCCCGCGGCGTGCCGGGGGTCTGCCCCCACAACCCCTCCTGCAGCAGCACGCGGGCAGGAGCAGACCCCGGCATCGGGGGCCACCTCCACAGCCGCGCAGCCGGGCTCAGCCTGCTCGGCTCTCAGGCTCATTAAAAGGCAAAATTTCCATTTAAAATGTGAAGAGGGCAAAGGCAGAACCTCTCAGGACGCAGGTGCTGCTGTAAAGCCTGGGAGGGCAGGAGGGAGCACGGCAGCAGGACGAGCCCCAGGGACGCTGCGGGACTGCAGCGCTCGCGGTCACACGAAGTCCTGCCTGAACTCCAGCCAGGTGTTACCCAGCAATTCGCCACTCGTCTGCAAGGCACAATAAACTGCACTAACACCTCTTCCCCCTCCCCCCCCCCCCCGCAGGGGCAGGGCGGGCAGGCCGGGGCTGCAGAGGAGCCGCTTGTCCGGGACAGCCCACGCGAGAAACACGGACACCCGCTGCTTCCCCGGACGTGCACGCGCCGGTGGGCTCCGGGCGTCCCGCCGCGGGATGCAGCGACACCCCCGAGGTGAAACCCCTCCGAGCCCCCGGGAGGGCTGCTCATCCCCCAGCCCCATCCCGGGAAACTTCTTGTGCTCCGCGGCTGGTGAAGGGCGCGGGGGCTTTGGCTCCCCCTCCTCGGGCACCAGCAACGCTGCTGGCAGGGACTGGGAAGCACGCTCTGCTGCCGGCACGCTGCACGTCCCCAGGTACACCCCGCAGGCGGGATCCCCCTCTCCCCCATGTCCCACAGTGCCCCCAGGACAACGCCCCCGCTGCCGGTGGGCTCTCCCTGGAGATGCGTCCCCGCTCCCCCCATCGCTCCAGGCTTCAAACCCCTCCAGGACCTCCCCCTCCTCCAGGAGGTGCCACAGCTCACGTCACCAGTGAACTGTGCCAGCTCCCGCCTGCTTTGTGCGCCCGGGTCACACACAAAACCCTAAATAAGCCGAACTGTCAGAAGCTCCACTAATAAACTCCTCCGACTCAACACTCTCTTTCCAAACCCGCTTGCTCTTAACAACCGTTTAACCAGGTTCTCAACCGCCTCGTAATCTTCACGTTCATCTCATCTCCTCCAGCTTAATGAGTAATTTCCCGGGTGGCAGCACGTTGAGCACTCTGCGGCAACCCGGGGAGAAGAGCTACAACCGCCTTTGTCTGAAAACTCGGGTGTCACAGAAATTTCTTGGGTTACTCTGACAGAAGCGACTTTTGTTGAACCCATTTAACCAAATCTGCTCTGGAGCTTTGCCCCCGGTCGCTGCCCCAGCTCTCTGCATCGCCCTGCTCCGCACGGGGCTGCGTGCTCCCCGCTGGCTTGAGACTGTCCAAGCGAGACAACCCCAGGAGCTGTGGAGGTCTCAAGCAGGAGCAGCTCCCAAGCCTGGCCAGGTCGATCCCGACCTTCTCCTGTTGGGTTTGGGAAAACTGCAGGAGTGGCAGAGGCAGCCCGGCACGGGCAGAGAGCTGCGGGGAAGCATCGTGTCCCGCGACCCGCTGCCTCCCCCATGGCAAAAGGCAGCGGCCAAGCGGTCCCGGCAGGAGTGAGCGGTGGGTCGGACCCCGCCGGCAGCGCCCACCTGCCGGGGATGCGCCGTCTGCCTGGTGCTGGCAAGCAGCCGCCCGCCGCGGCGCCCCGGGAGGGTTATTAGAAGGATAACAGCTCTGGGATTCTGCACCCTGCTTGGCATCGCCGCTCGTGATTGCGTAACGTGAGCGGCAGTGCCGGATGGGGCCCGCCGGCACGCACGCCCGCTGCCGCCGATGGTGTCTGAACACGCTGCAGGCTGCGCTCCAGAAACCACCTACTGCTGCTCCCTCGGGAACAGCCCAAATCCGTACAGCCGCTGCGTTGGAAGTGCTGCTCCTCACCAGCTCCGGTTTCCAAAACCGGCACCTCGGCTGGACCGCGCGCCCACAGCCCGGCACGGCATCGCGCGGCACGGCATCGCCCGGCCGGCGCAGCGTCGCCCGCGCACTCACCTTCATGGTCGGTGGGGCGGTGAGGGGGGGGGACAGCGGCCGCTCCGGGACGGTCACATCCGCGCTGTTCAGCAGCTCCTGTTTCCTGGAAAACCAAACGCAGGCGTGTCAGCTTCCCCCGTGCCCTGAGCGGGAGCGCGAGGCGGGAGATAAGGGCTTATCTTCTTGGGCAAAGCCGCGGGCGCGCGGGCTGCCTGTGAAACAATGTCTTGGATCGGAGACAGAAACAGACAGCATAAAAAGATGATAAAAGTCATCTGTGGAGCCCCGTGCGGGCCAGGACCCCTCGCTGCACCGCCGCGTGCCCCGGCTCCATCCCCGGGAGCCCGACGGAGCCCGGCTGCGGGGTCGGGGTGCAGTGCTGGCGGTGCTGGGCTGTGCCGGACACGGAGCGGGGGCAGCAGGGATGGGTTTCTATGACAACTCATCCCCATGGTTTCCCTCCATCTGGCACCCTCTCCCTGGGCAGGATCCGTGGCCCGTCGGCCTCCCGGCAGGTCGGGATGGCGGAGGAGGTTTCTGGCTCGATGACGCTGGCGTAAAACCCAGGGACACCCCGGCAGGGGTTTGGCAGGGCCCGGCCAAGGGCACCTCCACCACGAGGCACCTGAGCGCTGAATTCGGAGGCAGCGAAAGGCGTTGCGAGGACACAGACCCCGGGGAAGTCGGGAGCAGCCCCCATGCCATGGACCGGCCACGAAAGCATCACACAGAAGCCCCCCAGCCTCGAAAAGGCACGGCCTCAGAGCCCCCCCGGCCCCCGATCATCTGATAAAAACACCCTGTCCCTCTCACGCCGGCGGCTCCCCAGGCAGCCAACCAAGCCGCCACTCGCCGCGGCACTGCCAGATGCTACTCTGGGAGTCAGAAAAGATGAGATTTAATTTAGTTTCTTCTCGTCCCTGCCAGGTTAGTCCTGCAGAAACTGGGCCAAAATGTCCAACTGTTTATCTCGCAGTAACGAGGTTTGGTTCCCATGGCAGCCCGCCCCGGGATGGCACGGCACGGCATGGCACGGCGCGGCATGGCACGCACAGCAGCTGGGCACCGATGCCCACCGGGGCCC
Organism: Vanellus vanellus; assembly: GCF_965231255.1. Taxonomy (NCBI): domain Eukaryota; kingdom Metazoa; phylum Chordata; class Aves; order Charadriiformes; family Charadriidae; genus Vanellus; species Vanellus vanellus. Next base: position 12,657,974 of record NC_138924.1, on the reverse strand, counting down.
CCTCCAAAACACGCAGCTCCTGCCGGAGGGTGCACACCCGACCCCCTGCAGCGCCTGCCCTCGCCGCCAGCCCCGCTGCCACCTGCCCTGCCGCCCATGCCGCGCTCCTCCGCCAGCCCCGGCTCTCAGACAGCGGGTGACAACCACACACTGGTCACGGGGAGGCACGGGTGCCTGCAGCCCCTCCTCGGCAGGGCTGTGCGCTCTAGGGGCGCAGCGGGGATGCTGGCGGGAGGCTGGCGGGATGCTGCGGGGATGCAGCGGGGATGCAGCGGGGATGCAGCGGGGATGCAGTGCGGGTGCTGCAGGGAGGTAGCAGGGATGCAGCTGGGAGGCAGCAGGGGTGCTGTGGGGATGCAGCGGGGGTGCAGTGGAGGTGCAGTGGGGATGCAGTGGGGGTGCAGCTGGGGTGCAGCACGGGTGCAGCAGGAGTGCAGTGGGGGAGCAGTGGGCACCGCAGACAAGTTTTCTACAAGACCATTGGAGCAACAGTGAGTGCAAAACCCCGCCGTCGCCTGCGTGAGCAACGGAGCGGCTGTTCGGCTTCATCCCTGCTACCGGGAGACTGGCGCGGAGCTGGAGAAGGGCTGACTCCTGCCCTTCCTGCACAACTGCTCCGGCTAACAGACTTGTGTTCCCCATGAAAGTGGACTCCATCTCTTGAAACACACATATTTATGTACATATACACACACACGTACGCATATAGATAAGCATTTAGGAGAAAGCCATCTGCATACCGGGGGTTGCAGGAGCCACTGCAGCCTCCCGCCCGGCCGCAGCCCCACGCTGCGGGATCCCAGCCTGCCCTTCGCCGCGCCACGGCCCGGACCGGGGATTTGGCATCTCTCCCTGTCGCTGCGGGACCGGCTTCACGGCAGAGCGGCGGAGAGCAGCCGGAGCCGGCAGCGCCTCGCAGCCCGCGTCCCCGCGGCACACACGGTTCGATGGGGGGGGGGGCGGCCAGCTGTCAGCCCGTGCTGTTAGCGCGCTGCACGCATGGAGACAGGAGAAGCGGGAGCCACAGCGCCGGCGACCAGGGGAAGGTAGGGACCAACAGGAGGCAGATCGATAGTTCTCATTAGTCAATGAGTGAGGAACAAGAATTAATGGACTTCGGCTGTAGCCAGGAGAACACGGGCTGTATGTCAGGGGAAATTCAGGGCTGGAGTTCAAGCCCATAAATCTGTCCCGGTGGCATAAGACCAGCCCAGGCAGGGCACGGGGGGATCAGTATGATGTGCCGCGATACACCGCCACGCCGGGCAGCGCCACAGCCGAGACTGGCTGCCGGCACGTGGGGACCTGGCTCACGGACCCCGGGGACCCAGTGGGCCAAATCCTCTGGCACTGGTAACGATTGCTGGCGTGCGGGCAGCGGAGCCCCGCCGTCACGGCTCTCCGCCCCTGGACTCGGCAAATGCTGCCGGGTGCCTCCCGAGGCACGGGCAGCGCGGGCAGGAGGAAGGCAGGCTCCTTGGGCTCCGGGCTGCAAGGCGACGGAGCGGGAGGAGCGGGGCGGAAAGCTGCCCCACGGCTGCGAGGGGCGAAGGCGAAGCGGGACCAGCAGCACCCGTCCCCGACCCCGTCACAGCCGCACCGGGCTGTGCCAGCAACGCGACCACAGCCAGAGTCACTGGGGGAAACACCCAGCGGTTTCTGTCCGAACACGAATCCAGACCAAAGACTGACATTTTACATTACATTAAAACAATATATGTATTTTTTTCTTTGCCTTTTTCAAATTAGAGCAGGTCAAATTTGCCTTACATTATGACATCCCATTTAAGCTCTTGGTATCTTCCAGTTTTTCAACACAAGAAATGAATTAAAACTATGGGGGACTGTGTATGGGCAATCGCGGAACCCACGTCCTGCCCACCCTTATTGTTTATTGAGCTCCTTCCCTTTCTCCTCTCCACAAACTCACCGTGACTCTGCTGCTGAAAAAATGCCGAGGATGACAGATTTTTACTGTTTGCTCTTTGACTTTCTAGGACACTGAAGCACAGCCTGATCCGAGGCAAACCACTCATCCTTTGCTCTCCTCGCTTTGAACCCCGAGCTCTGCCTGACTGCACTAATCTGCGCAGTGGCCTCAAAGGCATAAAATATATCAGACTTCGCAAAGATTAAAGTTACAGGGATGCACACAAATAAATTGATTTGATCTGGGATTTGTAACAGGTTGCCATAGCATCATATTCTAAGTATTATAAAATCACTCACACAACTTAACAACATGTTCCTCTGTCACATGCTGATTGCTTCCTTGGGGCCAAACTGCTGGAACTGCTCCTGCAATTCCAGGGAGAGCAAAACAAACCCATTCACCAGCCACCGCTTGTAATTAGCCTCCGTGCACTGGAAATATGTTACGCTAAACTGCAACCGCTGACTGGGGATGATTCAGTCTGCCGTCAGCTACGGGGTCAAGGGCCATCAGCCTAATTCCCAAACAGTTTACCCTCACGGGATGATAAATGAATCATGAGGAAGATTAGCAGGTCTTTATCCGTGCACCAGCGCGCTCGCACGGAGAAGCAGCCCCTGGGGATCTCCCCGGAAGACGCCGGCAGAGCCAGCGGGCGCTCGCAGCAGCCCCAGGCCATGACCTGGTCCCCACCTGCACCGGGGGTGTGCAGAGCCCCAACCACAGCAAAGGTCCCCGGCGTTCACTCCGGCAAGGACCGGGGCTGGGGGACGCTGTGCAGCCCCACGCGGTGCCGGCATCCGGCTCCCACCCACAGCAGGGCCCCGGGAAGCCGCCCCGGGACATCCATCCCCGCCGGGGGTCTCCCTGCGAGGCCAGAGACCGGACGGACGGGGGATGCCGGTGGCCCGCAGCATGGCAGCATCGCTGCCTCCGCTGCACAGCTGGACGGACCCCCCTCGCCCCACGGCACGGCCCCCAGTGCGCCCTGCGCTCGCCTTCCCGAAAGGCTCCCGGCTCTGCCAGCGAGCCCCGCACCGCGATGGGGCCGCGCAAGAAGACAACATGTCACCTGCCCGAGCAGCCGAACCGCAGGCACAGCGACGCAGGAGGGCAATTAGGAAGCCAGGGAGAGGACGGGGTGGGGAAGGGCAGCAGGAACAGCGTGATGAGCTGAAGCCTGCCCTTGGCACGGCACGGCACGGCTCCAATAAATGGCCTCCGCGGTCACTCCCCACTCGCCTCTCCCGGCACCACGGCAGACGCACAGCTTGAGGACCGATAACGTAACCAAAGGTTACAGCGCCGCGCTCGCTCCCCACAGGCAGCACCCAGCGCCCGGCCCCGACGGCCCTGACGGCCCCGAGCCCCCCCTGCCACGGCCGGGCGCCAGCGCGGGGCCGGCGAGAGCATCCTCCGGAGCAGCACGGCCAGGCACCAGCCTTCCTGGAAGGCAATGTGGGCACCGATTTTGTGATTTTATGCCTACGTTTTTCTCATTAGGCAAATTAAGAGAGCAGGAAAAGAAAGAATTAGAATCCTACATACTTAGTAAATCTAATTAAGGAAATACCTTGATGCAGTTACACAGGCCCAACCGTGGGGTTCCCTACCGGAGACCGTGAGCTCGGCCCTGCTGTCCCGCCACGGTGCCGTGCTCCCCCCAGCGCCGGGGCTGCAGCCGTGGGGCAGTGCCGGGGGGGACCCCGCTGCCGCCAGCCCCCGCCAGGGAGGCACAGCCCATGCGGTCGGGGCTGCTCCCCCCGCTTCCCCCAAAGGGGGAGCAAATGGGGGTTCCCCCCACATTTTGAGCACACGGGCACTGGGTTTGTAACGCTGGCGCCTTCCCAACGCAGCGAGGGCAGGTGAAGTCTTTCCCTTTTCTTTAGAGTGTCCCTGATCGCATCCCGAAAGCGCCTCCAGATTCATATCCTGAATTTGGTAAATGCTGTCGACGTACTGAAATTCAGATTACATGTCCTGTTCGGCACAGGGCCAGGGCTGCCAGGACCCCCGGAGCCCCCCGAGCTCTCCCAGCCCAGCCCCTGTCCCCGGGCGCACGCTGTTCTCCTGCTTTCTCGCTCTAAAGCCTAATGAAAAACTTCTAATGCATCCCACCTTCTTGTTTCGTTCCTCTGATTTACCAGACGGGCTCCAAATTGACATAGTATGTTCATATAAATTACGCGTGGGAAGGGGAGATGTCAACATATTATCTGACACGGCAAAGCGTTCCGCACTAAGTGGTTAGCTCTACCTTTTGTTACGCTGTGTAAATTAAAGATGGAGCACTGCAGGTTACGTTTATGCCTACGCTTAATTCTGCAGATGAAACCTGGGCTAAAGAGGTGCGAAACTCTCGCAGCAACAAGTTCAGCCTGCCTGGATGCTGTATCCTTGAGAAGGGCAGCAAAGATTATCCTGTAAATTAACAGCCTCTATTTTTGGAGCCATCAATTTTTGTCCTTGATGGGCATCACCTTGCCAGCTGCTCCCTTTTCAGTTTATTTAATATTCAATGCCCAGTGTCGTAAGTTTTCGCAGGGGACTGTGCTTCCGTATTGCTTTTCATCCTCTCACTGCCCCGGGCTGAGCCCCCATCACGGGGCGGGTGGTGGGAGCAGAGCCCGGGCCGCTCACCCCCTCCGCGGGCGGCTCCTCTCCGTCCCCCCGGCTGCTGCGGCTCACGGCACGCGGCTGCGACCGAGCCCCCGACACCCCGGTGAGCCCCACACCGGGCACGGAGGTGGACAGAAGCCCTCAGCTGACTGCTCACAAGTTGCCAAAAAACAACCCAAATGTTTTTTGTTTTTTCGGTTGGTTGTTTTGTTTTTGTTTTTGTTTTTTTGCAACAGAGACAAGGTCACCGCGCTGAGATTCTGCACCTGGAAATCTGCAGCGAGTGCCTGAACGAGGCACCTTACTCTGCCTTTGAACAGCTCTCCATCCAATCCCGGGGGCTCCAGGCAGGCAAGATCTCGCTGCATCATCACTCATCCCGGGGAGGACGTCTGCAGAGGACACGCGCTGCCGCAGGGCTCCCACCGCCTTCAGCCAGCCCCGGCACCCCGCGGCCCCCCCGGCGCCGCCTTTCGCCCCGCGCCCCCCGCGCCGCCAAGCTGCTGGTGCTGTGGGGCTCCAAGCGGCGCAGGGCAGAGCCCCGCCGTGGGGCATCTTCCCCGATACACCCATTCGCCCGGTTACGTCCTGGGCTCGGGCTGGCCCTGCCCGGAAGCGTCACCCTCTTGTACTGAAGCCTGAGAGCGGGGAAAGAAAAAGCGCAGCATTTTCCGGTCTGGATTTCTTGCAATTACGTATTTGCAAATGGCCAGCCTGCACCCCTGTGCTCGCACGGCCGCCCCGACCGCACAGCTCCCGCAGGCGGGAAACAAAGCCCCGCTCAGAGCAAGGTGACATTTAACTGCCAGTGAGTTTAGCTGTAATTACTCCTCTGCACCAAGAACATTGTTGAGCACAGTTCGCAGCGTCCCGCGCTCGTGCGGGCCGTGCTGCCTGCGCTGCGTGTGTGGGTCACTGCTGCGCCACGCGGCGCCCGTCCTGCGCGGGGGGACGGCGAGGAGCCGGCTCCCGCTTTGCCTGCACCGCCCCAGGCACTGCGCTCCTTCCAGCCCGCCGAGGACCCCCCCGCGGTCTGGCTGGGAAAGTGGGGCTCGATACGCAAATAACGGTGGAAAGACGTTTCTATAATTTACAAATGTTGTTTGACCTCCCTTGCAGGAGCCAAGAGAAAGCGGTGCTTTCCCGCAGCATTTGGGTAAAGCAGCCAAAGCACTCACGGACCTTTCAAAACCAGAAGGCTCATCTGAGCCCGTTCCTGACACACACGCGCCAGCGAGCCTTGGGCAGCCGCTTCCGAGCTGATTCAATAATTCGCAAATTACAGAGAACAGCTCCCAGAAAGCAGCGTCTCCAACCGCAGGCAGAACCCACGCCGAAGGGCGCAGGGGCGCCGTCCCCGCCTGAGCCCCCGCACCAGGGACGGGAGGGGGAGCGGGAGGGGAGAGGCCCAAAACCTGCGGGATGCTTCTCTGGCGAACGTCCCACCGAAACAAACGGGGCTTAAAACTGACTTCAGCAGTACAAAGATCTCACTCCGTGGCCCCGGGAGACAGACTACCCACGAGCAGCCCTCGCTGAACTGAACAGCGAACTAACAGCAGCCATAAAAGACATTTGCCTTATTCCCAGTTGCCCACACCATAGCTGAGACCGATAAGCGACCAGAGGGGTGCGCCCACCCCGAGGCACCCACCCACCGGCCTCACCCCGCGAGAAGAGGGGCACCACAGCATCACCGGGCTCGCACCTGGGACAGTCAGGAAAACCCATCGTGATAAAAATACCCAGTTCTGAATCGCAGGTCTATGGAGGGGGACCGGCGCCGGGAGGAGCCCCGAGCCCATCGCGGCAGCGGCCCCCCCCCCCCAGGGCTGCTGGTGCGCGTTGCTGCTGCCCCCCTCCAGCTCACGCGCACGGGACAGGCGCGGGCAGAGGGACGGCGGGCGCAGGGAGCAGGGCACGCGTGGCCCCGGCTCCGCGAGGGGAGCTTGGGGAAGTCGATTCGTTGTGCTGCACTTTGCCGGGTTGCTAACGAGAAAGGGACACGGGCCACCAGGGACTCTGCAGCTGCCACCGATCCTGCCAGGCTTGCATATGGCTCATGTAAAGCAAAATTCAATTGCAAACGCAGAACAAAGACCGAATGTAGGAGGGAAAAAAAGAAAATAGGAGCAGGTGGAGGAACAGAGTCCCTTTTGACGATGCCGCTCGCAGCCCCTTCCTTTTCCTGCAGATTATGTCACTTTGATGGCCCTGGCAGCTTGCGTAAGACGAAGCAGCCACCGTAAAGCACTGCTTGAATTCTTGCAATCACTCCCATGAAGGCTCCTCAGTCCACAGCAGACAGGAAAAAACCCTCCTCAGGGTCTTGTTCTCCCCTTGAGATGGCTGCGTGACTCTCGTTGTCCTCAGTAAACCCCGCAGCAGCAACAACTACACCGAGAGGGTTTGTGCTCAACACAACAGTGGGGGAAAAAATGTTTTAAAAAACCCCCGACTCACACATCACCGGCCAGATCTCTGTGAGAGTTCAGAGCCAGATTTTTTCTCAGCCCTCAAGTGTCATGCTGAGCTCATTCACAGAAATCTGGTACCGAGGGGAAAGATGACTCTTTGGGAAACGTCTATCTCAGTGTGATTGGTAAAGCGCTCTCTTCTTTCCCTGCCGTGCTCTGAGGCACACGCGGGATGTCCGACGAGTTCCAGCAGGGATGATGTGCGGAGGAGCATTTGGGCCCCCGCCGGCGGCACGGACCTCCCCGGCACCGGGACGCTCCCCACACGCAGCACGTGAGAGCGGGAGAAGAGGCTCCAGACCATGGACCGCTCGGGGGCCCCAGCCACCCCCAAGCCAGCCAGCCCCTCCGAAACATGCCGACCCATAGCTGGAGCCCACGGCCCGTGGGCAGAGCCACGGCAGGGACAGGTATGGGCTAAACGAGCCAAAGCATAAGGGGCAACAGCAGGGACGGGAATGGCCGAGCCTGCCGGGGCACCCCAGTGCAGCCCCCGCAGCCCCTCCCAGCCGGGGCAGGGGAGGATGGGGGTCACAGCCGTGGCACGGCTCAGCTCAGGTGGGCATCCATCTCTGCTGTTTGCTCAGGACCATCAAGACCTGCAGGCTGGTTTATTCCAGCTGTCCAGCTTTGATGAGCCACCTAAAACCCCAGTAAAGGAGAAGAAAATATCCCAAAACAACAAGAGCAAGACATAAACTATACGGGAAGGCCACCGTAAAGCCATAAAAAGCATCACTAAAATCCTGCTCTCAAGGGCGCCTGTTGTCCAAGGCAAAGCACCTACGGCAGCAGCACCAAAAAACAGGGTACAGACCCTGAGACCCAAAACCGTGGGTGGAGGAAGTGCTAAAGCTTCATCCCCGATTGTCTCACTCTGATTTTTCAGGCTCGCAGACCGGGGGGAGGGGGGGGGGGCGGGCGAGGGGGAGGGGGATACTTTACAATAAGGTTTCCAAATAATCAATTCTTAATTCATATGGTTTTGGTACAAAATGACAAATTGAACCAAAAAAAAACCCCAAACCCCTCAATCCGCAGCAGTGCCCACGCCGCTTCCACCCCGAACCAGAGGTATGCACACCGCCGAGGTTCGGGTGCATATTTCTTACTATTTTTAACAGCAAAGTTGCCAGAGCAGCACAGCCCTGGAGGAGAGAGAACTCCCTGACCGAGGACGCGCGGCATAAATCAGAGCAGGGTAAACTCCCCTCAACGAGCCGGGGTGGGGGGGAGCAGAGCAGATGCCACAGCTAACACAATATCGCAAACGGGCTATTTCCTCCAAACCCAAAGTTGAACATAAAGTACGATCCGCGGCTTAGTCAATGAAAGATGAGACCATTCGTCAGCTGTTCCCCGGCGCAGGGACAGAGCTGTTGAGCCGAGTTGAAGCGGTGCCGCCGACGCGGCGAGACCACAGCGCTCCTTCTTGGGCTCCTCCGGCAGAAGGAGATGGGGTTCGGCTACCGCGTGCGCATCACCCGCTTCGGGGGCAGCGCTGCCATCCCCCCCCCCCCCCCTTCCCCCCACCAACAGCACCCCCACCCCCCCCCCAGGGAGGAGGAGCGGGGGGGGGGGACACAAACCTCTTCTCCTTGCTCTGCCTGCGGGACCTGTGCAGGAGCCCGATCAGCACCACGGCCGCCCGCATCCCCGCCCGCCGGGAATGCATCCTGTCGCTCGGTCGGGACATGGCAGCTATCGCTGTCGCCGATTCCGCTCCGGCCCTCGCCGGGGCGGTGGCGGGGGGGGAGCGCGCAGGGCGGCGCGGGCGCGGGCGCGGGCGCGTCCGCGCCCGCGCCCGCGCCCGCGCCGCCCTGCGCGCTCCCCCCCCCCCGCCGCGGCGATGGGGCTACGAGCCCCGCGGGAAGGGCGAGCGCTCGCCTCCCCCCTCCCCCGCAGCCCGGCGAGCGTGGGAAAGGAGGAGGGAGCGGCAGCGGGGGATGCTGCGGGACCGCCGCGCCCACGGCGGAGCGGTGGAAAAGTCCCGGAATGAGGGGGTCACGGAATCGCACAGCCAGGGAACCCTAGAAGCACGGGGTCACAGAACGGTGGGATCACAGAAGCACGGAACCCTAGAAGCACGGGATCACGGAATCTGAGACTCATGGAATCACACAATCACAGAACCCTATAATCATGGGATCCCAGAATCATGGAATCCCAGAATCCTAGAACCACAGAATCACGGAACCCTGGAATCATGGAATCACAGAATCATGGGATCACAGAATCCCAGAATCCAAGAATCATGGAATCACACAATTACAGAACCCTATAATCATGGGATCCCAGAATTATGGAATCCCAGAATCCTAGAACCACAGAATCACGGAACCCTGGAATCATGGAATCCCAGAATCAAGGGATCACAGAATCCCAGAATCCAAGAATCATGGAATCACACAATTATAGAACCCTAGAATCACAGAATCACAGAATCATGGAACCCCAGAATCCTAGAACCACAGAATCACGGAACCCTGGAATCATGGAATCCTAGAATCATGCAATCCCAGAGTCACGGAATCTCAGAACCATGGAATCCCAGAATCCAAGAATCATGGAATCACACAATCACAGAACCCTAGAACCACAGAATCCCAGAATCATGGGATCACAGAATCCAAGCAGCATAGAATCTTGGAGCCCTAGAATCCTAGAACCACAGAATGATATAATTACAGAATCATGCAATCATGGAATCACAGAATCCTAGAATCACAGAATCATGGAATCACAGTATCATGTAATCATAAAATGAGAATCCTAGAATCATGGCAACACAGAGTCATAGAATCAGAATCACAGAATCCTAGAATCACAGAGTCCTACATCACAGAATCATGGAATCCTAGAATCACACAATTCTAGAATCATGGAATCATAGAATCATAGAACCACCAAATCACAGAATCCCAGAATCCCAGGTTGGAAGGGACCTCAAGGATCATCTGGTCCAACCTTTATCAGCCAAAGCACAGTGCAGGCAAGATGGCCCGGCACACAACCTTACAAAAGGCCAGTGTTGGGGAATCCACCACTTCCCTGGGGAGATTATTCCAAAGGCTGATTGTTCTCACTGTGAAAATTTTTCCTCTTGTGTCCAACCGGAATCTCCCCTGGAATAACTTGTACCCATCACCCCTCGTCTTTTCCATGTAACTCCTTGTAAAAAGGGGGTCTCCATCGTCCTCATAGCCACCCTTTAAACACTGGAGCATGGTGGTCAGGTCTCGCCTGAGCCTTCTTTTCTCCAGGCTGAACAAACGCAGTTCTCTCAGCCTTCCCTCATACGGCCGGCTTCCCAGTCCTTGGACCATTTGATGGCCCTTCTCTAGACCCTCTCCAGCCCATCCACATCTGTTTTGTACAGCAGGAACCAAAAGTGACCACGGTATTCCAGATGTGGCCTGCCCAGTGCAGAGTAGCGTGGGATAATGACTTCTCTCTCTGCTGGGGATGCCCGTGGTGCCGCAGCTCAGCGTCCCGGCGGCGTGCTTTGCCGCAGCTGCACACCGTTCACTCCTACTGAGCTTTAAGATCTTAAGGTACACACACAGTATTGAAGCACAGAAGGGTCACGAGGAGGCTCAGGGGGTGGAATGAAGGCTGAATAGACTGGGATTTGAAATCCCTGTTTTCACAATTCCTGTGGGAGTCCAGGGGCGTGGAGTATGTGGATGGTGGAAACCCCTTGCAGCCTTGGGGGATGGACAACCTTTAAAGGTCCCTCCAACCCAAACCATTCTGTGACTCTGTGAAGATCATCAAGTCCAACCATAAACGTAATACTGCCAAGTCCCACTAAACCATGTCCCTGAGAGCCACATCTCCACGTCTTTTAAACACCTGCAGGGATGGCGCCTATGCTGAGGTTTCCGTGAAAACAGCCTTTGCCGTCATCCATACACCGCGTTCTTTAAAACCCCTTTAAAACATAAACCGAGGGAAGGACTCGTTCCTGCCTTAAAAATGTGTTCTTCTGCCCTTTTCCAGACATTAGCAGACCTTTCCCCTATGGGACGGCTCTGCACGGGGCCAAGCCGGGCGCCCGCTGTGCCTGTGCCGGGGCACACATCCCTCCCAACCGCAGAGCGGCACGGGGCCGGGGCTGGGAGCCGCGTGGCAGCATGAGCCCTCCGGCTCGCCTCTTACACGGGGGAGCTGGCACACAGCTTGTTCCAGGGAACATATATATATATATTTATTTTTTTTTTACTAAGTAAACTGTAAATGATCTACTTCACAACCTCAGCACCTTTCCCTGGAAGTCTCTGTTGCCATGGGGATAAAACACCCAGGTCTCTCTGACCCCCCCACCTCCCATCTCACCTTCTTCCTCTGCAAGTTTAATTTTCACAGGAATTAGACACAGGACTAACTACAGCATTTTGAGCGTGTTCTTCGCTAGAGGGATGAAAAGACGGTCCACACCATCGGCATGTGCAGCAACACGAAGGCGAAACTCCAGCCCCGCACAGGACTGAAACATCAGCATCTGCCCGGAACCCACCAGTGCTCCGCATCTTTGCAGCCGACCTCAGAGACGTCGCAATAATCCCACTGCAGCCTCTGGCCGAGCCCACGAACGCGTTCCCCGGCCGCGCTCCAGCCAGCCCGCCCTTAAAGCAGGGAGAGCACAACCTCCGGAGCCGCCAGCGGGTGCCGGACCCCCAGAGCGGCTGTTCGGCAAATTGCCATGGCCGAAGCTCAGGGCTTTTTGGGGGGACTCTGCCGCCAGCAGGCAGCCTGCTGGGGGGTACGCACGGGCTGCGGGGCTCACCCACCACAAGCATTCCCCCCCAGCAGGCCCTGGGGAAAGACGGGGAGAACGGCCCCCTGCTCCTCACCCACCGGGGAGGGGATCACGCAGGGTGCCACGGCCCCGGCAGCCTCGGCAGGCGGTGGAGCGTGAGCTGCCTGGAAAGCCCCTGGCCAGCCCGGTCAATCATTAACGACGCGTGGGGCTCTCCCGGCAAAGTCCGTAATAAATGTGTTTGCTCAGGAGCGAACAGCTCGCAAGGGCCACACAGCACATCTGGCACCGGGCGGCCGCCCTCGCTGCCACCCCCTGCCCTCCACCCCCTGCCCTCCACCCCCTGCCCACCACCCCCTGCCTGCCACCCCCTGCCTGCCACCCCCTGCCCGCCACGCTTAAGGTGACCGACATAACCTCAGCTCCGGCCTTTTCTATCGAAGTGTTTCAGCACAATCTCTAATCGGATGTCTTCTTTAAATTCAACAAAAAAAAAAAATCACCACTGTAATCTCTTTACGCATTCTACTGTAAGTCAGATAAAAATACGTGCAATGGTATTTTTGTCAACATGTCACATTAATTCACCCCAGAGGAACCCGACGGCAGCTCAGCCGTCACCACACCATCCACAGTGACCTGCGCAGCACACGTGTAGCTCTTCAAGATCTAAACTTAAACCCAAGATTGGTATTTTTGTATTTCAACCGATCTGGACGGGTCCCTGGGACGGCTGGAGCAGCAGAGGGTCTCACCAGCACAGTAACTGCAGCAGACGAGCGTCGAGGTCCCCACTGCCCCACCAGAAAAAGCCCAACCCATTCTCAAAACGCCCCGAAACGCGTTTCTGCCTCCTCAGTACGACATCGGATGATGCCAAACCACGCGTGGTGGGTGAGAGAAGGGAAGTGGGTGAGAGGAAGAATTGTGTTGAACCTGGGTGCCACCCTCCTCCTCACTGAGGGCACCGCGCTTAACTCCCACTGCGGAGCCTTTTCATAAAGTTTTTGTTGGATCAACAAATCTCTTTTGTTCTTGCAGAAAATACCTGGCTGCCTCCTTTCAAGCAGAAATCATCAGTCTGACAAATTTCTCAGGCATAGCAAAAAAAAAAAAAAAAAAAAGAAAGAAAGAAATGAGAACCCATTTCCATGCCAAGTTATACCAATTCTCCAGCACCTCATTAGCTTCCAGTTAATGGAGGGGGAGGGGTTTTAATTTTAAACCTTTTACCTCTCGCATTAAACAGGCAGCTTCGAATTTCATTGAGTCTCTCTCTCTGGAGACATTTTCCACCGTCTCTCTTCCCCTTTTCCAGACAAGTTAAGTATTAATCTCCTCTTGTTTTATGCTGAAGTGGCTTTGTATTGATTTTTAAAGATGTTCAATTCTCTCATATTTGGAAATAGAGAATCACTTTAAGCAGACACACTCAGCCATATTTTCTTCTCCACCCAAATACGGCAAACGAGTCTGCGCTGTAATCAATTTCTTCTGGACTTCGCTGCAGCTGATTTGCAGTTTATAGGATGAGGGCAAGAAAATAAATGGCGAGGGGCCGGAGGAGGGCTGGCGGGTGGGACCTCGGCACCCGGGTCACAGCCGTGCCACGGACCTCCTCTCTCGCCCAGGGAAAGGGCTGCGAGGGAAACGCCACAGTCCCCTTTGCTCCCCCCAACCCAGCACAAAGAAGGTCCCATCTGGTGACGGCAACATCTTCCTGGGAGGCCATGGGGTTTCCTAAGAGGTCTGGACACCCGGACACCGGACAGACAGGTGGAGGGGCACCAGGGACCTCCTGCTGCCGAGGACGTCGCTTGTGGCTGCGACGGGTCCCCAAAGAAGCTGCTCTCTTACTTCTTACATCAGATGTTTGCCATCTGACAAAGGGCTGCAGGACAGGCTGGGGCAGGACGATGCCGAGGGAGGCAGAGGAGGTGGCAGGGATGGTGCATCCCAGCAGCCCCTGCCCCTGCCGGCCCCCCCCGCACCCAGGGCTCTCCCCTCTCGCGCCCGGGGGTCCCCCTTGCAAAGGGAGGGCACACCGTGCGCACCGCGACGGGCTCCACGTGCCAAAGGGAGAGGCAGGAGCAGGAGCAGGAGCAGGAGCAGGAGCAGGGCAGGCATGGCAGGCTGTGCGGCATGGCGAGCTGCACCGCACGGCCAGCGTGGGCACGGCGCTGCGGGTCGCTGGGGCAGCCTGACCCGGGAGCAAAGCCAGGTCTCCCTGGCGCCTGCAGCGCATCAGCCGTGGCACGCGTCCCCAGTGCAGCACTGACTCTCTCCAAGAGAGGATCCCATCAAACCGATCCCAGCAAGGGGCAAGTTCTCTGCCCACGTCCTCGCTGGCGACAGAAACACCTCTGCAGCGCATGTCCCCAGCCCCATGCCTTGTCCCCCGGCTCTGCAGGGCTGGGGTGACTCCGGCCAACTGCCGGTACCTGCAGTGATGCCACCAGAGCATCACCTTGCTGGAGGTTTGAGAGAGGGGCCAGCACCCACAAAAGCCCTCTGGCCGGTGTCTGCACACATCTCCTACGACGGAAAGCTGCAGCCTGAGAGGCTCAGACTGCAAAACAGGAAAGCCGAGGAGGTTGGGTCGGCCCTGGCAGAGGTCCCCGGAGGGGCTTCCAGCTCCCCATCCAGGGAGGTTTTCCGCAGCCGAGCTGAGCTCGATGGAATCTCTCTGCGACGGAGCCTGGACCAGAGACCCTGGAGCTCCCTCCCTCCCTCCCCGCGCCAGCGCTGCTGCGCTCTTCGGTCTCCATCCTTCCTTGAAAAATTCAGTATTACCTCTGCAGTGACTAAATAACCTCCGAGTTAAGCAGCTGCCCCTGTTTTATGAAGAAATAAGTATCTCTTTAAAAATGCCCTGCCGTTTCTGCTTCAGAGAAATCAGTTTTGCAGCTAACGAGGAAGCCTGGTCCCGAGGGGCTGGAGAGAGCTCACGGCAGGTTAGGACAATTACACGCCATGATTAATAAATCACCTGGGTGGCTGGCTCATTTATGCAAAGCCTGGCATTTTCTTCTGGACACTCTGCTAAGAAAGAAGGATCTGAAAATACTGGATTGTGACAAGATCAAGCCTTCACCCCTGATATTACCGAATCTCCTGTGAATAAGTGACACTTAATATTATTAAGAAGCCATATATTTATGGAATAACTTTGGCTTTTCTGTTAATGCTGCAGCGAGATTAAATCACCCACCGGCTCGGAGCAGCCCATCGACCTTCCCAAGCCGCCCATGGGCGCATTTCCAGCCGCGACGGCCCCCGTCGCTCCCACCTGAGCAGTGGGCACAGCCTCCGGTGACTCAGGGCTTCTCCGGCCAGAGCGGCGGCGCCGCCTCGTCAGACGGCGCAGGATCCGTCCCCGACGCCCTCTGCGCCTCCCTTCGCAAGAGATATTTCTGGTTCCCTCGCTCACGAGGGACAGAGCCAGAAATACACCGGCTATGGCAGGCATTTGCCACGGCCGCCGGAGGCATGGCCAGCCCGGCCCCGCAGCGCCGCGGCTGATCCGCAGCAGCCAACGGAGCGACGAGTCAAGAGCTCTGCCCAGGGACCCTTCCCCACCGCCCCCGGGACCCTTCCCCACCGCCCCAGGCATTGCCCAGAGACCCCGGTGGGTGCCCCCCGCACCGAGCGGGACACGGGCACCAATGCTGCCCGGGTGGGAGAGCCGGGACAGGGGCAGCCGCGCCGGTGACCGGGACCGGGAGCCGGAGAGGAACAAAAGGAACCAAAGCAGCACGGACTGAGAGGCAAAAATAGTAACCGGTTCTCCGCAAAGGAGCAGTCGCATTCCAGCTTCCCCGGTATAGGAAGAAAAGGGATTTGGGAGCTTGCGAACTCGCGAGAAAGCGATTATGGCGTTTCATACGGTGCTGCAGGAAGAGGATAAGAGCGCATCCCGTTTTAGAGAAGTATCACGAGAAACAGAGCTTTAGATTATGTTACATCCAGCCCTACGTAAGGTGATTAGAGATTTATTTTACGGCTTCAGTCAGAAAGACATAGAGGAAATACCGCGAAAGCATGAAGTCGGCTCCGCCACGCCGGCGATGCAGAGACAGAGCACAGCGAGTTTGATCTCTCTTGAAACGGTGCGAGACGAGTGCCATACGCCAGCAGCAGCTTTAGCACCTTGTCAATTGAGAGGGATCGGATGAGGGATTGAGGTGTGCCAAGGCACGGGGCAGACCCAGCCCGCCCCGGCACAGCCGGCAAGGCTTCCCCGCCGCACGGCAGTGCCCAGACCCCGGCGCTCCCCGCGCCCCGCTGCTGCGGCTGCTGCACAACTGTTGTGCAAAAAGACGTTTATCCGCCTAGCTCGACTGGGAGCCAACGCAACGGGCTTGTCCCCCATCCAGAGCCCGTCCCCATCACAAGTGCACACAAGCATCCACCTTTTGCCGGATGCAGGGCTGAGCGCGGCCCGCCACGTTTCACCTCCCCGGCACAATTATCAGCCTTCCCGGGAAACGAGCAGGGAAAGCAATCAAAGCCGCAGCCAACGAACAAAAATGCATTATGAGCGAAGGACCTCTCGCTGCAGAAGGAAGCCAAGGCTCGGCGGGTGTTGCCACCCATTGAGAAGGCACTGGCCCCGCACGGGAGAGGCCGCAGCGTCTGACGGCCAACGTGCAGGTATGGCGCCCGAAAGGGCTGGGAGGCAGTCGGGAGGGTGGGCGCCCACCCTGTGCTTAGAGGGGCTTAGAGAGAAGGGACTTCAGTACGTAAAGCGATCGCGAAAGACGACCTAAAAATAACGGGGGGCTTAGCAGGCCCCGGACCCGACCCCGTTCTGGCCGCCCCCTCTGCACAAGCCGCCGATCCCTCGAGCTGGGGCAGGGCTTCTGCTGCACCTCCTGACGTCCCCGCGCTGTGTTTGCACAGCAGAAGGGTGCGACCAGCGGGCAGCCTCGCTGCAAGCACCTCCCAGCACCTCCCAGCACCTCCCAGCAGGCATCGGTACTAAAAAAGAAAAATTAAAAAAAAATTTCTAAAACCCCACAGCAAATGGGCTGAGCCCTCACAGGACCACAGCATCCCCGCTCCCCTCCAGGGAACTGTGTTCCTGGCTGAGACACCCCGGCGCCCGGCTGCTCCCCCGCTTTCATCAGCACGTGCGAGACCAGAGGGTCTCGGGGCGACTCCCCCTTACCCACAGGCCCCACACGGTGGGGGGCACGGCCTCCCCCAGTGTGGTCCTGGTGCCCTGGGGTGGGGAGCAACAGACACCCCCTCCGGCAGCCCCCCTGCCCGTGCCACCGCTGCTCCCGGGCCATGCAGACACGGCAGGATCTGAGCCCCAAGCGCCCCCGCTTCGCTCCCAGCCTCCTGAGGATATCGTCTCCGGAGCCACGGCCGGTGCCCGGGACACCCGCACGCCTGCAGCTCCTGCGGCCGCAGTCGGGGCAAGCCCTGACCCCGCGCACAGCGCCGCACCCGCCAGCCCCGCTCGCAGCAGGCAGCGGGGGTCCCTGCGCCACGGGGTGGGCTTGGGCTTTGCCCAGCGCAGCGGGAGCCCGAGAATCCGCGGCTCCTGCTCTGGCCAATGCAGGTGGTCCTAAGGGCACATCGCAGCCCCCATTGCTCCAGTTTATGAGCACCTCCAGAGCGAAACGTGAACAATTTTCCCACTGTGGCGCCCCAGCATGACACTGGGCAGCGGCACCAGCACCGGAGCCGCGCTCCTTGGGCAGAGCCCGGGTGGCAGTGATGGTCCCTGCGGCACACGCCACGCTCAGCGCCCTCCCGGTCCCACCCTGCTGGTGTGGAAGCCGGCACTGTGAACACCGGCAGCACCCCCTGCCTGTCCCTGCCCACCCAGAGCAGCAGTGGCGGTGCAGCCAGGCCACGGGACCTGCCCGCCATGCGACCGGCACGGTGCCCCTTCCCTTCCCCTTCCGCTGAGGAGGCAGCAAATATTTGCCTGCTTAGCCGGCTGGCGGGAGGTCAAACGAATGGCTGTTTGCTCAAGCGCGAGAGCTGCTGGGATCTGCACCGCAGAGCGCGGGTCTCGCCTGGGTCTGCTCCACCAGCGGCAGCCAGCGACGTGCCCCCCCCCCCCGTGCCCCTCATGCCCATGGGCACCAGTCCCCCTGCCCTCACTGGCCCCCGGACAGCGGCGAGCAGCTCATTCAGCGCCGTGTCCTTCTCATCGTCCCTGACCGGCCTCCGAAATCACAGCCTTTTAATTAGATGAGCTGCAAATTAACCACTCACTCCAGTGGCCCCGCTCCCCGCAGCGCGCGGGCAGGGCTGGACCGCGGGACGGGCACCGGGAGGCACGCATCGGGAAAGCTGACCAGCCCTCCCGAACCTCAGCCCTGGGCACCCCGGCTCCCGCCACGGGCTGGGATGCTCCAGTTACCCCTCCCCGGTGACCGGGGCGGCAAAGCCTAACGAGAAGTGCCCCCGCCAGTCCTCTCCCACGTAATTAGCCGCGCTCGGTATGAAGCATCACCCAAGGTGCACGTTCCGCCCTTCTGGGGGTCAGCAGTCGCACGCGGCTGGCAGCGCCGCCGGAGCAGCCGCAGCGACCCGTGGCAGTAAGGGTTCATCCAGCCCAGGAAGATTACCAAAATTATAGTCGTGACTTGCAAAGAAAGCCTGGTGGGCTGAGCGAGGCCACGCAAATGGGGGCAAAGCTCTTCACCCAGGGCTACTGCAGCACCGCTTCGCAGACCGAAGACGCTGGGGTCAGACGGGAACGCACGGTTCTCTGGTCTGTGTTCGGTATAAAACCGTGTCTGACACTCCAGGGCACTTAAACAGCTGGATCTGCCTTATGCAAGACGATATAGAGACATCCTTCTGTCTACATGCCTACACGTATCTATCTACACGTGTCTATATGTCTATCTACAGGTTCTCATGGTTTTATTTCTGGCACCCTTCCTCCTGCAGCAGCCTCCTGAGAGACACAGCTTTGGTAAGAAGCTCTGAGAACGGACCTTCCCATCACGCGCATCCCGGGACTTCAGAGCAAGAGTCGCGTTTTGGCGCTGTGCCCGCCCTTCGGCGCCGGCGAGCAGAGCAGCACCGCGCAGCGCCTCGGCATGCCGCGGGGCCGGCACGCACTGTGAGGAACCAGAGCCGTTTTGGGGACAGGAAAATGGTAGCGCGGGGAGGTGAAGTGAGCGGCGGTGAATGGGGGCAGAGGGAGAAGGCAGGCGTGTGTCACGCTGCTGCCGGGGGCGGGCAGGGAGCCCCGGGGCTCAGGTGCCGCATCAGCCCCTGCCCGGTTTGCTCCCTGCAGCGACTGTACCATTTCTGATGGTTAAACGCAGAACGAGGTAGTCATGCCTATGACAGCAGCACAATGACATGGAAATTGCATTCTTGATGATTTGGGGTATTTTTCCCTATGAACGAATGCTTTCTGAAGAGATGAGCTCCAAGATTTCAGCATTCAATTAAATTAGATCAAATCAGCAGAGGAAATAAGTCTTTATAGCATGAGCAGATCCTTTAAATCTTACTAGCAAATCAGTGGACTAAATGCCATCGTTTATCATTAGCATCGCTAACAAAGCCGGATTCGGGATGCACAGCAAACTACCATTGGGCACACGCCCGATGCTTCCTTAGCCCCCCGTCCTTCCCCAGCTGCCCGTGCAGAACGAAGACCATCCCTGAAGCCGTTATTTCTAGACAACTGCCACCAGCATCCAGCTGGGGAGCTCAGGATTAGCCCCAAAGGTTAACCTCAACCCAGCGATGCTCTTCCCGAGGTTGCTGTGAGGGATGTGGGAGCGGGAGGGGGCTCGGGCAGAAGGGTCGGGCTCCCGGGGACGGCTCGCTGGAGCCCAGCGGTTTCGGGAGAGCCGCCCTCCACCCTGCACGGGCTCTCATCAGCCACGGGCAGGGGACCGCAGGGAGCGGTGCGGGGCCGACCAGCGCTCCTCCTGCAGCAACGGGCGATGCCAATGTGTGCCCCTGAGCACAGCTGCTGCGCAAAGCCACTGCTTCAGCCCCATCCCTGTGGGAGCCGGATCAAACATCCCAAAGCATCTGCTGGTGGGGTCGGATGCAGCACCGCGCTGCCAGTCCTGCACCGCACAGCCTAAAACCCGGGCACGTGAGTCACGGGATTGCTGCAGCTAAAACTGACACCAGGGCAGGGTTTTGCTTAACTTGTGCCTGAACAACCATGGCAGCCGCTGGCACCGCCGGGCGCACCGGCACGGCACGGGGTCCAGCACAGGCGGGCTGCGGCTGGCGCGGGCTGGGAGTAGGTCCTCGCCCGGGCAGAGGGAGCAGAGGAGCCGGTGGCTGCAGATGCAGGTCCTCGTGGCAATGCTGAATATTCAGCTGCCTCGGGAGGGGTGGCTCCAGAGAAGCGCTAATCGCATTATGTAGAAGAGGAGCTGCAGCCAAGCAGAGTGTGTGCCTGGGCCTCGCTAATCCCCCTCGACAGGGCAGCGGCACCGCAGCCGCCCCCTCTCCCCAGCCCCCCGCCGCTGCCACAGCAGCCCCCCCGGCCCAAGGGAAAGCCTCAGGAGGGGAGAGTTAATCTAAAGGCGTGATGGGGAGATGGCAGCCCGCAAGGACGACCAGACCGGCGCTGCCACGGTGTCTGCAGGAGCACTGGAAGAATCTTGTGCTGTGTCTGGGCCTCGATTTCCCTCGACGCTGGGGGGTTTTGGTGACGGGGAGGGATCGCAGCTGCCTCTGAATGAATTCAGGCTGCGGTGAGCTCCCCTGCCCCGCGGGAACGGCGCCGGCCCTGGGGAGAAACACTTCCTGCCTCCAGAATCCTCGGGGGGAGCCCAGCGCCCCGCTTTGCTGTGCTCAGTGGTGCTGAACTGCGAGGGGCGGTCATCGGTCCGTGCAGGAACGCGTCCCGGTGCGACGGAGGGCAGCAGCCGGACCCCACAGCTCCCCAGCCCTCGGCGGCTCCCCCGGGAGATGCTGCCGTCTCAGTTACTCATCTCCCTCAGACACCTTGTTTGATGTGAGAGTGTTAAAAGACATATAATTTGTGGAGCTAAAACACAGGTATTATCTCAGTGACACATCCGTACAATAGGGAATGTGCTGAAGTCAATCACACTCAGAAATGGGTTTCTATTGCTCTACGGCTTTTGCCTTGCCTCTTGCTCCAGATCAAAAGGATAGAAAATGATGCGGTAGTGAGCTGGAAAACAGCCATCTTCCTCGTTAAACCACCTCGCACTGTGCAACCTCAACAATGATGGGGAACAAGAGACCCGGATCGAGCATGCCGGGGCTTTGGGAAGCGGCGGGTGCAACGCCGTGGGCAGGCGCTCTCGCTGGCCGCTGGCACCCGCACCCGCGCGCGAGGGACAGAGGGCTGCCTGCTCCCTGCGGCTCCACGCGCACGCTGCCGTGCCGCCCGAGGGTCTCGGGACAGTTGTGTGTCCACTCCAGGAGGAGAGGTGCCTGCAGCAGCACGGGAGCGCTCTGGGCAAGGCAGCATTCTTCGTACGTACAGCCCAGCAGCACCGCGACCGCGTCCAGCCGCAACCGCGGGCAACGGCGCAAACGCAGTCGAAAGGAAAACTCTCCTTTCCCACCAGCCTGGGCTGCAGGGAGCCCGCAAGGGGACTGAGATAGCACCTCCGATAAAAGGACACAACTTATGTGTCCCATTTCTCCGTCTTTCGCTGAGCGCTGGCACTCTCAGGGAGTGGACACAGACCCCGAGTCTGATCCTGTGCTTCTTACCGCCGTGTTCTCATTCTCCTGCCCATCAGCCCACCGCCCCGTCCTCCAGCTTAGCGTGCAAGCAAAGAGCGAATCACTCGGCTAACACCGTTGCACCAGGGTTTTGGAGCACCACTGAGGACCTGGTGGAAATCCTGCCCTGCTTCCGAGCCCCCGCTGCGGCCGGGCCGGCCCGTTATCACCCTCACGCCACCGAGCAATGCGAGCGGCATCGTCTCAGGGAAGAGAACAGCGAGCTCCGCCTTCCAAATTGGAGAGGATTAACACCAAATCGCTTGTAGGAGGAAGCTGTCGCCGTCCCTGGCTAACATTTGAGAGGAACGAGACAGGACAGCGTCTGAAGGGAGTGACCTTTGAGTCTTCACAGAGACTTCACAATGCAGCTCTGACCTATTCCAGTACCTGTCAAGCCTCCACACGTCTCTGCTGGGTGGGAGTCTGAGACGAGCCAGGCGTTTACAGCGGGCTTTGGAAGGTGGGAGGTTCTCAGACACCGCACGGGTCCAACGCTGACGCTGCTGTTTGCTCACTGAGCGCAGGAGCTGCTAACAGCATCCTGAGCCCCGCTGGAAATAAAACACTGCGGGTGGAGGGGGCTGTTCCCAGACACATTAGGACACGGGACCCCACCGCCACCATCCAGCACCGAACCACCCCACGGCGCGGGAGTGCTGCCGGGCAGCTCCCGGGCACCAGGCACAGCGCCAGCAGCCGCCCGTCCCCGCCGCACCGCGGGGCTCACCGGTGCCGGGCGCCGCGGGGAAGCTGGGACGCCACCGACTAGAAGGAAAAGCAACAGCCGGCAGGAGCGGTACAGTAATTAACACAATTATCGTCAGGAACAAACCACAGGCTTTGGCACAGCACCGCTGCTCTGCTCTGGGCTCCTCGCAGCCGCGACCGCTCGCACTCCCCAAATCGCACCCACCCGCTGGCGAGCGGCCGCACGGCTGCGGCAGAGGGGAGGCCAGCGGGAACGCCGAGCCGGGTCGAAGCCCCTCCGAACCTCCAGCGTTTGCCAGCGGCCGGGGACGCTGCCCCGGGTGAGCCCCTCGGCTCCCGCAGACAACCCCGTCCTCCCGCACAGCCGGTATTCGGGACCGCGCACCCGCGGGCAGGCGGTGTCTCCGTCACCCCAGCCATTAAGGCTCCCGCCCCCCCGTCACAACAATATTTGCTTTTAGGAGGCTGTTATTCTTCCGAGCGGCCGCCGTTCGATTGTCTGCAAACTGCTGCTATTTTGACAGGCTATAAATACGGCAGGAGGCAAGATATATAAACCAGCACGGTTTATTAGTTCTGAAACAGAGCTAAAAATAGACCCACGTGGGGTTGCTAAGTCCTCTGGGCAGATGTAACTGTGGATAATCTAGCTTTAAATATGTGAAGGCTGTTTTGACAGCAACAACGACGTTTTAACATATGGGACTGGGTCGCCCAGGAGCAGAACGCGCTGCTGCACCACCTCCAACGTCGCCGGAAAGCGGCGTCTGCACCGCCGATCCCAGCCCACTGCCTCCGCTCCATAGCTGGGCTTTCTGCCGTAATAAACCCCCAAATAAACCCCAATATCCACAGCAAGCCACTGAGAGGAACGTACCTAGCCAAGCACCACGTGCAGTCTCCCAGGGCAGGAGCATCAGTGGGGCTGTGCCAGAGCCCCCCCCTTCTATATATATAGATCAGTCTTACCAGATTAAATGGCTGAAACACCCCAAGTCCTCAAAGCTGAGAGCCCCTTTCCGCTCCTGGGACAGCCTCCTCCGTCCCCGGCGGGCTTCAAAACGTGCTGCAAGGATGCTGCGCGGGCGCGGGGCTGGGTGGCTCCGGGGGCGGCCGGGGTGATAACCACCCTTCCACGAAGAGGGAAGCGCTCCCGCCTGCTCGCCCGCGATAGGGGGGAGACGTTGGGACTGGCTAGATTTTGTAAATCCCCAGCCAGCCCTGGGGCCAGCCGAGGCAGGGCTGACTGCGCCCCTGCAGCCGCTGGCCTCCCGGGGCAAGCGCCCCTGGCTGGGCTGCGTCCCGCTGCCTGCCCACCACCCGTCCTCTGGCCACCGTCTCCAGCGCATCTTTGTCTGTCACCTGCTGACCGCAGCAGTAGCGCCCGCAGGTGGGTGTTTTGCAATGCAACGCACCGTGAGCAGCCCTGCGATGCGGCTCGCCGAGGCCCCTCAGTGCAGCACCCACCGCAACACTGATGGGAGCTGATGAGCAAGGACCGACCCCTCCGGCTCGTCCCTCTCCCACCGGTGCCCGCGTGCCAGCGGCTGCCCGGGGCTGGTGCTGCACTGCTGCCCGTCCCGGCTGGCGCAGCGGGTACCAAACGGTATCGGCAGCCTCAGCGCTCCAAACGCTCCCCTCTGTGCACATGGAGGGTCAGTGCCCCCCCAGCCCCAGGGGGGCTCCTGGGGCCCAGCTCCATCCTTGCTGCTGGGGCAATGAGAACAAGGGGGGCCCCTGCCAAGCTGCACCTCTGCGCCACCAGACCTCACTAAAGCTCCTCAGACCCTTCTCGATTTTTCTTCTTAAAATTATACGGTGTCTCAGCAAAAAGAGCAGCTCTTGTGCCTGTTGAAAGTCATTTCTGTCCATAAAGAAAATAAGATATCATTAAGGCTCCCATCTCCCAGGTTGTTTTTCCCCTCTAGAAAATAGATGTGATTTTGGGGGGTGGTTCTGCACTTGAACACGGTGTCAGCGGGATGCTGTGCTGTTTGAGCTCCACCAGCCACTGACCCTGCAAATTGCCCCAGCACAGTGCAATACCCAAACCCCCGTGCTGTGTCAGCCCGCCGTCGCTTCCGAGCACGCTGGAGGGCAGGGGACCCGCTCAGCGCAGCTCTGCGGTGACCGAGGCACCAGCACCACAGCCAACCTCCGGCTGGGGCTCAGCGAGCAGCCCTGCGGCCGCCCGCCTGCCTGCCCGTCCCCGGCACTGCTGCCCGGCACCGTGACCCGCGGCAGCCCCGGCTGGGCGACGGCACAGCGCTGACCTGCTCATCCACAGGCCACCGGACCCTAAACTGGAAACGAAAATGCAGCTGACAGACTAATTTATTTGCATAAAAAGCGAACGAAGCAGCAGCAGTGAGAGCTGGCTGACGATTCGCTCCAGCTCCCAGACGCGCTGCCCTACTTTCACCCCTGTTCCGCTGGGTTTACATTTCTCCTTTTAAATTACTCCCACCTTTGCTTCCTCGTGCTGAAGACCTCCAGCCTGGGGTCGCCCAGGCGGCAGGTGCTGGGATGCGGGGACCAGCAGCACGGCTCACTGCTGTGGAGGTCCCCAGGGCGCAGCGCTGGGCAGGACCCCCCGGCAGGAGCAGAGGCAAAGCCAGCGCCTGGTCCCTGCTCCCCCAGAGGGCACCGAGCAGCGCCTCGTCCCCAGCACCCCCCAGCTCACACCAGAGCCCTGAGGAGTGACCACTGCTGTGGTGAGAGCTGGGGGACAGGATTTGGACATGTTGGTGGGTGAGAAGCTCAACATGAGCCAGCACCGTGCACTGGCAGCCCAGAAGGCCCCCGGCATCCCGGGCTGCATCCCCCGCAGCGTGGCCAGCAGGGCGAGGGGGGGATTGTGCCCCTCTGCTGTGCTCTGCTCTGGAGAGACCCCCCTGCAGTGCTGCCTCCAGCTCGGGGGGTCCCCACAGCAGAAGGACACGGAGCTGTCGGAGCGGGGCCAGAGGAGGCCCTGGAGATGCTGGGAGGGCTGGAGCCCCTCTGCTGGGAGGACGGGCTGGGAGAGGTGGGGGGGTCAGCCTGGAGAAGAGAAGGCTCCGGGGGGGACCTCAGAGCCCCTTCCAGTGCCTAAAGGGGCTCCGGGAGAGCTGGGGAGGGACTCTTCATCAGGGAGGGGAGCGATAGGATGAGGGGTGGCAGTTTTAAGCTGAAAGAGGGCAGATTTAGATGAGATATTGGGAAGAAATTCTTGGCCATGCGGGCGGTGAGCCCCTGGCACAGGGTGCCCCGAGAAGCTGTGGCTGCCCCATCCCTGGAGGTGCTCAAGGCCGGGTTGGACGGGGCTGGGGGCAACCTGGGCTGGGGGGGGGGTGTCCCTGCCCAGGGCAGGGGGGGACTGGATGGTCTTCAAGGTCCCTCCCACCCCAGACCCTTCTGTGACTCTGTGACCCGCAGCAGCGGTCCCCGACAGCGCGGAGCCCCGCGGGGGAGCGCAGCAGCACCGCCCCCCGCCCGGAGCCCCCCCGCGGGACGCGGCCGCAGCCGAGCGCCGACTGCCGGTACGGGCGGGGAGCGGCGCCGGCGGGAGCGGGAACGGAGCGGGAGCCCGGGGGGCGGCAGGAGCCCGGGCGGGTCCCGCACCCCGTCGGCCGCCGCCTCCCCCCGCTGGAAATAGGGGGGGATTTGGCGATTCCTCTCCACACGCCCATCCCCTCCTCCTCCTCCCCCCAGAGCCGGGGCAAACCCCACCGCCCGGCCCCGGGAACGGGCCTGAACCTGCGCACAGCGGAGCGCTTTGGGTTTGTTGTTGTTTTTTTTTTAAACAACAAACTCCAACACACACACGCCCCCCCCAAAAAAAAGAGGAGAGGCGAAAGAAGAGGGGAAAGAAGAGGGGAAAGAAGAGGGGAAAGAAAGAAAAAAAGAAGAAAAAAAATCCCCACCAAACCCCCACCAACCATCACATCAGCAAAGGACTGAAATCTGGATCCGGCACAGCCAAAGCCCAGGGCAGCACCAGGAGCCCCGGGGGCAGGAGGGGGGCAGTGCTTGGCTTTCCCCCCACCAGGCAGAGCTGTCACCTCGGGTCTGCATTAAGGCAACGGTGACATTGATCCGAGCAGCCCTCAAATCCCGCAGCGCCGGCGAGGGCTGGCCCCAAGGTGCGGGAGGCAGCTCTCGGGCAGCAGACGGCAAGCGGGGACAGCGGGAGCCAGTGCCCGCAGCGGCACCAGGGACCGGTCACCGTCCCTGGCCGCTCGCCCACAGCCTCCCTGGCACTGGCGAGGGGCTCTGTCGCTCCAGCCAGCGGCCAAGCCACCGCAGGGACCTGCCGCCAACACCAGGACTCATTCTGCCCGGGATGCCGTGTCTGGCCACGTACTGCCAAGCTGCCACGGCCCTGCACACCCACGGCGTAACACGGATCTCCCAGGAGAGGAGGCAGAGCAGCGGCTTCGCTGGGGAAACATTAAACGAGGTAAAGCAGATTTACACCATCCTTTGGAAGGGGCTGTACCATTTCAGGGTGCGCTCTGCCCCCTCACCCCCCACCGCCACGTGAACACAGGGGACACCCCGCGGGAACCCACCCGGCACCTGCGAGGGGACAGCTGGTGCACGAACTGTCACAGATGGTTTAAGTTTCCAGCAAAACTTTATAACAAAAAAGAGGGTGAGATTAGAGCCAGGGGACAGAGAAAGACGGCACAGGAAAAGCTTAGAAGAATCCGCTGTGACTAGATGAGCCACACACACATCAATAAAAATTAACATAATTGACAACAGCGATGTCAGAAAGGGAGAGGCGTCGCTGCAGGGCAAGAAGAGCGTCGGAGCCGGCAGGACGATGCATATTAACCAACCTTCGCCTCAGCTGGGTGCCCAATTAACTCTCCTCCGTGCACAGACCCACTTAGAGACTCTGCCCAGCCCTCAGCTGGGAGCCTGGACTGCCCCTGCCTCGCTGTGCCCGCCAGCCCCAGCCCCAATTTAAACTGTTTTTAAAGTTTATTCAGAGTCCTGAGGCATCCTCCACACACCGGCACCGTACGCTCAGTTCCTCTCTTGCATGTCAGCACCAGAGCCGAGGGATCGGCCTCCCCGGCACGCCAGCTGGGAGGGGGTCGCTGCGGGAGGGGGTCCCCCGGCAGCCCCAGAGATGAGCAGTTACGAATCAAATAAATTAGGCCGCCTGCCCGCCTCCCCTCTTCGCCGCAGAGAGCTGCTTTGTGGTAGTTTTTTTAGCGTTTTCTTTGCACTAAGGCATACTACGGCTAAAGTATAACTGCCAAAGATACATTTGCATGTAATTACCCATTTTAAAAGGTGGTAATAAAGTCAAAGGAATTTACTTAGACGCAATCTGCTCTCCAGACCTTGTCCTCACAAGACCTAAGCACAAACCTCTGAGATTACTGCAACAGTCAGTGCAGCTACCGCCAGGCAGCTAAACCATTCCCACTTCTTCGTATTAACTCAGCTCCGGCCCATCAAATATTAAAGAGCCTCAAGCCTGGACACAGCTCGTTTTACGAAGGTCAAGCAAATCTTTCATCTCTTCTCTTCCCGCCTTTACCTCCCACCACTGTTCCCACCATCAGATGAGCATCACATGCTCTTTCATGTGAATTTTAGCTGTACACACACTTACTCTCACTAATTGGTGTACAAGGCTCATCTATTCCACAGAGACATGATTATTTCATTGCTATTTTTGCTTTATAAGGGTAAAGCAAGAGATGACTCTTTGCCTGAAGGAGGGACGTAATTTTTATTGATTTCTTTTATTGATTTTAAATACTCAGTGGTTCCTCAGTACATCCTCCTGACGATACCAAAGAGAACATAACCAGAGCACAGAGGGCTGAGGCGCCACCAGCAGGCAAAGGGCTGGTGAACCTCCTGCGTGGGACGTCACCCAACCAGCTCATTCCCGAGGGGTCCGGCGGGACGGAGGAGGAAGGTCCCCACGGGTTCATCCCATCGCACCTTCCCACCTCCAGCGCCCCCCGTACACGGGTTTCTCGCGGCAGAGGATGCGCAGGGTCCCTGCCCGGCCCCTCGGCACCCTGCGCTTGCTGTGCTGCCCGGGGTTGGCGCGAGCGGCTGCGAGAAGCAAACCAACCCAGCAGGCAAGCTCATCTGCCCGGGGCTGAATTTTGATATGCAAAGATCCTTTGATAGGGCTGATGTTTTCTCCAGGGTGACCTCCCTGCTCGGGAAGTGGGTTTAACTGCCGTCTGGCTCAGCTCTTCCCTTCCCCGGCAGTACGCCCTGAGCAGGCGTTTCACAAGCTCTGCGTGACGCCGTGCCCCAGCGAGCACTGAGGGCACCACGAGGGCACCCCGCGACCCCGGGGACGCTGCTTCCTTTCTGCAGAGACTTCACGTGACACAAGGAGACACCAGCACCACGCCGGGGTTTGGGGGGCTGGACGTGATGCCCCTTTTGGCAGCCTGGGGGCTTCAGCTGCCCCCAGCGCTTTCCCATGAAGCAGGTAAGGAATAAAAAAAAAAACAAACACTTAACAGAAAAACAGAGATTGCGGTGGAATTGGTCCATGCCAAAATCCCAGGTCCACACATGCCAAAGCCCATCTGCTGTACAGGCGCCCGGGTCTCCGTCTTGCAGCACCCCGGGGCTGGCCCCGCTCCCCGCGGCGTTGTGTGGCCCCGGCCCCTCTGCCGGCACCCGAGCCCCACGGCACCAGCTCCTGCTGCCACCCCTGGGGACACGCACCCCCCCAAAACCAGCCGCAGAGTGTTTCCAAGCCCTCTCCCAGACTCTCCAACCCCTATACATTGCCTTCAGGCGCTTTGCAAGGCTTCCCGAGCGCAGCCCCCAGCCACGCAGGGTGGGAGCGTGCCGGAGCTCTCCAGAGCAGCCCACGGCGCCCCGCGGCAGCCAGAAACTCAGCTCCCTCCTGCCCCAGAACAGCGGGTTTGAGAGGCAGGGGCGGCCCGCTGCCAGCTGCACGTCCAAAGCCGAAGCGGTGGGCCGGGGCGCACGAGGTCCCCGGTGCCCCAGCGGGGCACAGGCACGGTTCCCCGGGGCACAGCCAGACCCAAACTCACCAGAGCTTCCTGGGCATTTTGGAGGCCGAGCAGCGAACGTGGTTGTTCAGGAGCAGCCGCTCGGGGATGATCGGTCCTCTGCAGCGCCTTCCCTGCCCGAGCGCGGCCCCGGTTCCTCCCAGCGGTGCCCGTCACCGAAGGGGGACGGCGGAGCCCCTGACCGCGGTGTCAGTGCTCCCCATCCCTCACCTCTCCCCGACACTCCCACTCCGCAATGTCTACTCATTCTCTCCAGCCCCGAGTCCCTCAGACATATTCACGGTTACCATAGGAACTAATGAAACCCAAATTAAAAAAAGAAAAAGGAGAGAAAAAAGACAGAGGGAAAAATGCTTTGATGCTCTGGTGCCACCTGCGTGCGCGCGTTTATTATGGCAAACGGTGAGAGCGGCGGCGGGCAGGGGAGCGTCCCGCAGCCCCCCGCAGCCAGCGCCTCGCTCCGGCCCTCCCGCTGCCGCGCTCCGTCTTACCAAATACCGACCTTGCGCCGGAGCCGGTGTTCGCCCTCGGCCCCGAGCGCCCACTGGGACACGAGCCCACTGCTCCCCACCACTCCCCACCGCCACGCTGCCCGGGAGGAGGGGCTCGGCGCTGCCCCAGCAAACAGCCCTCACCCCCGGCGCGAGGGGTGGGCTCAGGCGGGGGGTCCCGCAGCCCCCAGCCGCGCCGGGACCCTCTCTGCAGCCTGACGCCCGGGGCCGCATCCACCGCCACGCGCCACTCCTGCCCTGCCAGCATCCTGCAAGTCAATATTGACGTTCGCCGCGTGCACGCGGCGTCACCAAGTGCTCCTTGGCTCGCAGAACGCAGCTTGTCTTTTTGTTAACAAGTTATACAGCGAGAGAAAATTGCCCACGCCTGCTATCGTAGCCAGAAGGCTGCGGCAGTAATAAGAGGGCGTTGGAAAACCAAAACTTTTTTTTTATTTATTATTTTTTTAAATTTTAAAAGCTTTTACAAATATCTAATGTGGCTCTGGCTGGGCCCCAATTACCGAACCATTTAACGAAGCAATCTGTCCACAAACCAGAGGCGCTATATTAGGCCGTGGAAAGCATTAGCTGCAAACAGTGGGAACAAAACAACTCGAGCGGATTCTCATCGAACCCCCTCCTCCGGCCGGGGCGGGAGGGACGGAGAGAGAAGCGTGCCCCCAGACCCTCGCCGCTGCCCGAGCGGGAGCGCGGCAACGTGCCCCACAGCGCCGGCACTGTGCTCCCAGCGCGGCACGAACAGCCCGGCACGGTGGGGACGGGAGGTTAAACGGCATTTCTGCAGCAGAATTCTGCACAGGCCCTGGGAAAAAAAAATAATCAGGGCACAGCGTACAGCAGCGTACACGGAGCAGTTAAATTCTTCTCAGCTCCACGGGAAAAGGGAAGTCTACAGAGATTTCCCTCCCCTCCCAAAAGCGGTAAACATTGATTTAAACTTCTCATTAGTTCAGCAAAAACCTGAGCAATGAGAGTAGCAACAGCGTTTCTGTTGTGCTATTTACAGTGGGCATTTGCAGGCTCTCTCAGGCAGCAGGTTCCCCCGAGGCTGTCTGTATACTTTTCCATTAATGAATAATTTGCACAAGTAATGATTATAGAAGGGAACCGCATGAGCTGTTACCCATACACGTTACCCTGAGCTCAAGGGAGGCCTGGCCAGAATAGTTCTCTGTTAGCTCATGGTTACACCGATCGTGCCGGAGCCGCCCGTGTGCCTGCGACGGAAAACCCCCAACTGGAGGAGCTTATGCGGAAACCGGGGAGAGGGGAGGACGTGTTGTGGCGGGAGGGATGGGATTGGTCCCCCCGGTGGTGTAGCGGGGAGGACAATGCCCGACAAGAACAGGGTGCAGGTCCCAGCCAACCGCGGGAGCAGAGCGAGCATCGGTACCACCATTCCCAGCCCCTCCTCGCTTGCTCTTCCCCATCCAGCGGATGGCATTATGCAGCGGGGGGGGCGCTCCCGCGCACCTCACGCGATCTCACGGCAGGATCCGGCCCGGCTGCTGCTTCGCCGGGAGCCACACAGCCCACGCCACCGCTTTCAGCAAGCCCGTGGCAAACCCCAGATGCGCCCACCAAGCAACACCTTGGGCTCATGGACCCTCCCGGGCCCCAAGAGCATCTTCGCCCCTTTCAGAGCAACCCCCAGAGCCACCCCCAGCGGTACAGGAGCCGGAGCTGGGCAACAAGCAATCCCACCGACACCCTTTCCAGACTGCGAGATTCAAAAACAAGGTAAAAAACTAATCCCCCAGGCTACAGTGAATTTCAGCCAGCAGCTCAGTGGGTGCCTGTCCCGACGGGGTCCCATCCCTCCCAGGGCAGAGCGGCCGCCCCGCGCATTGCACCATCCGCGCCTTAACCCCCCGATCACACAGCGATTGTGTCGATGCATTTATTATAATCATCCAGTGCATGAACCGCTTTGGACTTCCCAGGGAAACGAGCTGTGGGACATGCACAAAACTGTCTGCAGGAGAAGGCAGATTCGGCCGGTCTGCCGCTGCCCACAGCCGGGACCGGGACGGCAGCCCGGCTCCCGAGAAAGCGTCCGTCCCCCCCGTCCCCGTCCCTCCCCAGCCATCTCCCAGCACCGCGTCCCTCACAGGGCAATCACTGTACACGAGAGAAGAGTGCGGGTACTCACTTGATCTTCAGGCTGGCGAGCATCGTCTTGTCGATCCTGGGGAGAGAGCAGAGGAGCGCGTTACTGCGGGCGCAGGGGCTCCGGGCGCGAGGGGAGGGCTGTCCCTCCTCCCGACTCAGGTACCGGCGCTGCGGGCAAACCCGGCCCCAGCATCACTCCGGCTGTCAGGACGATCACCACAGAAAGACTTGACCCGAAAACAAAATCAACAAAAATTTAACCCAAAGTGAAGCCTGGCGGCACGTAAAGCCAAATCCCCCCAGTTATTCCCGGTGGTGACCAGTGGCGAACTGCTGCCGCCTCACCAGAAATGCCAGAGGTGGACTGGGCAGCAGAGGAGCACATCGCCCATGTGCCCATGTCCACACTCTCTCCAAAGCGCAGTACCCACCTCCCCACAAAATACATATTTAAAGACGACAGACCCGAGAAAGACCTGACGCGCTGGGAGGGTCACCCCAAACCCCGAAACTCAACCCAGAAGCCCAGTCCAAGGGGGAAGGAACAAGGATACAGCGATGTGCGGGATTTTCCCACCTGGCCGGTCGCTGCCTCGCTGCGTGAGCTCAGGCTCATCCCTGCACATCCCCTTCCCGGGCACCAGCCGCTGACTGACCCCTCCGGCGCCCGCAGCCACTGCGACCACCCGCACCCACGCCGAGAGCCGCGGACAAAGGGGACACAGAGCAGCCCCATCGCTCCCAGCCCCGGCCAGCTCGTGTGGGGCTGGCAGCCCCAGTCGCTTCACTTACGTATTTGGCACCATTAATAAGTGCCTACCGCCACAGAAACATTGTGGTTAAAGCCATATTAATATTAATTAATGCAAATCATAGTAATGTCTCAAAATGCAAAATGATGTCTTTTGGCAGTCATTGCAAATGCTCGGTTATCTGCCACATGGAATTAATTCCACATCTCTAAAAAAAAAAAAAAACAAAAAAAACAAACCACCAAACCAAACCCCAAAGACCACCTTCCCCCCCCCAACCCCACTCGTTCAGCGCTGCGATCACAGAGGACACGGAGGCTGCGCACAAGGCTGCGGAAATGCCGTTTCCCTCTACTCGCAGCATTACCTCCCTCCGCTCCCAGGCTGAACTTCTCCATCACAAGGAGGATGCACCCGCGGGTGACGCAGCGGGGCCGGATCCCCGCCGCGCCGTGCCACTGGCGGAGCTGGGCAGACACCGGGGCAGACGCAGCAGGAACCCCGCGTGGGGTGTTCCCTCTCCCCACGGACGAGGGCAAAGCCACCCCAGGTGAGCCCTGGCACCTCCTGCCCACCCTGCCTGCACGCACCTTCCCTGGGTCCCTCCCTCGGACCGACATTTCACATGCAAAACCCCAAGGCCACGGGAACATCGTTCCCGGCATTTCCCCGAACATCAGCTCCCGTGCTCCGCTCCCGGGGAGCCAACACGCTACTGCTCCTACAAATAGACCCAGGGCACCCGCTGTTGTCACTCAATACTCAACAAGCCTGTCCACAGACCCTGTTGACCATTATTTAATCAAGTTGCACATTAAAGCCAGCATAAATAGCTGTTGCCAAACTCGGTGGCAGACGCAGACGAGCCACAGGGCAGTGGGTGGCTGGGGCAGCTCCTGCAGGACCCGCTCCGGAGCGCGGAGCTGCACCGAGCGGCTTCTGCCGGAACCACGGGAAGAAAAATCAGTTGCTGTTATTTTGCTTCTTAGAGAGGGGGTGAAAAAAAAAAAAAAACACAAAACAAAACAAAAAAAACCCAAACCACACACACAAGAAACCCCTCTGCGAGGGAAACCGCAGTTGCGCTATGACTAAGTTCAGAAGCCGCTTCGTCAGGCCCTGCCCTAGCGGGGGGGTGAAGTGAAACACCCCACGCCCCGGCGCAGCCCCCTCCCTGCGCGCCCCGGCACGGCCCGGGGGCTCCCCGAGACCCGCAGCACCGCAACGGGGTGTCTGCCCCACTGCTGCCCCGGGCAGCCAGGGAGCAGCCAGAAGGTGCGGATGGTGGGTGCTGATGGCCCAGGAGGAGACGGGACAGGCGGGCACCCGCACCGGTCACTGGGGCACCGGTCACTGGGGTCGTGGGCAGGGCTGGGGCAGCAGCTCCCAGGGCTGCACACCCACGGCTGCGCATCGCCCACGATGCACATCCCCACGTCCACGAGCGACGGCACCGCATGTGCCGCCCGGGGCCAGCACACTCCTCCCGTGCCCTCGCTGGCAGCAGAGCAGATGCACCCCACAGACAGAGTGAAAACCCAACTGACACTACAGCGTGGGGCTGGAAATAGCGGCCGCGGGCGCAGAGCACGGCGGCTGGGTGTGCCCGGCCACCCCACGCGGTCCCACAGGAAGGGTGGGTCGGCCGCGGGCCCCGGCGGCTGTGGGAAGATGCAGATGGAGGTACGGGGCTGCGGCAGGTGCTTTCCTTTACCGTAAACACCCGGGGAAGCGTTTTCCCGGCTGCGCTCTGGGTGACACTCAACTGCCAGGGGCGTCATCCCCGGGGCCCCCGGGGAGTTGGGCACTGACCCCATTTGGGAGCTGCCCCGGTACCCCCGCCTGCCCTTCTCGCTGTGCAGACACCGATGGTGGTATTTTAAGGGCAAGCCGCGCACCCCGCTTCCCCCCAGCCCGGACTGCCATGGCAGCACAGCCCTCTAACAGCCATCAGACCACATTTTCCTGCATGACTCTCCGGCTCGCAGTTATCTTTTCCCTGCAACTGCCGAAGTGCAGAAGGAAAACAACCCCACAAAGCCCTGTCGGCCTCGAACGCCCCTGCAAAGGGGGATAATGGCTCCACTCCATCGCAGCCTGAGCTGGCAACAGCGGCGGAGCCCGGGATGCGCCCGGCACGGTCGGGGTCCTGGAGCCATCGCTGCGGGGCAAAGCTGCCCAAGAGCTGCAACTTCTCTCTGCCACAAAATGAGCCCACGTTTCACACAACTTATTTGTACATCAGTTTATCAGAGCGCTTCCTTCCCATTTTTATAGAAAGAAAAACAAAAATCCAGCTGAGAAAAAAGCACTTGGCTTCAGTAAGGTGTGCGCTTCTATTCCCAGGAGACTTTGCCGAAACTCTTGACAAGTTCACCGTCCTCCCACAACCGTCTCAGTTACTCAGCATTTCCCCCAGCAGGTTTCAAGCAGCCCTAAGCCCATCGGCACCAGTGCTCCTCCCAAACCCCCACGGCCCCTGGCTGCCCGGCCCCAGCCACCACGGCACGGGGAGGGGAAGGCAGAGCGGCCCTCTGCCCCAGTGCCAGACAGCCAAAATCACTACAGAACGGCCGATTTGGCCATCAGTTCCCACGGCCTGATCACGGTCACAGCACAGACTTGGCATGGGCATAAAATACCGCAGAGAAAGGTGAACTGGAGGAAGGGCAGAGGGAGTACAGTGCCATCTTCTTAAAACTATTTCCCTACAGATCAACACATCCTGGAGGGCAGGGACGCAAGAGGCGAAGAGCCCTGCTGAACCCGGGGAGCAGGCGGCAGCCATGGCGCTCTGCCAAGGACTGACGGTGCGGGGAGGAACCTACGGCCGCGGGAACCTGCCATGGACCGGGTGGGAGCCCGCCACATGCGCCGCAAGGTGCCGAAGGCGGCTATGAGCGTCGCTGCCTGGGTGGAGGAAGAACGGGCAGTGGGTCCTCGGCAGCGAGAGAAAGGAGTCAGGGGAGAGCCATGGGATGCTCTTGCAGGTGATGTGGCCACGGGAGCCAAGTCACTGCTTGACCCCCACGGGGCTCACGAGGGGCTTCGCTGGAGCCCGGCAGCACCCACGCACTGAAGCCGTGCCAGGCTTCCCCACCGGCATGGCGCAAAGAAGGTCCTTCCCAACCTCCACGGGCTGCCGCTGGCGCGGGGCGGCAGGAGAGGCTCTGTCGCAAGGGAACGCGCCGCAGCACCATGGTGCTTCCTCCTTTGACGCCGCAAAGGGAAGAGAAGCTCCTTGTGCGGCACGGCGCTCCGGGGGGCAAAGGGGGGATAGAAAGGAAAGGCACCCACCAGCCGTAGCCGCCGAAGGAGACGCTGCGCTTTCTCTGGAACATGGTGGCAGCGCGGTGCTGTCGGAGCGCTCCGGCCATGGGGGGACGCGGGGACGGGGACAGCAGCACCCGCGTGCCACAGCCGCGCGGAGGACAGCCACGGCGGGCGCTTCCTGCCGGCGTGCACGGCGCTGTGCCGGGGCGGGGGGACCCCGGCGCCTCCCGGTCAGCTGCCCCCAGCGCAGAAGCGCATGCACAGATGCGCACACATACCAACACCAGAAAAAAAGTCATTTCCTTTTTTGTGTGTGTGTGGCCTCGGGCTTTTCACAACCTTACGTTGCAAATATCGTATTTCTCCTAATGGCGGGAGCCGCGGGCAGCACCGCGTGGGCAGCGTGGGCGTCGGAGACGAGCTGCGGGCACAGCGTCACCCACGAGCATCGTGCCACGGGGCTGCCCCCACTCCCCTGCCAGCCTGGCTGGCCACCAGGCACAGAGGGTCACTGGTGGCAGCGCAGCGGTCCCCGGGAGGGTGGCCTTCCCCTGGCTGTCCCCGCAACGGCAGGGCTGCACTCACTGCCCCCGGCTGGCTCCGGGTAGGGGATCCTCCGGTTGACCCTCCGGTGCACCTCAGGGGACACCCCACTTTAAGCCTCGACAAGCAAAAACCCCATCGCCTCCTCTCCCGCGGCAGGCAGAGCCCCGGCTGCCCCAGGGCCTGGCGAGGCATCTCCCACCCAGCCCCAACGCAGCTGCGGCACACGGCACCTCTCCGCTGGTTCCTCAGCAGCTCCGTAATGCTGAAGTGTGCGGCCGCAGTGTGACCACCGCCAAAAACCCCAGGGTCGTTTAATCGCCAGGCTTCAGAAACCCCATCTAAATGGAAACGCTGACCTCTAGCTGGGTATGAGCTTCCATCGACGACACAGTCCCAAGAAGACCGGCTATCGTCCCCACACCAGCCTTCACTTCACAGCAGAGCCCGCGGGGAGGCGAGCCCGGTGCCAGGGGCTGCGCGTGGTGCCCGGGGGGGCTGGCCACCCTGTCCTCACACCCTCCCCCTCCCCAAACCAGCCCCCAGTCGGGGCTGCAAGAGGGGCTCATCCTCCGCGGGTCAGGGTCAGGAGGAAGGGTGGGAACCCCGAGCACCCCTCGGCAGCTGGGGACACCGCGCTGCCCCGGGGCCGCAGCCGGCACTGCGTGGCTGTGGCACTCAGCGTGGGTGCCGCCAGCGCAACGCAACGCCGCAGCCTCACCTCGCGCCACAGCCAGGAGGGGACGAGCTGCTCGGCCGCACATCACCGACCGTGCTCATGAGATACAGAACCCAAAGCTCACTTCCCAAGGTCCCCACAGTTCAAAGACCAGAAGAAAAGCCTCCGACTGCTCAGGTCCTACTGGTTCGGCTACTTGAACACTCACCTCCTACTCCGGTGATTTAAAATAACACCCAGCGCACACAGGAACCATCCCCTTGACTCAGCGCCGCCGGGCAGTGCCGGGCTCGCTCACACAGCTCCCGGGGGACTTGAGGCAGCTCTCAGCCCAGCGCCCGGCACTTGCAGGAGTCAGACTCCCATCCAAGCACCCAAAAGCTTTAAATTGAGAGACATTTGGATTGTGTCTGATGTGTGAAAGAGGCGGGGGGGTGGGAATAAGGAACTGGAGAAAGAAATCACTCAACTCCAGGGAAGAAGCTTGGATTGAAATCCAGCTATTTCAACTCCTACTTTTCTGCCCACAGCCATCTCTCCTTAAGGGGATGAAATGATGGAAATCCTTTGCATTTTAGAGCTCTTAAGGACATTATTAAAAAAAAAAAAAAAAAAAGCCCAAACATGCTGCAGGCTTGAAGGCTGTAATTCAGGTACTGGGAAATATTTGGAGCAGACATTTGCTTGGAGCACATTTGTTCTGGCCTGCGTGCTCCATGTTAAAGCTCTGCATCAATAGCAGTGTGACGTTATCCTCTCGCTTCATCTTCCCCCGGGTCACGTCTTCCTTACACTCATACCAGTTGATTTCTGCCCAGCTCTACTGAGCTGCTCACGATTTACATGCCTGAAAATAAAAGCAGGGAGCTTCCCCCCACGGCCGAGCTCCGCAGTGCATCCCAACAACACCCCGATGCCGCAGCTCCCACGCAGCCCCGCGCGCAGCGGTGGGGTGGCAGGTAGCGACAGCAGCCATGGGAAGCGCCAATCCATAGCTGGCATCACACCAAAAACGACTTGGAGAGTCCCAGGAAAACAGCCAGCTCTTCATTTAAACATTTACTCTCGCAGCGCTGTAAGCACCAATTACTGCATCTCGTTCTGCCACTTCGGTCCTTACGTGAACTCGCTGGCTCGGAGCTGTCGGAGGCACCGCGGAAGCAGAGGGGGCGACGCGCAGCAGGGCAGGGTCAGGCTCCCCTTTAACTGGAGGTCGTCGGAGCCAGGAGGTCAAAATTACTCCCGGCAGGTCTTTGCTACGCCTCGTTGGCACGACAGTTCTGCTAACGCACGAAGAGTGACTCACATACCTCCCCCGGGAATTTCGGAGCCCGGGAGGGCAGGACCTCGATATGGCCATAGGGAAATTGTCTCTGTTTCCCACTGCCCAGGAGAGGCGCGAAGCAGCCCCGCACGCAGCCCGCCGTGCACCGCGCCAGCGGCACCAGTGCCCGGGGATGCCCACGGCGGCGGGGGTGCAAGCGGAGCTCTCCCTGGCCCCCATCCCCACGTGCCCAGCAACCCCCAGGGACGCGTCAGCCACCGCAGATGGAGGTGACAAACAGCATTTGAACCAGGCAAAGGTTAAAAACACACCAGGGACCCAACTCCGACTCCCCAGAGGCCACCGGCCTCCCTCGGCTCCGGCGCCTCCCATCAGCGCCCGCCCAGCGCCACCTCGCCCGCACGGGAGTGCATCCAGAAATAGTCTGTCTGCGATGACATTTTCTCGCTTCCCCCCTCCCCCCCCTCCGCCCCGAGGTATTTCACACAGTTGGGCTCAAAACGAAAGGAAAGAAAAAAAACCTCCTCCCTGTAGAGCAAGCACAGCCAAGTCATAAGCGATCAGCCAAAATTGAGAAACAAAGGCCTGGGGGAGGATGCCTCCTTGGTACCATCTGCACCAGACAAAATTAACATTTCCATGAGGCCTCTGCCGGAGCCAGGAGCGCCCGTCGCCCTGACCCCCCCGACGGCGCTCCCCACGCCGGGGAGCAGCCTCAGCCCACCGGTACCGCCGGGGAGGGGGTGCCACACCGCTGGGGCAGCGAGCCGCATCGTTAACAAGCCAATTAATAAAACCAAACTCTCCTGGAGCACCAGGCGCTTGCAGCTCCCTGGAGCGCAACCCCGGTCCTGGAGGCCCCAGAGAGGGTCGCGGAGGGGGGAGCGGCGCCCGCGTGTCGGCGGCTCCATCGCACCCCACAACCAGGCGCGGCAGGGGAGGGGGCGGCAGGCTGCGCCCGGGGCAGCGTGCTGACAACTGCACCGCATTAAAGCTTAATGAGCACAAACTGCCGGGCTGCGATTCTGTTTACAAAAAGAAACACAGGGTGATTCTGCGCGGCCCCCGCGCAGCTCTCCCGTCACCTGATGGGGGACCGCGGGGCTCGAACTGCCCCCGACGCGGCACCTGCGGCTGCCAGTGAGACACCGGAACTGCGGCGTTCAAAGGTCCATGCGACACAGCGCCGGTGAATGTGTGGACTGACGGTGCAGAAGAAAAGAGGGTCCAAAGGCGCCTTCCTCCCGGTCTCCTGCCGATGGGCCAGCCATGGCAGGACGGGGTAGCCAGCCCACCAGCCCCCCGGCATGGCCACATGGCTCAGCCCGCTGCTCCCCGCAGCACAGGACCCTTCGCGGCAGAGCTGGCGCAGACGGTACCCGCTGCTCCCTTCCCGGGGGCTGCTCCGGGACCCCACGGCCACCCGGCCATTTGGGCAGGAATACAAAGGTGAACCGCTCCTGAGGGCCTCCGGCACGGGCGGCAGCACGGGGCTGACCCTCTGCCCACGCGAGCCCTCGGCACGGACGGCACAAGCCGCGGGCAGAGGAGGGGGCTGGCGCGGGTACCCGGCCATCTCCTCGGCAGTCAGAGCCCGCACCGCAGAGCGGAATTAGGCCCAGGAAGGGCAGCATAATTCTTTCCTTTGTTACTGGGGCTAAGGG
Source organism: Vanellus vanellus (assembly GCF_965231255.1). NCBI lineage: Eukaryota > Metazoa > Chordata > Aves > Charadriiformes > Charadriidae > Vanellus > Vanellus vanellus. Next base: position 12,617,922 of record NC_138924.1, on the reverse strand, counting down.
AGACTGATTGCATCATTAGCGCTTTAATATTGCATGCGGCGCGCTGAGGGCATTCATCTTTCTATTATGATTCTAAGGAAGGTTGTGGGCACCCAGAAATATTAGATTTTGTCCTGGCAGGAAGAACACGCTGTGCATATCATCAGCCTCGACGTACAAAGCAAAGGAAAACAGTGTCCGAATTAATTCTGACTCAGAGCACGGAGTATTTTTAACAGTATTTTCTCCCCTTTATGGTGCTGCTGAAGTGAAACGAAGTGAGAAACTCGGTGCCTCAACCAGCAGCTTCCCACAAAGCCCAGCTTGCCCTCAAAGGTGGCTATTCACTGCTCAACAGCCAACAGGTCTGCAGCACTCACCGGCTGCCATGGGGCGTCCTCAGCCCCAGCACTGGGGAGGGGGAACACCGTCACCCAAGAGGTGAGCTCCAGCCCAAGGTCAGTAAAGCCCAGGAGAGCTTCCAGAGACCGTACCGTACCTCTGCCAGTCTCACGGCTGCTCATTTCAGGGCACTCCACGAGCACTTCCTTCCAACAGCCCAATCTGCCGCTCCGTCCTTTAGGAGGGGCAGCAGCCCGGGGAGCTGAGCCGTGCAGCCCACTTATCTGCAACCTGCTCATTAAACTCATTAGGGAGAGCTCAATACATCTGAGCTTTAACGGGGAGGATCAGCCTGCAGAACAGAGCAAGAATTGCAAACACATCCCTACGGAAACGAAAAGCTGCTTCCCAGCAAAACGCTCCGCTGGCCAGAAAAAGAGAAAGTTCAGCATGTCAATTATTAGCAGTCTCCTTAAGAAAGGCAGTCCTGCGCCAGGCGCCCCTAACCCCAGGAACAGAGCACAGGGAGCAAGAGCGCGCTGAACGTGCCTGGGGAGAAGGGCAGACTGTGCCTCCCTCCCGGGCAGCGAGGTTTCACCAGGCTGATGACCACGCTTGCTGCTCTGCGCGCCGGCAGCACAGGAGAGGTGATGCTCTGCGGCCCCAGTGCCAGGACACATCCCCTTCGTCCCCTGGAAGGAGCCAGCAGCTGCAGCGAGTCTGTGGCTAACGGCTCTGGTTCCCACAAGCACCGGGGTTTCCACGGGAGCCCCGGGTCTGCAGGCGCCAGCCACGCACGAGGCTGTGGTCCCCACCCCCGGGATGCGGAGGGGAGGTTGGGTCAGATGCCCACGGAAAGCCCCGTCACTGCGCTCGCCCCGTCCCACACGCTCCGCTCAGCACCGGCTGCGAGCGGCTGGAGAGCGAGGTGGGGGCGAGGGGCAGCGGGGGGGCGGCTCCTGCCCCTGCCCCTGCCCCTGCCGGGGTCCACAGAGCCCACCTGGGGACATCCAGAACACGGCAATGGCGAGGGCGAACGCTGGGGTCAGGGCACTGGAGAGCTCATTTCCCACCCACAGCATTTACGTGTCAGGGGCAGAGTCAGCGCTGGATAAGGCCCGAGAGTCTCTCCCTTCTGGAGGCCAAGGTTACGCGCAGCCCACGCTGCGCACCACGCTCCGGCCCCTCTGCCGCGCTCTCGAGGCCATTCGCCACCGCTAACGGCTCACGGACTCATCCCTATATCCAAAGCGACCTGATCCTTCCTGCTCAGTTCTATGAAAATGGCTAAAAAACAGATCTTGGAGGAAGCCACCGCTCGACCTGCGACACCTCACTGCTCGGACAGCGGTGACGGAGTGGTACGCGCGCCCAGCCCAGACCCCACGGCCAGCTGCTGCACCGACAGCACTCCCGCCTGCCCGGGGAGCGCCGGGCTACGCCGTGGGGACCGCAGCAGGGGAGGGGACCCCGGGAAAGCAACAGGCACTGGCTGAGCCCCCCCCGGGCACTGGCCAAGCGCCCGTGCCCCCCACAGCCCCCTTGGCCACGGCACAGAAGCCCCAGCACAGCCGCAGCGTTCGGGTTTGTAACGAGCTCTTGTGCTGCTGCCCCGAGCTGCAACGGGGGATGTCGGGGACAGAAAGGTCGGATGACTCAGCCACACAGGGACACATCCAGCCCCCAGCGCCCCCAGCTCCTCTCCACCCCGTGAGCAGCTCTCGCAATCCCCGCGTGGCTCTTTGCACGCCGTGAAAGGGAGGGGGTGGCATGACCGACGGCACTGGCAATGGCCCGGCCAGCACCGCAGCTACTCACCCCACTGAGACCCCGGCAGGCACCGACAGCCCCAGGCTGCTCCAGGGTCACCAAGAGAAGTGGAGGAACCCGCAAGCTGCGGCAACCGATGGAGCCAAGCGCAGGGAGGGGTCCTGTCCCGCACGCTTTGGACCTGGGGAACCCACCGCCCTAGCACAGTAAACCCACCGGCTGTCGTGGCAGGGCAGAGGGGCAGTTCCTCCCTGGGCATCTCTGGAGGCATCCCCACACCACACATACCGAGATACCCAAACGCCTTTGGGCAGCAGGAACGGGGCAGCACCGCTGCTCACAGTAATGTCACTGCTAAACCCCCCAGGGGCTGCAGCCAGGCACCAGCGAGGCCGGAGCCATTCCCTCAACGAGGAGGCTCGACGCCCAGCAGGAACAGGCAAACTCTGATCAGCCAAGTTGGGGACCACAGAAAGGGCCATCCTGAGCCCCCCGTGGCCATCCCTGAGCCTCCCGTCACCCACGTCCCAGTAAACGTTGGCGGTGGGTGGGAGGGGGCTCTGGGATGAGCCAGCAGGGGCTGTGCTCAGCCTGGCAGGGACGCAAACGCTTCTGCGGGACCACTGTGGAGGAAGACAAGGCCAAACTCTGCGAAGCCTGGGTTGGGTCAGGACGACGACGACAGCAGCAGAAATCAATGTGTTTAACTGATTCTGAGTCTGAAGTCCATCGATGCTAATTTGTCTTTTCTTTGCAGTATCGATCTCGCCGCTGCAAGGCAGTGCAGAGGGGAGGCGAGGAAAGCCCGGTCCGGGCTGCGTGTTCAGGAGCAAACCCCGCTCTCCTGCCACGCGGAGCAAGGGACTCCTGTGCCCCCAAAGGTCTCCCTGCACACGGCGTCGGCGGAGTTGGATACAACCCTCCGGGTTCCCGGCTGCTGCCCTTGGGCCTCCCTGAGGGGTAACGGGGTTTGCCGAGGGCTGAGCACCCTGCAGCACCGAGACCATCCCCAGCACTCACATTTTGGGCACGCACATGCTCTCTGGCTACCCGGCCTGATGCTCGTTAGCAACTGGTTCCTCCCAGCATCACCCGACACAGCTCTTTGCTGCAGAGCGACACAGATCTTGTCTGATCACAGCGCTACGAACAGAAAGTCATCACACAGACTTCCAGGCTCATTAAATTCTTCTCAGCCCGCTATGAATTTAACATACAGAGTTGCTCATTTTCTCAGGTCCACCCATTTTAGAGCGAGCTCTGTCTTGCCAGCTAGGGGCTGAAATGCCCAAGGCAGGCTCTCTCTTTAGGAAGAGCCTGTTCAAGCACACAGACTTTCTGCGTGTCTGTTTTCCCCACCTCTCCCCACCACGTCCCTTCCTGCACAAGTTCCGCATGAGAAGATGCTTCAGACGAGCAACAGACACCCGTGTCCACGCGCTGTGCCTCCCCCGAGGATCCGGCACGAAGGTGTCTCGGCGTGTGCTGCGATACACATGCGGCGTACCTTGCTCGGGATGCTCCAGAGACAGCCCGGCCCCGGGCAGGGCCAGCACCGCGGCCCCCAGCGCATCCCCTCCCATGGCCGGGGGCAGCCCCGCTGCAGGAAGGCAGGCGGCCGTGACCAGCGCCAGTCCCCGGGTACCGTCACCATGGCCATCTGCACATCCACCGTGCATCCCGCACCGCGGTCACCCGGTCCCCTGCTGCTGCTGCTGCCTGGAGGAGCAGGAGCTCATCGCCTGTTTGCCCGGGCACTGCAGGGGCTGCTGGAGGGAGGGTGCGTTAGGGAAAAAAAAAATAAAAAAATCCCGTTCCTGCTGGGTTTCACCTACAGACCCGGGGAGAGAGCGTGCCCCACACCCGCCCCAAGGGCCGGAGGGTCCTGCTGGTGGGGGACAGGCTGGCGCTGGCATGCAGCTGGACCAGAGGAACTGGAGAGCATTTGGCCCAGATCTCACGGCAAACACGGGGAAGGGATGCAACTGCAGACTACAAAGAAACTGTGGGAAGACAGAAAAAGAACCGATTAAACTAGAAACCAGGGCTGGCAAAACGTGGGGGTGGGAGGAAAGCACGGGCATGAGATAGACCTGATCATGCTTTGGCTGGAAATTAGGAGGTTTCTAATCTTTAATACAAACAGTCTCTGGAACAGTTTCCTAATGACAGAAGCAAAGGAAAGGAAACCCAAACTGACGCCCAGCGCGTTTATGAAGACGTTCCACGAGGCGGTGGCTGCAGCAGCGGGGAGCCGGGCTCGGGGAACCAGCCTGTGCCCTCGCACCCTCCTCTCACCGGGGCTGCCCCTCGCCGCCCAGCCGCTGCCCTGCTCCCCAGCCCTCCCGCGGCAGGGGGTGAGCAGCGGCCGCCTGAGGCCGAGATGCGCTGGCGCAGGGTTAGATTTAGGCAGCAGCAGCCAGGGCTCAGATTCAAGGCCAAACTTGTACATGGTTCCATCTGAATACCACAAACAAGACACGCGGCGTTTGGACTCAAGCTTTTCAAACCCCTGCTCCATCTTGCCAATATCACCTGTATTTTTCCACCATTTTGGGTGGTTTTCGCATGAGCTGGGCTAAATTCAAATCAGTCAAGAAACGGCTCTTTCTGGTTTGGCATCCAACTTGGAGGCAGATGTTAACTCTAAGCAGGGATTCATCTACCCCCACGAAATTGGAAAGAAGTCTGGGGAGAATGAGCTGTTTTTAGCTCCTGCAAAAAATGTCTCTTCCTACTGTTGCTGCTGAAGTCCTATTCCTGTTTCCACAGCAGCCACTAACGACAACCAGAGCATCTGACTTCAGGTACACGACAGGCAACAGCAGCAGAGGGACTCTCCGAGCAGCCCCCCGGACCCTGCTGCCGTACGGATATGCTTAGGGATGAAGAGGAAGGAAGGACGATGATAAAACAACCATCAGCAAAGAAAAAAGGCAGTTTTGCCGCTATGGTTATGGTGAGCTGCTCTTTGGGAGGAATCAGCAGCAGAGGGAGAACAGAATATCTGTCAAACCTGGTGCAGGCAGAAAGCGAGCCTGCTGGCTGGGATCACGCTTCTTGTTGAATCTGAATTTAGACTCCTTGGCGTGCTTCCAACCCTCAATAAATCGTGCCGTGTGGACAGATATTATGTCCCTTGTGCTACTAAAACAACAAGCGGTCTTAAATAAAACAGCGGAGCCTGGAGCGCGCAGAAGATGAGGAAATAGGCAGTACCTGGCAGGATCCATCTCACGTCCTGTGCACACCAGGGATGCAGGCGACATGCTCGCGCAGCCCTTACCAGCTCCGTGGAGCTCGCACACCGGGTTACACCGGTGCTCTGCCCGCAGGGATGAGCGGGATAAAAGAAATGCTCTCCCTCTGCCTTGTGAGCAGACATTACGCTGCTTCTCCGGCAGAGATAAGCTGCAATCTTGCTCAAAGACAGGGGGGAGGAGGATCACCCCAGCAATGAGGGCACTCAGAACAATCTCCTTCTGCGCCCTGTTTCTGTCAAACGCAAAAAAAAAACTGGGGCTCCGCAGCAAAGGAGGTGCGCTGCGGAGGCAGGAGCGCGACCCCTCGCAGCCCTGTCGGGGAGCCGCGCAGAGCAAGCGCTAACGCCACGAGCCCCCCAAAAACATCGGGCAGAGCACCTTCTGAAGTTGCCTCCCTCAATTTTCAATATTTAACATACGCATTGACGGTCACAGCGGCACACAGCCCCCACGTCCCCTGTCCCCGAGCCCCGACGCGCAAAGCCCACACGCCTGAAGTAGTCACCGCATATTTAAATGCAAACAGAGAAGCTGAGAATCGTAAAGCAATTTCAACAATAGATCTCCCGGCTCTGCCTCGCATTTGCATCCAGACAAGCCCATCCACGGTAAAAACAAGGACAAACGGGGACTCAAATCTCTGCCGTGAAAGGCTCACCCTGGGTATTTACAGTCCCCCCCCGCACGCCATTTAAATACCGCTGTATACCGTGACTGCCGTTCGGATTTAGCCCGACGGAAAAGCACCTTACCGTGAGTGCCGCGACGTTCCGCGGGCAGTGCCTGCGCGCTGCGGGGCGGTGCGGGGCGGTGCGGAGCGGAGCGGAACGGGGCGGCTCTCCCAGCCCCGCCGCAGCCACCGCACCCCCGCCCCGCGCGGATGGGGCGCACCGGCACCGGTACGGGGGGGCACCGGCACCGAGCAGAGGGCTGCCGGGGCAGAGCCGCCCGCCTGCAGCCCTGCCTGCCCTCCCCTGCCTGCACTGCCTGCCCTCCCCTGCCTGCTCTGCCTGCCCTCCCTGCCTGCTCTGCCTGCCCTCCCTGCCTGCTCTGCCTTCCTGCCCTGCCTACCCCGCCTGCTCTGCCTTGCTTACCCTCCCCTGCCTACCCTCCCCTGCCTGCACTGCCTGCTCTGCCCTGCCTGCTCCACTCTGCCTGCTCTGCCTGCCCTCCCTGCCTGCTCTGCCTTCCTGCCCTGCCTACCCCGCCTGCTCTGCCTTGCTTACCCTCCCCTGCCTACCCTCCCCTGCCTGCACTGCCTGCTCTGCCCTGCCTGCTCCACTCTGCCTGCTCTGCCTGCCCTCCCCTGACTGCTCTGCCCTGCCTGCACTGCCTGCCCTACCTACCCTCCCCGCCTGTTCTGCCTGCCCTACCCTGCCTGCTCTGCCCTGCCTGCCCTCCCCTGCCCTGCTCACTGCCCCACGCTTCACCCACATCTCATCACAGGAGAGGCGTAAGCGCTGCTCAGGGGCAGTGCATCCGCAAGCTGGAACCTGGGACCAGGACCCTGGGGGAAGGAAGGACTAAGAGGCTCAAGACGCAATGGGCTCCTTGGCAAGGCTTAGTCACCTGGGGGGGGGGGGGGCTTCGGTAGCACCGCTGGAGCAATATCCATCACCGAAAGCTGAGGATCTTGCCCACTAAACCTGTCTGGGGCTTTTAGACTGAAAGAGCTGTTTTCATAGAATCACAGAATGGTTTGGGTTGGAAGGGACCTTAAAGATCACCTCGTTCTACCCCCCTGCCCCAGGCAGGGACACCCTCCCCCAGCCCAGGTTGCCCCCAGCCCCGTCCAACCCGGCCTTGAGCACCTCCAGGGATGGGGCAGCCACAGCTCCTCGGGGCACCCTGCGCCAGGGGCTCACCACCCGCACAGGAGAGAATTTCTTCCCAATATCTCATCTAAATCTCCCCTCTGACAGTGTCAAACCGTTCCCCCTCATCCCATCCCTCCCCTCCCTGATCCAGAGTCCCTCCCCAGCTCTCCTGGAGCCCCTTTAGGCACTGGAAGGGTCTCCGAGGTCTCCCCGGAGCCTTCTCTTCTCCAGGCTGACCCCCCCACCTCTCCACGCCTGTCCTCCCAGCAGAGGGGCTCCAGCCCTCCCAGCAGCTCCGGGGCCTCCTCTGGCCCCGCTCCAACAGCTCTGTGTCCTTCTGCTGTGGGAACCCCCCGAGCTGGAGGCAGCACTGTGGGGGAGTCTCCCCAGAGCAGAGCACAGCAGAGGGGCAGAATCCCCTCCCTCGCCCTGCTGGCCACGCTGCTGGGGATGCAGCCTGGGATTTTTTGTGAAAAAATCACTAGAAAATGAGGTAACCCCCTTGGATTCAGCTTTGAAAGCAGACTTTAGTCTTACGTGTGAGCCCCTTCATCTGTTACGACTGAATTGAATTAAAGCCAGACACAGAGTGGACCAGACAAAGGAAGAGCTTCCAGGGCCAAAATGTGGACCCAGTGAAAGGAAAGCCAGAATCCCCATTCCCACCATCAGGCCCATCCTTTCCAGCTCCCAGGGCATCCACCCCAGCCCCAGGCTGCTGGCACCCGGCAGAGCCCAAAGGATGAGCCCAGAGCACGGAGCTCCTCAGCCCCACTGTCACAAGCTGCATCGCTTTGGTCCCGCTGGTTCCTGAAGAGACGCAGTGAAACCAATGCAATTCCCTTTTTTGGCAGCCCTGAAAGCTGTTTAACAGCGCTAAACATTGAAGTAGGTGATTTCATCTACCGAAGGCGCTCAGGGCTGAGCTGGGCAGCCCGCTGCGCCCCACGCTGCTCCCCAGCAGCGCCAGCGGGGCTCGGCTGCCGAAAGCTTTCCCGCCCCGAAGGAGAGCCCCATCCCAGGCAAAGCAGCTCTGCCGGCGCAGCGCGCCTGCTGCCTCCCGACACAGCGCTGCGTTCCTGGGACCAGCGCAAGACCAGCCCAGCTGCATGGGGAGCTGAAGGGAACAGCACCCATGCTCTCGTCCTTCTACAAAGTGCTGCTCAAGTGGGACGAATGAGCAATTAATACAATATTAATGTGTACAAATAATAAAAATAAAACGCACCTGTTACATTAACCCCTCCAGCAGATCAGCCATCCTCTTGCTCAGCTGTGTCACCACCATTATGCAAAGAAAAAGCAGCAAGTGCGAAATAGAGACACCGATCCGACTAATGTGACAGATAAATAATGTGACAGCCTGAAATGCCACAGAGCATCCCAGTGTCAGCACGCCACCCGAGGCACTAACGTGGTCCCCAGCCGAAGCCTCCGCAGCAATGTGCCGCAGCCAAGACCAGCTTCGGCGCTGGGAGGTGGGCACAGCCGCCCGCCCGCTGCGCCCTGTCCCTCGCCCGCCAGCGGGGACATGCCAGGCCAGGCCAGTGCAGGGCGCCTCACTGATGCCAGTAACAAACCAGGGGCTTAAAGATGGTAACACAGCCCCGACGCAGCTTCGTCCTCACCTGCATCCCACGGAGCAGCTGCTGAAGCCAACGGCACAGCCCACGGCAGCTTTGCACCCTGAGCGCAAAGCCACCGCTCTCCCGTCTGCTTGTAGGGTCAGAGCCGGGCAAACCCGGGACTCAGCCGGAGTTTGCACCGGGGCACCAGCCCCAGCCGCCACCTGGGTAAAGAGTTTACCCCCATAGGAGGGATGCAGGCACCGTTCATAACTGGCCACTGATGTCCCACACACTCTACCAGACTTCTTCAGGTAACTTCCCAGTCCACTGGGAAATCAAATTGATCCAGTGGAATTAACTCCAATGGCACTTAACATTAATTATAAACGACATTACACATATTTAAGTTCCATGTGCCATATGATATACGTGCATCAGGGGTGAGATTAATGCAGCCTTTGATAGCAATTTGCAAAAATTAGTTAAAATCAATAACCAGCAGTTTTTGGAAAGTCTCTCTGGCGGCAGGTGGAGGAATCGCCCGGCTGCGGCACACACACACCACGGCTCCCGTCGAGGGAAGGGGGACACCCCGCTCCTGCTCCCCATCCCACCCAGGGGCTCTGCAGCACCGTCCCTCCCCAGGGACCCCGCACCCTGCGGGGAGCCTCCGAGAGCACCCGCAGCCCTTCCCCGTGCTGGGGAGGGGCTCAGCCCGGGCACCCCCTCCCGCCGTCACCCTGGGACGTGCGATTCCGGGGAGATAAACACTTCAGGGCTTTAAGGGCTCTCGGAGCAAAACTGCTGCTGAAATAAAGAGGGAAAAGCTTTTAGCCGCGCAGCCACCCGGGGGCTGGGGGTGTTTCAGTGCTCTCAACAGGCAGGAAAACAGACGCTGCGCGATATGTGTCTTGAGGCCCGCGAGGCTTTTATGTTAATGGCATTTTATCACCAAACACTGGGATGCGAACCGACAGCGATGCATATGCCTCAGCAGGGAGAGCCACGGCACATGCCCAGGACGTGGCTCCGAGACGTGTTCTCAGGGAGCTGTGAAGGAGAGGGCTTAAGCACCAAACAAAATCGGGGTACCAGAACCAATATTTTCCAGAGATCACTTACGGGTGGGAGATGATATGCCGCCCCTGGCTCCCGATCTGTTTTTTAAGCAAATCCCAAGTGTGCTGCATGCACAAAGCAGATCCTCAAAAGGTTGTGCGCTTGACCAAAAGCATAGGGGAGTTAAAAATAAAAGTTTGAGGAGGCAGTCAGTAATTTGCCCTTCCCACTGCTTTAAACCAGAGAGGTGTTCACACGATGTTTGCAGCTCCCAGCTGCGGCTGGAGCCTTACTTTAAAGCGAAACCCAAGATGCTCGGATATTCACCGGGCCCCAGAGACAGGCTGAGGCGCAGGAGACCCACGTCAAAACCACGAGGGCTCATGACAAGAGGATCAGAAAGGTCCCACCAGCGTGGCAGGCTGCTGATGTCACTGGCAGGGGACGTGCCCCTGGCCCTGCACCCACTGCCCCCCCTTACCTGCTGGGCGAGCCCAGGTCTGCCCGGCTGACGATGCGGTGCTGGTGGGGCGAGTACAGCCAGTGGAAAGCTGTCAGTGTCCTCTCCTCGATCCGAAACCTGCCTTCTCTCACGTACCTAAAAATAACAGCGAGAAAGACTGAAATATTTATTAGCGCAGGATGGCGGAGAGGGAGCGGCAGGACGCGGAGAGCGGCTGGCTCAGCAGCGCTGCTCGGAGCCGCGCGTCCAACACCACCACTGACGCGTTCCCCAGTGGAAGCAGCAAAACGACACTACAGCCCCGTCTGCCTGCGTCCCTGCAGCGTCCCTGTCCTTCCCTGCCCATCAGCCCCGGGCTCGTGGCTGGGACGGGGCATCCCTTCGGGGGCGTCCCCCAGGGGAGGGGACAGTGGCCACCCACCACCACTGCCACCGGAGCTGCAGTCCTGACTGCCCAGCGCAGGCGGCGGCCGCAGCTCCCCGGTGAGTGGCTGCAGAGAACATGGGACCCCCCCAGGCCAGACCCGTGTGTGCCCGTAACCCTCACGCACAGAAAAGCAAAGAGCACACATTTCCAAAGCAGTGCAGGACATTGAGGTGTAAAACCCCGGGGGGCAGAGGTACACCCCCCCCCCAGCTCAGCATCACCACCCTGGGGCACAGCCTGCCTCCGACGGCTCCTGCCCAGCCCCCGCAGCAGCCCTATCCCCAGCGTTATCAGCGGCCCCACGACCAGGCTAATGCCTTTCTAACGTTATTTCGAATGTCAGGCCAGATGTTGAGGCTTATTAAGTAATATTTGAGTGATAAATCAATGGTCATTATTTCAATTAGAGAAGTACAGGCTCTGTTCCATAGGCAAAATGGTGGTAACAGCAGTTGTTCCCATCTTGCAGAACACAATGCTGCTGCCTGCCTCCATCCCAACAACCACTCTGAACATGAAATTTCATCAGCAAGCAATTAATTATTTAAAGACCCTGTAGGACTGGTTGGAGACACACACACACAGCTGCAGCGTCCATGAACGCCATGAACGCCAGGCAGGGCCAGGACAAGCCCACACTCCGCTCCCCAGCACATGGGCGCTCCGAGCAGCGTGTTCCCACCATTAACCGCCGGGATCAGGCCACGCTGCCTGGATGGGGCCAAGGGGATGCACCGCAGTGCCACGGGCTCCCCACAGCCACCCCATGGCCCTGACGAGCGGGGCCACGGCTGGAGCCGTTTGCTGGTGCTGGGCTCTGCCACCCGCCCGAGCTCGCCCAGCTCGGGGCTGTGGGGTCCCGCCAGGGCCAGGGAGGGAGTGACAGCACAGGGCTCAGGACCTCCTGTTCTCAGCAAAAGGAAACCCGAAAGGTTCCTTGAGTGTTCCTGGTACAGACTGACCTGCTAATTTTCTTGGTATAAGCAACCAGGCACGGCGCAGTCCCAGTGCTCCCCTGCAGCTCTTGCAAGTGATAATACTGCACAGAGTAGTGGCAGACACACCAGACTGTCTTTTGGGAAGGGGGGTTGAGGCAGGGGGGGTGCCAGAACGGCCAGGCCAAGCAGCCATTGTAACAGTTTGGGTTTAAGTGTGCAAGAAAAAAAGTGCTGAGGAGGGGAAAAAAAGAAAGAGAGAAGGAAAAAAAAAAAAAAAGCTTCACAAGCTTAGAGTAATCCTCCGATGATTTCCACTCCGGCTGTTCCCCAAGGTTTGGGGGATCCCACCCGCACTCAGGAGCTCCGGCACCCAGCCCGGCTCCGCTCCCCCCCGACAGCACTGGGACATGGGGCGAGCCCTGGGCCCGGGCCCAGCTCTGACATCAGCAGCACCGCGCGTAGCCGGAGTCACCGCGGTCACAGCCTGGCATCGCTACAGCGCCCTGCTCAAAAGTCACACGCTTTGGACGTCACAAACTACACAATTAAAAATAAAAAAAAAATACAGAGAAAGCTTGTTTCCAATGTCAGCCCGTCCCGGCTGCTCCGGTCACCGCAATCGCCCCGTCCCCCCACTCCACAGCCCGCAGCAGCCTCAGCACCCCTCACCCCGCAGCAGCCGGGGCGCCCCAGCGCATCCCGTGCCCGTCCCACAGAGTTCCCGCAGGCAGGTACGAGCCGGGGCCCGGGGCCCGGCAGCTCCCCCCGCTCCCCCCGGGCGGGGCAGCATCTCGCTTTGGGATCCCACTCTTCTGCCTCTACTGCACCCCCGACGGCAGAGATCCCCCCCGCAGCAGCTGCAGCCCCGCAACTCCCCCCCACCACCACGCTGCGACTCTCGGAGTGCCCCGGGCTGCGGGGGCGCGGTCCCGCCCCCCCCAAACCCACCGGAGCCCTCCCCGCCCGGGATGCCCGGGACTCCCCCCTCGCTGGCTCAGCAGCCGGGGCTCCCCCCGCCCAGGAGCAGCCCCCACCGCGTCCCCCCCCTCCATTCCAAAGCCGGGACCCCCTTCCAAACGTACCCCCCCCCTCGCCTGGGTCCCCCCTCCCCGAGCCTACCGCCCCCCCCCCCAGCCCAGGAGCGGAGCCCCCCCCGCACTCACCAGCGCACCAGCTCCCAGCGCCGCTCCCCCGCCGCTTTGCCCGAGGCCATGCCGGGGCCGGTGGCGGAGCCGGGGCCGGTGGCGGGACCGGTGGCGGGACCGGGGCGGGCAGCGCTGCCGCAGGGCGGGCGGGGGCGCGGGCGGTCCCTCGGGGGAAGGCTGGGGGGGGTCGTGGGGGGGGGAGCCCCACCGGCGAACCCCCGCTGCCACCCGGCGGCACCGCAGCGCGGCCGCGGACCCCGCGGGGATGGAGCGGCTGCGCCGGTTCCTGCGCGCTCCCGCCTCCTCCGGCACCGGGAGGGGGGGACCCGGGGAGGGAGGGGGGAAGGGGGGGGGACCGGCCCGGGCAGGTGCGGGGGGAGTCACATCAGCGTGCCCGGTTACGTAAAGCATGACGCAATGCCCGCTCGCCCCCAGGGCAGCTCGGAAGGGCGCGCACGGGTGGCGGGATGCACCCGCCCCGGCCCCGGCCCCGGCCCCGGCCCCGCTCGGCTGCAGGGGAGGGGGCTCCCTCCACCCCCACCCCACCCCCACCCGCCCGGCGGGTCCCACCGGACCCTCCCCACGGGGACTCGCGTTTTCCAGCCCCTCGTCTGCTTGGAGCGGGTCCGAGCCGAGAATCACGAAGTCCGTCGGGAACAGTCGCCGCTGGAACTAAACCCAGAAAGGGGGTCCTGCCGGGCAGACTCCCCCCGCCCAGCCCGAGCCCCCCACAGTCACACCGTCCCCCTCGCAGCGGAGGGGCACGGCTGAATCAGCACAGCCTGGGGGGGGCTGAAGACCCCCCACAACCCCCCCTTGAACCCAGGTCCTGTCGGCGGTCCTTGCTCACCCTTGAAAACAACCAACCAACCACCCCCCCTCAGCAGAACTGGGCTGTGCGAGGTCCAGGAATGCCACAGGAAAATTATTCCCCCGTGGATTCAAAGCTAAATCCGTCCATCCGCCCGCACCAGGGCATCCCTCCCCGGGGCACTGCAGGGTGAGCTCACTTACGGCTGCCCCGTAGTGCTCAGGAAACAAACTGGGCGCACATTCACAAGTTATTTCGAGGATCTTCAAATCACACCAAAACTGTTTCTCAAAAATGTCGTTCTGGCCTAAATCCTTACTTTTCCAATCTTTAAGAGCACAATTTCACAACTTGGAGTTCCCAGCCATTGCACCCGCAATTCAACAGCTTCATTCAAACCAAATAACATTAATTACTCAAGTAAGTACCTATTATTGGCAATTCTAGATACCACTCTTGCAGGGCCCAAACACACGAGAAAGGCACTGATGCCTCCATCTCAGCTCCCCCTTGGTAGGAAGCAGAGCGGTGCTCTGCCATGTCGGCTGGAGCAGCCATGCCTCACTCGGGGTCTCATAAAGGGAATTCGGCCAGGGGTCTCCCCGATTCTGGAGAGGAGCTGCCTCCTCTTACGAGTATGGGCTGAAGGCTGGAAGGAAACAGCCCACCCAGAGAGGCCATGTCCATACACTGCTTTGGCCGCCAGCAGCTCGCTCCGCTGTGGGGTCTGGTAGCTCGGTCCTCAGCTGGATGCTTCAGCTGAAATTATAGCAGGAAATTGTTGATACTGAAATCATCATATTTTAATGAGCAGGGCAGCAAAGTGAGCTCACCCCTCAGCGAGGCCGCGTTATCAGCTGCCTGCAGCCACCAGCTCTGCCTGGACTGGCGTCGCTCACAATCAGATTCGGAGCCCAGGGCAGATAAAAAAACCCGATCCCCACTCTGCAGAGCCTGAGAGCCGTGCCGAATGTCACAGTTGTAAGTACAAAGAGAGTCTCAGTCCTGATGAATGAGTCGCTGGTGCCAGCGCCTGCTGTGGGAGGTCACAGGTGGGAAGCAGTGACGGGACACTGTGGGGATGTGGGGCCGGAGGAGCGGGCGCAGGAGAGGCCAAAGCTCTCCCTTCTGCCCCTGGAACCTGGGAACTGACCCACCCCTGTTTCAGCACACAGATGGTTTTGCCTGTGAGGTCTAAAGAATAATTAAAAACAAAATTGAAAAAAGTTCTAAAATAATGAGAAATTTCAAAAATTAGCATGTTCACATAGCACATACACGCTAAGGCACCCAGCATCTTTCATGTGCCCCTTTGCACTGCCTGCGCCGTGCTGATCCCGGCCAGGGGTCCCTCCGGGGCCAGCATGCCAGAGCCGGGCTGACTGATTTGCTGCGTTATTTCTCAACCCTTTGCCCCATTGAGCCGGGCGTCGCGGAGCCACGCTGCCCTGCCTCCCTCCCCAGCATCGCTGGAGCATGCTGCAGCCCTCCCCGCAGTCAGCTGGGCAGAGCTACAGCTCTTTGAAGAAGGACAAATTGCATTACTTAGCTCAAGCAAATATCCTTACAAGTCTGATATTTTCAAATCCCTGTGGAAATGTTAAGCTAATGTTAAATTTATCAAAACCCTCTAGCTTTTAGCCCTCCATCACTTTAAGGAGCTTCTTATTACGTTCTTCAAAGCAATTAGAAGGCACATACACACTACATTTCAATTAGGTTGAAAAATACTATTTGAGGCAAAGTTAAATTCATTTTTTAATTAAATGCAAAAATTTCCCTAATAATTAATTTTGGGAGTGGAGGGCAAAGTAGTGGTCTAAAAGCACTCTGCAAAGTTAGTCTAGAAGGGTGCCAGATGAAGGTTTAAATTCAGTGCACACTGAGATGCATGCTCGCTTTGGGAAGTGGCTGTTTTGTCCCGGTATCAGTCACCTCTGATACAGCTGTCCCACCTAACGCAAAGCGTTTAACCGCAGACAGACCTGCAGGCAGAGGCTGACGGCCCTCAGCTCCTCCTGCAGCGCTGCGGTTTAACCCCAGCCAAGAACCAGGACCACACAGCCACTCGCTCACTCCCCTGGTTGGGATGGGGGAGAGAATCAGAAGAGTAAAAGTGAGAAAACTCATGAGTTGAGCTAAAGGCAGTTTAATAGGTAGAGCAAAAGCCATGCACGCAAGGAAAGCAAAGCAAGGAATTCATTCCCTGCTCCCCACGGCAGGCGGGTGTTCAGCCATCCCCAGGGCAGCCGGGCGCCATCACACATAACAGTGACTTGGGAAGACAAACGCCATCACTCCAAACATGTGGCCAGCAGGTCAAAGGAGGGGATTCTGCCCCTCTACTCCACTCTCGTGAGACCCCACCTGGAGTACTGCATCCAGCTTGGGAGTCCCCAACATAAGAAGGACACGGACCTGCTGGAGCACATCCAGAGGAGAGCCACAAGGATGATCCGAGGGCTGGAACACCTCTCCTATGAGGAGAGGCTGAAAGAGTTGGGGCTGTTCAGCCTGGAGAAGAGAAGGCTCCAGGGAGATCTTATTGCGGCCTTCCAGTCCCTAAAGGGAGCCTACAGGAGAGCTGGGGAAGGACTTTTTACTCGGGCACGTAACGATAGGACAAGGGGCAATGGCTTTAAACTGGAAGAGGGCAGGTTCAGATTGAACATTACGAAGAAGTTTTTCACTGTGAGGGCGGTAAGGCACTGGAACAGGTTGCCCAGAGAGGTTGTTGAGGCCCCATCCCTGGAGGTGTTCAAGGCCAGGCTGAACGTGTCCTTGGGCAACCTGGTCTAGTGGGAGGTGTCCCTGCCTATGGCCGGGGGGTTGGAACTCGATGATCTTCAAGGTCCTTTCCAACCTAAACCATTCTATGATTCTATGATGACTATATGAAACATCCCCCATTCCTTCTTCTTACCCACCTTTATATACTGAGCACGTCACATGCTATGGGATAGCCCTGCAGTCAGTTGGGGTCAGCTGTCCCAGCTGTGTCTCCTCCCAACATTTTGTGCCCCCCCCCAGCCCATCGCTGGTGAGAAGCAGAAAAGGCCTTGACCACTTGGCAACAGCCAGAAACACCAGCAGGCTCTAACACCATTCTCACCCCAGATCCAAAACAGCCCCACACCAGCTGCCAGCGAGAAAGTTAACTCCACCCCAGCTGAAACCATGACGTGTAGTCAGAGGAAAGAGGGACGCGTGGTCAGGAGCAGCCTCAGTTGCTGCCCAGGTGCCTTTTTCTTTCCACTGACTGCAAGTGGAGTGCGAGATGACAACTGTCTTTGTGTGCCCTCCCTGGACAAACATCTCGGTTAAGATGGGATCAAAACCGTGTCACAGACAGGCCCCGAGCAGGACCGCAGCTCACAGCGCAACTCCCCTCCTGCCGCCTTCCCTCTGCAGCCGCCCCTCTCTGCAGGGCACGGTCGTGGCCCCCAGCCCTGCCGCAGCCGCCCTCCCGCCTGCACAA
Organism: Vanellus vanellus; assembly: GCF_965231255.1. Lineage (NCBI taxonomy): Eukaryota > Metazoa > Chordata > Aves > Charadriiformes > Charadriidae > Vanellus > Vanellus vanellus. Next base: position 12,600,862 of record NC_138924.1, on the reverse strand, counting down.
TGCACTGGTGGGGCATGGGGTGCCCAACTGGGCCACCGTGGGAAGCCCTGCCTGCACCGGGGCTGCAGCCTGCGAGGGCTGGGCTCAAACACCCCCTGCACACAGCCACAGCCACGCATGGCCACGGCCACCTGGGCCCCGGTGCCAGGTCCCCCCAAGCACCAGACCTGCCCGCGGGGTCTGTGCCCATCCCCGCCCCCCCCCAGCATCCCCCCAGCATCCCCCCAGCATCCCAGGACAGGGGACCCCAGCCCGGGTAGACCGAGCCCGGAGGCGCTCAGTGCCGGAGGCTGTGCGAGCTGCTGCTGCCCGCACGGCTTCCCGTACCGCTGCCCGCACTGCTGCCCGCGCTGCTGCCCGCACCGCTGCCCGCGCTGCTGCCCGCACTGCTGCCCGCGCGGCTGTCGCTAGAGGTCAGCGTCGGTCCGGAGCTGCAGGCGCGGCGGAGCTGGCTACTGCTGCCGCCCGCACCACCGACCCGCCGCATCTGCAGCCCCCGCAGCCTCCGCCGCGCTCTCCCGGGGCGGCCCCGGGGGGAACAGCCCCGTCTCTGCCGCCCAGCCCGGGCCCGGGCGCTCAGCCGCGTCCCTCCGTAGCCGCTGGCCCCCGCGCCCCGCTGCGAGCCCACCGCTCCAGCGCCTGCCCGCAGCCACGGGGGCACAGCGAGCGGTGCTGCCGGTACCCTCTTTGCGGTGGGATGCGTCCCAACTGGTGAACAGCAGGCGAGGAGCAGGCTGGCTCTGCACGGGAGCCCTCCGGAGCTCGGTCACGCACCCGGGCTGGCAGCAGGTGCTGCCACAATCTCCTCCCGAGGCTGAAATGGCATTCCTGATGGTTTTGACTCATTGTGTTGCCCACAAACCACCTCAGACCCATCGGAGAGGCGGTTCCTGTCTCTCAGAGCGAGGGGGGAGTGGGGAAGGGTCACAGTGTAACTGCGGTGCAGGACACGGCAGCTGCTGGAGGCATGGGCTAAGGGACGGCGAAGTCACATCCCAGTCAAAAAAGCTGAGAGCGGCGCTGTCAGAGCAAAAAGCTGCCAGTGAAACCAGTTCGCTGGGGAAAGATGAGCGCAAGCAAGAGAGGTGATGGGAAATACTAACGGCGTGGGTGCGTTGTAGCTGAGTCCAGGCTGCCAGGCAATCGCTGCGGAGGCAGCTGGCTTTATCCCGTGCCACACTGGGTGCAGAGGGTGCGCTGAGCTCCGCTGCCTTCCCACACAGCGCGGCTGTATCCCGGAGCGATGACCTCATTTACAGAGGCAGCTCTCTGTCCCCAAATGCTTGACCTTGATTGTTTGCAGGCTTGTCTTTTAGTCAGTGGAAAATCAATGAAAATTGTACAAACCTGCTGAAACATGATGCACTCAGGAAACACCCCTCCCCCTTCCCCCTGCCTCCCCATCCGGAATTCACTGCTACTCAAGTTAGCACATGAGTTAAGGGGAGACACACTCAGATATTAAAAACACACACACCCCCAACATAGCAAACTGCACTGAGAGGGACAAATGACACCTTGGCAAGTGCTGACCTGATAGTTGCAAATGGGTGAGAAGTGGTCCTAATAAGACAACACTTCTCTGAATAAGAAAGTCTGCACTCTCCCCCTACACACAAAAATCCTTCGCCTCTTAAACAAGCTGTCATTGCAGGAAGGACCCTTTTTCAGGGAAAACGAGGTGAGAGGAGGCCCACACAGGAGTCAGCATGACTGGATGAGCGTTAGGAAGCACTGAAGCTCTCGACTGTGCTGACTGGGGCCTTAAGCAGAGATGTCTGAATAATTCGTTGCAAATCAGAAGCTTGTGTGTGCATGTGCAGAGCTTCAGACCTCACTGGTCACCATTTCTCCTGGTTTAATGCTGTCTCTTTTAGTGTGAATTAAACTCACTCGCCAAAGAAGAGCCCTAACCACAAGCCAGGCCTTCCTCTGCTGTCAGCCAGCACAAAGCCAGGCTGTACCACACCGCTTTGCATCAGGTAAGGATCCAGTCTTCAGCTGTTACAGCGCAAGGACGTTACAAACCCACGGTATTACACCTGCAGTTTGCTCTTCTCTGCCTGCCCTCCTGCGGGCATGAGGCAGGATTATTTCCCACGGCATACCCTTGATTGCTTTGTGCAGCACAGGCACTGTCAGAGGTCTGAAGCAAGCAAGGGGAAGAAAGGATGTGGGATGACAAAATGATACCACAAACCATACCCTGTGGGCTGCCCCACAACACATTCCTATGCTGTTTGTGTGCTGAAGCCTGATATACTGCAGACTGATAAATGCAGAATAGCAGCAGCTTTCATGTGAGGGTGGCAGCACAATCCAGTTGAGCATCATACCAGGAACACTGCACTCTCTGTAGCAGATTTTGGTGTAAGGGAACAGGAATCAGCAGACTGTCAGCTGATGAGGAGGACGCTACCATTTCTCTGAGCCTTCATTGCCGTGCGACATGGAACAGGCCACCGCATCTGAGCTTCCCCTGCTGTAAAAGAGGCGCAATGAATCTAGTCACCTTTGAAAGTGGAGCCCCAGCTGCTCTGGATATCACAAACAAAAGGGCACGAAGAATTAGTAACCACATGAGTAAACAACCTTTCCTCATCATCTCTCTGACCGCGGCTGCTGGGAAGCTCTTTTTTGACTCGCTCTTCCCACCGATTTCCTCGCCGAGGCGGGTCCCACCCCACCCTGGGCTCGCATTCCCCCGTGAATCGCCTTAAGCAGTAAAAAAAACCCGCAGGGGACGCGGATCCTGCCGGTTCCCCGGTCCACCCCGAGCTCCCGCCCCGCGGCCGCTGCCCGCTGCCCCCCCACGCCCCGGGGCCGGCGGGCGCCTTCAGCACCGCGGACAGCGACGGGGACGGCGCGCCGAGCCCCGGCCCGGCGGGGGGGAACCGGGGGGAACCGGGGAGCCGAGACCCGACTTGGCGGGGGGGTCCCGGGGAGCCGAGCCCCGGCCCGGTGGAGGGGTCCCCGGGGAGCCGAGCCCCGACCTGGCCAGGGGAGCCCCGGGGAGCTGAGCCCCAGACCCGATGCGTCTCCCTCGGTGGCGGCGGAGCCCCAGCCCCGCCGCGGAAGGGGGGGGGTGTCCCCGTTGGGGGTTCGGGACTGGGCCCGGTGCGGCCCCGCTCCCCCCCCCCCCGCCCGCCCGCTCCCCGCCCCGGCGGAGCTCCCCAGTTCCGGTCACGTTGCCGCCTGTTTACGGCGCGGCGGGCGGCGGGGCCGGGCCGGGCCGGGCGAGGCGGGGCCGCCGCAGGCAGCGCGGGCAGCGCGGGAGCCCGGCGCGGCCCCGGCCCCGGCCCCGCCGCCGCCGCCGCCGCCCCCCCATGACGCCCAGCGGTCGCCCCGCGGGGCCCCGCCGCTCCCCCCAGGTAAGGCACCGGGGCGGCGGGGCGCGGCGGGGGATGGCGGCGGCGGCCCCGGGCGGGAAGAGCGGCCCCGGCGGCGGCGGAGCTGCCCGCGGGGTGCGGGAGCGGCGCGGGGAGGCGGAGGGAGCGGCGGCCGCGCTGCGGGGCGCAGCCCGGGGCTGAGCATCCGGCGGTCGCCGGCAGAAGTTGGCCACAGCCCTTCGTGCGCCTCTCCGGGAGGGGGGTGAGGCGGTGCCGGCCCCCCCCGGGGCTCCCCTCGCCCTCTGCCGCGGGGCGAGCCCGGGGCAGCGCGGCGGTGGCCGCGGGAGGGCTCGGCGGGGGAGCAGAAAGCGATGCTCCGAAATTCCCGGAGTGCAGGAGGGCACCACGGGCATCACCCGCTCAAGCTGAGGGTTGATTCCAAGCGGTGGTGGTGGTAGTGGTGGTGGTGGGCCAAATTCTGCTCCTGGCGGAGAGCTGAAGCCGTCGTTAATTCCCCCGGAGCCAGCAGGGGAAAACGCGGCCTTGCTTTCAGCGTCTGCAACCAAATGACAAGCTTCAGCACTGGCTGCTAGACTGGCAGTTGTGTTTAGAGAATTGCGAGAAAACACAGTAATTTATAATCAAGGTTTCTACTGATTTTATCTCTAAATAGATACTGATAGATAATGAATAGCAAATAGGACTCCGAGTGTAATTCTGCCTCTGCTGAGATCAGGGAAGGTTTCCCGCTGACTTTCCCAAGGCCAGGATTTCACCTCTAGTTTCTATTCCTGGCGTTGCCACTACCTCTGTGACCTTCTGCAAGTTTCTTTGCTTCCTACTGCCTTATTTTCCTTGCATTTAAAGACATACTTGCTTTGTGGCATTGTTTTCATATGTTTTCTAAGTTTGTATTCTATGAGGTCATATGTACTAGGCAGTATAGATTTCTAATATGTATCAGTGCTTATTCCTGCATATGTTTTAATGCGATGGAGAGGGGGTTGCTGGCAGCCACAGCAGGATAAATTATCGACCTGTTCCTGCAAACCTTGTTTGTGCCCTCTGATTCCTGGTTAGTTTGCCATTTATGGGGAAAAATTATTAGGCGGATAAGGGCTGGATCTCAGCATGACGATGTTTGTGCTGGGGTATGTGGACATGCAATACCGTATCTAACCTTTCAAATGCATCATCAGGAACTGAGGTTTTTTCTTGTGTCGAAGTTTTGGGATTCTGATTGGCATTAAACAACAGACTTCAGCATAGTTTTGCCCTGGAAGCAAATTCTCAAACAATCCATCTGTGCAAAGGAAGCCAGCTCTTAGTAGACTTGCAACTAAATTGCTTATTGTAGCTACTTCAAGAGGCTTCTTCAGTCATTTTGTTTTGTGAAATAAGAATTCTGATAAATTGGGATGAAATTGTGAGTCTCACTGAGGCCTTCTCATAGCACGTTGAAACACCCAGCTGAGATCAGGACTCCCAACGTGCCTTGTCCCAAAGGCTGTCATCGCATGGTGAAAAGATAAGGAGTGAGGAAAAAAAATGTGGTTTAGAGGCAGGGGCAGGCCCACGGGAAGGCTCAGCAGTTGAGACCGTGCCCACGATCACCCGGCATGGGGAACTGCGGGGGGCTGAGCCCAGCACTGCTGCACCCCACGTCAGTGCCATGGCCGGGCGCCAGCCCGTGGCCCGGGCTTGGGGACCCTCTGCCAAAGGACCGGGCAGGGGGTGGCTGAGCGTAGCAGGGAAGTAAATTTGCAGTTGAGGGTTAACTTAGTAAAAGTGCATTTTTAAAGCTAAAGATCCGGTCCCAAGTGTCTGTCCTGCAACTCCAGGGAGAGCCCTGGGAGTCCTGCGCTCAAAGTCTTGGATGGTCAGCTAGGGAAGCTTGTTCCTGGAAAGCTCTCAGTGATGGAGCAAAGCTCCTTGGACGTCCCGTCTCCAAAGCTGGCGACAGCATTTGGCCACAGCTCTGCTGGGAGAAGGGGCCAGCTCTGACTGTAGGTGTCACCTTTGAATAGGGGCAAAAATCACCGTTCAGCTGATGGCTGCCTCCTTTCCAGCTCTCTGTGTGTAAATGTACAACTATCAGAAGCACAAGGGCACAGAACATCCTTCAAGCTAAAGAGGACTGTCACTTACCCTTGGCTTTTATTATGAATGACGTTGTTTTCTCGAGTTGTAACCTCATACATAACTCAAAGCCACAGAGGTCACTGCAAAAATTTCCACCACCAGTTGCTTTGGCAAGTTAGAACTAGTCTGGAAAAGAAAAGCAACAGCTACAGCAGCAAGGCAGGGACCAGAGCGGGGTCACTTCCAGCCCCATCCCTACTTGCTGCAGTACAACCATCCTTTCGGGAGCCACGCTGGCGAGCCCAGGGCACAGTGTGCATCCCTGGGAGTGACAGCCCCAGTCACTGTGCTTTGGCTCTCGTGCCTCTGACACAGACGGAAGGTTCCCGCCTTGCTTCATCACATAGAAACACCGTCATCAGCACTTGCCGGGTCCTCTGAAGCCCTCGGCATGGGGAGCTTTGGCGTTGTTAGCCGGGAGATGGCATGGCCTAGTAAAGCGTTAAGCCAGCCAGCAGCAGCAGCTAATCCCTGCTAACTGCCAGCACCTGCCAAGTGGTTGTCCTGTGTGAAATGACCAAAGGCACACATCAAACTAAAGGCTCAAAGTGCTGCTGCAGTCTCCACTTGACATCAGAAGCAACGGAGGGAAGGTATCGGTTCTGGAACCCTTTGGGGTAATGGGTGGACGCAGCCTCGGCGAGGCGAGAGCTCACCTGCCCTTCTGGTAACGTTACAGGCACTGGAATGGCTCACAGACACTATTGAAGCCTCAGGACTAAATTGCAGCTTCGTTAATAACTCTTGGCTCTTGCATCATTACCTGTGACCGTCTAACGGCTGCGGAGCCGAACGGCACATTCCTGCCTTCGCCCGTGGGCGCCGTGGGGCAGTGAAGCAGCAGCAGCCGCAGCCCGTGGCCCTGCCAGGCTCCCGTTGCAGGGGGCTCGGGACCCCCAGGAGACACCTCCCCGTCGCCGCTCGCAGGCAGCAGCGCGACCGTTGCCAGCGATGTCCCCGTTTCCCCGCGAGGGCAGCTCCTGCCCCTGCCTGCCTCGGTGTCCTTAGTGCCAACGGGAATTTCACACGTGGACAAAATGAGGTGTTCTCCCCCAAACACAATACCTCTGACATTCCTGCCACAAGCCGAGAGCTGTTTCTCGAGGGAAATGGTGAAAGTCACGTTGGATAGGCAAAGCTGATGCAAACCTCAAACCTGCTAAGGCTTTCCCATAGCAATTTTGAAAACAGACTGCCCCCCTCCCCTCCCCCTCCCCCCCGGGTGATTTGTGCAGGCTTTTTATCCTCCAAATCAGGGACAACAAACAGATCTCAATTCCAGAATTTTTTTTTTCTCTGACTTTCTTGATATTTATCAACTATTTATTTTTAAAGGAAAACATTTTCATTGGTAAAATGGGTGATTTCCCACTTGAAGGGAGGAGGGAAAGTTTAATGGAAAATTTGCAGCCATTTCTACTAAAGACATTTCAACTAGACAGAACAAAGTGCTTGAAAATAGCACTACGTATCCCCCGGGCTTCGTCCAACCTACTTTCCGACGTTTCCCAAGATGAGGTGCCACAACTCCCATCAAGAAGCTGCTCCAGAGCCCGGCACATCGCGCTCCCTCAGCCCCCCACAGCCCGGGCCGGCAGCAGGCATGTGCCGTGGTATGATTTGTATTCCTAGCCTGCCTACGGCACATGCCAGATAACTTCCATGGCTGTTGCACTGGCACAAGTAAATTACCCTCCCTCCACTTAATGAAATCCCCATCATTGCCAGCTCTCACGGCACAAAGAACGAATGCCAGCTCTCTTGTCTATTAATTACAGTGCCATCAGCAAAGGCTAGGTGACTTAAAAATCGTCACCCTGCCACTCAGAAGAATAGGAATGATTGGGAAGTAAAGTCTAGAGCTAGATTTTTTTTTTCTTCCACTGATCCGTTTTAAAATGCCAAACACTGAGGGATGACAAATCCCCTGGGGTTCCTGGAAAAGCCCGTGGTTTCCCTGCACAGAGCATCCACCCCGTGCCTGCAGCCAGGCAGGGCTAAGCAGGCTCATCCAATGTCATTTACATGACGTTGTTCCACAGGGAAGCTTTAAGCCGGTATAAATTATACCTCCCACAATAAGCACCTTAGATGAGAAGCAGGACCTTTGTCTCTGTTGTTTTTATGTATCACACCGTCTTTTTCGTGCTTTCCCATAGCATTCACAGGGTGAGTGTTTGGAGCGTTTCATTCCCCAAAGAGCAGAGCCATCCTAAAACTCCAAATTTCATTATTTTGCCTCTGGAAATGGCTCCCTGGGGCATGAAAAAACCGGTGACAATGCACCATATATGCCAAAGCCAGTTCCCATGACCCAATATTCTTATTTCAGGCTTTATGCAGAGCCCCCTCAGGCAGACGCACCCCCGGGGTGCAGAGCGAGCCCTGAGCCACATCCCCCCCTCTGAGGGGGACGGCCAGCCTCAGCCTCAGCCCCCTCGCACAGCTTGGTCTGACCCCCCTGAGCTGGGGCAACCACAGGAGAAGACAATTTCTATGATTTCTACTTATGTACGTGGCAGTTGGGTGTTGCAGCTGCCTCTAACCACTGTGCCTGTGCCCCACAGGCATCCCACGTCGGGGTGCCCACCCAGCCCCCTCCCAGCACACCCCACACCGCTGCGGGAGAGGAACGGCAGCACCGCGGCTCCCCACACCCACGGCACTGGCCTGGCTCGGGGGTATTGCAACCGAGACATCCCTGTGGAAGGCGGGCGGGCTGCGGGGCTTGCAGGGGCTGCAGCACAGCAGAGACCCCCTCCTGCCCTGCAGCACCGTGGGAGGTGGAGCAGCACCGTCCCCTTGCAGGGGGGTTACAGACCCCAGAGGGGAGCTGGGGGAGCTGCATGTCTGGGCAGGGGTGGCGTGAAGGCAGCATCACACTGCGCCATGGCCCCTTCTCCCCAACCGCGGGGCATCACCACCCTCTCGCCCCGCAGTGGTTCCCTGTGCGTAGGGGTGACATCGCCCATGGACCCCACGGCCGCCATGGCTATACGAGCTGTGTCAGCAGAGCCACGGGGTTGTGGAGGGGACGGGTGACGCAGGTGCCAGGAGCCGTAGCCGGTGGGGGCGGGCTGGGGCCGTGGGGCGATGCCGCAGCAGCGGGGCACAGCTGGGAACGCCCCGAACCCGTTAGTGTTGGAGCATCACTGCACACACACACCCCCACCCCGTCATGCAACGGGAGACCTGACGGTGGGGATTTCACCAGTCTGGAGAGGCCTTGGCAAGAACAAAGCTCTGAACTCGGGGCACTGCCAAGATCGCTTACTGCGGAATCGAGCTTAAATGCAGTTTGATTTGATTTAGGTTGCGGGAATTATCTTAAAATGCACTACATTACGGAGCTGGGCGTGCCGTAAACATGAGCCAAAGTGCTCGCTTAGTTCTGGAGTTTCTATAGAAAGAAAACTGAAGTCAAACGTGGGTGAAGGAAGAAATGGAAGTGGCTTCCCGGGGTCGGGGCGGTGCATGCCATCCCTCAGGCTTGCTGGCAAACCGTCTTCCCCACTGTCACCTGGGTTTGCTGCGGCTGCCCCTCCTCCGGGGCTGGGCACAGGGCGTAAGGACGGATTCACATTTGTACGAAATGGTATTTCCCCGGATTAAGGGTTCTTTCGGGGGTTTACTTTTATCTCCCCGGTGCAGCAGTACAGGTAGGCAGCTCGCGCCGCTGCTTTGCCGAAGCCACTAACGTGTGGTGCTGGACCCCGCCGCGGGCTGAGCCGCCCGGCGCAGGACTGACAGCAGCTCTTGTCTGCCAGGCGAATTACCGGGGAAGACGTTTCTTCTTCTGGAAGACAACATGACTCTCCTCGCCGTGTAACACTGATCGGGTTAGATGGAGCATATTGTATTTTTCATGTGTTAGATCCCTCGCCGCAGTTACTGCTGCGTGATATGTGGCTTGTCAAACGAGCGCCAAACTCGTCTCTGGTGCACGTCCCACCTGGGGACTGCGGGGAGCAGTCCTGTCCCAGATGTGATCCTGCCCGGCGATAGCACATTTCCTAGGGCCACGTTCAAAATAGAAACGAGCCGCTTGGGTGCCAGGGTCCATGCGGCAGCGTTTTCTGCTTGTGCAGCCTCTGAGCCTGCCAGCCCGAGCGCAGCGGGACAGGAGCCGGCCCAAGAGGCGCTGGGGCGGTGGGATGGCTTGGGGAGCATTCCCCGGGGATCTCCTGAGCAGAGCTGCTTCGCCCGCAGCCGCGTCCCTGTGGAAAGGGTAGAGGAGAGCGGCCGCCCACCCCGCAGGCAGCGGGCTCTGCCCCTCGCGAGGGCTGCAGGCACTGCGCGCACCAGGCCGCTGTGCTGCTGCACGTCTGATCGCAAGCCGTCTCCACTCCCTGCAGGCCTGGACCGTGAACTTGGTTGCGATGGAGACCGTGTCCCTGGAGCACCAGATCCAGAGCGTGCAGCGGCACATCGCTTTCCTGAAGAAGGAGCAGATGGAGCTGCTCCATGACCTGCACCTGGAGATCCTCCGCCTGCAGAAGCACTGCTCAGGTGAGCGCTGGTGTGGCCGTGGCATGTGGGAGCTGCGTGCCCACGGAGGACCTTGGGCAGGAGAGCCCCTGCGGGCACCCCGGGGCCGGTCCCACGCGGCAGCTCGCGCTGGCGGTCAGCAGGATGCGGAGGAGGTGAGCGCCAAGCTGCCGGGCATCCTGCTTGCTGTGGGATCAGGGCATCCCCATCCCCTTCAGCCTCTGGCTTGCACCCCTGGCCCGGGTGCCACCAGCCCCTCCCCAGACCACGCTACGTGCCCACCAAATCTAGTGTAGATCGATCCCTCTGAAATCACTCCTCTGCCAGTGGCTGCCGGCAGCTTCCTCCAGCTGCGACACTGAAGAACCAGAGCAATTTTTATTCTGGGCACCAGCTGGCCGGGTGGGTGATACGACAGGAGTCCATCGTTAAACCCTCTCCCTGCACTCTCACACCGTGCTCAGGGCACATTTCTGAAGGAGGATTAGCCCCAGTAGCTCTGCACCCTCCGGCTGCGCGTTCCTGCGCCTTGCCATAGTTTGGCTGCAGGTGTAAGGACAGGGAAAAACCCGGCGCTAGCCAGCAAGCTGCTCCTGCCTTTTCCTCCTGTGTCCTGTGCCTGGAAAGGTATTTTGATCATTAAAAAGTGAAAGGGGTTCATCATTTCTCCCAGATGCCAGTGGGCTAAGGGAAAGAAGAGAGTTGAACACCATCAATAACGGAGGCACATGAGACCGCTTTCAGAATGGGAGGAAATGTGATTTTCTTGTTTATATTTTGTTATTCTCTATTCTCTTGCACACAGAGAGGCAAATCTGTTCCCTTCCTGCCGGCCCAGCCCAGAGCAGCCCGGCTCTACCGCCGGTGTTGGTACCCCTTTGCCATGCTTTACCGCCGCGGTGATAGGTGAGCACTGACACCGGCAGCATCAGCGCATCCGCCCACCCGCCCCCGGTTGCTGCCTGCTCCGGAGGGAGGGTCCCTGCCCGGCACCCTCCGCAGCCCCTCAGGCAGGGGCTGCAGCCCCCCAGCCCGTCCCGAGGTCGGAGGCTGTCACCAGGAGCCTGGCTCAGCGCTGGCACGGGGGCAAGTGGCTCCCCAGGGTCACCGCAGCCCCTGCCATGGGTGGCCGGGGTCTGCCTGTCTCCGGTTCCCGGGAAGCACCGCCCCGAGTCTGGTGTAGGGCTCAGGGACCTGTCTGGGCTGTGGGGCACACAGCCACCAGCCCCCCGCCCCGGCCCTGCCACGGCAATGTCACCCTCCCCTTCAGCCAGCGTCGCTAGAGCGACGGCTCCCCGGCCTCCTGCCCGCCGCCGCTACATTCCAACTTGTGCCATCACTCATCAATAATTCAGCCGTAGCTAATTACTCCTTGTCTTCCAGCCTCTCGTCCTCCGTGATTCCTGGGAAACAAAGACATGTCTGCGTTGATAGAATTGCCTGTTTTTCCCCTATCCTTTCTGAGCTTTTGCTGTTTTGTTTTCTTTTAATGGCTTCACCTACAGCCTCTCCAGATAGGCAAGACAGCAGAGTTCTCGTGCCTGAATCAGCTGGGGGGGTCTGAGTCCCCGGGGCAGAAATGAGCCCATTGCACAGTTGGTTATTGGTGATGTTCCCAGTTGCATCCTCGTCTGCGAGGTCTGTGGTTCTGCAACACCTCTCCGTTAGGAGCCATGGGGGCAAAGCCCCTGGTTAGTTTTAAGATGCCTTTGCTGATGGTTTGAATGCCGTTACCTGGTGGGGCTGTTTGCAGGAGGAAAGAGGTGTCAGTAAGTCAGCGCTTGTGGCGGAGCTGCACCGCCTGCCCTGCAGCTCTTGTTTTAGACCTTTAACTTTTGCACCATCCCCTCGGCCTCCCCACGGTGTCACCGTTGGAAATGCCCACCCTCCTGCAGAGCTTTCTCAGCTGCCACCTGCGCAGCCTCGAGAGGTTCCATCGCCCGCAGCGGCAGCAGCAGTGGCAGCTCCCAGGTGCCAGAGCCCTCGCCGACCGAGGGAGCGTCTGCTCCGAGGGGGAGGCAAGCCAGGGGGGTCCCTGGGGGAGGCAGGGAGTGAGCCAGCGCCCCTGGATCCAGGCTGGACCCGGCAGCAGAACAGCGTGTTCGTAAGGGGCCTTATTCAAGTAAATAAATCCCCAGGTTTGCTGCCTCTGCACCCAAGGGAGTTCCTGCTGGAAGCTCCCGGCGCCTTGGGAGCCTCCGCCGCCGTGCACCCCTCACCACAGCCGGGCAGGAGAAGGGGGTAAATACCGCAGCCCTGGCTGCAGGGCCAGGGCAGAGCCGGCCCCAGCAAACCCCCGCAGCCCTGGTGTTCCCGGTCGGAGGCATTACAGGAAGGTAGCGCAGCCCCGAGCCACGTGCTGTGATTCATTTATTGGAACGAGCCTCGCGTTACAGAGGAGAGTTGGCTTCCCTCCCACTCCCGTTTTATTTGCACGGTATAAACACAACAGAAATAGCAATAGATTCCTCTGACTCTTCTGTTTCTCTTTTTACTGGAAGATGAGCTCAAGCCTTGGGGCAATAATTAGCCTGCTCAGCGGTGCTGGCAGAAGGGCAGAGGGAAGGCTGGAGCCGGGAGCGGAGCGGGGTTTGGGGAGGAATCCCTGCAGATGGGGCGGCAGAGAGCAAAGCTGGGCTGTGCTCCACGCTCTCACACGTCGGGGCGCCGGCACAGTCCTCCCAGGCAGCAAAGGGAAGCCCAACGTGTTGAGATCGGCCGTCTCTTAAATAAAGCCATTTCTAACTTGCCCACGAGCATCTTTCCCCCCCGAGGAGCACTCAGCCGCCTCCAAGAGGGTCACAGGCCCTCGGGCAGCTGCGGCTGGGGCTGGGGGGCTCCCACGGGGCAGAGCCGTGGGTCCTCACCCACGGCAGGGAGTACAGAGCCCTCCTCGGCCGCATCTGAGGATGGAGCCAGGCTCTGCTCAGTAGCAACCAATGATAGGACAAGGGGTAATGGATTCAAGCTGGAACACAAGAGGTTCCACTTAAATTTGAGAAGAAACTTCTTCTCAGTGAGGGTGACAGAGCACTGGAACAGGCTGCCCAGGGAGGTCGTGGAGTCTCCTTCTCTGGAGACATTCAAAACTCGCCTGGACGCCTTCCTGTGCAACCTCGTCTAGGTGTTCCTGCTCCGACAGGGGGATTGGACTAGATGATCTTTTGAGGTCCCTTCCAATCCCTAGCATACTGTGATACTGTGATCCTGCGCAAGGCAAGTTGAAGCGCATCACCCTGCGCAGGGGACGCCTGGAGGCAGCGGGGCCGAGCGGGAGAGCTGCTGGCAGCCGGCTGCAGCCATGCGGCAGCATGGGAGGTGGGATACAGGAGTGCGGAGCAGCTGGGAGCGCCCAAGAGCCCTGCAGGGTGCTGTCCCCTGGATTTGCCGCTCGGCGGTCATGGGGACAGTACTGGGGCAGGTTCCCACCAGCCCTCGTGGCTCCAGCGCAGCAGCAGGGACCCCGGGTTGGGCATCACCCCCGAGCCCTGCGCTCGCTCAGCAGGGCGATGTCTTCTTTGGAAAGGGGCGACTGCTTTAGTTTTCATTTGAAATATATCTGAGACTCCAAACCTATTATTTTAGCTTCAGAAAAATAACAGAGTTGCCTTTGATTTCCAACGAGGCAGTCGGGAGGGCTGAAAGCTTTCCAGAAACTGCATTACATTCTCAGTTACTTCTGCCTTCTCACTACAGATTTGTTTTCCAAGACAGACGGGCAGAGCAGCCTGAGCCAAGTGTTTCGTTTCAGAAGCATGGCGGTGATGAGGATTAGAGTCAACACGAAAGCAGATTAAAAGAAAAATGTAGGGCAAAGATTAACCATTTGAACTCAGTTTCAGGGGGAAAAAAAAGCCTCCAAACAACTGAATGCTGCTGCTGCCCTTCTCCTCCTCTCGGAGACACTGGCAGTTTGGTGGGATCTGATAATAAATTCAAAAGAGATTGTCTGTAAAGGTGTGCAGGTTAAAGGGAACTCCAGAAAGTCCCTGAGCTCCCTCCCTCACTGCCCTTTGTGAGCTGGTTTTGTAGCCCAGGGCTCGGCAGAGAGCAGGCAGAGTGCAGGCAGAGAGCAGGCAGAGAGCAGGCAGAAGCAGGCAGCGTGTGAGGGCTGAGCAGGCGGGCAGGGGCTGCAGCCCCGCGGTGGGCTCATCGCCGCAGGATGCTGCCCTCGCCGCAGCCGCTGCTGCTCCCGGGTGCAGCGTGGGCAGCTCTGCCTGCGGCTGCCTGCCCCCCGACCCGCAGCACTGCCGCCCCGTCCTGGGCCTGCGGCAGCGGGAGACGGGGCGGTGGCAGGGACGCTTTGTGGTGCCCACCGTCTGCAGCCTGTGTCCCGCGGTGGGACATCTGTATCCAGCAGCCCTGCGGAGCCCTCGGGAGGCTGCGGGCCACTTCCCGCAAACCGCAGCTCCTCTCCAGCGCTGCTGCTGCCTTGTCCCCCTCTGCCCAGGGAGATACCTGCAGCGCCCGGGCTGCGCTCGGTGGCAGACTGCGGAGGATGTCGAAGGTACACACTGCCCCCGGAGCAGGGCAGCATCCTTCTGCGGGTGCACCACGCGGGGACGCGGCCGTCCCGCTGGCGTCACGTGCAGAGATCAGCCTGGAAGCAGTAAATTATGAAATACTTGGGGCGGCAGCTTACACTTTGGTCTATTTTCAGTCCAGTGCTCTGCTCTTTGTCCTGGTTTAAAGCACCGAAAATGGTTTGCAACTCTCTTAGAAAAAAGAGAAGGCATTGCTGGAGAAGCGGAGCCTCCCGCTCCGCCGTGGGCAGGACCCACAGACACTGCCGTGGCCACATCGCAGGGGCAAGCGCTGCGGCAGCCACCAGATCCCAAACCTGCTTAATAGCGTATAAATTGCCAGAATTGGTCTGTTTTTAGCTCAGCCTGTGCCTGGTGCTCTGAGATGGCCCCGCTCACACCGTGGGCCAGGCAGAGGCAGCGCCACAGCCACGGTGATTACCAGCGCCCCAGCGGGGGGCAGGGGGAGACACGGGGAGCGGGTGGGACGGGCAGGATGCTCCTTCTCACTCCTGTTTGATTTCTCTTCCAGAGCTCACCCATGACCTGGAAATAAAAGAGCTGGAAGCCCGCCAGCAAGGTGAGAGCACAGGTTTTCGCACGAGATAAGATAAGGGGGAGCGTGCATGGGGGCGGGGGGCCGCCAAAGAGCCGGGCAGCCGGAGGGGCCCATCGGGGTGGACCAGGGAGGGGACGCGGACCTTGTCTGCAGGGGACGGTTGGGCCGAGGGCAGCGCGCGCAGCCTGTGGGCAGTCCCGTGAAGTGCCTGGGCAGCCGCCCAGGAAGGTTCTGCCTGCGAAGGCCAGCGTCCCCAGGGGGGCTTTGCTACAGCCCGGCTCACAGCCCCCCAGCGCGGCACTCGGAGCCTGCAAACCCCACAGCTCCAGGGAAACGAGGACATTATCAGCCCCCCTCCCCGCCCATCTCCCCTCTCCGATTGCAATCCAGACGCTGATTCCAATAATCTCCCAGCACCTTTGGTTCATCAAACAGGCAGTTTTACCCGCAAAATAATCTTTCACGTTCCCAAATCAGGGGGAGAAAAGTCTTGGTGCATGAAAAACGTCTGCAAAGCTCCAGGCACCAGCCCAGGGCTGGGACCAGCAGCGGCGAGCTGCCCAAAAGGCATGGCCCAACACGCTGTCCCCTCGGACACCCATCCCGGCATCCTGCGGCCCCTCCTGGGCTGCTGCGGCGGCGAGGGCAGGTGTGGGACAGGCAGCCCTGCCTGCCTGTCTGCCGAGCCCCGGCAAAGCATTTCTCCAGCCCAAAGGCAGCCTCATTCCCCCAGGATCATGCCCCCCCATGCCGTGCGGGACATCTCCTGCCAGACCAGCACACGCTGGGGCTCCGGCACCTCTCGGCGCTGGCAAACAGCAAGCAGCAGGGTGGCTCCTGGACCCAGCGGCTGAGAGCAGGTTTTTGAAATGCGGGGCTGTGCCGAGAGGCGCAGGAGCGGGGAGCTGGCACTGAGCTCGCCCCCGTCTCTCAGGGGCTAAAGGCGCACAGGGTCTGCTCCGCGGGGGGAGCGGGGGGAGCGGGGGGCCTGGCTGCAGACTGGGCTGTGCCGGCTGCAGATGGACGTGCCAGCGGAGCAGGGACATCCCGGGCACAGCATGACGCTGCCAGCACGCAGATGGGCACTGTTCTCCCCTTCCTGAGCATCCTCTGCCGCAGCCCCTCATCTGGAGGCGGATGCCGCCGCTGCCTGTGTCTCCTGCACACCCCCTCCCCCGCAGTCCTGACCCGCGGAGCAGAGTGTGGCCAGCCTGGCGCCCGAGCGGGATGCGTTGGGCAACTCTCCGGGCAGTGGACTGTGGCCAGCGAGGCCCACGGGCTGCGGTGCCCCGGGGCTCCTACCACCCGCCTGGCTGGGGCCATGGCCCCACTCCATCCACAGCCCGGCAGGGAGCGGGTGCATGTCCGTCTCCCCGGTGTGTCCCTTTGGGCTCCGTCCTGCCTGGCCTTGCCTCTGTCCTGAGGTGCCACAGGCTGAGACCGCCCTTGCCACACTGCTACTGCAGGCCAGCAAATGCCACTGCACAGCTCTGGGTGGCATGTCCCCGACCCCAACAGCACCCAGGGCAGGTGATGGTGCCTGGGTGCCCATGGCTGGCAGAGGGTGCCCATGGCTGGCAGAGGATGCTCCGTGAGCCACCTAGCTCCTCTTCTTCCTCCACCCCAGGGATGAAGCTGAAACTCGTCCCTGTCACTGCCCAGGCACGGTCCCTGGCACCGAGACCCAGCCTGCGCTTCGTCCTCAGAGCCAGGGCTGGCTGTGCCAGGGGGGTCACGGGGCCACTCTCACCGGGGCTGTCGGGGTTCTTGTCCCTTGGCAGCACCGTGGCTGGCTCCAGGGGGATGTGGGGCTCCTGGCCCCAGGGCTGTGCCCAGGAGGGGGGGGTGCAGCGGGCAGTGCTCACCCAGCCCATCACAGCCCCCAGCTGACCCCCGTTTCCAGCTCACCCCCCCCACCGCCAAGCCCGGGGTCCCTTCCCTGTGCGGGTGGGCTCGCTGCTGGCAGGAGGGCCTCCCGTCAAGCCCTCTGGGTGCCATCGGTGCGTCACAGACCATAATTTGCAGTAAATCCCACCCACAGGTCTCTGCCCATCCTTCAGCCTTTTAACAGCTTACAAAGAGTAGGATCACGTTTGCCACGTTTATGGGGCAACCACCTAATTTAAGATGCCATCGAATGATTGCTCTTCAAATGCCAGTCGTAATAATTACCGTGTGCAACTGCCTCCCTTAAGATCTCATTATGAAGCATTTTTCCTCTGCAGAAGACACTTAGGAGCTGAGGCTATAAAGCGGTTGCAAATTGTATCGTTAAAAGCAGAGATTACTGCAGACAATGGGAGCAGGCCCGGGCAGGCAGGGGTGAGCGCAGGCAGGTGCCAGCGTTCGCTCCCCTCCCTGCGCCCCACCAAGGGCTGGGTGCAGCGGTTTGCAGCCAGGGCTGCCGGGGGCAGGAGTCCGGCTGCGGGCAGAGAGGTCCAGTGGTCCAGCTCCCCATGACCCTGTACCGGGCTCACGGCGCGGCCTCACAGCCCAGCCCTCCGGCTGAGCTCGGCCCCTTCACCGCGAGGCTGCGAATCCCCCCCACCGGCTGCTCCAGCTGCCACCTCGAACCCGTAGGTGGGATGTGCCCCCTCCGGGGGTGGCCCCATCCCCCAGACACTTCCCAGGACTGAGTGTGGGGAATGCACCCCCTCATGAGCTCACAGCAGCCGCAAATGGAGATGGCAATGCTTTTTGGCTAAGGGCAAGAGCATTTTGAGCCACTGCCCCCCTACTCCTTCCCGCCTGGAGGAGGTGTGGAGAGGAGGTGAAATCTGGCTGCCAGCGACGCTCCAGTCTCCTCCTTCCCATTTCAGAGCATCCTTCCCAATGCATCACCTCCAAGGCAGTTTTGCTGTCCCAAGTGCAAGGCCACCAGCTGCAGAGGGCTGCAGGCCCCCAGGGAGCCCCCCAGCACACGGGGCTGCCGGCCGGGCCAGCCCTGCCCCTCCAGGGCATGGGGGCACCTTGTCTGGTGCATAGAAGTGGGTCCTGGTGGACCTGCACGTGGCCATGGGGCAGGACCTGGGTGCCCCTGTACAGGCACAACTTCAGTGCGTGTCCACGGCGGATGGAAGGCTGCCCAGAGGAGAGGAGAGAAGAGAGTCACTGCGAAATGAGTCGCTGTGGCTGCCATGCTTCCCCTCCATCTCTCACCTCCTCCAGCTTTTCGAGGTCATTAGGCAGAAGGGATTGGGGAAATGCAAAGTTTTTTTATCCAAAGTGCTGTAGCAGTGTTCACGCAATGCAATCTCTTGACACCCCCATGGCAGGTGGGATGGAGGAAGGATGGATGGTGAGCGGGCTGGACGGATGGGTGATGGGAGGGATGTCAGTCAGGCGTTATCCCTCTGCAGGCACGTGGAAGGGCACCCACGCAGGCTGGCGGGAGCGGTGCAGGGTGTGCAGGAGGAATGTGCAGGGCCCCATGTGAAGTCACACTTTTTGCTATCAGTGGCGTGACTCAGGAGGGTGGGAAGGGCAGGCAGGGCGGTGGGGGCCGTGGGGAACCTGCGGCTCGATGCAGCGCCTCTTTTAACAAGTCCTGTCCGCGCCCCGTCACTGGCAATGGGCGGCTGCCCAGAGCAGAATGATGAACGGGTCAGGCGTTGGTGACCAAAGGTGACGGTGCGTTGAGCGCACAACAGCCGGGGGGGGTGGCAGCCCAGCCATCCCGCCCGCTGGACGGGCTCCCTCTGAGCCCACTCCTCCCACCCGGGGTGGGGGTTCCTTCCCTGCTGAGCACAGCCCGGCTCCTCCGTAATCTGGATCAGCATCTCCCTCCTCACTAATCAGGCTGTGGAGTGGCTTGAGCTCAACGACCCCTCCTACATTGGGCTGATGGTTTCACTGTTGTTTCCTTTTCTCCCCCAGCCCATACACTCCCCTGTGCCCTCTGTTGGCACTCACTCAAAGGCACTTTTAGCGTGAAAAAACAGTTAACCAGGGAAACTTTAAAACTGCAGCACAAGGCTGCAGCAAGGGAGAGGCGACATGTTCCTCGGCAACGGTGTCCTGCGCTGAAACTGCCTTTGCTTCCCCCCCCCATTTGGGTGTCAGACATGGCACTGCGCCCACAGCACCGCAGCTCGGGGCTGCCGGGGTTCCCCTGCCTGCGGTGCGCGGGGAAAGGCTGCCCATGCTGGGGCGGCTCACGGGGGGCTTTGGAGCCCCAAGCTCCCAACGGTGCCCGAGCAGCCTTGGTGGCACTGCTGGGGCACGCCAGCAGCCACGTCCACACACACGTCGGGAGCGTGGGGACGTCGAGGGGCTGAGGCTGCCGCGCAGGGCTGAGCCCCCCCGCCGCCCCTGACCCCCTTCTGCGCCTTGTCCCCGCAGATGTCCTGGACCGGGAGCTGGAGGAGAAGTGCCGGGCGATGGAGGCCCAGCTGCAGGAGAAGGAGAAGGACAACCTGGAGCTGCGCAAGGAGCTGCGGCACAAGGAGACGCTGGTGGCCGCGCTGCGCTCCAGCCTGCGCACCAAGGAGCGGCGGTTCCTGGAGGAGCTGAAGCGGCGGAGCCACCGCGTCACCATCCTCGACACGGAGCTGCACAAGCAGACGGAGGCGGCCGCCTACCTGTCCCTGCAGCTGCACGCCACGGCCCAGCGCCTGCCGGGCCCCCGGGCGGGCGGGCAGCCGCCCCCCGAGCCGCCGCCGCCGCCGCCCGAGGCCCGGCCCCGCCGCCGCGGCCACCGCCCGCCGCCGCGCCGCCCGCCCGGGGCCGCCGCCCGCCCGCGGGAGCCGCCGCCGGAGGAGCAGGACGCCATGCCCGACCCGGCCCTCTTCCTCTACGCGGCGCGGCCGCCCGCCCCGCACCGCCCGCCGCCGCCGCCGGAGCCCCCCGGGCCGCCCCGCGGCAGCGCGGCCCCCCGGGCGCAGCGGGCCCCCCGGCAGCACGGCCCGGAGCCGGCGGGCAGGGCCGCGGCGGGCGGCGGCGAGCCCGGCGGGCGGCAGGGGCCCGGCCCCCGCGGCGGCCCCCGCGGGCGGGAGTAGGCGGCGGCCCGGGCTGAGCCCGGCGGCACCGCGGAGGGCGCCGGCCGAGGGAGCTTTCCCTCGTCCCCCGGGAGGGGAAGGGGCAGCGGCGGGCGGGTGCCCGGCTGGCGGGCGGGAGGAGCCCCCGGCCCGGAGGGTGTGAGCCGCGGGGGGCGGGCGGGCAGCCGGCCCCGGGCTGCGCAGGGCGAGGGCTGAGCGGCGGGCTCCGGGGGGGGGGAGAGGGGAAGAGAGAGGAAGGAAGGAAGGAAGGAAGGAAGGAAGAAGGAGAGAAGGAAAAGGAAAAAGGGAAGAAAGGAAAGAAGGAGAAAGAAAAGGAAAAGAAAAAAAGAAAAGAAAAAAAGAAACGAACAGAAAAAAGAAAAGAAGAGAAAAAGAAAAGAAGGAAGGAAAAAAGGGAAGGGAGAAAAGGAAAAAAGGAAAGAGAAAGAAAAAAAATAGAAAAGAAAAAAAGAAAGGAAGGAACAAAGGAAAGGAAGGTAGGAAAGAAAGTAAGGAAGAGAAAAGGAAAGAGAGAAAGAAAAGGAAAGAAAGGACAGGAAGAAAGAAAAGGAAAAAAGCAAAGGAAGGAAGGAAAAAACGAAGGAAGGAAAAAGGAAAGGAAGGAAGAAAGAAGGAAAGGAAGAAAAAGAAAAAAGGAAAGAAAGAAAAAGGAAGGAAGGAAAAAAGGGAAGGAAGGAAAGTAAGGAAGAAAGACGAAAGGAAAGAAAGGAAGAAAGAAGAAAGAGAAAGAAAAGGAAAGAGGGAAAGAAAGAAAAGAGAAAATTAGCATTTCTGCGGTGAGATCTTCCTTCTGCTGCTGCCCCTCGGAGTGGACACTGGGTGTGTTTTCCCCGGCCGGGGGTGCCGGCAGGTGGGAGTGCAGCAGCAAGCGACAGGCTGTGTGGCACGCAGCGCGGCACAGCGGGATGAGCTCAGCTGTGCCTGCAGCCCTGGGCATCGCCGGCACCGGGGCTGGGCCGGAGCAGGCCCCAGACATCACCAGAAGGTCCTCCGGGATGCAGCTGAATGGCAGTCGGTGCCGCGGGTGCAGGAGGGTCACCTTCCCTGGGGACAGTGCAGCCATGCCAGCCAGGTCCCAGACCCTCTCTCCCCTGCACAACAGTGGCTGTCTCTAGCACAGATTTCCCCCCGTTACATTTACACACAGGACTTGGACAAGGCAGCTGGCCGTGAGCTGCGAGTGCCAGCGCCGGACACCCCACACAGTTCCTCGCCCACCGCAGCCTTGCTCCGTGTGCCATTGGAGCAGGGCTGCGACTCGCACCCCCAGTGCCAGCCGGGTCTCATCTGGGCACCAGCTTTTCAGTTCCCAGTCACATCCACAGCCAGGTCTGGGTTTCCCACAGACGACTGAGCAGCCACATCAGGAACACGCTGCTGACGGTACACCACGACACACAGAAACCCTGCTGGGGCCAAACCAGCCCCAGGTTCAGCTTCCACGTGGAGCAGAGACTGGAAAAGCCACTTTACCTGTGTCCCTTGCTGTGTCCCCCAGGGCAAAACCGCTGCGGAACCATCCAGTCCTTCCCCACCACCTCCCAGTCCTTCCCAGCACCACCAGGCCCTCCAGTCCTCTAACACCTCCCAGTCCCTCCCAGCACAGTGGCTGTACAGCACGAAGCCTTCGCCCCGTCGTGGCAGCATTGCCCAGTCTCCAAAGCAAACCAGCAGTGTTACACATCCATTCCCTGGATGTTCCGAAACAGCAGAAACAGGGAGAGGCGAGGATGGCTCCGGCGGCCAGGCAGGGCGAAGGTCTCGCTGCTCAGGCACCAGCAGGACCTGCACTGCTCCGGGCAATACCGAGGGGCAGGTTTTGTTCCCGCGGTTTGGCTGCCAGCCCCGGCCAGCCCGGCCACACAGGCGTGCTGGGGCAGCGATGCCCAGCCGGGAGCCCTGGCCCCTGCCTGCAGCCAGCACCCTGCCCGGCTCGTGGGCAGCAGCATCCCACGGGACCCCCGCTGCTTCCGCGGCTGGTGCGGGCCGGAGGAAGCCGTGGGCTGCCATTGGACCCCATTTCCTTCCAGTTCAGTTTGAAACCTCTTCAAAAACATCGCCCTCGTAGACCAGTCGGGCTTAGCCTGCCCGAGCTCACCTGCAGCGCGCCTGTGCAGTCAGAGGTGTCTATTTTTGTAGTTCAATATTTATATACTATATTAAAATGCTTTTACGAGATTCTCAGCAACAGTCCCTAGGCCAGCTCTTTGGTAACAATAAACCCCGAAGCATACGAGCTGCGCTAGCAAGACAGAAATTAGCAGCTTTTGTACCTTTTCTTCGGCAGCGATGTGAGTAGTCAGGCTTCAGAGGTCAAGACCCCTCCTGCTCCCCCCAGGGCACCCTCGAGGGCTGGGACCCCCACTCCCCAGCTCCTACCGTGGTCTCTAACGCACCCCCGAGTTTGGGAAGAAGCCCAGCAAAGCCGTGCCCAGGCAGGTCCCCCCTAACAGGGGCCCAGGGAGCGGTCACCCCGGCTGAAGCCCTGCGGGGGTGTGCAGCTCCTGGGGGCAAAGGCAAAGCCCTACGGGGAAGTTTTTGCAGCCCCTGACATGTCTGGAGCCGCTGCCTTGGGGGCACAGAGCCCGGCAGAGCCCCCACCAGCCCTCCCTGACTGTAATCCCCCTGCTGAAAGCTGTAAAGAGCCTGGACAGGGTGCTCACATGCCCTGGCTGCAATGCGTTGCGTGCCCAAGCTGCCTTCCCGAGGGGGCGGAGGGGCAGCGTGGGGCGCGTGGGTGATGCCCAGCTGCGGGATGTGCACCCGGGTCCAGTGGCACAAGGGAGCAGAGCCCCGGGCCTGGCTCTCGGCAAGGTTGCGGGAGGCTTCCCGCCTGTTTTCCGTGGCAAAGTGGTTTAATGCCGGCTGTGCCCGTGGCCCGGCTCTGGGCGAGCAGGGGGTGGCGGGGGCCCTGCTGTTGCCCACCCCCATGGAGGCAGAGCGGGGCGGCGAGGGGCAGTTCCCGCTGCGTGGCACAGGCAGCACCCCGGGGTGCAGCGTGGCGGCCACACGGTGCCCGGCGGTGTCATGCAGGTGAGGGGCCGTTTGGCCTTTGGAAAGAGCTGTTTGTCTCAGGTTCAGAGAGGTTCTGCTGAGGATTCCTCTCTGTTCTCTCTTAACACGACAGAGGGTAACGCGTGTCTCTGCGCTGTTTGGCTGTTCCTTTAGCTGTGGCGTGCACAGCGGCTTTCCCCTCTCCTTCATAGACAATCCTGATAGATGGAGGATGTTGCATTTTTGTTATAAGTCCTTGATAAGATCATGGTGTTCGTGACTGACCTGATCGTTGAGAAGGGGAGGGAGAGGTATGATCCTTCTTCTGTGTAAATACCTTCCTAGCAATCATCATTTTTAGTGCCTAGTATGTAAATGAAGCAACCCTGTCTGAGCTGCGGGATCCTGTCCTCTTCACCGCTAATTAGCAGCTTGCCCAAGGAGTCGGTCTCATTTCCAGCCCCCCAATTGCTTCTCCCTCCTCCTGGTGCTCCCTGGGGTCTGCGGGCAGCTGGGCCGTCCCTGAGCCCCCGCAGCAGCACAGCCGGCAGCGAGGGGGGGTCGGTTCCCACAGGATGGAGAGGGAGCACCCCAGTTCCCCCCTTCATGCCCATGTAACGTGCTTGGAAATGAGTTGTCGGGGCAAGCCCTGCGCTTTTCCCTGGGCACCCTTGCCTTGGGGCGGGAAGGATCGGCTCCTGCACACTGTACCTGCTTCAGCCACTGCTGCTTTTCTTGGGGGGGGGAGGGAGGCTTTAGAGATACTATATATACACTTATATATATATATACACACATACACGCACTTGTTTTGAAGGGAAAACACTGTATGATTGTAATAGAAATGATGTTGAGATAAATTATTTTAATCTTTGTATTTATATAAAATGATCAAAGAGATCAAAACGATCAAAAAAAAAAAAAAAGAACAAAAAGACAGCGTTCCTATTTTTTAATGAATAGGCCGCTGTTAGCCCCAGGGAGCGGTGAGAGCCCGGGCAGTGCCTGCCCTCCCCTCCCTGGGCACGGGGCTCGTACAGACCCCCCGGTCTCGCACTGTAAATCAGCCCTTACCCTGTGAGGCGTAACAGGGCTCTGTAGGTGCATTTCGTCAGCGCTGCCGGACTCCTCAGGAGTCCAAAGGGTGCGCAGAGCTTCGACCTGCGCCGTGTGCCTGACGCGCATAGACCGAGGAGTGTAACTGCTGACACCTATGTGCTTTGTATGGAACAAGCGATGTTTAATGTTGACTCGTAGAGCTTAATGATTAGACTGGAAATGGATGCATAGCAATAACGCTCGGTTGTTAAACAATGTCTTATGTCTATAAAACGCAACGTGCTGTGAGCTTTCTGCGTGCAGACTGACAGCCGGGCGCCTCTCCTCAGCACCCCCCTTTCCTTCTGCAGCTCTGCAGAGCCTCATGGATTTGATGTCTTGAGTTTGCTAATCTCTCTTTTCCTTATGATTATTTTTATTATTTTTCCTAATGCTCTCTGAGAAAGCAATGTCTCAAATTGTGGAACCTTGCGAGCGGCGGGTGGGGAGGAGATGCACCCGCTCCCCTCGCTGCAGCTGCGCCCATGCCGGAGCCTGCGGCTCCGCGCGGCAGAGCCTGTCCTGGTGCCTCGGCGCAGGTCCCCCTGGACTTCTTCAGCCCAGGGAAGACTGATTGGGAAGCTCTCTCTCTTGACCCTGTGAATTAAAAAGCCATATTTTCTGAATGTGTTTGCTGGGGCTAATCGAAGCGCTCCCGGCTGCATCCTTCCCGTCCCCGCTGTGAGAGTGCCGTTGCGAGGGCCTGAAGAGCGCAACCTCTCCCCAAAATCCCCTCGGCAGGCTGTGCGACCTTCCTGCTGCTGCATGGCACTGCGCGGGGACCTGTCCACAGTGGGGCCAAATCCTGCTGCCTCGGGGAAGGTTGGCCCAAGGCAGAGCCCATGGCTTTCTGTCAACCACCTTCCTGCAAGCGAAGTCGGGTGCGGGGCACGGCTGGTGGGTGTTGCACAGGGGCAGCTGCCGTGGAGGGGCTGGGGTGGTCTCTCCTGGATGCCAGGAAGGCTGGCAGCCGTGCAGCACGAAACATCCCGCCTGAAGCGGCTGGAGAGCCGGAGCCAGCGGTGGGCAGGGATTGCTCTGCTCCTCACAGAGCATCTCTGTGCACGAGTTCCCCAAAATAAGCTCCCGGGAGGCAGAGGAGTGGCAGCACTGCAGCGCTGCCCGGCTAGCTCTCCCCCCCAGGAAGGCAAATCAGCAGCACGTTGGTGGACTTTTATTTTCAGGACCTAGGTGAACATTTTGGGGTCCTCGTGTGCAGCCTCATGGCTCCTGCTCCCCCAGTGAAGCCGCGGCGTTCTGCCCGTCTCCGGGAACACCAGCCCTCGCTCCCCAGCGGCCCTGACGAGCCGGTCTCGCTGTAGTAACGCCGCAGCCACCTCGGTGCATGTCTATTCTTGTCACCCTCTTGCACTGTTGGTGCCTGGCTGCCAAGTCCTACAGGGAAGGCGAAGGAGGGGAGAGAAATCTCCCTTACGTCCCTAGGTTGCCTCACGCCGTGGATAAGATCATTGATGACAGTGTGCCAGGACTGGGTGAGCAAGAGAAACCTGGGATCAGTGAGCACAGAAGCCGTGGAAGATCCCTCTGGACAACACGGCCTAGCAAAGCACGAAGATAAAAGTGCCGCGTCTCCTCGCTGTTTAAAAGCTGCCCTTTGCTCCCCAAGGCCGGGTTTCTGCCTCTGTCTCCTCTCTGCCAGCGCTGCCGGGGGCTGGCCCTGCAGCGACGCTGCCGTCCCCGCTCCCCGCCATGGCCACGCAAAGGGCCAGCGCCCGTGGGCAGGGGGACAGGGAGCGTGACACTCGGTATTGCCACCTCATCAGGTCCCTTCATTTCACCCTCCCTCCCCTCACGCCTTTGGGCAGGAACAGGGTCGCGAAGCTGCTGGTGTGAGTGTGAGCAGTGTGGCCAACACAAAGCCAAGCGGCCCCTGGTCCTCCATGGGGTGTGGTGATGCCTCCCGTTACTTTCCAATAGATCCCGCTGATCTTGTGGCTTCCATAAAAAAAAGATCCCCTTTCCTGTCACTGCAGTTATAGCAGGAAGGAGACTATTAGGCCATGGGAATCCCTCAAATCTTTGTATGTCTGAATAACCAGACCCTTTCTCCCCCAGGGGACGTGGGTAAGGTGCTGAGCTGCAGCCCTGCAGGGACGAGCACCATCTGTATTCGCTTGGGTGTTTCAAGGTGACGCAGAAGGTCGCTGCCATCCCAGTCCTTGCCAAGGCTATAACAGGCCTCCCTAGGTGGGGACGTCGCTGCTGCCTGCCCGGAGCTGTGCTCGAGACCCCGGGGAAGGCTCTGGCAGTGGGAATGGGAGGGAAGCACCCCTGCGTACAGCTCCTCCAGTCCCAGAGCAGCTGCGGCTTCGTCGGAGCAAAAATATTCTCCTTGGCTGAGTTTGCAAAGCTCAGCTGAGAACAATAAAAGCCTGTGCCTCGTGCTGGGGAGAGCCATTGCGGTGGGACAGATGCCAAAGGTTTGACACTGCTCTGCTTTATTTGAATGTTCATTTGACTACATGACACCATTATTCGCCAGGACGATGTTAATGTCGACTTCGCTTTTTAACCAAGTGCTTTTCAAAACGCATTAATACCCAGAGTATGGAGCTGTACTTTAGGAGTTGTTGTAATATGCCTTTTTCTTAATAAAGAGATTGAAATCTGCAGAGGGTTGCGCTGTCCTGTCCCAGCACCTCCAGCCACAAACCGCGGACATCTGTGTCTCCATCCCCAGGTCTGACTCCTGCCTTGGCATCCGGAGCCACTTCTCAGTTCCAGGGAGACCTCAGAGCCCCTTCCAGTGCCTAAAGGGGCTCCAGGAGAGCTGGGGAGGGACTCTGGGTCGGGGAGGGGAGCCATGGGATGAGGGGGAATGGTTTGACACTGGAAGAGGGGAGACTGAGATGAGATCCGAGGAAGAAATTCTCTCCTGTGCGGGCGGTGAGCCCCTGGCGCAGGGTGCCCCGAGAAGCTGTGGCTGCCCCATCCCTGGGGGTGCTCAAGGCCGGGTTGGACGGGGCTGGGAGCGACCTGGGCTGGGGGGAGGTGTCCCTGCCCAGGGCAGGGGGGTGGGACGAGGTGATCTCCAAGGTCCCTTCCAACCCAAATGTGGGGCCCACGTTCACCAGCGGTGCCGGGTGGTGGGTATGTGCCCTGTCCCTCTGTCAGGAGTGGAGGTGGCTGTGTGGGACAGGCCTTACAGGCCCCGTGCCACCGGCTCGGCTCGGCTCGGCGTGGGCCTCCCTGCCGGGCCTTTGGCCCACGCCGAGCCGAGCCGGTGGCGCCAGGCCCGTTGCTGTCTCCCGCCCGCCCGGCGACCTTGCGACCTTCAGTGGAGCGCCGGTTGGCGCAGGGCGGCGCGGCCCCTTTAAGGCGTTGCCGGCGGGGCGCGGAGGTTGGTCCCGGGCGGCGTGCCGTAGCGACGGCGCGGGGTCGCGAGGAACCACGTGGGGGCCTTGGAACGGCGGCGCTGTCCTTCGCGGCGGGAGGGCGGGCGGGAGGGCGCAGGGCTCGGCTCGGCGCGGCCCTCCATGGTGATTAAAGCGGACGAAATGCCGCCGGCCGCCGTGCCGGGCGGTGAGCAGCAGCAGGAAGCGGGGCCCCGCGGCAGGAGGCCGGCGGAGACCCAGCAGCGCCCCGGTAAGGGGGCGACGGGCACCGGGGGACCCGGGGGGTGGCCTACGATGGGGAGCGCCGACCAGGCCTGAGTGGGGCCTGGCGGGGTCTGGCTGCCCGCCCGCCCCGGGGGTGTCCGTACCGGCGGTGCAGGGCACCCCCGACCCCTTCCCGGTGCCCTCCGGAGAGGGTCGCGCGGTGCCCGGGGGAGCGGTACGCTTCTGCCAGCTCCGGCCGCCTGTCCCGGTAAGGGGAGACCCCGCCGGAGCGGCCCGGGACCGACCCGTCTGCCCTGCCGCGGGGTCTGGCTCCCGCTTCCCCCCCACTTCGCCCCCTTTCCCCGCTCCGGTGGTCCCCGTTTCGTGTGGGGAAGCCATGCCGGGGCCTGCTCCGCGGCTCGGGGAGGCTCCACGCAGCCCGCGGCGGGGCCACCGCGTCCCCGGGGAGGCGCTGGCTGCCGGGGCCGGAGGCCGCGGCGCTCGCAGCGGGGCCGGGACGCGTGATTCCCGCTGCTCGCCCGCGTCCCGGCGAGGCCGAGCCCGGGGGACGGGGCCCGGGGAAGCGGGGGGGGACCGACCGCGCCGCGCGGCGCCCCCGGCCGGGCCGGGCCCGTCCCGGCGGAGCGGGGAGCCCCGGCCCCCGGTGAAGGTCACCTTCACCGGGCCGCACCACCGCGCGGCCGCGGGGGGAGGGGGGGACGAGCGGCCGCTGCGGGGCCCCGCGCGCTCCCCCGGTCGGCCCCGCCGCTGCCCGGGACCCGCGGGCCGCCGAGCGGAGCGGCCCCCTCCGGGGCGCGGGCGATCCGCGGGCCCGGGCCCGCCCGCCTGCGAGGAAACGGCCGCCGGTAGCGGCGGGGCGGGCTGCGGCGCCGGGCCCGGGCGGGCGGGCGGGGGTGGGGGCGGTTCGGGGAACGGTCGCCGGCCGCCAGGCTCGTTGCGGGGGGCGGGCGCTGCCCCGTTGCGGACGTTGGCCGGTGTCCTGCGGAAGGTTAGGAGAGGGCCGGGCCCTCCTGGCAGCGCGGGGCACGGGAGGCGCCGGCGCCTTAGGAAATACTCCAAAGTAAGAACTTGGGTCTGCCTGGGGAGGGCAGGTGGCATGTGCGAGACCTCGGCTGAAAATCACACGCTTTAACTCGTTATTTGCTGGGTGCTCCTGCTTCAAACGGGAGCCGGAGGGGCTCAGGCCGGGGACGAGGTGCAGCACCGTGTCCTGACCGTCCCCGGGGCTCAGACCCTGCGAGGCTGCCCCGGCTCTGGGTTTTGATGAATTTGGTGCTGTGTATCTTCAAGAAGTTACGGTCCTGAGCGCCCGTATCAGCCTCGGCCTTTTTCTCTGATCTTTAACATGCAATAAAAAAGGGCAGAAGCAGCGTGGCTTGTGGCTGGCCTTCGTCCGGAGGCACTTGTATCTGCTGAGCGAGTGACCCGCCACTTCCTCCCTCCCCTGGTTTTATGGCGGGAAGGTGAATTTTTGAAGTTTGTCACCTAAAGCAAAGTTCATCAGCGTTTGGTGCTGGAGCAGGCTGGATGCCATTCAAGAGTGGGGAGGGCAGTGCTGGAAGCCTCCCGCCCCCCTCTCCCCGCGCAGGGTTTTAAAGCAGGCATCAGGCCTGCAGTGCCAGCAACTGGGTTAAAAAGTTACGCCGTGTAATCCCTGCCGCTCAGGGCACAGGCTGATTGCCGAAAGAGGCAGGGAGGTGGAAAAATCCTCCCCGTGTTTCAGCACTGCACCATTACTCAGGCACCTGGTGGGCCTGGGGAGGAGGGGGAGGAAGGTGAGGAAGGCTCTTGTCCTGTCTGGGAGCCCGGGCTGACGTGCCTTTGGCTGCATGGCTCCCAGGCAGAGGTGAGGGCAGCCTGTCCGCGTTGGCATCAGCCTTGGGAGCTCTGGTTGCCAGGCCTCTCTTTCTGCCAGGGAAAATCAGCCTCTGCTGTGGTGTGCCCACTGCTGCCTGTGCAGCTCGTGGGGCACCTGGCTTGGGCACCCGGCTTTGTCTGAAGGTGACTCGGTGCTGCTGGGCAGTGGGCAGGCTCCAAGGGGGCTTCTTGCTCTGCTGTGCCAGACATCAAGACTTGGGGGTTGTCTTCTCTGCCTCTAAAAGGCGAGAGGGCTGATGACTGCTTCTCTCTACCTCCAAGCTGGACAAAACTGTTGGGGCCACTCTGTCCTTCTGAGTGCAGAAACACATGAAAAAGTGACAATTGGCATTCCTGTAATGATTTCTGATGGGGACAGTTATGGTTTAAGTTACCTTTCTTATTAGCTAGCATGAGATCAAGACAGTCATTGTGTGCAGTATTTCTTGGATTCTTTCTGATCCTACAGTTGTCACTGCCTTAGGACAACTTTGTCTCACGTGCAAGTTTAGCAGTGCTTCTAGCTGCCATAAAGTGCTTTTCAACCTTGCCTGAGTATTTGCTTTTTCTAGCTAGGTCCCTCTGTCCCCGTTCTTCCAGGCCACCCATGTCTTCAGCCACGTCTTCTGTTAGAAAAGCGGAGAATGCAGGTGTTAATGGAAAACTGCTGTGGAGGCAAGTGTAGCTGTGCATTAGTAACAAGGTCAGAAGACTGATTCTTAATCTCGGGATCTGCTATCGCTGTCTGTCGCCCGACCTTGGAGGTTTGCTGGTGTTTTGGAAAGGGCTGAATTGCTGGCAGTCGGGTTTTTTTAATACGCAGTTGTAACAGGCTTTGGGGGGAGAATTGGAGGAATATTGTGCAAGAGAAATCTGATCACTGCTACAAGGTTAAGAAGAGGAAAGGAGTGTGATAACACAGCATCTGTGCAGTAAGGCGGGGGATGGGAAGCCGAGGGGATCATGTCCGGAGCAGTTCTGCCAGTGGGATAACAGAGTCGAGCTCCCGCTGGAAGCTCACTGCTCTGCCTGAGCAGTGTTCCTCGTGGGCTTCCCAGCTGAAAAGTGGAAGTAAGTAGGTCAGGAACATGCACCTAGATAAATCCATCCGCAGAACTGCCTCGTGCACAGTAAAAACAGTGCTGTGCTGCAGAGTCTGTTTGTCTTCGTCGCTGTAAATGACTAAACTTGGCAGCACACCCCTCTCCTGGCACAGCTTTCCAGCGCTCGGTTTGCGTTCTTGCATCGTGCTCCATTGGTTGTACTAGAAAGTTGTTATTTCTAGAAGCTTTAAAGGTCTGAAGTTCATGCTTTTTTTTTTTTTTTTTTTTTATTTGCATTTGAGAAGTAAAGCCAGTCCACGGGGCAGTGCTTAGAGCACCAAAGCATGGCTACTCCCGTGGCAGTGGTGGCTGTTGCTTTTTGGAAGCAGGTCAGGTTTTAGCCAGTAGTAGCAGGGCTGTCTAAGGGTTAGTGTTGGGTTCTCACCTCCTGCAAGTGTGTGGTTGATGTAGCGGAGCACACACATGCCTGTTTGGCAGTTGAGCTTTCTATTGCATTCCACCTTTTTAATGTTAGTGAGCCTGGGACGAGTGGTTATCTGGCATTTTCTTGACAATTCAGCGTAGATGCACTTGCACAGGTGACAAACCTTCCCTTTTTGGGTGAGGAAAATACATCTGCGCTCACAGAAGTAAGCTGTTTTCTCAAACTGAAGAAATAACTGCTGTGGTGCTCACCAGCCACTTGACTAGTCCTGAGGGGAAAAATCCCGTGAAGCAGCCCACTGAAGTAAGGTTCCCTACAGCTAAGTGACGTTAGAGTAATGGCATGTTTTTTTTTTTTTTAAATACTTTCCTTAGTTTGCCCTTCTCTTTAAAGAGAAAAGCTCTACTGCTACCCTTTGACGAAGCTGCAGGCTCAGAGGAGTTTTATGTAGTTACTGTCCAACACCGTAAAACTGCAGGATCATGACTCTTGCCCTGCTTGCCTCGAGCTCCTGCGGGTCAGATTAGCCTGACACCAGCCCTCCTCCCCAGGCTCTCTGCTAGCTAACCTCCCGCCATCGCGCTTGCATGAGGCTGGAAGCGGTAACGAGGATATTGCCTGTTAGTAAGCCGTGCTGTGCCGAGCGCCCTGCGAGCAGGCACTGGGGGTAAGACTGTCCGTACCGCCGGTGGCGCTGAACCCTGCAAAGCCTCCGCCAGCCTGGAAGCGCAGTGTGCAGGTTTGGCTGGGGTTAAGGTGGGCTCTGGTGCCAGCTCAGGGTATGGCACTGTGCAAGGTAGGCCAGGGTGCTCGACGTCCCTGGCAGAGGGGTTTCTGCGGGACGGGCGAGTTTCCCAGGCTCTGGCGGAGCCGTGGGGAGCAGCCGTCCAGCCTGTTTCCCTGGGGCTGTGTGCGGCCCGGGGCAGCCACGGGCGGCTGGCACAGGGCTGGCCGGGTGGGAGGCTGAGGGCTAATCGGCACATCTGCGCTGCATGATGCAGGAAGGCAGCGGGAGCTGCTGAGGACAACATCACAGCCATCGAATCTTCTCTGCAAACCCTACCCAGAGCTCTCTGCCATCGCCTCTGCAGGTCTTGGGGCTTTCAGCCACTTTAAGGTTTATATAGGGCTCTCAGAACCTGCAGAGTTAGTCTTTCCAGGCTTGTGCTGCATGGAGTCTTCTCCAGAGCTGCTGTGGCTGTGGTGACAGGCGTCAGTAGTAACGCGGGGTGAAGCTGGAGTCTTCCCTGTGACACTGTGGAGCTGTGGCTGCTGCCTGCTGGCGCGGCTGCTTCTGTCTGCAGGCCCCATGTTCTGCTGGTCCCACTGCACACAAAGTCTAACGGGATAGTTCACTCTCTTGGGCTCTCGCTGTCTCGGTAGCTTTCTGAACCTAAGGTATGTGCCAGAATAAAATACACGTACTGGGAGAGTTATCGACCAATTCTCGGTATCTGTCTGAAATGTGACTCCTTCATCCGCCTCTCTTCTCTTGAAATTTGAGAAACATGCTCTTCCTAACATAGTTGATGTTTTTGTTGGTGCTGATCTTTGCACTTTGCCTTGGGTCCTAGTCTTTGCTCCTGGTTTCTGTGACGTTTGAATTGCACGTTGTTGTAGCAGGGTCTCCCAGCCAGCTAGTTTCAGGACTAAGTTTCCAAGATTTTGGCCAGATAGAAAGTTTACAAATGGGTTTAAATGTAGTTCCCAGGTACAGTGTGGGTGACTCAGGGTGCCAAATGCAAAGCATGAGGCATTTCAGTGGCTTGCAAGCGCCTGAGCCAGCAGCTGTGGGACCCCGTGGGTGCCCTAGGGCACGGCTGCATTGCGAATGTCCCAGGATCAATACGAATACAGAAAAGCCACAAACTTCTAAGTAGGCTGGAATGTGGCTTGAGTTGTTTAGCTCTATCCAGCCCAATTTTACTGCGGGTGCACAAGAGCTAGGAATTATTTTCCCCACTTGCCATCCACGGATTGTTAGTGCCGCAGGAGAGACGCTGGGACCAGTGAGCCTGGGGCCCTCGTTGAGAGCCGCACGCTGCAGCCCCGCTGTCCTCTCCCTGTGAGTCAGCCCCCGGTGTTGTAAAGCTGCTGAAAAATAAATGCAGTGCTTATACCTCTGCCCACAGGTGGGTTATAACCAATTTGGATTTAATGATGGCAGTAGAAGAGCTCTAACGTTTTACTGTGGGCCCTTATTAAAAGAAGTGCTTGTTCCACCTAAAGTGCTGAAAGTTCCTGGGAAGCTGTGGTTTGCGCTGGGGAGGCAGAGGGAGGCACCTCTGTGCTGTCTCCCACCTCCCCTGACAGGATGTCCTGCAGAACCGTTTCCACCAGGGCCATCTCTGGAGCTAATGCCTATTCATGTAGTCAATTTATTTACATTCATTAAACTATTTATTTCATTTAATTTATTATTCAGCTAAAATTTAATTTGCATTTGCTATACTGACACCAGCCTTCACGTGTTAAAGCTGGCACATACCGCACTGCTCTGACCTTGCTTTGGCTTGAGTTGAAGTAGTGCTTTTAGCTTCATGAGAGCTCCTGAGCAGGTACTTCTCCAGGAGGAGATTTTGCCTCTTCCCAGAGGCCTCTTCATATAGAGGAAATGTTGAAGCTGCCAATGCATCTAAAGTCCTTCAGAAATCATCAGAAAAACACGAGTTACTGATGCTGATGTAATGTGTCTTGTCTTGGGGCTCCCAGGACCAGCAGCTCCTGCACTGAAGGAGCAGTCGTGGGGGTGCCTGGGGCTCCTCGCTAATTGGACAGGAGCTCAAACGAGTCAAGAGTGGGAGAGACTTCTCTCCTGATTCCTCTTCTCTTTAAAAGGACAACAGACGCTAGCCAGGGTTTCCTGTGGAGAGCTTTTGGTCTGGTTTTCAGCTGGTTTCTGCCTTTCTCCTGGTGGTGGCTTGCTGGCACGGAGGCTCCGAGGGCTGCTCCTGGCCGTCCCAGGGCCTTCTTGGGAGAAGGGGTTGTCCTTCCTCCATGTGTGTCGTGTTGGCCTTGAACATGGGATCACGTGTGCTGTGTGCTCTTGGCTTTGGTCTAGTTTTGAGATTTTTGTGCTGGGGATGTGGCATGTGTTTTTCTTCTGCTAGTGCAGAGCTGTGCCCCTTCCTGCCCGTGAAGCTGTGTCCAGCGCTGGGGAGACTTGCCGAGGAATGCTGTGCCGAAACTTGGGCTGCCCAGGAGTGGGGGGGTTGTCGGGTTTGCTAACCAGACACAAAGGCTTTCCCGGGCAGGTCCAAGGTCAGGTCGGGCTGTAGCTCTTGCATCGCCTGTTTGAAAGATCCAGCTCTTCACGTGTGTCCCAGGAAACCGGGACCCCCGAAGGGACCCAAGTAGCTGAATGCCGAGCAGCGTGTGTGTCGGTACGGGATGTGTGCCTGCACGCGCGGAGCCGTGGGGCCTGGCCGATGCCCCGGGGAAGGCGAGGAGCAGGCGGCTGCGGCAGGGCCTCGCTGGAGGCATGCTGTGGCCTGCTCGGCTGCAGCCTCCCCGGGGCACCCGGTGCTTGCAGAAATCTCCTGCTCCGTAATCCCTGCTTCAGTTGCTGGGATTTCTTAAATTAGCACGGAGGGAGGAGTGGTGTTAGGGGGTTGTGTGTGTGGTTTTGTGGTTTGTTTGCATTTGATACGGCGGAGCAGGGTGAGAGGACAGAAAATTCGTCTGGAAACCACTTACTGTTTCGCTGCCTGGCTGTTTTGTGCTCGCCTGCTTAGTATGGATGGCTGTGCCTGGGCCCAGGCGTGCCATAGTAACTGCCCTCGCCTTGTAATTCAATGCATCTCGCTTGCTTACAGGTTTGGCAGCGCTGAAGCGCTCCAGCACTCGTCCCAGGCTGCACTGGTGCAGCACTCGAGGTCGGGCTATTTATAACCACCCCTGGCCGGGGCGATCGGGCCGGCATCCCTCCGCAAGCGCGCCTGAAGAACCTGTTAGATACGCGCCTGGTTTTGTTCTGGCGCGGCAGGGAGAGGAGAGCTTTGGCTGAGGGGAACTGCTCTTGGGCTTCGTGGATATCGCGGTGGTGTGAGCGTGGCGGTCTGGGAGGGGGCGACAGCACGCGGTGGATGAAGGTCGCTGGGTGGCACATTGGGAGAACTGCTGCGAGCCCAGCTCCTGGTTCTGGCGAGCACGCGGGACGTGAGCTCAGGGTGCGCAGGACACTGCGTGGAGCCCGCTGCGGGTCCTCTGCCTCCCGCCACCCTGGGGCCAAGTAGGAATTTTCTTTGGAGAAGGCGGCTGACTGTGTGAGAAGGCGAGCGGGTCTGGGCTGCGGAGGGCGAGGGCTGCCGCGTGGGAGTTTGCCTTGTGGGGACTTCAATATACGCGTGCAAACAAAACTAACTTTTCTAATCCAGTGCTGTATGAGCCAGGCCACTTGCGATCATGGGGAACAGCCTTTTTGCAAACTGCTGCAGGCATGTCACCGATCTAATCTTCCAGACACGCAGCTTTAACTCGGCCGATGAGAGGTCACCGCTCTTACCAAAGCCTCCCACGAGCTGCGCCGTCTGCCCGGAGATGCCAGAAGCTGCCCAGTGCGCTGGGCTGTATCCAGACATCATTCCCAGCGAGGCAGTGACTGGAAGCCTGCAGAAGTGCGCCGAATACATCCAAGACCTATCCAAGGCCAAGGAGAAAGAAGGAACACTGACGGTCTGTGATAAGAGCTGTTTGAGACCCGGCGTTGGCGCTGCTGGCCCGCTCCGGCAGGCAGAGGCATCCCGGGCGGTGGCTGTCCTTCCAGCCGACCTTGGGGAAGGGCCGGCGGGGCTGGTCGATCATGCTCAGACGCTTGAGGCCTGCCAGAGCTGCATGAAACTTGAGGACAGCAGCTTAGCCCATAGATCTTGCCGCCGGGAGGAGCACGTGGCGGCAGCTGACGGGGGGGATGCGGCCCCTGGAGCACGTCCCGCCAGCCGGGGCCACGGCGAGGGACGAGCAGCCTCAGTGGGTCCAGACGGCGTGCCGAAATGCAGAGGTACTGCTCCCTCCCCGGGGAGCCCTGGGACACCTTCCCCTGCTCTGCCAGCAAGTGCAGGGAAAACACCGCTGGCCCAAAGGACAGTCATGCTGCCTGTCTCCCCCGGCGAGGTGTCGTCTAAGGCTCGGGATGCAAGTACTGGTTTTATAGCGATGGACCCTGCTGCCTGCCCCGGCGGCAGGTCAAGCTGTGATCCTGACTCTCCGGCACAGGCACTGCCCTCAAAGCAGCAGCAGCAGAAGAAGAGGAAGAAGAAAAAGAAGCTCACACTTCTAGGTGCTCAGCAGCATGGCACTGTGTTGTGCTTTGTGTGACTGTAACGGGGGTGGGTGGCTGCGTGTGCCCGTGGGATGGGGCAGGATGAAGGAGAGGGGAATCAAGGTGACATTTTAACTTCATGGGAGAAAGAAAAGGAGGAAGGTGGCGAGATACCCACGTGGGGTGTGTACCACAGAGGGACCTGTCTGGGCCTTGTCCATGTTAGCAAAACAAACATAAAGGGGGGTTGCTTATTTTTTTCTTAATTCATAAGGCAAATCCGTCTCTTGTTTGTGAGTGCAAACATGGCCCTTGTAAAGGATGGGAGCGGGTCTGGCAGTCCCGGCCTGCAGCGGCGCAGACAGGAGCGCGGGGCGGCGAGGGACCGGAGCACTGTTTTCTCAGAGCCTTTGGCTCCCTTCAGCCCCGCGCGAGTGGGAGGAGATGCCTGAACTGCGGGGATGGAGCAGCTTCACAGCTGCCCTGGGTGCAGGGACGGGATGTTCCCTCTCCTCCTTTGCCCTCAGCATCCCCCCAGTGCTGTGGGGGCAGTGGGGCCCCAGCCAGTTGCTGCAGCGTGGGAGGGGAGCAGCCGCTCAGCCTCATCCCGCGTTCATCCTCTCCCGCTTCTCCATGAGCTGGCACGGCACCGCTCCGATGTGGCACACCAAGTGATAACTGAGCTGGACTGGCTTTTGTCCTCACCAGGACTTCTAGGATACGGGAAACTTAGATTATTATCATTTTTCAAGTCTCAATGTCAAATTTTGCCTTTCTGTCACTGTATTTTGGTTTTGTTCAGTCCCTGTGCAGTGGCTGAATTTTGGTCTCCAGTGCTGTCTTGTGGTGCACCTGGTG
The DNA here is from genome assembly GCF_965231255.1 of Vanellus vanellus. Lineage (NCBI taxonomy): Eukaryota > Metazoa > Chordata > Aves > Charadriiformes > Charadriidae > Vanellus > Vanellus vanellus. Next base: position 12,563,688 of record NC_138924.1, on the reverse strand, counting down.
GCATGAGGGGATGTGGAGGGTGACTGACGCGAGCTGGTTTGTGGTTAGCGCCTCGCCTGCTTCCCCTGTGCCCGTCCGCGTGCCGGCGGCGGGTGTCGAGGCTGCAGGCACAGCTGGACGGGGCACCGCGCAGAAACTGTCCTGTGCTGCTCAGAATTCGAAATATCTCTGAGGAGGGAAAGGCAGAATTTGGGCCCTCAGAGTGACGCTGGAGCCGATAATAAGAAATGCACTCCTAAACTCAGTGGTGGGAAAGGTAGGGGTTTAATTTTCAGGTTTTGTGTCTCTAACAATCTCCGCTGTTACTAAATGTCGGGAAGATAACATCTCCGGTACAGAGCAGTCTCGGGGTTTGGTACTGCCGCTTCCCCCACTCTCCAGACCAGGCTAACTTGCAGGAACAAAAATTTGCCACCTTTTTGACCTGATTGTTTAAAAAGAGGATTAGTGACTGACTTTGATTTAGAAGATTTGCTGAAGTGTTAATTAGTTATTAACTAACACTTCCCACGATTTATCCTGTCTATCGCTGTATGCAGCCGGCGACATTCAGGTCTTTCATGCCAGGATCCTGACCGGTCGGGTTCGTGAGGTGCCCCCACCTCTGCAGGCTTGCTGTGAGTAGGAACTGTGATTAAAACGGGGCCCGTCACCTTGGCGTGTGTGCTCGTTGTCCGGGTGCAAAGATGAAACGTAATCCTTTTGCTGAACCTCTCTACCAGGTGTGAGCCGCAGTCGGGCAGTCGATTCCTCCTGGTGAGGTGACGCCGCCTCCTCCCCTCTTCTCTGTTTTGCTTTGCCTGTTTTCCTGACGCTTTAGTCTTAGGTGCGCTCAGGGTTTTTTCACGCTGTGCTCCGAGTAGCAGTGAGAACATCGTGTTACAGCCCGGCTGCCAGCCAGTGCAAGCCGGAGCTTAGCCTCCGACGCGCCTGCGGGTACACACCAAGGGCCAAAAGGAGGAGGGTTTTTGCTGGGACGCTGGTGCATCCCTCGGGATGGCAGGGGGGCTTGGAGGTCACTGCGTCTCGAGGCCAACGTGTACCAGGCGGGATCTCCTTGCGCCGTCTCCAGCAGCGCGAGTGGGGCGGTACGTGGGAGGAGTGGCTGCGTAGTGCCCCCGGAGCGGTGAGACTGCTTCCCCGTGACTCAGCCGCCTCCTGCAAAACCGTCCGGGCGGCATCGCACGGCACTTTCTCCTGCGGGCGAGAGCTGGCAACTAAACACAGCTACTGGCCCGTTTGGGGTTTGAACTGAGACTGAGTAACAGGAGGGGGGTCTCCGCAGGTGTCTTTCAGGTGTCCCTGTTGCTCTTCCTGCCATCTTGAATACACTGAAGTCAAGCGCCTGATGCTTTTGCCTCGCTCTCCCTGCCGGCACTGCTGAGGCCACGGCGCAGGCGGTAAGAAACCGGTGACCCACTTTTTAGGCAGGTGGGTGAAGCTCCGCTTCCCCACAGGGAGAGCGCACGGGGTGAGTCAGCACCTCGCGGGCAACACGTCCTCCGGGCCAGCTCGCCTGCGCTGCCGTCACCTGGGGTTGGAACAAAACCTGCTGTTTTTGTCAAAACATACCCATTCTGTAAAAACTCCACTAGAAGGCCTTCGCTGGCCTTAAACCAGAGGGTTAACCTGCTGGACAGCCATTCTTTCTTGGTCCACGCTTAACTCTTGTTTCTGAACTTAAGGCAGTGCTGGCTGGAGCTGGATCTTCTGGCATAAGGAGACGTGAAGGTGTTGCCTCTACATGTCTCTTCTGTCGCAAAGTGCAGAACTGTACCAGCTCTGTCTTCACTCAAGTAGGGAAGGAAGGGCGGAAGGTGCGAATATGTTGTATTTCTGCAGACAAGAGTCTCTTGATTTCTGAAACAATCGGTAGTTTGGGGATCTGATACCACTGAGTAGTGAAAAGGAGGAGCGTGGTCCTGTTTGGTAACTTTTCCTTGAAGCATGCACGCTTTCCCTGTCTTGCTTTGCTTTGCGGCTGAAGGTGTGTGTTTGCTGCGCTCGAGACCAGCGTGCGCATGGGTTACTCGGCTCTCGTGTGAAACCCGTCTCCTTCTGGTTTGGTTACTCCCTATGCACTGCTGTGCTCCCCACTTCCAGCTCCAAGCTGGCCAGTTCGTTTCTGCTTGCTATGGTGGCACCTTCTCTGCTGGATCTTGCTTAGAAAAAGAGACACAAAACAAAATCACATGTACTTAGAGATGACTGTGTCCCTTTCAGGAATATCCTGCCAAATGTTGTGGCACAGAAGTAGCTTCAGTGCCCACCTCGCTACTGCTGATGATTCGGTTGATTGGAGAGCATCCCTGGTCAAGCCTTTAGCATGACTACCAGGCACAGGGCAGACTGCGGGAGCATCAGGACAGGCGACATGGCTGGGAACGAGAGCAGAGAGGCAGGAGCTGGCACATCCCACCGGCTGCTCCTCCCACACCTCAGCTGCCAGCAAAAGTCCACTGGTCATAAGCAGCATCTCGAGCCTGGCATCTGTGACGCTGGTGGAAAAGGTCCTGAGTCATGGATAGGTGGAGACTGGGGGTCTTGGGGCGGTGAGCAGCACCGCTGCGGCTGTGCCTGGATTTTTCCGTTGGCTGCTGCCACAGCAGTTGAAGATGGGCTGTTGGGTCATCAGTCAGCGCTACAGCCTTCCTTGTAGCCAAACTCTTCCTCCTCTTTCTGGCTGCTACAGCAGGAGCAAAAGTTCAATGATCCTGCCCCGTTTGAGGAGGCAGGAGCTGGACCAAGCCTGGTGCAGGAGCCTGGCGAGTCGTCCTGTCTGTGGTACCAGTAGCCCCAGGTGTAGCATTTCTGCGACAGCTTTTCTGCTCTCCCTCCTCGTCCCCACGTGTTCAGGCAGTCTGGGACGTGGCTGTGCGGGCTGTAGGGTGTGACGAGGGGCTCTCCCCAGCCCTCTGGGCATGGCGTGGTTTTTCTGAAACCACATCTCTTGGCACTCTTGTGTGGAGCTTTTCTTTCTCCTTCCTAGCATGACTGCAGCTTGCCAGGGCCAGAACTCTTGTCTGGTTTGCCTATGGTTTCATCTGTCAAAGAAATGAACAGCTCACGTTGGGGACATACGCAAAGTGACAGGGAACGTGAGCAGCAGCTGCCGAGATGCTGAAGGCAGTAGAGGCTGCGTAAGGTAACTTCTACCTGCTGTCTTTTGGAACGGGAGTGCTTTCCTTGTGTTTCTTGCTTTTTCACCATGTCCTAATTCAACCTTGACAGTTGTTTCTGAGGTGGGTTTGCTGTTGGCAGTCATAGTCTGGAGCAGGAGTATGACTCTTCGGAGACACTTCAGCAGGGCTCATCGCTGCAGCCTCGTGTTGCGCTCCAGAGGTGTGCAAGGGGATAGGGCATTTCCATCCCTGTTCTTATACGTGGTGAAGGCTGAGTGACTTTCCTGTGCTGCTGGGGCAGTTGGGGCTGACAGGTGAGAACTAGCTGTGATAGCTTTAGGTCTTCAAGCCACAGCACCAGTCTGCGCTTCAGAAATGACGAAGGTTGAGCTGCCATCTCCCCCGAAGCACAGCTGGGGCTGATGCCTTGCTAGGAGGTGAGGAGGAGGAAAGAGGACCTGCCAGGTGGAGCTGGCTGGAGGACTGCAGCGTGGTGCTCAGCAGCCTTGGGGCGTTATCCTGACCTTGAGCCGCCCTGACCCCCTGCAGCCTTTTGGAAAGGCTGTTCCCAGTGCCCAGGAAAGCCCCCAGCCTGCTCCGTCCGTGCTGCCTGCGAGTGGGGGCCTGGGAGCGCCAAGATAGAGCTGGTGCGCATGAGTGGGGGTCCAGCGGCCGGCTGTGCTGGCCGGGCCGGCCGTGCTGCGAACGCGTCCTGTGGGGCGTGATGCCCACTTCCTTCCAGTGCTCACCGCCTGGGCTAGGCGGATCAGAGCGGTGCCCTGCTCCCAGGCTGGGGACAAGGGTGTCTCTTCCTTCTCTCGACAGCTGTCATCAGTGGCTCTTTCCACGACTCCAGCTTACCCTGGCATCGCCTCAGTCCAGCAATGCGGTGTATCCTCTTTGGCGTGGTCCCCTGCCCGGTTTGGTGGGTGTAGGCTGCTCCAGACCTGCAGCTTCCTAGATCTTATCATCTCTCTGACATTATCCGCCTTATTGGAAAAGAAAACAAACCATTGTGGGAGCAGTGAAGTAGGTGCAGAGAGCTCCCCATCTCTGTGACTCGTCTGCCTAAATGAGCACTTAAAATGTCGTCACTGTTTTCTTGAATAAAATCGCTTAGGCAAAGCCTCGCCTTGGCACCATGGGATCTCTGCGAAGTATTTTGGAAATGCAGAGGGTGGCCAGATGTGGGCAGGGCCGTGGGAGCTGTTTGTGTGCCTGTGGAGTAACCTGGCTCCCACGTGATGCGCAGCTTAGCAATGCAACTGCGTCCTCCCCTCCCTGCTCTCCTGGCTGAACGGTGGCATACCAGGAGGTATGTTAGGAGCTGCTTAACATGTTGGTGCAGAGGTTACAGCTGCCTCCGGGCCGCAAAGCACCACACACCCATCTCTTTTAATTAAGGGGCTTCATAAGACTGAGCTGAATGTGTTGTACACTGATCCATCCTTCCTGCTTCACTCCCCTCCCCGCTCTGCACAGGGTTTGTGGAAGATGCAAACCCCGCAGGCGAGCGAGAGCGTGATAATTATGCTGTGAGGTGAAGGCAGGGAAGGGCCTGGCACACCTATGTCTAGTAAACACCAAGTGCAGAATAAAACGCTTGCTGCCTTTTAACCCCTGGTTCGCTTGGGTTGGTCAGAGGACAGCAGTGTTGTCCGAACCAGCCTCTCCAGCCGCTCAGAGAGGACCGTCCGTTTGCTCATATCTTGTCTCAATCCCTCTCTTCTTGCCCAGAGCACCCGTCTGGCGTGGCACTGATGAATGGTAGTGGCCCACACGAGAGCCTCAAGGGCGAGAAGGATGCCAGGCAGAACGGTCACGAAGAGGCTGACCCAGGAGAAGATGGGAACGACCAGGAGGTCATTGTCATACAGGACACGGGATTTACCGTCAAGATCTGCGCGCCAGGAATAGAGCCCTTTTCCCTGCAGGTACCTCCCTTCGCCGGCTGGGCAGGGGAACGGAGGCGGGAAGTGTTTGAGCCAGGGCACACACAGCACTGTCCCTTCGGCCAGGCAGGGAAGAGGACAGGGGGCTGCATCTGGGAAGACCCCTGTTAGCCCCCGCAGCCTGGACAGTACCTTCAGGCTGCTCGCAGCTCCCTGGCTTCTCTGCCCTCTCTTGGGATTAAGGGGGAAGGAGGTGGCAAAGCATGGGGGGTGCAGGAGCGAAGCTGCCTGACCAGTGGCTTCTAGAGAAAAAGGAAGGAGGAGATGTGAGAAACAGGCGGTCTGGCACAGGTCTGCCGAGGCTCTGCAAGGATGGGGAGGTGTTCTGCTCCGGATTCCAGGTGTGGAGCCAGGGCAGGGGGAGTTAGCCGAGGGGTAGCAGTTCCCTGTCCATCACAGAGGGGCTCAGGCATGGAGCTGAGCACAGGGGAAATGGCCTTCCTGCTTCTGGGCTGTTTTGAAGGAGGGATGTGAAATCACGATTTTTGGGTCTGACTCTCCGGAAGGGAAAATCCCGTGCTTGCCCAGCAGCTTTGGCATGGTTCTCCTGCGGGCTAACGTGGGTTTGGTACAGTGACAGGCGCTGGCACAGCTCAGGGAGCTCAAGCACCAGCCTGAAGATCAAGGGAATGATGCAGTCTCCGCTTCCCCTCTGCAGAGAGAGCTCTGCATGTGTCATGTGGACAATGGCATGTGCTGCCAGATCAGGACAGGCTTTGACATGCCTAGCTGATACTCCAATTTAGTTTGATACTTCACTGAAAACTGTTTGGATGAAGTATTTCTGATTTTGAGGGGAGGCACCTGGAAGTCTAAACCAATTGGGAAGTCTTATCTCCTCAAGAGTAGCAGAGAGTGCAGTGAAATTGCATCCCCCATGGAACTAGCTGTATCTCAGCCTAGCTTTTTTCTCCTTTAAATCCCTTTGGCTGTTAGTTTTAATAGGCTAATAATAGCAGGCCATGTTGTTTACAGCAGCTTATGTAAACTACCCTGAGTCCTCCTAGCTCCCGAGCAGTGGCGCCGGAGCAGGGAGGTGGGAGAGCAGCCCTGGTGCACAAGCCGGGGTGGTTTCTTGCATCACGGGAGCTGTGCGCTTGCAGGCGGTGTGCCCTGCAGGTGTGGCACTGGCGTGGACATGCCACACCGCGCTGCGGATACCACGGCAGATCGAGTGGAGGAAATGGTCTGTTTTCCATGTGCATCATTCAAAGCCTCACCACAAATGCGTAGTGTGAATGGATAAGGGAAGAGCCCCTGGTTCCCCCCCGGCCCTTTCTGTTCCTTCACTGCCCTCTCTGCCACCTCTCTCCAATGCCGGGTGCTCGGCACAGCACCAGGATGTGACACCTCTGCGTGCCAAGCTGTGTGGGATGGAGCCGGGGTGGCTGACCCTGCCAGAGGTGGCAGTGCCCTCCCAGCAGGGCCAGAAGTGATCTTCCTGGGAGGGAGAGCTAGAGCCTGCCTTTCCAACCCTGGAGAGGTACAAAAGGTGTTTGATTCTGCAGCAGAGGGGCAAAGTTTGGCAAGAACACGTGTGAGGACTGAGAATAACTATGTTCTTCCCTTCTTAAGGTCTCTCCTCAAGAGATGGTGCAAGAGATCCACCAAGTTTTGATGGACCGTGAGGATACCTGCCATCGGACTTGCTTCTCTCTGCAGTTGGATGGCAATGTCCTTGATAACTTTGCTGAGCTGAAAACTATTGAAGGACTGCAGGAGGGCTCGCTGCTGAAAGTGGTGGAAGGCAAGTTCCTTCAGACTTTGGGAGGGCCTGAGCAAGGGCTTTCATAGGGAGTGGTTTAGGCCACCTGGCAGACCCTTCCTGTGGTTCCTTTTTGAGACTCGTGTGCCAAAGGAGTAAGCAACTGTGTAATTCCAATTTCTTTCCTCCCTTTTTGCTCATCAGAGCCATACACAGTGCGAGAAGCTAGGATACATGTGCGTCACATTCGGGACCTTCTGAAGAGTCTTGACCCATCAGATGCTTTCAATGGTGTGGACTGTAATTCATTGTCCTTCCTGAGTGTCTTCACTGAAGGAGACCTGGGAGGTACGGGGCAAAAAGGCTTCTCTGGTGTGGTCAGTGTTTCATTCCCCTGACTCCTTCCTTTGTTAAAACATACCGTAACAATCAGCTGTCCCACATCATTCAGGAATGCAGAGAAACACTCAAAGCACTTCTGCATTCCTCCTTGAATGATTGCTGCACTTTTCAGCACTGATATTCTATCTCTGTCCATTCTAGACAGTGGAAAGCGGAAGAAGAAAGGTACTGAAATGGAACAAATTGACTGCACCCCTCCCGAACATATCCTGCCAGGTAGCAAAGAGAGACCCCTGTGTGCCCTTCAGCCCCAGAACAGAGACTGGAAGGTAGAGTTCTCCTGTGTCATTACAACAGCTATCGGCACATTCCTTGCAGCAAACTGGTGTTCAGGGATTGAAAGCCGCACTGCAGTGGACTTTGGGATTTGCTCTGCTTGATGCTTAATGAGTGCTGGAATAGCACTGCTTGGCCAAAAGAATAAAGTCCAAGAGCTTGGGTGCAAAACACTGGACACCGTGTCTGGACATCTGCAGAGTGTAAAGTGGCCAGTATTGTTGGGAGGGGTGGCAGGGAAGGGAGAACAGCGTTTCCCTGCAAAGTCCTGGAGACAGGATCCGCAGATCACTACAGATTACCCTTGGCTTTCCCATACCCTCCCACTTGGACTCCGGTTTAGAAGCTGCCATTTGAAAACCAGTACAGCAAGAAATCCATGCCTTGTGCAGCCCAAAGGCCCAGGGTGTCTGTTTTTACCCGTGTCTTACGGTGTGAGAGGCAGCAAACTGAGGCAAATTAGTGGACTGCAAACAGCTCGAGGAAGGCTGTGCTCTTGAGACCAGTTTTTTTTCTGTAAGCTCTGTTTCTGGAACCAAGTGAGGGTGGCAGGTAAAAGGAATCTGGCATGTACATCGAATGGCTCTGTAACTCAAGGGAATTAATTCCTGCTGACAGGAGTTGCTTCTGTTGTGTTCTTCTGTAGCCTTTGCAGTGCCTAAAGGTATTGACGATGAGTGGCTGGAACCCTCCACCTGGTAACCGGAAAATGCATGGGGACCTCATGTATTTATATGTCATCACGGTGGAGGATCGGCACGTCAGTATCACTGCATCCACTCGAGGATTTTACTTGAATCAGTGAGTAACTATGATTCCTCCTGTCCTGCCCTGCAGCAGGGAGCTTGTAATAGCCAACTGGGGGGGGGGGACGACACAACAAAACACAAACAACTGCTGCTTTTTTTTTTTTTTTTTTTTAAAATAGCTTATTTTAATTCACTGCTTACATAGGTTTGTAGGAGTTGCTATACTGGATGGGGCTGTTCAGTTACGCCTGGTACCATTTCTTCACAGTGGATAAATGCCTGATGCTTTAGGGAAAGTTTAAACATCCCATAATGTCATCAGCTAATTAGAGCATTTTGAGTTGGGAGGGAATTCCTTCCTGACCATTACAACTATCTCATTTTGCCCTAAAGCAAACGCACAGCCTGTCAGAACTTCCGAAGCTGGGCACAGATTTGACTAGGTTGTTTTTTTCCCTAGTGCCCGTGAGAGACTGTCGAAGCGGCTGCGCTGCGCCGGTGCCTGTGCGAGGGGCTGGGGGAGGCGCAGGGTCCATCCAGCCCGGTGCTGTAACAGAGCCCTGTTGAGTTGAGGGTGGACAGGAGGGAACTTCAGAGCAACAAACCCCACTGTACCTGAGCAACCATCAGTTCAGAACCATCTCTGGGCGGCCTTGGTCTTGCAGTCCAGATAATTGCCTGGGCAACCATCGCTGCATGTTTGAAATACAAGGTTATAGTTCACAGAAAGAGAATGAAGCTGCCTGAAGAGAGGGAGAGCTTAAAATATAGAAGATAAAATTCAAGCACGTTTCCACCTTCTGTCTCATTATGAAGTGGAAGTGCTCTATGTTAAACTGGCTTGTGAAAGAAATAATTTGTAGTCCACTGTTTCCCCCCAGATCTGTAAAAACAAGTGTTAAAAGTAATGAGTCTAAGGGTACGTATCTGAGTGCAGGCCCTGGAGACCGAGCGGCCCAGTGAACATGAAACAAGTGGCCTTTTTGAGTTTGGCAAAACATGACCTGGAGAGAGGGAGCTGTGGGTGTGCTCCTGGCAGGTCTGGTGCTCAGCCTTCCAGCCAGGAGGCGAGGGATCTTGAGGGCACCCTCTATTCAGTGTAGCTGGTGCCAGTACCATTGGGTTCTCTAAGCAAAGGTCCTCTTGGTGCATTTGGGAAGCTCTGTGAAATCAATCCTTCCCAGCTATAAAAATAAAAAATTTCTTGAGCCTGGTGGTGGCTGAAGGTCTAAATCAGTTGTGCTGTGCAGTCCGTCAGGGCCCAGGTAGCAGGTTACTCGCTGTATCTCGTGTGGAGAGACGGGAGAGGGTCCGTGCAGCCCATCTGCCCGTGTGGTATCCATTTTGCAAGCAAGCAGGCGGGTCACGCAGTGCGTATACGGAAAGCTCTCGTTTGTGTACCGTGTTCTTAGGGTATGGGAAATCTTGGGTATGACAACGGCTTGTGATTTTTTTTGTTTCTTTTTTCTCTCGCAGGTCTACTGCATACAACTTCAATCCCAAACCTGCAAACCCTAGTTTTCTCAGTCATTCCTTGGTGGAACTACTTAACCAGATCAGCCCTACCTTCAAAAAAAACTTTTCCGCTCTGCAGAAGAAACGGTAGCAGCACTTTTTTCCTCTCTCGTTGCCTTGAGTAGTCTGTTGCGAAGTTGCGTGGTGAGGCTCAGCTGTGTGGCTGGTTCTGCAGGGACTGGACGCCCCTCTGCTGTAGCAAGGATTGCAATGCCTGCTTTCTCTGAGCCCGTGTGGGTGGGGTGGTTGGGACACGCGAGTCTATGCAGCAAGGACCCCAGAACACCTCACCAAATGTCACGGCAGCACCCTGATGAAACTGGCTTTACCTCACTCGAAACGTGGAGCTGTCAGAGCTGGTGGGACTTGTCTGCTGCTGTTCAGCACGACAGTAACAGAGGCCAGTGGAAGCCCAGAGTCCCGATCCTTATCCACTGGGTGGTTTCTCTTGGCTGTAGCTCCCAGATGACTCTCGCTCACAGCATGTAGATTTACAGATTTCGGTTCTGCCTAAAGGAAGGGGTGGGGGGAGGACAGCTTTCCGTTGCCAGGGCAGTATCAGCTGTGGGGCTTACCTGGAGTTCAGCGCCCTCTGTCCCTGCTGAGAAGGGGAACACGTGGGGCAGCTTGCGCAGCGGGAGGGAAAGCCCAGAGGTGGACTGCAGTGTTCATGTGTTGACCAGCTCCCGAGATGTGGGTCCCCTCGCTGAGTCTGCAGGTTGTCTACGTGCTTCCTGGGAGACTTGATGACTTCCCAGCTAGCCAGGCAGGAAAGAGTTAATGTGGAGCATGGCCACATGCTGCAGCATGGACTGGGCTGGTAGCCTGGTCAGCAGGTACTTCTCCCCGGAAGCCAAAAAAGAGACTGAAGCGTAAAATACCAGGGAAAGTAACACAGGAGGGCTTTGCGTAGGCTTATGGTGGAGAGAGAATAATTATTTTAAACATGTCCATGCGTGTTCATTTTCTCTAACTTCCTTTTACTCCTATAATAATAATAACCCCCCCCAAACAATAATGTATTGTTTTATTCTCCTGTCCTTGCTGCAGGGACCATTTATTCTGCTCCAGGACAGTGGGTCCTGTGCAAGAGCCTGTCATTCTTTAGAGTCCACTTAATGAACTGCCTGTGCTCAGCAGGGTGCAAATTGACAGGCACATTGTGTGGCTTTCAGGAGCTCTGCTTCTGCTCTCATTAGGAAGATGAAAGTGACACTAGACAAGGGCTGGAAATTAGCAGTGGCCTCCAGCCACCACTGTGACTATCTGGCCATTTAAAAATGATTGTACTGTATTGCTTCTTGGGCCAGAAGTAAATACAGATGAGACTCCAGCACCTGCTGAGAGCAGACAGATTACACAAGAGGCCGTTCGGTGAAGCTTGCTTTTTCACTTCATTAGTGGATGTGTGCTGGAGGCTGGTGTTGTAGTGCAACCCGTATGGACTGGTGCGAGAGCCGAGAGCCAGTCTGGGAGGTGGCTAGCTGGGAGCGGGCATCCTCCGCCTCCGAATGCAGAGGGTGATGGGTTTCTCTGGAGATACAGCTGAGGATAAAACTGGGGAAAGAGGGATGGGGAGAGCCCAGTAATTCTGCAGACTGCTGTTGAGAGACGCTGCCCGTGCCAATCAGTCACCGTGGGATATAGTGCTTGTTAAATGAAAGTGCACTGTGCTGCTCGTGAGCCCTGGTCTTGTTCTGTTGCGTGTCAGAAACTGGTGTTGCAGCAGAGGGAAAATTCTCTTAGAACAGAAAGAAATCAATCTTCCCTTGGAAAATGTCAAACTGTTTTCACTCCCAAACTAGGGTTCAGAGACACCCCTTTGAAAGGATAGCCACTCCTTTCCAAGTGTACAGCTGGACGGCTCCGCAAGCAGAACACGCCATGGACTGTGTCCGGGCAGAAGACGCTTATACTTCTAGACTGGGCTATGAAGAGCACATACCTGGACAGGTATCAGTCTGGCTTTGCCTGAGAATGCTGGCAAGAGTTTTGCTGCCAGCTGCGCTGGGAACCGGTTGACTTTTAACAAGTAGACCTCTGATATTTATGGAAGGGTTTTTGCTCATCAAGGGAAAACTTGCGGGAGTCCTTGTTCTTGGCAGTGTCCTTGACTACAGGGGCTGTGCTGCTCCAGCTGCAACTCCCTGAGCATGTAAAGGTCCGAGAGGAGCAACATCTGCTGGGGCGTCTATAAATCCCATGTCCCTGCTCCGATGAGCACCACAGCACAGAAGGCAGAGCACTCCTCCATGCGGGTCAGGCCTGGAACGGCTCATGTGTCTGTGACCAAACTGTTCCAAATGTTTCAGTTGCAGCTTCGTAGCGTAAAATCCTGCAGGGCATGAGCGGTGCAGGGCTGTACCGGCTGTCTGCCTGCGGTGTGACCACATCGCAGTGTGCTGGCCGATGACACCTGCACCGTGCCCCTCCAGAGCTAGCAAGCTGCCATTTCGGCTAAACTGCACTGCGTAAGCTGCGCTAATGTAAGATCTATCCCAAACTGCTGTCGAATAAAGTCCACTCACAAGGAATGTTCATTCCTGCTGCTAAGTCACTTCCTCTGAACTCCATGGCAGCCTGAATTCTTGCCCCTTCCCCTCCCTTCTCTCACAAAATGCCTCGTAAAGCAGAAACGCTGACTTGCCGGCCCCTTCCTACACAATGCATTGCTTCCCACAAGGCTTTGACTCTTTCAGACCAGAGACTGGAACGAGGAGCTGCAGACCACACGAGAGCTGCCGCGCAAGAACCTGCCCGAGAGGCTGCTGAGAGAACGAGCCATTTTCAAGGTAACTTTGGGCTGTGCAGGCAACTGCTCAAACAGCCCCTTCTCCACTGCCCATATCGCATCGGGACACTGCACCTGGGCTACCCTTTAGAAACTGCAAAAGGAGGGTCCCCGTTTGTAAGCTAAGGGGTTTTGTGGGGTCTTGTTCTCTCTTGCTCTCTGCTCCCAGTCCCATGGGGAAGAATTGTGCTCCTTGACCCCATGTCTCCATGCTGACCCTGAGGCAGCCACCTCTCAGTCCTCTGCTGTTCTTTCTGATCCAGCCCTCCTTCGAATGGGTGGGAGGAACAGGGGGAGGGAGGGCACACACCTAAGCTGTCCTCTGCAGGGAGCTAATGAGTCTGAGCCATGTTGATCCCTAATGTTCTGGCTCCTGGAGCTCGTATCCAAGGCGCTAGCCAGGCTCACAGAAGTAAAAGCCAGCTGACCTGCCTGCCTGCTTGAGGGCTCTCAGGAGGAGAGGAGTGAAGGAGAAATTTGCAGGGAGCTTTGAGAGCGGGGTGCTGGGAGGGTGGGCGCCCTTCCTTATCCAGCTCTCTCTCCATCTGCCTCCAGGTTCACAGCGACTTCACTGCAGCAGCGACAAGAGGTGCAATGGCTGTCATTGATGGCAATGTCATGGCCATCAACCCCAGTGAAGAGACCAAGATGCAGATGTTCATCTGGAACAACATTTTCTTCAGCCTGGGCTTTGACGTCCGTGACCACTACAAGGACTTTGGCGGAGATGTTGCTGCTTACGTAGCTCCTACCAATGATCTCAATGGTGTGCGGACCTATAATGCTGTGGATGTAGAAGGGCTGTACACACTGGGGACTGTAGTGGTGGATTACAGAGGTTACAGGGTGACAGCTCAGTCTATTATTCCGGGCATCTTGGAACGGGAGCAGGAACAGAGTGTCATCTATGGGTCAATAGACTTTGGCAAGACAGTTGTCTCACACCCCAAGTACCTGGAGCTGCTGGAGAAGACCAGCAGGCCGCTTAAGATCCAGAAGCACAAAGTCCTCAATGACAAGAATGAGGAGGTGGAGCTGTGCTCCTCTGTGGAGTGCAAAGGCATTATTGGCAACGATGGGCGTCACTACATCCTGGACCTGCTCCGCACTTTCCCTCCAGATCTAAACTTTCTGCCAGTTGAAGGGGAGGAGATGCCAGAGGAATGTAAGAAAATGGGGTTCCCCAAGCAGCACAGACACAAGCTTTGCTGTCTCCGGCAAGAGCTTGTTGATGCCTTCGTAGAACACAGGTGAGCTGAACTCCTCCCTTCCTCCACCTGCAGCTGGTAATGGTCTAAGTCAGGACCATGCTGCATTATCCCGGGGACGTCACAGCAGAGCTCCCAGAAGTGGGCAGCTAACTTCCCCATTGCTCGGTCGTGCAGGTGCAATTATAGAAACTTAATTAACGCGAGGTGAAAACAGTAGGGATTCTGACAGGGTTACGGGGAGATGGGGAAAGAAGTAGTTTGTGTTTTTGTGTCCAGATCTGGTTTTGGTGTTTCCTGTCCACACATTTAGAAGTTCTTTCCTTGCAGATACCCTGGGCACCCGATGGCTTGGCAATGGGAAGGCTTTATGCTTCTTTTTAAGGCTCTCCAGTTGTCTTGAATACTACCTTTTTCCTAGTGGCTGAAACAAGTTACCTATGGGAACTGCTGTAGGCACTTTTGTGGTGGGATGTGTTGGCGTTTGGGCTTACTGAGTGCAGGCGAGGAAGCGGGAGCTCTGGAGCAGGACAAGTCGAAGTCATGCGGTGTGGCCACGTGGTGCTGGTGATGTTAATGCTCCTGCTTCCCGTGTGAAGGGCTGCAGGTGCTCAGCTATCACAGATGGTCAGAGCCTGTGCTTCACTTGCTGGGAGGACGAGCCCTCCAGTTGCTGACGGAGGAGCCCTGCCCGCTGAGCAACCAGTTCTGCAGCCAGCGCCCTTCCCAGTTCTGCCACGTGCCTGCAGGCAGGCTTTGCTGCTCCCTGGGAGAGCTTCCAGACCAGCAGCCTGCAGGACCGTGGCTGTAGGGTGCTGCTGCTCCTCCTTGGCTAGCACAGGCCTCTCTCTCCTAAGGTCTCCCGGCAAAGTGGCTGCTGGCTTGTGTTCGACTGGCCCTGGCATCTGGCACTGAGAGTCTCCCCGAGCTCTCTGCTGATGCTGCGTGTGGAAGGCAATTTGTAACCACTGCAAGGAGATTAGCTTCCCGTTGGGATGGGTAATGAAAGCCCACTTTTTTCTTTATTCTTCCAATAAACTAATGTGCGCTCCTTTGATTTTGGAAAGCTCACGCGAAGAGGGTGTACATCTTGCCTTTCCACAGGGAAACTGTGTAGTCTATAGTGCTGACTTGGTGAGGTTTTTCCTCACTGAGCAGTGGTGATCCTCTTGGACTCTCCTATTGTGCTGAATTCCTCTTTTCCTTTACTATAGGTATCTCTTATTCATGAAGCTGGCTGCACTGCAGCTGATGCAGCAGAAAGCCAACAAGCAGGAGAGCTCAGGTGCGCTGGAAAATGGTGCCTCTCCGGAGAACGGTACTGCAGACAGCGAGAAGTCTGAGTCAGAGGATGGTAAAATAGACGATAACGTGACTGGACTTGATCAGGTGAAAGAGCTTGCTGAGACCATTGCATCTGATGATGGAACAGGTATTTCGTCCTCAGCGCCAGAAGCAGCCGGGGCTCCTGCCCTAGCGGGTGGGCTGTGCCTCTGGCAGGGGCTGTGCCAGGCTGGGGGTGCTCGGGGTGATGGTTTGTTGTGAAACAGGACAAGCGCTGGCTGCATCCATCAGTGTTGTCTTGGCTCTTTGCATAGGGCTGTTCGCATACTAATGAATTAGTCACACCGGGGGCGGTTGGGTTGGTGGGCAAGTGTCTCTGACGGCAGCAAGCCCACCAGCTCTGCCGCAGGAGCCAGAGCCCGGCCAGCAAGCTGGCCTGCGGGGCCGGGGCCGTGCTGCCGGAGCCGTAGCGCGGGTGGAGGGGAGCGGGCTGTGGCGGGGCTCAACGCGTGCAATGCACAGACACCTCTGGGAATCCCAGGCTCGGATAAACGAGTATCTGTGGT
The DNA here is from genome assembly GCF_965231255.1 of Vanellus vanellus. NCBI lineage: Eukaryota > Metazoa > Chordata > Aves > Charadriiformes > Charadriidae > Vanellus > Vanellus vanellus. Next base: position 12,548,118 of record NC_138924.1, on the reverse strand, counting down.
TGGGAGGTGGGAGTCGATGGGTTTCTGGGTCATCTCACATCCTCTTGTTCAGACTTTGCATTTTGCAGCCATTCTCCTTTCCAAATGTCTTACAACTGATTGTTTTTATAATGGATTTCTGCAGAATGTGCCATCGTTGCTGCTTCTAGTAACGTAACTTGTCTCTTAATTTAATAGCTAGGCTTGTCATTTTCTGAAATCCACATTCATTTGTATTCTATTTTTCTTCCTGCTCCAGTGGATCCCAAAAGCAGAGAAGTGATTCGAAACGCTTGCAAGGCTGTAGGCTCCATTAGTGACACATCATTTGACATTCGGTTTAACCCAGATATTTTCTCACCAGGTACGTGTACGAAGAGCTGGTTTTAGTCCTCCTTCAGAGGATTGCTGTGTCCAGCCAGCTACAGACAAAAATTGTTTTCTGTAGCTAAGAATATTGCTGGCTTTTGGCTAGCTGGGCATGGTGCAGGATTCTCCGTGAAGCACAAAGATACAGAAAAGAGAAAGCGGTGTAATTGATTGCAATGCTCAAGCTACCAAATGCAGGCAGTAAGCTGTCTCCCACCGCCGCGCTCGGGGGAGGTCTGCAGATTGCTGCCAAGAATCTTCCTGCGATTCTCCAGTATCCCAGCTGCTAGACCACATGAAAAGAAGCAGAGGGAGGGGAAAAAAATAAATTTGATCCTAATGTAGTAGTTTACACAAAAAACAGCAGTTGTAGTTGAACGACTGATGTTGCATTGTCAGGGAAGGGCAGGGTTTGTTTTAGTAACGTTATGGTAAGCAGGTCACAGTGCCCTTGCGAATGCATGCATCAGTCACAGGCATTGTATGGAGCTTTCCATGGCTGGAATCAGTTTGTTTTTTTTTTTTTAATTTGGAAACACAGAAGAAGCTGCCAGGGGGCTTATGGGGGTGAATGCCAAGGCTGTATGCATGCAAATTGCAGGGGAATGGCCACATAGTTGAATTTAGCCTGGAACAAATGTGTCAGAAGGAGCATGTTTTGAAACGCTGAAGCATCTTTTATGGCTGGTAAGGATTAGTGCTTTGGCACCAACTTAAGCAGCTAGAACTTAAAACCTTATTTTAATTTTGGTGTGCAAAAGCAAAAGGCTCCGAGTTTCTAGCGCTCGCAGCGTTTGCTGGTCCATCTGCTGAAATGTTCCTGCCCCGCTCTAGCCAGTTGACTCTTTTGCACTGGAAGTGTAGACAGCACTTTGCAATAGGTAGAAATGACCAGTTAAAGAGCAGAATTTGGGCTTTTAAAAGCTGCATTAAGAATGAATGTGAATGCCCAAGAGCAGCACAGCTCCTAACCAAGCAGAGCAGCAAATGCCCTTTCCATCGAAGCGTGTTGTAGAGCAGATGAGTTTTTTAAGAAGAGTCTTTAATTCCAGGGAGACGGTCACTTTAACTTTTTACCTGCTTTTACTATGTATTTCTGTCTATTACTTATTTCTTCTTTGGGTTGATGTGTTATGTTTTCCTCTTTTACTCTCCTAGGTGTTCGTTTTCCCGAGTCTGGCAAAGAGGAGGTGCAGGATCAGAAGCAGTTGCTGAAGGATGCTGCTGCGTTCTTGCTGTCGTGCCAGATCCCAGGTTTGGTAAGGAACTGAGGACCAGCAGTAATGTCCCCTCCGAAAGCTTGCCTCAAGCCTGGCCGCTCTGAGCAAGCAGTGACGCGGCAGCACGCCAGCTTCGCGTCCCAAGCAAACGCTGAGTTCTCCTGCTGGCAGCCGAGTTCTGGCGCCCATGGTGAAGTGCGGTGAACAGTGCAAGCACAAAAGGGGTTTGCCATTTCCTGCCTTGCATCATGGCACAATTTTCCCACCTCAATCCAACAATGAGTTTTTGGCACTAGTAATTAACAGCTATTGCTAAGAGTTTGGGACAATAAAGACCACATAAGTCATCCTCCCTAGCCCTGGGCATCCTGCACAACTTACTGTATTGTCTGACCCCAATTGTGACTCAATTGGTGATTAATAATTTGGAGCGAACTGGGAAATTGTTCTTACTAATATCTATTGTAAAAACTCCCTCTGTCAGTCTTTAGCATTTTGGATGCTTACCCATGCACCTGGCTAGATAAGAAATACCAGCTTTTCCCTTCTCGAGGTGCTCTCTAAATTGACTGCTCGTGCATGTGTTACAGCAGGCACTGTAACTGGGAGGGTAGAATTGACGATCTCCACTCTAAGGGGTTCAGGAGTTGTTGGTCTTATGTAGGAGGGGATTTTCCTTGCAGGAAAGTTTCTTCTGAACAATGAACTATTTTTCTAGTTGGCATAACCTTTAAGACCAGCTGTTCAGCCTTTAAATAAAAAAAAGGAGGGGGAGTGAATCAGAAAAGGGCTTGGTTACTGTTGGTTTACAAAATAGTTGATACGCTAGTGTATAAACCCAAAATGCTGCATAAGCATGTGTGAGGGCAAGTTACAGGTCAGCTGCTGTAAGCAGGCAGTCCTCTCTGCTCTGCATATGGGAGAGTAACTGGTGGTACTCTGTGATGTGAATTAAGTGACTCTTTATCAGCACTCAACACAACTTAAAATGCAAGTGCCATTTCCCCTTATCAGCCAAGTGTACACGACTCCATGTAGTCTTTTAATTGGAAATGTTCTTAGTTAGTGACTGCGAGGCCCTTAGGAAGGGTTAGCCCGCTAGTGCCGCAAGCGCTAGTTAGACAAACCATGCCAAAGGGAAAGCGGTTCTCATTGCCTGAGCCACAGAGTCCTCCGAGTCCCTACTCTGCTACTGAGTTCCTGCGTGGCCTCAGGCAAACCGCTGGAAGTCGTGTGCTGAACTGTGCTGAACGCCGTCGCAATCCCCCCCGGTCTCCTTGTGCCACTGGAGACACCGCATGCTCAGCGCTTGGTTACAGTTCTCAGTGCGGCTCCGCGGGGCCTTTGCCTCTGCTTGTTTGGCACAGGGAATCGGATGAAGCCTGAGCTGTTTTAGCGTGACTCTTGATCTCTCCGCACCTCAGTTCCCAGTGCTTATTGGGAGTGCGTAGTGCTGCTCATTCTCCACCAAGACATAAGAGTGAAAATGGTACAAGTGGCAAGGAGCTTGCGCAAACTGCTTTGGGCTCCCTGCTGCGAGTGTTCCCCTTGCCCGCGTAGCGTGGTGCTCTCTGGTATTACAGCACTCTACCCACCGAAAGAGCCTTGCTTGGGGGCACTGTGAGCCCTCGGGGTGCCCCTCAACCCCAGGTAACAGCCGCTCGGGGGTTCCTCTGTGCTGCATCCCAGAGCAGCAGTCCCAGCCCAGAGGCAGAGCAGAGGAGGCACTAACCAGAGCCCCCGAGGAGGCTCTACAGGTGGAATCTACGGGCTTTGCCAGCGGTGGAGCCTATGGCCCGGGGCAGGGAGCGCCCGGCTGCTCAGTGCTCTGTGCTTGTCAGCTCCCACTGTGTCTGTAACTTCAGTGTCATCCCTGGAAACTGCCTTCTCTGGCAGGGCGCTCTATTTTCAGTCTTTTTTTAATTTATTTATTTCATTTTTTTTTAATTGAAATTCTTTCCTTCGTGTTTGCGCTCTGTAACTGATTTGCATCTATCCTGCAGGTCAAAGACTGCCTGGATCACACGGTGCTCCCGATGGACGGGGCTACCTTGGCAGAGGCCATGCACCAGAGGGGCATCAACATGCGTTACCTAGGCAAAGTGATCAACTTCATCACCAAGACCCCTGGCCGTGCTCAGCTGGATCACATTTTTGTAAGCATCACGTTTAACTTCAGACTGACAATTAAAACCACCTCTGGCATAATTTGCTCTGTATAGATTCCAACTTGGCTGATTGTTTTCTCTGTGTAAAAATAAACAGCTTCACAAACAGAGGAGGGAGAAGGACCTGTAAGTGGCAGATGGGGAGTTTTGCTTCTAAATTCCTAATGGCTTTCATAATGTTAGGGCCTTTGAGTGTCCTTTGGGATAGAGAAGCGCTTCAGGGGTTCCCAAGCACAATAGCAGTAACACACAGTTGGATTTTAAGCCGTGTGTTTTTTAAGCTTCTAAGATCCGTCGGGGCTTTGGATTAAATTAGGAAATTGTGAGCGGCTGCCCGTGAGCGTGCGCAGGGCGAGTGCTGGGGTGGCTCCTGGAAGCGCCGTTAGAGCTGAGCTGTATCGCAGGGGGTGGCCGTGGTCCCCACACACGGGGGCACAGGGGGCTCTTCCCCGGCGCCAGGAGTCTTGTCAGATGCCAAACAGTTCTGAGCTGCAGGGTGGGGACTGGAGAATGTCTTCTGCAGATCTTGATAAGAGCCCACTTCAAAAGCAAAGCATGTTTTCATTGTTATTGCCGACTGACTCTTAATCTCTGTTCTTTATTCCTTTGGGTAGAAAATAGGAATCAGTGAATTGATCACTCGATCAGCTAAACACATCTTCAAGACGTACCTCCAGGTATGACCTGCAGTCTAACCTCTTGTCTTGTGTGTCTTCTCTAATGACTTTTTTCCCCACAAATAGAGCGCTGTTTGAGTCTCTTCTCTCATTAGGCAGTTCATAGGGGTTGCCTGGCAACGGGAAGTACAATCTCATTAGCGCTAAAATAGGTACAGGCCCGCGTGTAAGGGAAAGCAAGTTCCCACTTGAAGATGGCTTTCCCAGAGAGTAATCATTCATGCTTTTCTTCCCCAGATTCTCACTCATTATGTTGAAGGCTTTTAAAAGTGAAATCGCAGCTTGTCATACCTTTTCCTCTTAAACACTGTTGCTTTTGCCTTTCTAAGAAGCGTTTTTAATTGCGTGAACACTAGTGCATCCTTATACCCGTCCATACGTAGCGTAGCAAAACACCTGGCTTTATGCCAGTTTCAAAATCGTCTTCACGCTCTCTAGTTTCTCTGTCCCAGGTAGCAGCCCAAAGTGGAACTATTTATTTGTGTGTGTGTGTATGTAGGCATATACTTATATCTCCATAATTCTCTCTGTACTATTTCCACTGGCAAATATTGCCTTCCTCTTCCTTTTCCGGAAGATTTTCCTGTTTGTGGTAGGGCTGGATTTGCGTGCGACTCGGGGTGGGAGTAGTGCCTGTGTGACGGCAGGTGTCTTCCACGACTGATTTTGGTGTCTCCCTGTAGGGTGTGGAGCTGTCGGGTTTATCTGCAGCCATCAGCCACTTCCTCAACTGCTTTCTAAGCTCCTTTCCAAATCCAATTGCCCATCTTCCAGCTGATGAGCTGGTCTCCAAGAAAAAGAATAAGAAAAGGAAAAACAGGAACCTTGGAAATGCTGATAACACTGCATGGGCCAGCATGACCCCTCAGGAGCTTTGGAAGAATATTTGTTCAGAAGCAAAGAACTACTTCGATTTTAGTCTCGAATGGTAAGCACAGCAAATTACCCTTGCTCGTGCCTGCACTCTCACCAAATGTCTGTAGCTCTTATTGTTCTTTAATAGGAGCTGCCTTTTTGACTTGTTTTCTGTTAGAATATAAATTTGTAATCTTGAAGGAGTTTTAGAGGCTCCTAATGGAAAGAAATCAGGCAAAGAGCAGCAGGGGAAGTGTAACTGAAGCTTGAAATTAGATTAAACCAATGAGGCAAAGGCAGGTAGGAAAACCAGAGCAGGAAGGAAAACCTCTTTAGTGGTGCCGAGGGGAGCAGAAGGCAAGAAGCTGAAGGAGCGCGGTCAAATGATATTTGTCTATACAGACGATGATTTAGGCTAAAGGGAGCTTTTGTTCCAAAAACAAGGACAGCTTCTGTAGCTGGAACAGAACTGGTGAATAAGGCTGGTGGAAGGTGCAGATAGTGTTAAACTGGAAGTACAAGCAGAGTGGCCCAAGAGAAAAGCCACGGCCAGCTGGCTACATCAGTGCTCGTCCCTTGACGTCGGGGACAGCTCGCACTTTACCAAGAGCTGAAGGCGTTCAGACTCTCGCCTGAGCTCTGCAGCGAGCTGTGAAGAGAACACACGAAGGATTTCAGCAAAAAAGTGCTGTTGTGCACCTCTGTGAGCTTTAATAGACCATTAGCAAGAGGTGTAACGTCAGCGAGTGGTTTCGGTTCGCACGTGGCTGCGGAGGGGCCCGTGCTGCAGATGCACCGCCGCGGGGGGTGGCCTTGGGCAGGACCTTGTCTGGGAGCTGAACCTCGTGTGTGCTCTTTGCAGTGAGAATGCTGACCAAGCAGCTGAAGTGTATAATCTGCAGAAAATCACCCTGCTTCGCGAAATCTCCCTCAAAACTGGAGTCCAAGTAAGATCCACCTCTTCCCTCCTTTCCCCATCGTGTTCTGTACTGAAAAGATGAAGAGTAAGTGCAAACCGCTTTGCAGGGGACAGCGGTTCAGACAGACTGCGTGAGCCCCTAAAGGTCTTTGTGGCGTTCGGGTTGGAATACAGGTTCCAGCCCTGATGAAAGAGATTTCTGATCCAGTTCCCTTTTAGGGTAAACCTGCTGTGTGCCTCCCTTGGAAGAGCAGCCAGCCTGAATACGCTTCCTGGAGCTTGCTCTGCCTGACAAACCAAACTCGCACCTTATGTTCACGCACACGTATACTCCCCACCCAGAGAGAGCAGCTCCTGGCTGAGCAGAGCGCGGCTTTGGGGTTGTCCTTGCTTGCAGAGCCAGGGGGTTTCCTTCCCCACAGCGCTGCCTTCTCACTCTGGGGTGCGGGAGTTTGGCTGGACGGGGTTCCCCTGGCGGGGCCTCCAGTACCGGCACGACCGTGCCTTGGTGCACCTACGTGTCACTGTTTTTCAAAACTCTGTCCCAAGGTAGTGGTACTGGGGACGTTTTGACTGTGAAGCCACATGCAGAATGTAAGGCTCTTTAATTTCCCCTCTTCTCTTGCCAAGTACTGATGGAAGTGGTGACCATGACCTCCCCTCTTTTCGGTTCCTCTAGATACTGCTGAAAGAGTACAACTTTGACAACAGGCACAAGCCCACCTTCACGGAAGAGGATATTCTCAACATCTTCCCCGTAGTGAAGCACGTAAACCCCAAAGCCTCAGATGCTTTCCACTTCTTCCAGAGCGGGCAAGCAAAGGTTCAGCAAGGTACAGACCCAACACACCTCTGCCTCCTGAGGCGGCCGCTGGTAAAAGGAGGAGCGGGGTATGTGTAGCGTGGCCCGCTGCCCTCCACCAGTACACTCCCACCCACCCCATTTTGGGAGAGAGTCGTGGTCTCCAAGACCATCTGAAACACCTGCTATAAAGTTACCAGCGATGAACAAGGTGTATGCAGGGCACCGGTTTCCTTCTCGGAGGTTTTAGTCTTTGCACAAAGCAGTGACCTATGGCTGCGTGTCCCACTGCTGTTCTCACTTCATGGGCAGCGCACTTCTCCAGTAGCGTTAGGGCTTATTTAACATAGGTACTTACGTGAATATAACTTTTTTTCAGGTTTCTTGAAGGAGGGCTGCGAGCTCATCAATGAAGCCTTAAACTTGTTCAACAATGTGTATGGTGCTATGCATGTCGAAATCTGTGCCTGCCTGAGGCTGCTAGCTCGTCTCAACTATATCATGGGAGACTATTCAGAGGTAAGAAGGGCTCGGATAGGGTCTGTTTAGCCCTCTCATTCCTCCCCCGTGCTCGCCTGCTCAAGTGCATGGCACTGTGTGACTTGCTCTTGGATCTTCTGTTCTATTTAGGCCTTAAGTAATCAGCAGAAAGCGGTGCTAATGAGCGAGAGGGTCCTGGGTATTGAACACCCCAACACGATTCAAGAATACGTAAGTACAGGGCGCTGGGGGAGAAGCAGCACCTCCTGCGTCTGCCTGGAGTCTGTGAGCCTTAGTTCATGTCTGCAGCCAGAGAACAGTTGCAGTTCTCCTTCCTTCTGCAGTGTTCTTCCCAGAGTCCTCCACTTCATCATCAGTTTTGTATCTTACCATTTTGTAAACCCAGTACCTAAGTATGCGTGGTCAGTATTTGTCCTACTCAGCAGACAAACCCCCCAAATTCTAAACAATGTTTATTTATAATCATTAATTCTGCTGGGTTTTGCCCTGGGTTTATGTCAAAAAAAAGTAAGAATTCCACCCCCACTCCCCCAAAAGCACAGAGTATCACATACATACAGGTCAATTTTGAAATACTCCTTGAGGTGTGTAAGAGAAACTGAAATGAAACACTTCAACAACTTCCTCAGTACTGTGTCTTACGTGATACCTCAGGGGAGCTGTAAGCCAACAACCAGCAGACTTGGACTTACCTGGGTGGTTAATCCTTTTTGACCATAAAGGATGACCTTTTATTTGTGTGCAGCTGAGGAAAGGAGTAGAAAGGAGAGATTAGTTTGCTTTACAGAGTGGTAAGTAAAAACCATTAATGCGGGATTACTTCTTTTGTTGCAGATGCACCTTGCTTTGTACTGCTTTGCAAACAGCCAGCTCTCTACAGCGCTGAACTTACTCTACCGTGCACGCTACCTCATGCTGTTGGTATTTGGGGAGGATCACCCAGAAATGGCACTCTTGGATGTAAGTAGTCTTTTAGAGTCTTCAAGTTTCTGATCTCTAAGAAACCTCTTGGCCTTTAAAATGCCCACAGTGCTGGCTGCTCACAACAAACATCTAGGCACTGCCTTTTCCTCCCCGGGTTGCTACCAGTTAGTGCCCTTAGAAGGAGGGGAAAAAGGGGTTTGACCCTCCAGCTGGGAGGGTCAGCCTCCTGCGGCTGGAGCTCTGTACTAAGACGCTGGAGGTGCGGATCCAAGAGCCTTATAATCCTTGGGCAGATGCCTTGATTTAGCCTGTTCGTGGTGCCCTTGCATAAAATGGAGAGAGTTCCTCATCTCTCTTTTGTCTGGCTTGTTTGGACTGAGCTCCCAAGGGGGAGAACGCTCTCCTGGCGTGTGTTACATGCTGGAAGAGAGATCCGCTGGGGACTTGTGGCTGCTACAGCCCGTTCAGCAGTGAAATACCTGTGTGGTCTTGGTATTTACAAAGCAATAAATGCATCGTTTGAATTTGCCTTTCTGAATGTCTGCTTGCCTTCTTTGTGTAGAACAACATCGGCTTGGTGCTCCATGGGGTGATGGAGTATGACCTATCCCTCCGGTTCCTGGAGAACGCGCTGGCCATCAGCTCCAAGTATCACGGCTCCAAGTCTTTGAAAGTTGCACTGAGGTGAGGCAGGGTGGAGCGCTGGGCTGGGTCACCGTGCTGTTAAAGAGAGTGACTACATTCACCGTGCGCTCATAAGGGAGGGATCTGATCCGGCTGTGTCCAGCTGTGTCCTGGTAAATTAGAGGTTCGGTCTCGTCCCAGCTGTCGGACTCCTCAGGGCTGCGGGGCGGCCTGAGTCAAGGTCATGGTGCATCCAAGTTTGATCTCAAAAGACAGAGATCCATTGTTCTTAAAGTTAACTTGTGGGATCTGGTGTAATGCTGGTTGCCCCAAAAATCTGTCAAGATGACACCGGTCCTTGTGGACTCTCAGCAAAACGCATGTGGCAAGTGAAGGTTGGAGAGCGAGGCTAGTGTAATTATACTGGGAGACTGGGATGATACGTAAACACTTGTGTTTAATTGTTTCAGCCCTCAGGGAGCTATCTCTGGGAAGCCTGTAATTTGCTTTTGTCCTTTACCATAAAGCGTTGTATTTGAAGAAAATACTGAGCGGCTTCCTTGTGTTTCCAAGGGAGCTATGAGTGGTCGGCACCTTTAGGATCCGCTCTGAATACCCACTGCTCCTCAGGCTGTATGCATCGTCCTTGAGTGCAAAACTGGCTCGCTGTCAACCAAGCAGTGGCCCACTCCTAATTACTACTACCACATTGCAACCCATCTGTTCTTCATCAGGGTGAAAATAAATCTTATTAAGCACCCACAAGAGTCTGGTTTGTTTTCCAGCAGTTGATGGATATGCATTCTGCAGAAAGCATCTTGCCTTCCCTTAGTAGCGCTGGGATGCTTGATGAGATTCATCACCTCCCACAGAGCAATACTGCCAAAACCAGAAATCTTTTTTTCACTCCCAAAACACCAAGGGAGCAAAGTCCAAGCCAAGTCAGCTCTCCCAACTGGAGAGAGCCCAGGTGACCCGGGCCCCAGCTCTGCCACGGTTTTGCTGGTGGTTTCTGTGCCAGAAGATTATTTTTTTTTTTTTTTTTTTAATTTTTGGCTGTGAATAATCAAGTAATTCCCACCTTTTGCTTTCTAAGAAACAAAAAGACCCTTTTGAAGGATAAGGGCTTGCGGCTGCTCCCTTCTTCTCCAGTTAACAAATCTAGCCCCGAGGTGTTCCCGTGGATGTGCTGCCTCCATTCATTCAGTTCACCACTGCGGCCTTCAGCTGTCCTGGGTGCAGGAGGAAAAATTCCCCATTTTTTTTTTTTTTTTTTTTTTACTTCTGTAGGTCACTTCTGAGCATTTCAACAAAAATCCAGCCCAAATCAGTGTAGTGTATTCATCCCCGAATGGGGTGGGGAAAAGTAACTACCGGGGTGCTGTATTCAGAGTGCAGTATCTGCCTCCTTTGACACTGTATTAAGACCCGTGGCCTAAACGTCGAACGTCGTGAAGTTGAAGTCGTGCTCGCTGTAGTGCAGAAGTGTTTCTTCTTCGTTAAAGTACCTCTAAACCCTTTTCCCTCCCTCAGCCACCACTTGGTAGCCCGAGTGTACGAGAGCAAAGCAGAATTCCGGTCAGCTCTGCAGCATGAGAAGGAAGGTTACACCATCTACAAGAACCAGGTAACGAGCGTGTGTGCGGCCGGCTTGTGTCATATCGCTCTCCTGCCAGAAACGAGCAGTACCACCGCAAAGCAGCGCCGCACCTTGCAGCTCGGGGAGGCCCCTTACAAACGCCTCTGAGCAGACGCCAGGGAACCTTTGTTCTTGGGACGGGGCGGAATTGCTGCCCTGTACCGTAATGGACCGCATTTGACACCAAAAGTCTTCGAGTAGCCTTCCTGCAAGTTTGCTCTTGCTGTACCCCGTCACTGGGCAGAAGCTTGCGTTGGTGGCACGGCCGCCCTTCTGGCCGGGCACTGAAAGAGCTGGGGCTGTTCTTTCCACTTTTTGCACCACCTGTCTTTTAAATACCAGATCCAAACTAGTTTGGTCGTTGAGCTGTTTCGTGGGCAATGCCTTCTCCCGTGCGCAGCCCTTGGTGATGCACAGTGAAACTTCTGCATCAGCCCGGGCTCTGTCTGAACACGTCTGCGGTTGTACACGGTGATTCAGTGCCATCTCACTGGCTGAAGGCACAGCCTGGCGGAGGGGAGGCCGCTCACCCTGCGAATCTGCTCCTACTTGATGGAAATGCGTAATGTTGATAAAAGGCTCCTAGAGGAACTTTGTTTGTTTTTTGAATGCCAAGGCAGGTGAAATCCAGTTCTGATGAGTTTCTGTAAAGATGTTGAGCTAGCAGGGAGTAGGAGCACACCCTGGTTTGAGTCCTGTTCTGATTTGTTAATGTTATACCTTTTTTTTTTTTTTTTTCCCTTCCCCTTTTCTGATCAGCTTGGAGAACACCATGAAAAGACCAAAGAGAGCTCTGAGTACTTGAAATACCTGACTCAGCAAGCAGTCGCTCTTCAACGCACAATGAACGAGATTTACAAGAATGGCTCCAATGCGAACATCATGCCACTTAAGGTAACCTTATGCAATGAGAGCGATGGAGAGTACTTGCCATGAAGGCAGAAAGTTGTGTTTAGATGCTCCAGAAGGACACTGAGCGTACGCGGGTGGACGTTGCCTGTGCAGGAGGTGGTAACGGCTGTGCCAGTTGCGGACCCTTCACGGGCAGGAGGTCCCTGCAAAGGCAGAGGCTCAGACAGACACAACACGGTGTAACCAAGGCGGTCTGAGCATTTGTCCCCTCTGCTTCTGAACAGATCGGTTCTGGGCTCTGGCTCTTTCTCCTGAGCTTGGGCAGTTGAGCGCAGCCGGCTGCGTTGCAGGGCACCCAGGGGAACGGGCAGGGACGCGCTGGGCAGCTCGCGGTGTGGGAGCCGGGGACGCCTACGCACGAACCTGCCCCTCTGCTGACTCACTGGCTGTGGGCAGGTTGCTCAATCCAAAAGTACTTCAGTTTCCTCATCCTGAAAAATGCTGTCATCTTTCACCAGGTGCTTTGTTCTCCTTCCAAGGATTTTGTGGCGTGGGGAGCTGGGCAGCAGCGCGGAGCGTGGGGGGCCGCCTTGCCTTGCCCTCCATGCAGCAGGAGCAGATTGGCCCCTGGGGCCAAACCCCACTGCTCTTATCCGGCGGTGCACCCGGCAGATCACCCCAGCCCGCCTGTGCCCTATCTCGGGGAGCGCGACGGGTGCTCGCCCTGCCGTGCCGCGCACCGGTGGCTGCCAGCGCGCTGGGAAAGAGCTTCCAGCCGCAGAGTCCCTCCCCACAGACAGGGCCGAGTGGGAGGGTGCCCTGTGGAAGCGGGTGGGTTTTCTTCCCACTGTGAAGAACTGAGTACAGAGCTGAGGAGTTTATGGCAGAATAATTTGAGCTTAAGGACATTGAATCGAGTAAGTGGTCCAGTCCAGGAAATGGTGTCCAGCTAAGAGGCTCAAAGCCATAAAACGGTAATAAAGATTTTACCGTTGTTAAAACACTTCAAGGAGGGGAAAAAAAAAAAACCAACCCAAACCCAACACATTTTGAACTGACGTATACACTGCATTTAACTGAAGCCCCGCAGAGTTCAGAGGGGAGGTGGCCCACAGTGACTGCCTGGGGACCTCTAGGTGCTGCTTTTCACCTTATGGGTATAAAGACATAGAACATATAAATTATGCCACCTTACAGCTATTAGTGTGTCATAGGAGACCTAGGTCTTTCTAAGCTGTTGGTAAATGGTATCTGGACTTAAGAGCTCCAATTTCTTCTGTCTGGGTTTTTACTTTTCAAACTCTCTTTCTCTCATGCTGTAGTTCACCGCTCCCAGTATGGCCAGTGTCCTGGAGCAGCTCAACATTATCAATGGAATTCTCTTCATTCCACTAAGGTACGGTGATACCTCTGTGCGTTGTACCGTTAGAAATCAAGTAGTCTTTTTTTTGCATTACCTTTGTTCCTGAGATAGCATAAACCCAACACTTCCCATTGCATTGAGTCACTGACCCAAAATGTGGAGTTCCCAGTGACTGTAGGTTCCTCTTCTCTTCAGGCACCACTTGGCAGATAATGGCAGAAATTGTCACTTCTGCTTAAAAACTGCTTTTGAAGGTGGTGGGTCCCCTGAAGGCACTCCTGAACACTTGCGAAGGGATGCTCTACGGCATCTCTGGGCAATCCTTAGTGGCACTAAAAAAGCTCATCGCTGGAGGAACATTGCATGAAATGCGAGGTGTCTCTTTCAAAACGGTAACCTGGAGTTTGTAGCACCAATCTGATCTCAAACCCCCCAAACTGCTCTGGGAAGCCAAAGGAAATCAGGCAAGCTTCCCGGAGGGCTGATGCATCGGTGGGCAAGACCACTCTTGTGTGACTTGCTCCACGGGTGGCTCGGCAAGCGGCTGGGAGCTGGCACCTCCCGTCGTCGCCTGTTCCCAGCCCGTCACCCCGGCAGCAAAGGGGTTCTTCTGTTCAGCTCTGTTTGTGGAGCGGAGGTAGCTGAAGCGCGGTCAGTGGGCTCAGCCCGGCACCGCTCACTTCATTTCTTCTGGGTAGTGAGGAGCAGCACTGCCTCTTCCACAGACGAGGCTGCTTCGCTGGGTTGTGGCTTTAAGTACATCTCGGAGTTGTTCCCTCCCCAGCTCCACAGGGTTTGTTTACAAAGGACATTAGCTGAGATCGTAATACTAGCCCCGATTATCGTCTTCATCTTTAAGACCACTAGAAACAGCAGTACTCTTAAATTATTTTGTTTCATTTATTATAAATTGTGTCTTAGACTTTTAGTTGAAAATTTGATTGGGGGGGTGGTGGAAAAAGGTGACCTGAGCTGAGACAGCAATCGCTGGTGGTAAAAAATTCACCAGAAGCGGCTGGAGGTTGCCTGGACATAGACAAGATTAACCTCGCTGCCTTGGCCCTGAGCGGCCACTCATGGTCACGTCCTGGTGCCTCTTGGTTCAAAACCATCTGGCAAACCACGCGCCTGGCCTTGCTCAGGTACCGCTGAGACCTGGGACCCGGCGGGAGGAGGGCGAGTGCTCAGAGCAGTTCCTGTTCTGTTGACCGCTACCTTGTGCCTGTGCTTCACGCCGTTCCTAAAGCTCGGCTAACGTTTGCTACCCTTCATGGTTTCCCCTTCAGCCAAAAAGACTTGGAGAACCTTAAAGCAGAGGTGCAGCGGCGCCAGCAGCTCCAAGAAAGCATAAAAAGTGGCGAACAGCTGGAACCAGAGGACAAAGCTGTAGAGGAGAAAGAGGCTGAGCCGAGCATGCCTTCTGCTGAGATCCCCTTAACACAGAGCTCTGCTTAATGTGTACCTCGCTTAAAAAAAAAAAAAAAAAAAAAAAGTTTAAACCACCCTTTTCTGAATCTGACCCAGGGTCTTGGACTCCCCTGGAGCAGCTCCTCCTTTTTTGACAATGTTATTGCACTGGTACAATTAATACACAATGCAAAGAACTAATCTGAGAAATGTAATCTGTCTGCCTGAGCTTGTGTCTGCCACGCGAAGGGGAAGGTGGCCACGATGCAGCAGCATACGAAAGACCCATCCTAGGTGAGCGCAGCCAGAGGCTGTCACGCCTGTGTGTGTGTACGTGTTGTGTGTGTGCGCATATCATCAGTTATTTCTACTTTGTACATATGAATTCCAAATGAACTGTCTTGAGGTATGTAACATTTCTCAGGTCATTTTTATGTTGACTAAAGACACTGCTTTGCTAGAACAGTACAAAACCAGCCCCATCCACTGCTCAGCGTTCTTGTAAAACGTGGATTCCAAGCCAAAAGATTTATTCCCCCCAGTCACTATCCCAGTTTGTGCTGAGGAAAACTAAGCAGCCATATTTGTATCGCTCAGATGACTGACGCCTGTAACGTCTCTGTCCGCGGGGGAATGTACAGCATTTTCTACATCAGGATATAGCCATTGGATTCCTTTAACCATTTTTTCTACTTTTGGTTGGCAGTTTGGCAATTCAGTGGGGTTTTGTAACATTCACATTCTAATTTTGAAGGTAAAGATATAGCTAGAGAGAGAAAGAGAGATATATATATATATATACACATATATAAAAAAATGATACTCGCAGTTCCACCTCTCTGCTTGCAGCTGAGTAATTTAGGGTACTGTATCCAAAGAATGAGGGCTTGATGTCTAATAAAGCGCACAAACTTCCATTACAATGGAAACCCCAGTGCCTAGGAGAGACTGGTAGTGGCATCAAACAAGGTCTGAACGACAGTGAGTCAGCAGGAGATTGTGGCCCTATTACAGGAGGGGGGGAAGAGGGCAGGAGAAGTTGCGGTAGCAACTGTAAGGGAGAGCTGATGGGCTTCAACCTGACGGGCGCTTTCCCAGATTGGAATCGGGTATCTGTTTCCCACAACCTGAAATTACTGGGCTTCGGGAGGGGGTTTAAATAAAAACTCCCACAGCACTGAAACCTACGGCTAATGCCTTCTTCACTAACTTTGGTTTTGCACACTGGTTTAAGGTTGGTGCCGGGGGAGCTTCCATTGCTGGCAATGGACGCTGCAGAAGTGGCAGATGCCACTAAACAAATCCTTATGTCCCTTCCCCATCACACACACACGGCCCGTGATGGTTGTTGGTGACGAGCGCATGCTCCCCTGGCCGCGCTGGTCACAGCGCAGGTAAGATGTGGCCACTGCTGGCCCCGGTCTGCCGACAGAGTTGAATGTGCTTTTCCGCACACAGCGGGAGCTGCAGGAGGAGGTGGGATCGCCGCCCCCGCTGCCCCGTGCCGCCAGAGCCCAGGCTCCCCCGCGCGTGGTGTCTGTCGTGGGTAGTTCCCTGTGCTAATTTGCGTTGCTTCTTTTACTGACCTTCTGGAGAACACGTGCTGTCACTGTGCTCTGTACCCTTGGTTTCCTGTACGACCTTACAGGTATTTGTAACTCTCGGTGGGGGATAAGGGAAGGGGGGAGCAGCCTCCGAGTTGTGAGAGGAAACAAAGCAGGAGGAGTCTTTACTGCAAAAGAACTTGCTCCTATAAGAAAAATTCTGAATTTCCTGGAAAGCAATCAATAAATGACTACAGTGCATCTTTCCTACAAGATTTTTCTTTTACTAGTGTCTTTCAGTCCATTAAAAAAAAATTATTTATTTTAGGTACCTTTATGTATTAGTCACCCTACAGCTTGGTGCAGGGCGTTGGATACTGTCACTGGAGGCGCCGCTTCTGTTCCTTTGAGCAGGAGTCAGCAGGTGGAACAGGGACAACCTGTAACTATCCCGACACTGCTGTGGGGTTCAGTGCCCATTAAACACTCCTCTGCCTGCAAACAGGGGCTCTCGGCCGCTGGTGCACGCTTTTCCCCTGGGCTGCTTGAGCGATGCTCGGGGTGGTGTGTGCAGGGGTGGGAACAGCGCTGTGCCCTCCGGGACGGTGCTGGAAGGGGCTGCGGTCACCGGAACAGCTCCGTAAGCTGCAGGGTTCACAGGCTTGTGTGGGTTATCACTGCCTCTGCTCTGGGCACCCTCTTCCTCTGACAAAGTGCCCCTGCGGACAAAGGAATTCACTCCAAAAGATCAGTAATAACACTAGTGCCAGAATTGCACCCACAGCATCCCAAAACCCCAGTGAAGCAGCCACCACCCTCCTCTGGTACCATCTGCTTCAGCCTCCCCCGTGCCGCCGATTCCCCGTCCTGCCCATGGGAGAAGGGGGAGCAGGGCACGGGTGCTCCGTGGCTTTCTCATAAACCCATGAAATGAAGCTGCAGGATGCAAATCCTGGCTAATGAGGCTACGCCATTCAAAGGCCATCTTTAGTTGTTAAATAGCTGCATTTAACAACCTACGGTCTGTAATTCCCTCTACCTCTTCTGGGGTTTGGGTGCGCTCAGGTACATGAGAAGCGACTCCAGTGCTGCGGCCGTCCCAGGCCAAGAGGAGGGCGGATGTTCGGGAGCTGACAGCAGCTCTCCCTGGCACAGCACACCCCGCCGGACCCCAGCTCTGCTCCTGCTTCATCGTCCCACCCGCTCACCCCTTGGCAGCTATTCAGCTCAGCTGGTCCCACAGTGAGCAGGTGACTCTATGCCACTGCCCGAGAACAGTAACCACAGCAAAATGAAGTTATTTCAGGAGAAAGATGAAAACTATCAGTGATCTTGAAGGCGGTACATAGGAATACACTATTTTTATCTTCCTTTGCTGTCTTTCCAGAGGGATTTCCAACACTTAACATGTCATCAGACATAGGACACACCATAAAAGCCACAACTTTCTTCCAAGGAAAAGTCACCTGTTAAACCCTCCCTACGCACAGTGGTCGTGTTCCGCGAGGAGCCGGCTCACCTGCAGGCATTACCTCCCCAACATTGACCAGAATTCCTATACGTGTAATTTCTTTTCATAGTCAACACTGTCTGCTGAAAAGTGTTTTAATACCCATCAGTGCTCTATCAAAACTGGAAGCAACTGGTGGGAACTCGTCTCCTAAAGCTGCTTCCAGTAAGACACTCACTCCATAACCACCAGGTCGCCAAGCTGAGGGGAAAATGCAATTCTTCAATGACCCACGTTGCTCTTAGCAACTTAGGTTTTGCTGTCCCATATCACTCCTTCTGTCTGCAAACACATAGGAGTTTTTCCTTTCCAACCCACACCCCAACACCAGCTCTGCACTGACCGCTTGGGCCACCCCTCTGCCTCAGCCCCGCCAAGACATCTGATCCCCGCACTCGCTCTGGGATGGCCTCAAATTCCCTTGGTTTTCCCAAATGGAAGTCAGTGTCGCCCAGAGACCCTGCCCAGGTCTGTTCCTGCCACAAACGCCCTGCGGATGCTGACCCAGACCATTGCCGGTAGGAGCTTTGGTTTCGTTCTCTCCCCCCCTCCAAGGGTGAGGGCACATCTTCGCTCCTCTGCTGCCGAAGAGATGTGCACTTCCATTTTACTGACCCATTCACACGCAGCTCTCGAAGCAATTAAGGCCACACCACAGAGAAAGGACCCACCTACCCCCCAGCTGCGAACACCCGCCACTCCGGAACCACAACTTCCAGCAGCGGTGGGTGCCTCAGCCCCCCACGGCCCTCCTGCCGCACGGGACGCGCTTCACCGCAACTGCCCCAACCCCACCGGGCGAAGAAAGGGCAAAAGGGTCTCCTCCTCCTCTCTCTGCTGCAACAGCAGGTTCAAGGTAACGAAAAAAATCCCAAACCCGTATCAAAGCAGCAACAGCTTCCACGGGTGGGAGGCAGCAGAGCTGCGCTCAGCACCACAGCAGACACCGCTCTTTCAGCCCAAACCCGAAATCAGCTTCACAAACGCGCTGACGTTGCTTTATAAAAAGCTGTCACTTCACCATACTAAGCCAGAAAACCTCTGACTGTTCCAACTGTAACCAACTGCCTTCAAAGTGCTTCACATTTCCTCAGTCCAGCACAACTTAAATTAAAATTAGGTAAGAAGCAGGTGTACAGCAAAATCTGAAGGGTGAAACACCAATAGCTTTTTTCAAAATAGTTTTAATTCTTGCATCCAAGGAAACAAAACCACATCTAGTTTTATATGCATTTAATAGTTTACCAATTGGTACAATAAGATTTTTTTAATATGCAGAAAACATGAATAAATTTTGTTTTACACAGTCTGAGAGCAACAAATCTTACTGTAAAACACAGAGCAGTATTATATACATTCCTTTACTGATTTTTTTTCTTTTTTTAATTAAATTGTGTCAATAGCTTCAGTTAACTCCTACAGTCTGGGAACTGTTTACTCCAATTGCAACCTCTAACATCGTTCTTATGAAAAAATTCAACGTTTGCCTTCATGTCAATGTCAGGATCAACTTCTAAAACTCGAAGATTTTGCTAACTTATCTTCAGAATGAGCCTGGGGAAGCCCGAGGGACAGGCAGGACAAGAAAGCAGCTACTTACATGACACAGTGGAAAGATAAAAAGGCCAGTAAAATCCAGTTGTGACTTGTAAATCCAACTCCACCTTCCCCACTCCTAACGTGTTCATCCCTACCAGGTTATACACGTTCTCTTGCTCAAAGATTCTCGGTATTGACTTTTTTTAAATACACTGGACTTTATGTACAACTGGACAGCAAATAACTCATTCTAAGTGCGTTTTTCCTTCACTCAACTCGGTATTTTTTTAATATTCAAATCATTAAAAGGATTATCAAGCCACCACTGTCTACAAAAACAAAGTATAATCTTTTTCTTTTAAATAGCTTTCATGCGAGTCAAAAGCTATTTAAGAGGGGTATTCTCAGGCAGTTCACATAAAACAGGAGGAGGCAAACGGGAGAAGCAGGGTACTGACAGGGTAAGTAGACTGGGCTTGGTGAGTCTAGAGCCAAAGCTTTCAAAACACTACAGTGCTCCACAGCCCTCCCACAACTTGCTAGCAACTAGATTTTTTTTTTTTTCTTTTTAATTAGTGCCCCGGGCACATCATTGGTCACACCATACACAAAAGCAGGACGGTTTTTTTTAATCTTCTAAAGTGCAAGATGCTAGAAAACATCAACTTCCAGATTATGTCTAAACCACAATAAATGTTGCACTTTTCAGAATGCGTCTAAGACTTCCTGGGCACATTACGTTAGTGTGGCACTGGAATGTCTGTCTGGTTTTAAGCCAAAAGGTCTGTATTGTCTATTTGGTAACACGGTCTATATATAGTCGTTTCCTAAGCGATGCCAATTTTAGTAAGGAAAGTGACAAAGCAGCAGTGAACCTCTTAAACCCTCCAATAAGCGTATTTTGTAATCCAAACCAGGAACCTCATTATTGTACTTCTTATCACAGGAAAGGCACAGGATCAGGTGACAGAAAACATTGCAATGAGCAGTGGCAGAAGTTCAGCCCAGCGGAGTCTCACGGCGCGACACTGCGGGAAACCCTCACAAACCCAACTCCTGTGTCGTGGCTCTCGCGGTTTTGCCTAACCAGGGCGTTAGCGTTTGATCCAGGCGGGACCATCCCTGAGATCATTCACTGCTTCCGAAAGGAGAAGGCTGCGAATCGCACTGCAGAAGTACTGAGCAGAGTGTTTCACACAAGCAATTAAATGCTGCTTACATGACTTTAGTTAGTTGTTTGTCCTTGTAAATAGTTGTATGCTAGAGGGAAAAAATGCAGTAGACAACTTCCACGTAATAGGTACCTTTAATTTCTCATTCATCTTTATGAATTATGTACACGAGTGTGGTTTACTTTATACTTAAATAAAGTTTATAGGTCCTATCAGGAATCAGACAGCTGTATTACTTTACAGTTGCAGATGCACTGAGGAATTTTAAGATGCACTACTTGTGTATCTGGAATTCTCGAATAGGACAAAGAGCAGCAAATTCTTCCAGTCCAAGCAGCTAACAAACGAAAAAATACTTTATTTGTGCATGCTTAACTGCAGAAACACACACTGAAAATTACATAACCTACTGGATTTAGGAGATTAGCCTGAATCTTAACCTGGCTCCACAAACTCCCCGCATCAGAACTCCGTCTCCCCCACCCCTTCCCAGAGGCACATCTGTGCCGGGACCCAGTGCCGAAACCCATCTCCTCCCCGCAGAAGGACGGATCCTTCTGAGGGCGACTGTAGGAAATTAACCACCGCACCCCCACCGCTTTCGCGTGTACACCCGCCAGCCAACCCTACGTTGGTCAAGGATTCTTATGTTTAAAAGGGACAGTTTTAAAAGCCATGTATTAAACGAAATGAATAAAATAAAGCACAAATTCATCTGTTAAAACATCAGACTGGTACTTCATTATATTGCAAATTTTAAAGTGAATTTTTAAAAAGACCTGGTTAGTTTGATAAGTATTGTAATTCTTAGTTATCTACAATGGAATTTGTCACAAAAATGCTGATTAAAATATTAATTTATAATATTTTCATTCACTTCAGATCAAAATAGGTAACTTTAGGGATATGCAAATTAAAAATTGTATACACCAAACAACATAAATACTAATAGCCAAGCTGGACTAGCTTTGCTGACAGGATTTGGTCTTGTTTTTAAATATTTACTCGATAGCATCATTCCCACAGATGGACTTCGTTTTGTTGATGGTGTTTTGTTTTTCTTTTGGAAGCCTATATCATTCTGTATCTGCCACTACAATCTGATTCTCAAGGTATTCAGTGCTTTCTTTAAAGCAGTTAAATACTGCATCCCAAGATATTTCTCAATATGCAAACCACAGTACGTTTTTAGTCAAGCCACATTGTCTTGCCAAGGTAAGTATAACCTCATTTTCAAAGGGTTTCCAAGGAGGCACTAACGAAACCAAGAAACCTTTGTATACGCCAACCTCCTGCAAGTGAGTAAGAGGGAAGTGTACTTTGATACTGTTGCGTAGTAGGAATTGCACATCTCTAACAAACATTGAAAGCAAACAGCAAGTTGTACCATGGCAGTCATTTGGGAGATCAAGCTCTAGTGGAAATTAGGTCACTAAATTCTAGTGGGATGGACAACTCCTCCTGGAAGTTTGTCTAGCATAAAATAAAAAAACAAACAAAAAAACCATTTAAACTTAGTTTAACAGCACAGCTTAACCATTGAATGACCAAATAAAAAATAAATACATTTATCACATCAGCTGCTACTAAGATTTGTTGTCTTACTTCAGGTTTACAGTTAGTTATATAAATATACCAACCCTTGCGTGATAGGAGGCCAAAACAAGTGTATTCTGTTGATTTGGCAAATGTTTCATGACAAATATTCCAGAGTTTAATTAATTTCCATTAATTACACATAAGGTTCAGAAGATTCTGAATTGCAGCCTTATTATCTAGTATTTAGAGAAGATTTATTAAGCACACTTAAGTGATGTTACATAGATACACATTTCTGAAAGAGCCCTACAAAACTTTTCCCAAATGAGGTCACCAATTCAGGCACCAACAGACAGCAGAAAGAAAAACAGGTATAGTTATCCGACATAGAACGACACTGTCAACTATTCAGTTAAGTGCCCTATTTCAATTATCCAACTTCTGCCTTCTTAGGTCTGATGTGACCAATGCCAGCCCATGTTCTTAAACCTATGGTACTTCTAGACAACGTATGTAAATTTACAGTATACAATTTGGATTCACCATGCATGAATACTTTGTGTGTAACATTTAATAAGCTCAATCTACATCCAGAATAATTTACATGAAAGGACAATATTTATTTAAACAGAGCTCAATGGGTAACCATGGTATCTGAGTGCATCCAGAAGAAAAAGGGGTCAAATGTGAATTCAATCAACGGCACTCCCACACTTTTACTGTTTGATCTACACTTCCAGTAACCACATACGGTGCCGTCTTGTGGAAATCTGCGAGGAAAGAAAAGCTTATGTTAAGAACGTATCCAAAACTTTAATATTTTCCGCTCTCGCTGAATGTCATTACTTTTTCAGAAAAATTAAACCAGCTCAAAAGACTAAATTTCAAAGCTCATCACATCTGTAGTTCTGAAGGCAAATTCTCTCATGCCATAATTTTGTAAAGCATGAAAATCTACTTTCAGTTCAGTTATAAAGGAGCTTTCATGGAAAAGCTATACAGACAAAGCCATAACAGAGAGGTGCCCAAAACATCTCAAACTGATAAAACCCTCGAGTACCACCAAAAGACAGAACTTCATGTATTTACATAAGATAGTCAAGAATCGGAAGTCAAGAAATTCAACTTTTTCTTTTTGCTGCAGACAGTACAGGCTGTGAGCTAATATTTAAAAAATTTAAAGTGTACTGTTTCTCAGGAGGTTGCAAAATATTTCATATATACAAATCAATTTTGGACTGGATCAGCAGACAGTACTAGGAAGTTTAACCATGAGGAATCAAAGCGCCTCGCTGTGCAGAAAGGGTTCAGCAAAGCAATCTGTAAACTGACGCAGCCGATTCCAAAGTGAGCCAATCCATGCTAATGGTTTAATCATCTTCAGCTCACAACTTTTCTTTGCCCCTTTCTGATCAGCTGTCTTCAGCACTTTAAGAGTGAAGGGAAGTCAGAAACCCTGCACTTTGATTAGACTCGCAAGTTGAATTAGGAAACCTTAGTAGCCGATTCCTGGTTCACTGCTAACCTAACTTACACAGCTTTACAAAGAAGCCAGAAACTGCCAGAGCAGCACACAAAGAAACAACAGAGACAATTCCAGAGTAAAGCTAGCTTTGTTGGATAGGGAGGGGTTTGTTCTGTTTTTGCCAGGGCAGGGGGGAACTAACATCTACCAAGACATGGTAACACCAACCAGGAATGCCCAGCAATTCAAAGTATATTTTTTCTGACTGTTTTGCTTTGCCACCCTCCCCCCCCCCCCTTTTTTTTTTTGTTTTGCTGGGCAAGCATTTGCAATACAGCACTCCCCAAATGCCTACACACTCAGTGGTGAAAGGTTCCAGAACACCCTGGCAGTTAACGTCTTTATCCAATGTGCAACACTGGCAACAGAAGCGGAAAAATCTAGCACACTCGAAATTCCTATCTGTCCTTACTTGATTAAAATACACATGGCACAAAACTTCACTGGAATCTGGAACGTGAATGCCTAGCTTGATGCTCAACTTCAGCTGGTGAAGATGTAAAAAGAAAATCTGTATCTCTGGCTCTGTGCTTCGCAGTATGCACTGTAGAACAATACATACCCAAAGAGGTAACAAAGTGTTCGTGCGCATTGAGGGTTTTCATGCATCGTTTGTTCTTGAAGTCCCAGACACGTAGAGTCTTGTCATCAGCACAGCTCAAAATAAATTTTCCCCCAGAATGGAACAGAACGCCACGTACCCAGTTATCATGGCCCACCTTGTGCATAAGGAGAAATCAGTGAGCAGACGCATGTTTTAAGGCTAAGCATTCTATAATTTATGCTACGGCAAACTGAGTGACTCCTTGCCCTGTTCCTGCAAGGATAGCATTTAGCTTTCTAAAACCTATCAGAACTCAAAGTTTATCTTCAGTTTCTATTATTATATCTGTATCAGCACTACCAACAATGTGAGTTCCTGTCCTTGGAGGCAAACAAACAGAAGTCCTCATGTGATCTGCACTGATTCTGCTCCCCACCCCCAGCACCAACACTCAGTCCAGCCTGAATACAGGCTGGAGAACAGCAGCCCATAGCCTGTGGGAAGACCAACACATTGAAAGAACATGACATTTTACAGAAGACAAAATTCACATGATTCTTAGCATTTCTGTAGACAAACCAAGCTACTCATCATGACCTCTTCTCCCTGGTGACAAGTGATAGGACAAGAGGAAATGGGATCAAGCTATGCCAGGTGAGGTTTAGATTAGATATTAGGAAAGTTTTTTTCACCAAAAGGGTTATTAAACATTGGAACAGGCTGTCCAGGGAGGTGGTGGGTTCGCCATCCCTGGAGGTGTTTAAAAAAATGGTAGATGTAGTATTTGGGGCCATGGCTTAGAAGTGGTAATTGTCAGGGTAGGTTAATGGTTGGACCTGATGATCTTAAAGGTCCCTTCCAACCTCAGCAATTCTATGATTCTATGATTCTAAAACTACACCACAGTACTCCTGCATTTATACTATGTATTTTGAGACTTTTAGTATTTCTTAGCAACAGCAAGATCTGAAATATAGAAGCCATTAAGATGGTATATTTCCACTGCTTGTCTTATTTCAACAACTCTGGCTTCTCTTGAAAACATAAATATGTAAGATAATTCATTCCGTTAAAACTGATTTTACATATGCAGCTATGACCACCAGAAAAACATCAGTGAACTTACAAGTGTCATAAGGCACATGCCAGTGCTAATGTCCCACATCTTAATGGTCTTGTCTCTGGATCCAGACAGCAGAAAAGGCCCAGGCTTGCCACTCTTCTTAGTCTACAGAAAATTATGTTTTCAGTTATGGTATGTATGGAGTGGAGAAAGGGGGGAAGAAGGGAGGAAGCAGATCCCTTCTGAGTGCTCTTTCTTAGTAGCAAATTTAGATTATGTGACAGCTTACAGCTAATAAACACGTAATGCCAAAGCTGAGGGTCAAAGATATTTTGTTACTAACATTAGGAGAAATAAACAAAAACCAAAAGGAATTAAACAATCTGTTAAAAGAAATGGTTGTATGTCCTGCTGATACACCAAGCCAAATAATACTCTGAATCCACACTTGCCTACTACAAGACATCCTCTTTTAATAGTAGACACAGTCCAAGTAGAGTCAGACATCTCGGGACAAAAGAATATGAAGTTCAGACATACCTTTGTGTTCTCATTCTTCACAAAAGTAATGAAGCAAGTTTAAGCATTTTTGAAAAGTTCCTACTCTGAACTTATTTCTATTTGCAGTCATACAAAGTATGAAAGAAAGACTTAGTTCTCAGAACTTGAAATGTTTCAACTGTGAAGTTAGTGTTAACTTGCTGCTTGTTCAAAGCTAAGTACTGTAATGTGATGTACACAGTTGATCAGACCAGCAGAGGGCAGGGGAGACACCACTTCAGATAATTACCACTGCAAGAGGAAGTGAACATTTGGAATTTAGTTTTAATCATTTTTAATCAAAAGATTATAAGGATCTTTTAAGGATGCAAGCAAAATTTGACTGAAATAATTTGTAAAATCCATCACTAGACAATCCCTGTGTCTTCAGCGTACCTACTTTTCCCCTTGGG
The DNA here is from genome assembly GCF_965231255.1 of Vanellus vanellus. Taxonomy (NCBI): domain Eukaryota; kingdom Metazoa; phylum Chordata; class Aves; order Charadriiformes; family Charadriidae; genus Vanellus; species Vanellus vanellus. Next base: position 12,522,430 of record NC_138924.1, on the reverse strand, counting down.
TACTTGTGCCCTTTTTTGAGGTAGCAGGCAAGGCAGAAATGCATGGGGTTTTTCAACTAAAAATTGGAGTTAATTTCTAGTTCATTTCTTCTACACTTTGTCATCCTTAAAAGGAAATTTTTGCTGACCTAGTAAGCCTTTCTTGAAGATTTAGTAACCAAAACAGAGAAGATGTATCTGTGATCACACAAATGGGGCTGTATTTTTGTTAAAGAATGCTTGCTCCTATCATTAACTTTGCACACTAGGACACGGCAGCCAAAGCTTTATGTCAGCACAATACACCCAAGGCAGCTTCATTTCTGCATTCTCAATTCACTGCTTCCCCCCCCATTTCAATTGCTCAGCATCCTTATAATCTTCACTTTATGCCAGATAAGCTACCTTCCACATTTCTCTGCTGAAACGTGAAAGTGGTCGCACTCTCAACTTTCTCAGAAACAGACCATCTCTCCAAAGTTCACTTTCATTAGTGCAAAGGTAGGGTCCTACTGTTAAAAAACACAAAAGCATGGATCCTGTGAAGCCAAGTCAGGGGATTAATGGCACACCAAGTACACTCAGCAAAAAATACTCATGCACCTGCTATATCTGCCAAACGCTTTGAGACCAAAGCTTAGTTGTTCTAAATACTATCCAGTAAGTTCTATATTGAGCATGGTCAAAAATCTTATTTATTAAACATTGGAAACATTACCTCTGATCCCGTAGCTTCTGATATGGTGGAGTACGAGCTCTCGGGAGCCCAGGAAATGCATTCTACCACGTGCTCGTGTTCTCGGAGCTCAGCTTTGCATTCCTTTGTTGCTACCACCCAAACACGCACTGTCTGGTCATTAGAACAACTGGCAATTAAGGTGCCATCCTGGTTAGGTCGCACCATGCGCACCCATTCTCTGTGACCTGTGAAAGTCTTCACACAGTAACTATTAAAAAAAAACAAAAACAAACAACCCAGGAATACAGCATGAGTCAATTAACATCGCAAGAAAACCACTACACATGCTTTTGAAATTTAAGGATGTTTGACCTACTCTTAGAAGTTAAGATAAATTTTTTTAGCGTGCACGTGTCCATCCTGGATGGTGATGTAAAACAGTTCATGGAAAGGAAGTTGACAGGAGAAAGAAGTGACAGCTAAGAACTGGCAAATCCTTGTTAAGGTAGGGAGCAGGAAGATCGGGGAAAAATGAAGTTGACATGACAGCTTGCACTAAATAGGTATTTTAAGAACAAGTAGAGATTTACAGGTCATTCAGATTGCCTTCATCTAGAGCTTTCAGCAAATGGATGGATTAAAGAGACAACCTGATGAATGAAAGAAGCAAGATGACAAAAAAAAAAAAAAAAAAAAAAAACAACACAAAACCTATCAGGAGACACCTTGATCTATGTCAAGAAAAGTAACATTTCTCCTCCCTCCTCTCATGCTCCCTTTAAACTTGTGGTTCAACATTTATGTGGCCCATTTCCTATAACGAGTGGTTTCTGCCGGTTTTGTATAGGTGCAGATGTTTAGCCAGAAGTGCACTTACCCTGTTTGAACTTCCCACATTTTGATAGTTTTATCCCTTGAGGCAGAAACTATATGATCTCCATTGGGCATGATGGCTACTGAAGAAACATTATGATCATGACCTAAAAGCAAAATCAAACCTTTATTAAGTGGTATTGTAATAGTTTTTACAAAGCACACAGGACTTGCTATTCATTTATTGTGGACAAGTAGCTACAGCAGTAGTGCATGTTTTATGGAATAATCTTTACATGTAAACTTGAGGTTTTACGAAATAATAATTTATATTTTTAGAAACCACACAGGCCAGATATTGAGTGCCCTTTAAAATTGTTTCACAAATTTCTGTAAAATGCTTTAAAACCAGATGTTCACCACTACAAGCAACACTTCTATGTAGTTACAAAAGCTGGTAGTTTAGAAGAGAGCTGCTAGAGTGGCTGTCCTTAAAATTATCAGTTAGGTGTGATTACAGTATGCTGGTGCACTATGTAGATGTTTAAAATGAAAACAGGTCTGCAGTGAGAGGCACGCCAAAACTCACTGCAGAAACTTAATGCTAAAAGACCGAATGTTTTCAGACATCTGATATTAGGTTTTAATAAAACACTGTATTGCACTGATTCAAGAATCAAGTAAGAACCAACTGTATATACATGACAGCAACTTCTACAACTATTGAGAGATCAGAGAGGAAGATGATCAATGCCCAGTCAGAAAAAAGCATCCAAATCATTTCCTTAACACAAACTCCTTATGAACTCATGTATGTTGTTTCAGCTCTTGACTTTACTCATCCCACAAGCAATGGGTCATAACATATAAAAGGGAAATAACACACTCTGTAAAGACTATTCATTTCCAGTACTACAAAAAATTAGAACTTAAACTTCCCAAAGTGGCCTACATTAGAATTAACTGTTTTGAAATTTTAGTATTATCCAGAACAAGCTGCTGGGTAGGGTTTTTTTGACAAGTCCAGTGTACAAGCTTGACTATAAGAGTCTGTATATAATTCATGCACTTGCCTTACTTTAAGCTCTGAAACTGTCAGAACTAGAAATGAATCTTCTGGGATCAGTAGTTTAGAGTATACATAATTTCTCAACAGCTTAGAGGCATTAAATAGCTTTCTTTTTTTCATCTGAATATCTGATGTCCTTTTTTGCAAAAACTTATAGCTAGTAAGTTCATTAATAAGTTGCTTTTATTCTTTTACATTGAATCTTGCAAGCCACCTATCTACAATGTAGAGCTTCACAACTTCCATTTCCATTTTTTCCAGTAAGAACTCAGAGCCCCTGGTGTACTACTAGAAAGCAATCACACCAGTGATCAAGTAGCTGAAGTGTCAGAGAATAGTAGTTTCAGTGCAAATATGGTACTTTACACATCCTCACCGGAACAATTATTTGTTTATTTTTACTTGAAATTGAGTTGAAAGGGTGTAACTGGCAACACAGGTGAAGCTAGTTCACCCAAGCTCATGTTACAACATCCAGTTCATAAAAATACAGATACTGCACATGTGATCATATAGAAATCTTTAAAAACCAACTCCTCCCACCGTGGTACCACTGCCTTATTTTCTTGATATCAGCCAGCTGCAATGTCTGTTCTTCCTCTACAATAGTGTTCTGTGGTGTTTAAAGAACTGTATGCACAAAAGGCAACAGCTTTCTGTTTTCTTTGGTAGAGATGTGTGTTTATTTTCATAAGTCTCAAACATTCTCTATTCCTACTCACCACTTCTACAAGAAGATATTAAAAGGAAGACAAGCAGGAGTATAAAAATGCTTTTACATCAAGGCTGTAAAATAAATAGTTGCTGTAAACATAGAATCTTACAGTTGTGGTTGTTTTACTTTCCCATTTTTTCCTATGGCTTTTGAGTCTAACGCAAAGGGCATGTTCATTTAAAGTCAGACAAACATGAATGCAGACGACTGTGCAATATATACAGAATGCCTTTTGCACTAATTGCTTCCTTCCCAAAGCAGTACATCAGGTAAACAGAGGGGTGAAGGTAGTCTTTTACTGATTTGAAGCCAGTTTTATTGTCTAGTAAGCATTTCATTTTTAGCACTAAACCCCAATAACTGAAATTTCATTTCAATATCACTACGGGATGCTTCCCACAGCAGCAAGCATAGCAGATTTTACATGCTATTTCATTCCATAGACGCTAAATGTATACTTCACAGAGCACTCAAAGCATCAAAACATCCCCCCCTCTTTCTTTTGGACAATACTCTGGTTTATAACCCCCTTCCACATCGGCAGTTTTCCTGAATGAGAAAAAAAATAAAAAAATCTCTTCACTTTACAGACTAAATCAATTCCCTTTATACCTTACCATGCATAGTTCTGATGCACTCAAAGCCCTGGAAATCCCATAGCTTAATGGTCATATCAGCAGAACAGGAGGCCAATAGTTTGCCAGTGTGGTCAAAGGAAATATCTTGCACAGAGTCTGTATGCCCCTTAAGGGTTCGTTCAAAGTCTCCTGTCTCATAATCCCACACCTGACAAGTGAACAGAAAATCCGTTAACAGCAACCTATTACTCTTTGTATTCTCCAGCCTTACATTTGCACTCTGCAGGCCAGTCTGGCACCTTGCTCAATAATTAATTGAGCAAGAGACAAAGACAGCCCTAAAAAGCCTAACAGCATAGAAAAATAAGCATTATTTTTATATGACTTTAACTTAGAAATTAACTGAATTCATGCATCTTGAAAACTGTTTTTCAGCTTTAAAGCATTATAGACACAGCGGGAAAATAGCTTCCACTGTATCTAAGAGTCTTAACACCCACTGCCCTTAAAAATAAGGAAGATCAATTTAGAAGACGCTGGACAGAACAAATCCACTTTCTACAGATTGGTTTTCTCCATCCCTTTCTATGCTAGTTCCCTAACTAGCGCCACAGCCCATTTTTGGTTGGTGGGGAAAGCATCATCTTTAACAATCCCCCCCCTCACCCTTTCCCAAGCTTTACTGTGGCTCCAGAATTTACTTGCTGCTTCGGAATCCAATCGCAAATATTCTGCATACTCAAGAGCCATATTCAGAATGCACTGGTTTAGGGATGATAATGCAAACCACTCTGAAGAGTTTGGTATGCACACACTAGTAGATTACAGAATTTGTCAGAGATTAAATAAATGTCTGCAGTTAATAACTGCAAGATAGCATGAAGTCCCCATTCTCACCTCCCAATTAAGTCAGTCTTCCATCATCTAGCCACAAACAAAAGCCTTTGAAACAAAACAAGCTCCTACAGATTTTACTGTGTCTCTCTCAAACACAAAATTGGATATTTCATCCTAATTTTATCCTAAACAAAACAAACTCCAAAAAACACCCAACAATAAAGAAAAAATCCATCATCCCAATAGATTGCAATCATTTGGAATGCAAGTCAGAAATTAAGCTATACAGCTTGACTTAAAAAATAAGAAAATTCATCCAGTGTATCTGTAAGAGGGAGCAAAACCAAAGCTAATTAGCCTCCTCTGTAACATCTAACAAACACAGAGCTGTCACTGCTTCAGCTGGCCCTGTCTGCCTGAAGAAAAAAAATAAATCCTCTATGTTCAAGTCTGCTGCAGAAACAAGAACAGGTTAACGCTTTTTCTGAACTAGATCTGGGTAACAATTTTTACTTTAATTTTCTCCAACAAGTAGCCACTATTTAGATCAACTTGTATTTTTAAGCACATTGGTTAATATATTAAACTTTTTTTCAGAACAGCACTTTTCCATTGGTTTTCAAACCAGCATAGAAGAGCACAATAAGAAGTATCCTTTATTGGGATAACTCCCTTAAATTGTGACATCCAAGCAACAACAAAATGCACAATCATCTTTATTGGATGCTAAAATGAGAAACTACTTGCCTATTGCAACAAATCTCTTCATGCCACTGTACGCTGCAATAAAGGCCTATGAAGACCATTTAAAGTTACTGAAAGTCACCAGACTTCATGAGACTTGCATGTCCCGTTTGTAGTAAATTGGAAGAACTAATTTTCAGTTAAGATTACATGTGCAGAACCACTTTAACTCAGCTTTAAAAATAATCACTTCAGATGACTTGAGGCAACTGTCTTCCTGCTTTTCATCACGTCACTACTCTACACACTACCCCACTCCTCCTCTACTGAGCAGTCAAAATGCATTCTTCCCCCAACGATCCTTTACCTATTTCTCCAGTCTCTAAATCCACATTAGCTTAATTATTTTTTCCTCAAGTCAAAGGATAGTAAAATAGTCTTGTAGATATTAACTGGACCAGAAGAAAACTAAAATTGTAGATTACAGAGGGCATCATACTGTCCTATCAAAGCTAAAGCAGAATCTGAAAGTCTTCCATCAGTACAATGCACACCCCGCTTGAAGTACCGATGTTACATATTACACATCTGACTTGCTTAGTTTAATTTTCTGTAGCAAACACATACCTTTATTGTGGCATCCTCTGAAGCAGAGACCATAACACTGAAAACTGGATGGAAAATTACTCGAGTGACAGGACTCCTGTGTCCACTCAATGCATACTTCTCTGGAGGACGAGGAATCCACTCTTTAGGGTCTCGTTTCTGACCAAGAGGTCCACCTGATGTAAATTCTTCCTTAGCTTCATTCAGTTTCGACTCTAATTCCATTACCTAAGTTTATGAATTTTAAAGAGACCATTCATTTCTAGTTTTATACCATGATCTAATTCATCTTCACTCAATAATCCAAATAACAACTGGCTCCCAATCTCACAGTAAAGCAAAGACTGCACGGATCCAGACTGATTACCACCATTCAATAGTGTTGGCACTTCTAAAAATCAAACCTAAATTAATCTTTTATCGTTTATTCTTTAATGATTTAATCATTAATCATTTATTCTTCTCTAACTTCCGAAATATTTTGACAGGAAAAAAGTCCCACAAAATCACGTTCACTCAAATACTCTACAAATATGTTTGAGCTACTATTTTGACAGACTATTGAAGGAGGGTGTGTTAACAAAAAGGAATGCTACTACTGCAAAAGTTTTTCGCATCCCTGAGATGGCACGCACATTAACCGACAGCAGAGAAACTAAAGGTGTAATAAAACCCTAGATATATTAACCTTCACAATAGATAGGTCTGTTGTTAGCACACTGATTTTTTTTTTTTTTCTTAAGCTTTTAATACACTGTAGATCCACTGAAGCATGACTAAACAGAGTTTTGTACTGTCCACTTGCAGTAGAATCACTTGCTCTAATGCACCGGAGTTAATGGTTTCTTCCCTTTATGTTAAAGGCCAAAGACAACTGGCAGCACAGGTTTTTACCTTCTTTCTAAACCAGTCAAGCCTTCTGGAGACAGCTATTCAATATTTCCACTCACAAACAGCCTTAAGGCACCTCTTTCCTCTCCAGCTTCTGAAAACGCACATGCAACCCATAAACTGAAGTCAAGAAATTTTTATAAAGAAACTGAGACGATGTTTCTGCTAGCACCGAGACAGACAAAACATTTTCTACAACATGGATTTAGCCGTTTTCCCTACTCAAGACCCCAAAATTCATCTTTGAGGCATCATTTTCTAAACCCTGCATTTGCCTGACAAGGAAAATATGTAACATTCTGTTCAGCGATGAATGTTTGCTTTCAGATATAACTTTTTATACAGGTAAATCCATCAGATCTTTATTTACCTTCTTTTGTAATCTTATAACAGATGTCCATTTTTTTTCCAGAAGTCCAGCATACTTCTTATCTAACTCTTCATTCTGAGGAGAAGCATTTAAATAAATTCATATATTCTAGTTCTGAAGCCTGTAGAAGTGTTTCTTCAAAGGCAACATAAACAGCTCATTTTAATAAAGATCTCTTGACCACAGAGAGAGGAATTCAAGCAAAAGACTAGAATCAGTTTTACTAGTCACACAGAACAACCACACTTCAAATTTTCATCGCTACAATTTACATACACAGAAAAGAAAAAAACATTCTCAAAGATAGCCTCATTTTTCATATCCACCAACTCCAGCACTAGGAGCTAATGTAATGGACTCCTGCCTTCAGAGTTAAGACTGTGCTAGCACTATTACTTGTTAGCACAATGCCCTTTATCTCCCATGGAAAAGCACCCTGTTTGAAGGGGGCAGCCAGCTGTCACAGTCGGATTACGTATACTCCATCTCACTTGGAAACCAGTTAGCCCAAACTAACACTAATTTTTAAAAAAAAAAACAAACTTGATTATAGTTAACCTAAAATTACCACCATAATATTGCATTATTTTGTGTTACCTTCTCAAAGACGAGCTTTAAGTACACTCTCCCTCCATCTTTACTTCAGTGACTGAAGCAGAAAGCAGACCACTACACCTGCCCTAGTCAACACCACCTCAGCTACTGGAGAAATCAACACTGATTTTGCACCTCTAATGAAACTTTAATGAAGAATAATTTTCTTCAACTTTGGGCTCTAGGGAATAGCTGAGGAGCAACAATGAACAGCTGATGTTATTGTAAAAGACAGAGTATTGCTCTCTTTTTTTTCCTCCCACCCATTAACACAAGAAAGAGGAAGACAAGCAATGCAGCAAAACAACCAATATCCAAGGCACAGAAGAGTAAATAAATGCTGCACACTTTCTTTCCATGTACAAAATGACAATCTCGTACTAGAATATTTCTAAGTTAGATGGAGAATAACAAAGGCATGGGAAAAATAACAACAGCATGGCTTACTCCATAAAAGCTCTGAGGACTGACTGCCTCGGTCAGAGATCAGATGGTAACCTGCTACTTCAGGGGCATTTGTAAAACTGGAGTTATCTGCAGGAATAATCAATACCAAAAAATGAAATCCCTCTTTGTAAAACTACACTTGAATCCTTCCAATTTACTGAAATAATTTCTGCCTTTATCTTTTTTTTTTTTGTCATTTTAGTGTAACCCCAACCAATTTGGATTTTCTTGCAAGAAAGTAATATGGAACTTCTAGTAACTGCGTTTTCTATTTCCCTCAGGACCATCTAGCCTATTTAGATCGCCTTTTTAACCTTTGGGAAGAGAAGACTTAATTAGGTTGATAGATAAGACAGATAAGGGAATGGTACTAGGATTTTCAATTATAAGTATAGTATTCCAATTTGTCATTTCTACTTATTTATTAGATACTGGAAGCAGATTGGAGAAGTTAAGTCAAATTTCAACCAAGCATTTTGGAAAAAGAACAACGCAAGATTTATAATAGAGAAAAGGCAAGGATTTATCAAAAGCCAGCACACAAGTTTACTACTCAATCCAGGTGTCTCCAGAGAAACAAACTCAGATGAAATGCACGCCTCCTATGCTAATAAGCAGAGTGTTTAAAAATTATACCAAGAATTATCTGTTACAATGGCAAATCAACAGAATTAAGTTGCAAGAAGTGACTGGTCTAAGTCAATAGCATCCGTACAGTCTAACAAAATAGAGCTGACGAATTTATATTAACCATTTGAGCTTGCCCTCCAACCATACGGTTAAGCCAACTGGTAGGAGACACTTTCAGCAATGATTTAACTACCGATCCAATTGCAATCACAAAACAGACTTCCACCATTTGCTCTATATGATAAAGGAGAGGACAAAAGCAATACTGGTTTGTCTTCCTGTTTCTTAAACATTACTGTGTGAAGTAAGCCTCCAAAGCTGCACAGGCTTATACCATTTCAAATCTGGTTACAAGAGAACAGTCTTCAGTTTTCTAACTTTGTACTGCAGAAAGTTTATACTTTTATGCGGGATTCCATAAGAATAAGCACAGTTAAGGAAATTAATTACAGGGAGGGGACGGGGGGATGGACACAACAGCAGGAAACAAATTGCTTGAACTCACCACATCTAACTCAGCTTCCTTTTTAAAAACCGAATATGCCTCTTCATAGCCATTAGAACGAAGGTAATCTGCTATCGCTCGATTTCTAAAAAACAAAGAACAGTATCTTCAGACACAATTCTGAATAAAACAGTAGAACTGGTTCAGACTTATTTTTTAAAAAACAAAATCAACATTTAAGTCTTCAAGGCAGTACAACACCTAAGATTATTAGGTTTGTTAAAAGCCCAAGCAAATTTTACAAAATACATTTGGCAAACAGATTTTGCTTCGAGATGTCAATAGCAGGATACACTTGGTATCTTACGTTTGGTGAAGAGTTTTTTTCTTTTAAGTTACCAAACATTAGAGTAACATGAATATACTTATCAATCTGTATCGTACATAAACCCCATAGCATATATAAAAGTAATAACCATATCTACATATTAAAGTTGTAGCTTTATATTTGAAAGAAACTATTTTGGGTAGAATAGTTTAGAGTACAAAATTTTACTTCAGTTGAACTTGAATAAATGCTCAGTTTAAGAGAAAAAGTCTTATCTTTGTTCTTCAGAATGATACAGTAACTTTTAGTTAGATTACAGGAAGGATACAGTGCTTCAAAATTTACATTATCCTTCAAAATATTCCACACTCACACAAGACAATGACAAAATTAATCTGTCTTGAACCTCTCAAGATAGCATGCATTTGTTATGGACCTACTCATAAAGTTCCAATATTATTTGAAGACTTCAACAAGCAGTCAGCACCTTTCGTTTATGAGAAGACGACTAAGGAAACCCTGCATTTTCAATATATAATATAAAGGGGGTCAAATCATTACTGGAAAAGTGAAGAAGCTGTACTAAAAAAAAATTAATAGGGAGCTTACCATGGACAAGAGACACCAAATGCCGAATGATACCTGGTCCATGCTTTTAAAAGGAATAAAAAACCAAAACCAAACCACAAACTCTATGTAAGTTTATGAAACCAAGTATCATGTGAGACACTGCCATCCTGATTGCTCCCCACCACTCACTCTATCATGACATTATAGAAGAGAAAGCCGTGGCATGGAACTTGACAGCCTATTGCTAGCCTTAAAATCTGGAAGTATTCCATATCCTAAACGGAATCAAAGTGGGTTTTTTTTGGTGGAGTGGGTTTTTTTTATTATTTTGGGTTTTGCTTTTTTCCTTCTTTAAATATACCCACCCTTTTAAATATAATTTAAGGAGTCAAAGATTGTAATCACAATCTAGCATGTTCTTATTTACATTCGGGAGTAAAATGGCAAAATTGTCAGAATTTACTGAAGATAAAAGTAGAATTCAAGAATCAGTTTGAAACATATATTGGAATGTGCTTGCTGCTTACTTGAACCCTTTCATAACTCTGTGACTGAAGTCAAAACAAAATAGAGGATAATAAATTATAAAAAATTTAAGAATCCATTTTTTATGCTATAACTTTGAAGTTATATTTTCACCACTTCACAATTCTATTATCAAATACCAGCAGCTGTATCAAAAATAAGAACACAGATCTAAACCATAATACATGGTACTTGACTGGCACGTGAGCAGAGCCTTTCTGTAAAATCTATTTGGAAAGAAAAGTTAATATTTAAAGTATAATGAAAATGCAACACAAACTTAAAAATAACCATTCCTTACAGTTCATCTCGTTGCCTTTGTGACAGCACCATTGTGGCTGCGATGTCAGGTTAACGTGATTCAGCAGTGCCTGCCTCCTCGAGACCTAAAGTCTTAGGAACCCTGGATCCACAATGCAGTCTGCCACCGAGTGGCTTATATCAAAAATATTTTTCCAGACGTGAAATCCAATAGAAAATCCGGAGGCATTCAACACAGAAGATTCAATCCATCTAGAAGGTGGAGAAAGAGACACCATTAATTTCCTTTAAATAAGCATTCAGTCACGCTGGACTGACACAAAGATTTTTGTACACAGATTACAACACCGCTTCGGACAGAACAAGCTGACAAAATTGTAAGTGAACTTTATTTTGCTAGTCTGGATTATGCCCTTATAGCACATCTCCAACTTGGACTGAGTAGCGTGGCAAGACTTGTACACTTTCTTTACTCCTTGTCCTCCCAGTTAGTCCTTCAAGAAACAGAAAACTGAAGGAGACATCTTCACTCACAGCTCAGTTCTAGTTTGTGGGCAACTCCGCCATTTTTTCCTGTGATGAAAAGAACTTAGACCTACCATAAACAGCCTACTTTCTGCACTCACTACTCCTACCAAAAAGCTACCACTCAAAATCCTCTATCCCTATGCTAGATTTCTTACCTTCTGTAGATGTATCTCTTCATCAAACTAAACCCAGTGAAGTTCATTCAGCTACTTTTCAACACACACGAGAGACCAGCTAACGCTCTCCTATATCTTTCAAGCTTTTGGGGAAGAGATTAAGGAAAGAAGAGAACACTCCAGAAAGGGACAACTGAAGATGCTACAGCACACTAAAGTGTGTAGGCCATAACCAACAGCATCAAGGCACACTCAGTTTGTCACTGTAGCTCATTCAGCTCAACTGTTTACCTACAGTTAATCTTTTATCTCACCGACATTTGGGGTACAGCAAATTTTTAAACAGATCTTCAATCTTATCAGAGTAGTGCAATTACCATGGTGGAGGGTTTTCACAAGCCCGTTATTTCAGCTGGGTTCAGACAGTGACTCGATCACTATGCATCTGACAACACAAGCTAATTCAGAATATAGGTGAAACCTGACGTATTCGAGCTAATGTTCAAGCCACTCTGAATTGTGCCGTTCACAAATTACATTACACACACCCTATTTAATATCTTCTTATGCAGTAACATGAACTTCAGTATTCTACTTCAACTGGACAGTTTTAATCCTAGTCAAGGCAACATCACCAAAACTATTTTAGCAGCACTGCCTTTTGATTTCTGCACTGCAGGTACTCTTTTGTAAGCAACACAATTATGAAAAATGCTGAAGTTAGCATTTCTTGCATACCCGACAAGAGTCTGCGTATAACACATAATTTACTCAAGCCGTTAAGCAAGTCTGACCAACCACCTTTTAGCAACGAGTTAAACTGAACGCAACGACTTAGGAGACACTAGTGGGTTTGTAAACTTTCTACCAACTATTTCAGGAAACGTGTTCCCACTGCCTCCCCCCTACTGTTTTGTCACTAGACATACAAGTATGCAAGGTTCACTATAAAAGTTGGACGACAATGTTGGTCAGGAGCCTGTTTTAAACAAAAGCTTTTTTATTTGAAAAACATTAAAGAAAATACTAAGCTCATATCATTAATGTCTACTTATCCATCACAGGGGATCAGGAGCTTGTTTCTAAACCTATCTAGACTCTGCTGTCTGCTTCAAAATAAGCTTAAGCTGCAAGTTGCTTGTATTTCACTCTGCTGGTGGATTTCCCACATCAAATGCTGTACACCATAATACTGCACTGCAAGCCTTTTAGGACATGAGCACTCTAAACAGGCAAGACGTTATTTAATTAGTTTGACCTCTTCCCTAATAGCTATTTCAGAAACAATTCAGTTGAAAACTGATAGCACAGGCTGCATCCTTTCAGAGAACAGAAGCAAACACTTCACTTATTCTTGTCCCATACCTCGCTTCCTGACAGGTAGAGAGACAACTGGTCTGCAATAGATGCACCTTCTTCACTACACAGTAGAAGTATTGCATACAAATTAATGGAAATTTAGTTAATATTAAAAAATAATCTATTGAAATGATCAGAAGAAGTGCCCTCTAGAGGGCAATGCTGCTACAAATTTAGGTACTGAAAAGCAGAGGCTTATAATGGCTGAATCTCTGCACTTCAGTATGAACATAGCAACGCTTTCAGTAGCGATAAACATTGTGGAGAAGAACAAAATAAAGCACTTCTTCATACACAGAAGCACTATTCGAAGCACTGAATAGCCAAACACAAAGATATAAACTTCCAAAATCTTCTTACAGTACTACCATGTTAAAAATCACGGTATTAAAAACAGAAGTGGTTTTTTTTTTTATTATTATGAACAACCAAGCAGTGAATGCTGGTAAATCCAGCATTGGTGCAATAACTCCAGTAAAAATCATACTCCAATATTTTATCAATTTTGTCATTGCGCCTAAGAGATGCAACTATAGCACCTGCCCCAAAATAATAGCAACTACATTCATAAGGTGATCCTTGACATGTCATCTAGTCAGAAAGGCATTTTTTCCCCCCTCAAATGTAAAATAACCCCAACCTTTTCCTCCTGTATCCCCAACACTTAGCAACACCTGGCCTGCTCCATCACTCTAACTCTGAACTGTTACTCAGAAACAGATCTTACTTAGTACTACATAAATTTCAACAGCTACAGGGCAAAGCAGTTGTTTCTGCTACTAGGAAATCACAGCTGATCCACAGTAAGTTACCAATCAATTGATCTGCAGTATCTCGCTTCACTGACAAGTGTCTCTTCCAAGCACCCTTCTCAGTATTCCCAACTTTTTAACTACAAAGGCACCTGAATATAATACAAAGTATTTTAGGGCAGCTTCCTTCATGTACACCCTTTAGCAAAAGACAAAACAAAACAAAATGAAAACAAACAGGAAAAAAAAAAAAAAAAAAAAAAAAAAAACCCAAACCAAACCCCCACAAACAAAAATACCCACCCAAGCAAAACCAAAAAGGCCCCAAAGACCCAACTTCAATTATATACCTGTGCCACTTTTAGAAAGAACAGAGAATGGATGAATATCGTCCATGTGCATCCCCTTTTCTTTAGCTAGAGAAGGCTTTGTTACATACAACACTCAGTGGAGCCAGACTAACCAGTCCTCCCCCATTGCCTATGGAGGTTTATAGTCACTGCTGTGTTACACAACCTCAGTAATGAGAGGAAGCAAGTGTTCAAAGACAACCCTTGGCAAAAAAAAAAAAAACCAACCCAACAAAAAACCACCACAAAACAAACCCACAAAAACCCACCTGTTCATTACATTTTGCCTGAAATCAGTCATTTTTGGTATCAGCAGCTTACTGTGAATAAGGTGATGTCAAGACACAGCTAGATCTTTTTTGAAAGAAATGATGTCTTTGTATGAAAATTTTAATTTGTTCTGTATTAAGTATGGGGAAAAAAGGCTGAACCTAAACAGAGCCATTCATGGAGTAACAGCTACCAATAAATGTAAAACAGGATGTGCGTTTTATTAATAGCCCCACTTACACTGCAAGCAGTTTTAGTTTCTAACTTAAGACCTATTTGATTCAATACCAATGGTCTGCATATATAAAAGCACTGAGTGGCAAACCTCTGCACAGGTACAATCTTGCAACAAAAGTGGGCTACAAGTGTTTTCACCAAGATCAGTTGTCTTTATAAGCATTTTAAAACAGGGAACCAGACCTGGCTGAACACACAACACCGGAACAGCTATGAAATATCAAAAGTTTGCCTCTCCCTCCTCCTGGCAGTGCGGCATCTGCTCAGTGTTCCAGATCGCACAGGTACCCGGTGGGAGGAGCAGCAGCGCTCACCCGCTGCAGTGTAGGTAGGCTACTTCTTTATGAAAGAATACAAACCACTTGAAACTAGACGTGACATCCTCCTCAGCTTCGTTACTAGTAACAAATCCTCAGCAGACTGCTCCATCTCATCTCAACTGCTAACTTTTCCACTTAGCTAAAGATCAGCTTTTATACTTAGGACTGGTAGAAGTGTCTGAGCAATAAGGATAAAAGACGTAATTCAGTCCTTAAGTGCTGTAGGACTGGAGTGGCATACTAAGGCATAATCTTTTAAAAATAGACAGCTAAGAATCATCACAAGCCGGAATTTTTTTCCCTACAAAAGCTTCTAAAACATACAGAGCTATTGATAAAGAGCAACAAGTTGGGCAGAAAGACCTGAAAAGCTGACAACTCCTTCCTTGTAAGGGAAGGTGGAAACAGCACAGTATAGGTTCTTCTGACTATCTCATTAAAAAAAAAAAAAAAAAAAAGGAAGACCCTCTGTCTCTCCATGTCTAAGAATCATCCCCCATCCTCCTAAACTGGGATTCCTTAGCTTCACCACATACAGCCTTTTGCTGGAGCCAGCTGCACTCACCACAAGACTCGCCCACACTGCACTGAGGACACATTTACTCCTATTGAAATTGCTTTGAGGCTCAGGGATTCTGCCTGACATGCATTTAAAGATGGTCCCACCCTGATGGTGACTAAGTACATACCTTTTGCAACTGGTTAGTGTGAAGGCACCCAGCTGAGTCTAACTTCACACTTGAAGTGGACATCACAGATCTGATACTGTAGAGGAACCACCCTCTTCCTGAAGGTGACTAAGACATCCTAACCATTCAAAAGACAGTTGCTTCCTGTCTTTACACTGATGTCTATCAGCGTGGTTCAAGTGTTTCCTAGATTACTGGAAAACTTCACAATAACTTAACAAGAGAGACCTGCTAACCATTCATAAGATGCACAAATAGTAAAATGAAACAGGTTCAGCTGTCTTTGTTAGCTCTTTGAGACAGCTATGTAGCAGATACTCAAAGCACAATAGCTAAACAGATACAGTCAAAGCAATGAGGTAGGAGAAAAAAAAAAAATCACTTTCAGGCAAGAGATAGTCAGAATTCCCCTCAGTTCATGATACATCATGTCAATAAATGATAAGCCTTGGCTCATAGGTATTTCTATGGTGGTGTTCATACTTGCTTCAGGAGACATTTAAATACTATTTTCCATAAGTATTCTCCAAATATAATTGAGAAACACATTATGGAATCAAATTAACCCTTCAGCATTTTAGACTCAACCTGCCAAAAATACCTGTTCATTTACCTAAGCTAGCATCAAGCAAGAGCAAAGTAACTGGAATTAAAATTCCTAAAACTGCCCATTCTGTACACATTAAGAAAAATATATCAAATTTAATCTGTAAATTACTTCAGAGTTCATTACAGTTCTGCTTATCAGAGTACACTGGATGCTAAACAGTACTAAAATTTGGTTTGAATACGTATGCCTGGTAAAGACACGGTGCCCAGAATCTGACATTTAGCTTTTATCTATTTCAAGCTGATCATCTACTTTGCAAACCTACAATGAGACTAACAGAAGTTTTGAAACACACCTTAAGACAAAAGTTTTTAAAATCCAAACCAGCCTGCTATCTTAGTTTTAGCTACTAAAACAGTGTTTCTGGACTTAACCCTTGATTTATTGATTACTGCTGTTAATTACCACATAGATACCCATAGATACCACAGCTCATCCAAATGTTTTAGAGCAGGATGAAAGTTTTGTTGTTTTTTGTTTCACCTAAGCCCTTTGTTTTACTATTGTTATGACTCTGTTCAGCAACTGTAATAACTTATTGCTACAGCTTTAATCAGAAGGTTTTATCTGTATGTGGCAGGGTACCATTCAACTCTTTCAAAGTAACACATACGTTGTACTTTGACAAAATTGAGGCCATAAATACAGAGGTCAAAGAAACCATTAGCTACTAGTTATTAACTCGTTTTATAAATTATACCTTCAGTAAGATGCTACATTGGTCCCTACAAGGTATTAGTTCAGTCAGGGATTTACCATTCCAGAAAGAACAAGGGCTTTCGTCCTTTAAACTGCCTTACAGGAATCACATCATGGGAAGGAACTGCCCTCGGTGCCTACCAGCTGCCAGCATGCAACACCAAGCTTATCAACTTCTCCACTAACGTTGCCATCAACAGGGCGTTTCATATTAAGTCTTATGAAGCCCCTCCAAATACAAGCATTTTCCTAAGTGCATCCCAAGATACCAAACTCGGTCATTGCAACCAACCTTATCTTCCTCAGCATTTTATCAGCGAGATCAAAGTCCTCCATTGTCTTTCCTTTGCTCCCATCAAGCGTCAAAAATACTGCTTAGGGATCAACACCATAGAGACCATTTTAGGGACATGGTTTAGTGGTGGTTTTGACAGTGTTAGGTTGATGGTTGGACTCAGTGATCTGAAAGGTCCCTTCCAACCTACACAATTCCATGATTCTATAAACAAATCATTGAAATGGCTCAACTAACAATACACATTTCTGCTCTTTAGAATAAGTTACAGTAAAAGTCACTCACAATTGAGATATGACCTATCTAAATTGCAGTTGACAAGTTAAACAATTACGTATTTTATTAGAAACATATACACCAGTAAACATAAAATACATAAATGGGAAATTTATGTATTTATTATAATTTATAATTTATGTATTTAATTTGTTTGTCAAATTAATCTTTCATTCTGGACATAGGCTCGCTTTGCTAGCTAGACTCAGTTGAGTTTGGGTCTTGCTCACGCTACAGAGGCAATCTAACACACGTGTCAGATCAACACTCTCCTTCCACTAGGAGTGACTATGCCACACAGCAAAACCACCTGTGTCACTGCCTTGTTGACTGGCACTGCTCTGCTATCAGAGCAATGTTTAAGAAAATCTACACAAACATCAAGTAGTGACATAGAGGCAGAGAGCAGAAAGTTATTCTAGGCTCATCATGAGCCAGTACTCCTTGCAAACATTTGTAGGTTCTAAAGAGATTTTTCAAGTCACCTCAATAAAGCTGCAAAAAGTAATGTAGAGAAAGTTGTATTACACGATAAGGCCTTTGCAAGTTTCACAAGTTCAATTTTACAGGTTTCTTTCACATTACTTAATTACTTAAGGCAGGGCTCCTGTCACCAAGACAATCCCCATCAGCACCACGACAAAAGCTGGTCTCACCCACTGGAACTCCAGGCTCAAAATCTTTATCACTCTGGTAATTTAAGTCCTCAAGCCTAAAGAAACATTTGCTTACTAGCTACTACAAAAACAGTCAATCAGCCTTAATACATTCTTAAGCACTTTTTCTATCTCCCGTAATTCCCACAAGCACATTTGTTCCTCTTTTTAATTTTTAGGAGTTTAACCAAGAAAATCAGTTTCAACATCATTCCTTGATTCACAACATTGCCAGCAGCAAACAGTTAAGCAGAGCACCACCCCAAGTTCACCCTGCTGCTGTCTGGCAATCTAACCACCACTGCTGACCAATCAGTTATTGCAGATCTTGGAATACAAGTTCATAGCTCCTCCAGGAACTTAAAAATAAATTAATTGAATTTCTGCAGTTTTAATGACCGTTGCTTAGACTCCATAATCAGTCTTCCCCACAAAAACACAAGGTACGTACACTAAACACATAACCGTAGCTCGCTATATCTGAAATTAGAAGAGATAGATGGCATAAGTTACAGAGCAAATGTATTAGCAGATACAGAACAGACCAACACCTTTCAACTCTGAAAGCTTATCGGAGTTGTGCACTGCTATGCTTTAAGAACGGTAAATTTGGGGGTTTTTGCATAAACCTAATACCCTAATAAAGTCAACTACAAGACCATTTTTTTTTAAGTATTATTTCAACAAACTCATGTGGCATTCCTCAGGGGTCGGTACTGGGGCCTGTACTGTTCAACATCTTTGTCGGCGACATGGACAGTGGGGTCGAGTGCACCCTCAGCAAGTTTGCCGATGATACCAAGCTCTTTGGCGAGGTAGACACGCTGGAGGGGAGGGATGCCATCCAGAGGGACCTGGACAGGCTGCAGAGGTGGGCCCAAGCCAACCTCATGCAGTTCAACAAGGCCAAGTGCAAGGTCCTACATCTGGGTCGGGGCAATCCCAAGCACAAATACAGGCTCAGCGGGGGAATGGCTGGAGAGCAGCCCTGAGGAGAAGGACCTGGGGGTGCTGACTGACGAGAAGCTCAACACGAGCCAGCAGTGTGCGATCGCAGCCCAGAAGGCCAACCGTATCCTGGGCTGCATCAGAAGTGTGGCCAGCAGGTCAAAGGAGGGGATTCTGCCCCTCTACTCCACTCTCGTGAGATTCCACCTGGAGTACTGCATCCAGCTTGGGAGTCCCCAACAGAAGAAGGACACAGACCTGCTGGAGCGTGTCCAGAGGAGAGCCACGGGGATGATCCGAGGGCTGGAGCACCTCTCCTATGAGGAGAGGCTGAAAGACTTGGGGCTGTTCAGCCTGGAGAAGAGAAGGCTCCGGGGAGATCTTATTGCAGCCTTCCAGTCCCTAAAGGGGGCCTACAGGGGAGCTGGGGACGGACTTTTTACTCAGGCACGTAACAATAGGACAAGGGGGAATGGCTTTAAACTGGAAGAGGGCAGGTTCAGATTGAACATTAGAAAGAAGTTTTTCACTGTGAGGGTGGTGAGGCACTGGAACAGGTTGCCCAGAGAGATTGTTGAGGCCCCATCCCTGGAGGTGTTCAAGGCCAGGCTGAACGTGTCCTTGGGCAACCTGGTCTAGTGGGAGGTGTCCCTGCCTATGGCCGGGGGGTTGGAACTCGATGATCTTCAAGGTCCTTTCCAACCTAAACCATTCTATGATTCTATGATGATTCTATGTATTTAATAATATTCTACAAGAAAGTTTCTTTGAAGGAGACAAAATCTGAGATGATGTTCTCAGACCGCCTGGTTAGGCATGCCTAATATTAAGTACTTGTGTACTAAGAAGGCACATAAGACATCACGAACACAGGGAACATACAACTGGGTCTACATGATGAAATCAATTACAGAGTTTTAGATTGCTCACATTTAGCTTCCAATTTAAATCTTAATTTGCAATCATTTAAAGTTCCAATAACCTGTGTAAAACTCAGAATAGTCTTGAGTGTCCGGGTACACGCTACCGACTTTGAAGCTGTTTCTCTAACACATCCTACTCTTCTTAAAAGATATTTTACTTGGAAGAAAACTCCTTAGGTTTCTTCTTTATGTATCCGAAAACCTCGTTCAGTTAGCTTCCTCTCTTCAGGTAATTTCTCAACCCCGGTGAAAGTTAAGTCACATATGAAGTGGTAGCAGAGACCAGAGCCACCAAAAGACTAACTGAACTGATATAATCAGAATTAAATTTTACAATTCTTTAATACATAAATGGATCATCTCAACTTTAAGTTAAAACGCTTGCTGCATTGTCACTTGCTCCATGGCTGGCACATTAGCCTTACGAAGTTCTTCAACAGTGTATTCAGTTTCATAACATTTTAACAAGAGGACTTAACGAAGTGGTTATTTGTGAGTATTTGGCAGGCAGTAAGAGCTACAGTCCTTTATGGGAGAACTAGATTAAATGAATTGTTCTCTTATACCTCTAGATTGCAGTGCTAAATCTAGCAAGTATATAAGCATACCTCCTTTTAATCTAGACTATTTTTTAATGGTCTGATTTTGTTTTAAACCCAGTAAGCCAAAAAGCTGCTGTATCAAACTTGAGCCACAGAATAGGACAACTCTTCTCACAAATGTACTGTACAAACAGATGCCATATAAGCTACCATTTAAATACAAATCTAATTAAAAGTGATGTAATATCCATATTTCTTGGGCATAACCACTATGACCTGAAAAGATTTCTAAGAAATCTGTCTCCATCCGTTGATAGGAAAGAAGAACAGTAACAAGTAAAATAAAATATCCAGTTCCTTTTTTCCACTTCATCTCACCCTCAGTTACAGCAGAAAAGCACATAAACAGTATAATCACAAGAGAACAGCCCTGCAGTTCTTCTTACAGTGTGACAAACACACCTTATCCTAGAAAAATGTTAGAATTGATCACCTGCTAAGCCAGCAGGGATGAGTCGAAGAATACAAGCAAGCTACTCGTTTATGAGCTGGGCTAATCTTTTTTCCACTTTTCAGCCTTCATCAGTAAAGCTAGCTGAAGGATTACGAAAAAGTGAGCTCCAACAACTATCTTATTTTGGAAAAACAAAACAAAAAGCAAATCTGATCTGAATTACAACTCTGAGCCTTATTTTTAATTCATATGTTTAGTAAGCCTGTTATTCTGCAATTAAGTGACATCTTAAAATGCCCATAGGTCTTAAACACAAATGCTCTGCCAAGTATATCAATATACTATTACACATAATATAGTATTTTGTACAGTGTTTGCTCACATTTTGCAATAAGTTACCAAAAATATTTTCCATTTCAGTTCAGTTAAAAATATATTTGCTTTCATAAACCTTTAACATAAAATATTCTGAAGTCCTGCCTGTTTTCTTATCCATTTCACCTACTTTTACAGGTTAATTGAATTGACTTTGCTAAAAACTGATACTGTAGTTTACTTCTGAAAATAATTCAACAGTAAGTCCACAGGGAACTCGAAAGTAATCTATAGCAGATCAGATATACTGCCTATGTTCCAAAGACTTGGACTGCAGGTTGTAATTGCATACAAAAACTAAAGCTAAGAAACGTCATCAAGATGCTATAAAACAGGAGCAAGTTAACTACTCTATACTGCATGTTCCCTAAATAAATGCATTTCTGTCCTAATTAGAGATGTCTATTTTGAAATAAACTTACATGTCCATCTACTTTTCCATATTATTTCAAGTTATAATCACTACTTAACACATCACTGGCAGTCGCTACCTACCTCTAGGACTGTAAAACAACAAAAGACATTCTTGGTCTCATTACCTTTCCAGGCACCAAAGCTATGTGACTTTTTGACACATTTGGACCAAGTTTGCTAGGAATATATTTTTTTGGGAAAAGCAGTTTTTAAATTAATTCAAACTTGACATTTATCCTCCCTCTACTGCTTCAGTTTTGCAATTCTGGCAGAAGGATGATACAGTTAACTCTCAGGAGAGCATCTCAAGCACACAGTCACTGAACACCATTTTAGTGCCTTTAAGCTTATTTCAGGTCAGAGCTCAAGTCTGTAGTCTACATGGAGACTTTTGCAGAAAACAAGTGAAAACATCCTATTCTAGCCCGTCTGTTCAGTTCTGTGTGAAAACGCAGGTAAATTTAACTACCAATAAATGAACAACCTGGAAAAAAAAAAAAAAAAATCAGGCTGCAGTGGAAAAGAAACCTTTAAAATGTGTGAAAAAGTTTTGGACATAGAACTCCTTACACCGTTGTTTAGTATGTTGTGATAGTGATATGACAGCAAGGAATTCTTTCACAAAATTAGTTTAAAATCCATATTAACACCCACTGGGTTTTCACTGAACTTCACCGGAAACTTGAATGCCTTTCTGGTCAGACATGGGTTAGTGAAATTTGGGGGGGGAGGCAGGGGGAAGGTGTGTAGAAGAACGGGGCCAAATGAGAAGGGAGGAAGAGGGTTAGTGTTACAGTGGGCTAAAGTATTACAAGCTGCCACTCTAAACTTATTCAGAGGACTGCGCAATACACATCATGGTTTATCTGGATGACTTCAGCAAAAGATATTTTTCAAAATTGTTTTTGCTGAGTCAAACAATACATACACATTTTGTGACAGCAATTCTAGAACCATGTATTTAAGCTACTTTCTCAGCCACTGAGAGAAGAGTACAGGTACTCAGAATAGTTTCTTATGGTTGGTCAGCAGTCGTTCACTGGATTTGAACTTTGTTCTTCCCAGTTCTTCCCCTCATCCTTTTCTGGCTTGAAGAATTAAGTAGTAGACTTGCAACTGTCAAGCAGGTCACAGGACTATACCCAAATTTAAATATTTCAATTATTAAACTGCCTGTTACATTGGAAATG
Source organism: Vanellus vanellus (assembly GCF_965231255.1). Lineage (NCBI taxonomy): Eukaryota > Metazoa > Chordata > Aves > Charadriiformes > Charadriidae > Vanellus > Vanellus vanellus. The sequence goes on along the minus strand of NC_138924.1, from coordinate 12,499,406 downwards.
TGATGTTAACAAAAATAATGGTGAATTGATTAAATTTATATATGATAAACACCCAGAAGGAAACATGAAGGAACACCTATGTTAAAGCTTTAGAAACAGGACAAAACCACAGAGAAATCCAAAGAAAAATTCAGACAGAAGTTCCACTCTTCAAATCATGAGAGCACTGTTAGTACTTTAGCCATTTTCAAAGCTTGTTGACCAAAAATGGCTTCACTTGACAGCAAGATGGGAAAAAAAACCACCTCAGAAAAAAAAGCAATAAAACCCACCCAAACATGATGATTGTCATGCGTACATCTTATCCTATTACAGGGAACAGAGTTTAATCTTTCTTGACACCAGTACCAAAAGTAATGAGATGAGGGTTCTTGGTTCTTATGACCCATCTTCACCTACTACGCTGCTGCCTCTAAAGCAGATCTGAAGTTGTGGGAACCAATCCCTGAGAAATACCTGCCTTCCTCTTCTCAACTTTACCAGCATCCCTTCTCAGAATCCCTACATCTCCGATCCATTCACAGATGCGGGAACTCCTGCTGAAGAGAGTAACTGCTCTCCCTGGAGGAAGGTCCCCCATCTAAGCCAAGAGAGCACAAAACCCACAGAATTACTACTTTTACTGATGAAATGGAAACACCTTCCCATGCAGAAGCAATGTCAGACAGCTCAAACCAGGGCTAAGAAAGACCAGACACTAGGCAGCAGACTACGATACTCACAACCATCTCAGTTTTCATTTTGTTGATGTATAAATTTGTGATCGTGATATGCTGTGGTACTGGAAATTATCTATCATTGTTACTCATCCCAGCCTTATCAGTGTGACAAAACCATGAAAAAGTTAAATTTCAAGTTTGTTGGAATAGTGTTAGCTATTCACAAGATTTTATTACAAAAATAGCATGCATGATGTTAAAACTTTAACCCCATCCCCACTGTCTGCTGTGGATGAATACTAGACTAGGTTGGAGCTCCTATGTTAAGCTTCCCCTGATCTAGTTGGTGCTTGTTGCCTACAAATCCAGCTGAGTGAGAACCAAAAACTTCTCCCGTTACTGATTTAATAGACACCATCTGTTTCAAAATACATATACACACTTACATTAATGACCTCATCCTCTTAATAGATTGTAAAGCATTTAAATAAATAACTAGCATCTAAATAAACCAAATTGTTTATCCAACTTTTTTCTTCATCCCAAAAAACAGGTGAATTAAGCACAAACCAAACTGCCAACATTGTTTCTTTACAGAAGAAACAGTCATTTATCTACATGTAAACAGGCTAGATGTTTCTAACCCATTTTTCCCTAGTCTTAAAGAAGGATAAACTTAACACCTTTGCTTTAGTATTAAGCTACCTCCATGCAGAAAAACAAAGCAGAGGCAATCTGCAGGGACGGGAGGGGGAGAGACTTGTCTAATTAAACCAAAAGACCTCAAGATCTGTGGAGCACAATAGGAACAATTAACATTGATACAAGAGGGAAGGTATAAATAATCTCAATCATGAAGGCCACTGTGCTATCTCAGATGTAACCCAGTACGGCATCATGCCATAAAACGTTTTACCTTTAGCCCTCCCTCAAAGGAGGTATGTCAGCTGACTCACCAACAAGCACTGCAGAACAAGAGATGCTTCAGAAAATCGTATCTACAAACTCACCCAACAGGGACCTATTTAACAACAGATCAGAGAAAATTACAGGACAGACGTTTGCTGCAGCACCACCTATAAACCTCAACCACAATGGATTGTCCCGTAACTGGAAATACCTTTTCAGGACTGCAACAACTAGTCACTGGCTAAAAATATCAGGTAAGTCTTCCAGAATCAACGGAATCACAACCACAAAGATGATTTATTACATTTATTTAATCACAGTCCTTATCCAAAAGTCCATAAGCAGCCAAGTCAAACTGCTGGGCTCTCTCGGAAGCAGTACCAGTAAGGAGGAAATGGCTAAAGTACTTCTAAATGTATTAACTAAAAAGTACTTTGAATTCATAATGTTGATTTTTTTAATATAGTTATGCATGCATTAGTACACTTAATACTGCTTAGTATGACAATGCTGTGCACACGATTTGCTTTGAAGAGGACTGTACGTTTATAGCACTGATGAAATGGATCACAGCATATACCTTCCTAAGTAACATTTTTCTTTGAAATTTCCTTAACAGTACATGGCAGCATGAAGTGATACGACATGCAGCTTCCATGACAGTGAAGTAAAAGCAACACAGCCTAAGTCACACCAATCTAATGCCCTAAAGAGAGAGCACGAGGTTAAAAAAACAAAAAAAGAATGAGCTTTTAAACATGCTGAATGAGGCAAGGAAAAGGCCCTTCTTTAAATAACTAAGATAAGATATAAGTTAGAGATACACATTTGTTGGGGCTAACCTGCAGTACCTAGCAAGTTAGCCAGGATAAAACTAGGACTAAATTATTAATCAGATAAAAATCATGGTTCTTTCAAATGCTTCCAATATGTAACACTCATCAGTAGATCTCAAGACATGGTAGGAATGAGGAAAAGCATTGTTCTAGAATAACTGTAATGCAAGAAAAACAGACATTTAACTCAACCTAAGCTAAGAGCACCACAACGAAGCTGACCCAATAGAGCTACAGCTCAAATCACACCCCTGCATTTTCAGTAATGGCACAAGCCTTCCATGCAGAAGATGACCATGTGTGCACTCCTGCTAACTTGGCAGCATTTATATTAAGAAATCCGAAGAAATAACTTTATGTACTTGAGAACACTATAGTTTTAAACAGGTCAGGATTATGTCTTAGTGTAAATGCCTATTTTTGAAAACTTAAATTGAGGTGTAACCTACTCTGTCAGGCAGATCAAAAGACAAAGCAACATCATCCATTAATAAATACCTATGCTCACAACACCCAAAAGCCACATTAGGAGTCCCATTCCCCCCATGTCAGGTAATAAAGTAGCTCCCGAGAAAGCCATTCAACCCAGGCAAGGCTTAATCAACTGAGTACATTTTTTAGTAGACAGGTTGTTCTGCCAAGGATATTTAACTTCTTATAAAATGGAAAAAGAGACCAGTTGTAACTTCATTAACAGATCTGCATGTATAGGCAGTATATAACTCACTACTTCTGTATAATAAAGCTCACAGAATAAACTCAGATCCATTTGGATTAACAAACATGGCTCTGAAACTTGAGAAATATCTTCAATTACCATCATAAATTAAATGTTATAGGCTGGAAACTCCCCCACACCCTATAAAAAATATGAAATTATTATTTATTAATACTAATTACTGAATTTTATTGTCCTCTTGATTTCCTGAATTTAGGCCTAAGCGGTTCTTATTTTCAGGCTGACAAGTATGTCAGTGTTCACTTCACAGACATTTCAGCAGCCCTCCCACAGTCTTTGCCGTTAGTTTAGAAAACGGGCCTGAAGTTCACAAAAGTAGGGGAAAGCTGACCTAAACAAAACCGTTCAAAAGCTGCTCCCCTTCATACTATGGTAATTCCAACCACTCTAGTTCATAAATACCAGAAGTAGCTACAGAGGGTTGTAAATAAACTTTGTCACAAACATACAGTGTATTTTTGAGCTATAGAGAGGCAGGGGTTTTCCAGCTATTGTTTGCCCAGAATATTTTACAAGTGGGTACAAACACATTGTAATTAGCACTGATGGGAGCTGGTTATAGAGTTCTTGAAGACAGACAAGGTTGGAGTGTTGGGTAAGACAGTCAACAGATGTTAATTCAATAGCTGTCCCATCGATAGCAAGTTGGATGGACAAAAAAGTGAGAGCAGACAAAGAATACAAACTGAGCACTCGAGGCTGGGTGGAGTGTAGTAAACAGTATAGGCAGAAGAGTCAGCAATACACGCAAGACAGACCTTGCATACAGTCATAAAAGTATTAATGCCTTTTTCTTTTGCAGAACAGAAATTAACAAGTTACTCCTGTACAGAAAGTAGCTGCCATCATTTCAAGGACAAAAATCAACCAAAGTTATAAGGAGGCAAGCGTTTTATTGGATTCTTATTGCTCTTAGCCTGGATTCATTTTTAGACACAGGCATTTAGTGAACACATTCATTGAATCCTGTAACATCTACTCTAAGTGAATGAACTACGTCTTATAAAAAAGCCACTACCCTTTAATTTAATTTTAGGCAAATTAGAACCAAACACAGTCTCATCTGTGGCCATCTACCATGAAAAACTGGACTCCAGAAATGAGAGAGAGCCAAGAAAAAGCAAAACCTTAGCCTGCTTCAGAATAATTCGTGTTCAGTGTTGTACTTGTTCTGATCAACACTGAATTCAGGTGGGAATGCCATGAGCCACATCTGGAACAGGAGAGCACTTCTATAAGCAGCCCCTCCTAGGTGCTTCATCTGATCCCTATTGTAGTCCCCAAATCCTTTGTTCTAACACCTTTCCTACACAACTTTAAGTCTAAGTATCAGTATTACCCCCACGATGCAGCAGTACCCAAGTGGTACAGTAATGCTCTCGCAGAGCTACATTGTTCAAAAGGCCTTCCAAAATCTTGAGATGTTAATTTATATGAACACAGCACATGAAGGGTACTGCAATGAAGTCCGTATACTAATACGAGTTACCCTACCATGGGCAGAGAGAAAGCAGGGATTGTCTTTTCTTGTGTGTCCACCCATAACGCACTCTAACCAAGAAGTTATATGAACAAATAATAGCACTAAGCAGCAATATAGGGGGTTCTCTATATTTCAGTGCACCTTGTGTATAAAATACCCCCACAAAAATGATAGTTCTTATCTAAAGTGTAAATAAAATAAATTCAACAAGTGAATATCTAAGTCAATAAACTGAAATGCTTATCAGACAAAAAAATTCTGGCTTTGCAACAGCGACTGGTCACTTCTCACTGTCAGACAAATCAAGATCCACCCTGCAGAAAAATAAGCCTCAAAACAGAATGTGAGATTTGTTTCATTTCAGAAGGTTCCTGCATCATTAGATTCTTCCCTAAAGAAGAGACTTCATTGTTACGGCAATTAGTATTCCTCCACCCCAGCAAAACGCAAGCAAAGGAGAGAAAAAAAAAAAAAAAAAAGCTATGAAAGGGTAATCTAGCCATTTCGCAGCTTTGCCTCCTTACTCCACCCAGTCTCTTCTCTGCTCAATGGCTGCACACAGCATCCATAAACACAGTAATATCAAAAGAAACACACAAAAATGAAATCCCTGAGAACAAGCTAGAAATTTGCAATAAATCCTTCTGTTTAAAAATATTTTCTTTGTTTAGTTCCCCAACATAATTTTCCTATTTAACAAAATTACTCTAAGGGCAAATAAAATTTTGATAGCAGACCCTCCCTCTTCTGAAAACCAGCCGAATGCTGCACAATCATTTACGAAATGATCATCGCTGAATGTAGGTTCTTTAACCCCCATCTCCTAGTACTACAAACAATACTGTCATAGGAATATGCCCTTAAAAGAATCTCCACATAAATACATAATCCAGCCAGGTCAATATGTCCAGATATTTATTTACAGTAAAACAGTGTTTATTAAAGATTTTTAATAGAGCTTAGATTAACCTTCCACCATCCCCGGTTAGGTAATTCATTATGAATTGACTTGACCTGCAACAACCAAGCCCTCTGCTGCAGCACTATCAGCGAGGAAATTTCACCAGGGATACTATGGCAAGGAAAGGGAAGGTGTCACGTTATTATTGGTATTAAAGGTCAAGTTTAATTGCATCCACCTTAAACAACAACAATAACAAAAAAATGACACCCACAGAACTGCGTAAACCCTAAACTTTTTAAGGGAGGCACCACTCCCACCCCCCAACTCGCATCAAAAGCCCTGCCTGCGTATAACCTCCTGCTGAAACAAAAACTCAAGAGTGGCAATAAATGGAGCGTTTCAGCAAACTCGATTGCTATTAAAAGGTTTTCAAGGAAAGACTGTGCGACTGTAGACAAGCAGGCAGCGATATGACCCCAAGAAGGAGAGATTAGACCTCCCTCCCCCGTTTTCACTGCAGCTGGTTCTGAAGGTCTGAGCCTCCTCCTATCAATGCTTTCCCTGCTCGATCACTGCAGGAAAACACGGTGGATGTGAAACAAATCCTTAAAAAAATCACCTACTCCTTTCCCTTCTATTATCAATTCTCGTTTGTCGTCTGTGCTGCGGCCGACGCCGGAGATCTGGGCCACCTCCGACCACCGCCTGCCTTGCCCGCGGAGCGGCGGGGGGCGAGGGGGCCGGGGGCTGCGCCCCAGCAGCAGCCGGGGGAAGGGATGCTCGGTATCCTCTGGGCACGCACAGACCTCCCTCCTCGCCCCAGACGATCTTTTTTACTATTATTATTTGCGTCTGGCCCGCCGCCTCCTCCCCGGTATCTTGCTAAGTCACCAGAAGAAATGAAGCGGCCTAAAGGAGGGACACACACACACACACGAAGCCCGGGAGCCCACCGCGGGGCCCCTCTGCCCCCACCCCACCCCGCTCCCTTGTCTGGCCCACACCTCCCCCGCGCCCTGTTTTCCTGCTAAGTCACCGGCGGCGAGGACGGCGCTGGAGCCCGGGAAGGGCCCGCGGCGAGGGGAGGGCACCGCGCCCGGCGGCCCCCACCCCACCGCGCCGGGGCGCGGGGACCGTCCCCCGCCTCGCCTCCCTCCCTCCCGCCCCGTCTCCCTGCCTCCCCCGCCTCCTCCCCGGCTCCCTCCTCACCAACGGGCGCGGCCGCCATTTTGAGAGCGAGCTGGAGAGAAGGAGGGAGGGGGCAGGAGAGAGAGCGGAGGGCGGGGAGCCGGAGAGTAGAGGAGGGGGGAGAGAGCAGAGGAGAGCTGTGCCGGCCGCACGCCCCGCCGGGCCCCGCCGAGGCCGGGCCAGCCTCCCGCGGGGGCGGTGGGGGGGGGAACGGCGGCCGGGGGAGGGGGGGAGGCAGGCAGGGAGGGGAGGCGCGGCCCCGGCCTTACCCGAGCCGCCGCTTCGCTCTGCTCCGTGGGACCGGCGCCGCCCGCCTCTCCCGTTCACCGGTGCGGCGGGGCGGGGCGCGGAGGAGGGGGGCCCGGGGGGTCCCGGAGGCTCTCGCCGCTCGTACCGCTCCGCTCCGCGGTCTGTCAGTGGCGCCCCGGCCGCCAGGAGGGAGGGAGGGAGCGGCGCGGCCCGCCGCGCCACTGCGCATGCGCGCGGCGGGGGCGGGGACAGCCGCCCGCCGCCATCTTGGGAGGCTGAGGCGTAGGGCGCCCCTCCCGGCCTGCCCCGCGCCGCCCGCCTCCCGGCCTGCCCCGCGCGCCCCGCTGCGGCCTGCGGGTGCGGCCTGCTGGCGCGGCCTGCGGCCGGCGCCAGGCCCCGCCACACCGGTACCGCCACGGACCTCCGGCCCCCCGCTGGCACCAGGCGCTGCAGCTCCTTGTCAGCGTACCTTCCCAAACGCGTGCGCTCCGCACGCTCCAGCTGCTGTGGCAACCTGCTGCCCTGTCACACACACCGCGCGCCTCCTCCCCCCCTCCCCCCCGACTGGCAGTGCTGTTCTTTTCTTCATCAGCGTTTTAATTAGTGGTAAAGCTGCGTCAGTGGTGTCCCTGAAAGGAAAAAAAAAAAAAAAAAGATGCCAGTATTGGTGAAGAGACATACTACTGGAGGGACTAGGAAAAGAAAAAAGGCCGAGTAAAATTTATACATGTCTGTGTGGAGTAGCATGGAGGATGCTTGTTGAGCTGTCCCCATCGCTAGTGCTTGAGCAACATGAAACACAGTATCTGCGTCAGTGCTGTGCGAAGTGATGGAGAGAAGGGTGAGGCACGGCCCTGCCATGCAGCGTGGCACAGCTCTCCGCTCTGGAGGGAGCTGATGCTTTGTTCTAACCCAACTGGTGCAACTGCCAAGAAAAGTCTTAAAGTGGAGTTACACTGCTCCTTTCTGTGGGCTGTTGCATTTGGCCTCACGACACCAATACACTGCTGTGGCATGTTCTGGCTTGTGTGGAATCTGCTCCTGAGACAGCACTATTTTTAGTGAGTAACCTTGTCCTGCAGACCTAGAGTTACCAGATTTGAAAGAAGCATGCATATCATTTGTGACCGTTACCTCTGTGTGACTGGAGATCCAGGAACTTGGCACGTCTGCGTGCATCTTGCTAGTGCACATTCACAGTATCAGTATGAAAAAATCATGGTTTACACTTTGTGAATAGAATGTTATAATCGTCTTCTACAACCCCCGCTTGGTTAAATCTCAAAATATCATTGGTTTAATATATCAGTGTTCCTAACAGTAAATTGAGGCATAGGCCACTGATAATTTAATCCACATGCTTGCAAGAAGTGGCTGGCAGAGGAGCATAGAGAGTCCTGGAGAAATGGGCTGCTGCCTCCCTCAGTTGCCATTTGACAAACATGGTCAAGCAACTGTGTGTGTCAGAAGCCAAATTCTGCCTTCAGTTCTTGATTTTGCAGTCCTTATGGTCTTCAGTGGTTTGAGTATCAGTGACCCAGGTGCTTTGCAAAATACTCTGTTTGGTAAATGACCAAGTTGAGTTGGCACTGGACCCAACCAGTGTAACTGCTTACTCGCAGTAAATCCAGAAAAACAGAAAGAGCCCCGCTGTTACAGGAAACAGTTACATGTGTCACTATCAAAGACCGGTGACCAAAGTCACCTCTAATGTTGGCAGGCGTAACAGCATAATACAATGTTCCACGTGGGCCATAAAGTTTTCTGAAATGCTGATTTGAGTAATTCCACATGTAACAGTATGTCTGTAGCAAAAACGTGAAGAAACTTCAAGGGACACTGAAAATTTCATAATCAAAAGCTGTATAGTTTTACCTGTTTCTATTACAAGTAGCAACCGAGATTACTAACATCTAAAATTTACGTAATGATTCTCGGTTTATGTACTGAGAGCACTTGACAGTGCTTTCTGTCAGCTTCACTGTTGTGCTATGGGTTATGGTCAGTCATTTTCTCTTTTGTTTATGTTGTTATTTTATATAGCAGTAGGCAAGAGAGGGCTATTTAAACCCAATACACAATGCAAAACAACGCAAATGCATCCAGGACAAATTTTGCGCATGAACCTGCATTTAACTTGTTTTCTTAATTTACCAGATTACAATATTTAGATCCATTTAAGCCTTGAAAATTTCTTATAGTTCATACCCAGAGATGATATCACAGACATTGCCAAATACACTGGTGACATTCAAAATGGACTGAAAGTATAGAATAATTCAGTTTCAGTGAAAGTATAGAATAATTCCGTTTCAGTATGCTGATTAATATAATTAATGATGAGATAAACAGCTGGATAAGTCAGTAGGACAAATTTCCAGTGAGGAGACAATATAGTGTGGACCTGATCCTTTTGTTAATAAAAAACAATGAAAACGGAGCAGCACGTGTCAGTATCCTGTCCCAACATTTCAAGGAAGTGTCCAGATACTTTCAAAAAAAGAGGATTGGATCAGGCTATACTGGGTGTTTTTCAGTCAGTATCTCTAAATTTCTGTGTTGACCACTGGCAATAGCACTTTCCTTCTGTGGCAGACATTACATTCCAAGTTCCCACGTACGGCACATGTCAGTGGTATTTCATAGACACGTCAACATGAGAAACACAGCGGATCAAAATTGCAAACCTGCATGATCCATCGTGCCATTCGGGTATATAGAAAAATAATGTGTGCGACTGCAGATTATTATTCCCTACGTTCTAAGTCTGAGCACAGTCTGCCCTTGGTCAATCAGTGCTAGCTGCTCCCAGTCATCTTGATGTTTCTTGTGCCTCAGTTATTACCCATTGGTCAATTTTAGCCTCTTAAATTGTTCTCTGGCAATTAACATAGTTTTAATTTTTAAATGTGCTAAGTAAATTTTCTTATCTTTTAAGAGGCATATAGTCATTGGCTCGTTTGTTTTTTAATGTGCTGATTATAAATGGACAGGCTTGGAAGTAGCTTAAAGCCTTCCACTCCTGTAAGGTAAAGGATATGGCCCTTTTCACACTCAGGTTAATTACTCATAAACACGTTCTCAGTTATATTGTTGTGCATGTAGCTTACGTCCTGAAGTTTGGATTCCAACTTCAAATTTTTCTTCAGAATATCCCTAAAGTAAATGTTTACATCTTGCACAGCCACACTTCAGAGTAAGCCAGGCTTCTTCAGGGCATTTTTTACCATATGGGGTGGCACACATGGCTATATCTAGTACCCTGGAGATTACCTATTTCAAAATGTTACATCAAACCTTGCTAAAAGGTTTCTGCTAAACACTGAAAACCTCATTCATTGATCATTCGCATGAATGAAAGTTGTCATTAATATTCTGTGTGTGTACATATTTGCGTAGCAAAACATCCGTAGCAACGTACCACTGTAATCAACTCATTTACATTTTGCAAGTCCATCTCGGTGCCTGACCTACAAAAGATACGAGCTGTTACAACTACAGAGCTTTGGAAGATAAAAAATTGCATGAAAATGCCTACACAGATTTGAACTGAAAGATCGACTCAGTTTTAGGTTGAGAATAAATTCTGGTGACACAAATACTGTCTTAACTAGGTGCCTAAGCACATACCAAAGGAGAATTAACTTCTAGCTGTGTCTTGCCATTCAATTTAATGAGTCAATGGGCATGTCTACCTGTGTCATTAACCCTGTCATTGGAATAAATCACAAGAAGTGAGAATTTTCTCATCTTTTTGTTCAATAGTAAATAGTGACTTCTCTGTGGCGCAAGCAAGACTTGCCTCTAACACTGCAAAAATTGTCCACTTTATTGTTTTATAGATGGAAGCACATGCAAAAGTTTCTGCCACTGTATATTTTTGAATTTTAACATCACTTGGGGTTCATCTTAAAGATACTGGAAAAACTATTATTTTTCAATCAAAACAGTGAGAAAATACCTGTGTGTGGGAGAATGTTGAGTTCCCAATGCAAAGCATAGTGCAAAAGCATTCGGATTCCTTTTTAATGTCAATTCAGATTCCAGAAATCCTACTTCCAGTACTCCTGTGGCCTTTCCTATATATTATCAACACAAGGAAGAGGGCAGTCTGTAACTGTATCCCTCTCTGCCCGACCTTCTTAATAGCATTAAAAAGAAGAGAAGATAAACAAAGCCGGTCTCTGATGTGTTTCAGTATTGAGAACCTTGGCCTTGTGCAAAGTCTTCAGCCTTCACAGTCGAATTTTTAACCAAAGTGAACCACTTTTCAAATTTATTATAAAGAAAGGGAAGTGATGAAATTTTCAGCAAGTCTTCCATTTTAATTTCCAGAAGTTCACATGCCTGTATTTTTTCCATTTTGTTTCTCAACTTGCCTGGTCATCGGGCATAGGTTATAAATGGTTTACGCTCCTAACAGTGATGATGATGTCTTTCCATAATTTGATTCAATAGTCTGTGTTTCTATGGAAATTATTTTCATGTGGTTCCTTCTTTAACCTCATGTGAGTCCAGCAACTACTCTTCCTAGAGGCAAAGGATGAAAGTCCAGGTACAAGTAGCATTTCATCAGCTTATCAGTTTCGATTTTACTGGCTGTACCCTGACAGAGGACCTTATCTAAACTGTATTGTTCACCTTTGAAGTACAGCTTTGTCTGACGGCTCTAAGCCTGGCTCACTTGTTAAGTCACAATTTATCTGCTGGCCATTTTGCATTTTAGTGAGGGTATAGTCAGTGTCTGCTGTGCCTCACATTCCACCTCTCATACAGTGAGATATTAAAAGTATCCTTTTTTTGTGATGTTGTGAAAACAAGTATTGCATACAATAACCTGACTAAGTTTTTAACATAAGAGTATTAGTTGCAGGTATTTATTGCCATGCAAGAAGATGTTTTCTGTTCCCAAATTTTTAAAATTTATATGAGAATGACACTTATTCAAAGGATGAATATACTTAATATTTAAGTATTTTATAAGTTAATATTTAAATATTTTAATATTTAATATTTTCCGCAAATTATTCCTTATATCTTCAAAATGTTTTTATGAGTTAAAAGCGAATGCCAGTAACATACATTGCAATTAAAAGCATAGGAAAGGAATGCAGGGATAATAAAAAATCTGCCTTTCAATCTAATTGGGCGTGCACTTTTGCATGCAAAAGATGCACACAGTTTTCATGCTAATTTAGAGGTGTACTACAGCTGAACATACAGATTAGGTCATCATACACTTCTGTAGCTAACTAGAATAATTTCTGTGCATAAGTACCTGATTTGCATAGAAAGCTGCTGCAAATGCACATGCAGATATTTTAGATCAGATAAATCATTCACCAGTCTTACAGATATGTTTCTAAGCATATTGTAACTGCAATTAAGCAAATTTTGATGTAGTCTAAGTGCAAGCCTTTGTTGTACCTCAGCATCACTTTTCACACCTATAACCTTTAGAAATCACACTGCAAAATGAAATAAAAGAAACTAAGTATACAAATTGTTAGAAGTAGCGATGAAAGGTTACTTCACAAATTAGTGTATCAAAGTGAAAAAAGCAACTAGAACATAAGAGTTGGTCAGTATAAGGGCTGGGGAAAATAGTCCAGAGCATATTAGCAGGAGGTAGTATTAAAGAAGCGGAGCCCAAACTAACATCAATGTATTCTTAATCCATAGTTATCCCAGATTTGGATTAAACTGCCTTCTGGAGGTTTTTTTAAGGCCCTTTTTATATTGAAGTGCTTACCTTTGGTCACAGCATTTCTTCTTCTCATAGGTTTATATTTTAAAAAAGACTGACATAAACTTTTCTGCCAAGTATATCAATGGAATTGCTGCTGAGTCAAAAGCATAGTTAGAAACAAAGCAAATATGTTGGGTTTTTAATTCTTTAAATTCCATTGCTAATTATAGTAATGTGTAACCATGGACGTTGTTACTGCTGACACTATCCACCTCCCTTCTAAATTCCTTTCACTTTATTCCTTTTCACTTGAAATAATAAAGCACTGCTGGCACTTTCATTGCACTCAACCTGGTATTAAAAGATGTTCTCTTGTTATTTTTCATGCTTTTATAATGTTATTGTTTATATGAAACACATAGAAAATGGGAATTTGCCTCTAAGTTGAGAAGCAAATCCTCTAAATAATTTCCAGCTATACAAATTAGTTTGTTATTGCAGAATCACCAGAAGATCTTTGAAGTTCTGCTTTTACAGCAGAAATCTGTTGCTTGAGGTATTGTAAAACAATGGGGAACTACGGCCTCTGCCCCAAGGATGCTGCAGCATTCTAAATACAGCTTTCATGGTACAACTATCCTTGTTTAGTTGATCCACGAATATTAGAGAAAGGTGTTATTCATAATGTCATTTCCATTATAGATGTGGGAAATGCAAAAAGCTATATAGAAACCATAATTTGTGTCTGTGATAAAGGAAATTTATCAACAGTTACTGACTTTGTAATCACGGCATGTCTTGTTGACGTAACTGCTTATTGTTCCAGTCAGGCGCAACCGTAAGCTGAGCTGACTTGAAGACTGAGTTGCTGCTTCTCCGGAAGGATGATGGACTCTGCAGCTGAAGTTACTAACAAGCTAACAGAGGAGATTTAGAACATACGGGCTAAGGTAAGCAGGAAGCCTGGTCAGTGGCTACTTGAAAGATGATTTTTAACCTTACATGTCTTCTAAGCAAAAATATAACCCTGAACAGAAATACTTCCCTCTTACAGGCAAAAACAATGCTCTTTTCCCAATGTACAATCTATTTAACTAATAAACCTGCTCCAAACTTTAATAAACTGACAATCTATTCCCCCATTAAAATCAGCAACATTTTACATAAAATAGATGTCCTGGCTATTTAGAACTGTAAATTCCATACTGATGCTTCGTTTTTAAAATTTTAGAATATTTATTATTACCAGAAAATTCAAAATTTAGATTAGAAAATTCATAAGTATTGTTTCTCAGTAACATCATGAATGTTATTGGTCTAACTAGAAGCTTTAGGAGTTGAAATAGATGTGTGCTGAGACTGCTGTCAACTTTTAAAAAGATGGTCCAGGTTTCTTTCTAATAGGAAGGAATATTGCAGCTTCCCTACTCCCAGGAGGTAGGTGGCTCGTAATGCCTCATGACTCACATACATAAGAATGTACCATGAACACCCCATGCACAGATACTCACACGCCCGAATCAAATTATATGTTTGACACATTCTTAAAAGGAAACTTTCTGAATGCAATTATACTCGTTAGTTGTGCTGTGATTCACTATTATGCTAGCTAGTAATGAAATACATCAGTGGCTGTTCTTCATAGCATACTCATAAGGAAACAGTGACCTCAGCTTGCCTTTTTACCACTGTTTTCTTCTGGAGAACAGCTATAACTAATATTACGTAATCTAAAGTGGGTTGTGAAGAAGGACCACTTAGAGACATCACTTGTTGTAGTAGGTATTTTCTAGTAAATGTACTGAATATTTTAAGTGGAAGAAAAAATCTGAGACTTAAAACTTGTCAGAGAGCAAATACACAGAAAGAAGAGAGTGGGGTAGAGTGCTTGCTTTACTCTTGGGGTGCTACACTACCACCCCTGTGGGAGCTCAGCATTGAAAACTGTAAATGACAGAAGCAGTAAAATGATTCATTCTGTAGTACATGAATACATATATTTCTTTAGTTAATCCCTTCTAGCTGAAACTATAATTCTGAATAGTAAGGAAAATGGTAGAAAGAAGGAACATCTGTTCATTTTTGGAAAAGTTACAAATTCTTAACACTGATATACTGTGATGTTGTCCTATGCTTTGTTCCCTCAATAACTCCTTTTGGGCAATCATTTAATGTCTTTTGAATACTTCTTAAAACATTTAAAATGCAGGCATTATTAATTCATGTGTATGAAGTTTGTTTATATTTATGCTTTGATAAATGTCACCACAAAAATAATATTGACAAGTATTGGAAAAAATCTCCTTCAAAACCAGTGGTAAAGCTCTGACTGTGATGGAATGAATCATCTAACTGGTCTGTAATGTTTATAGCAGAAAGTTAATGTGCTTTCACACTTTACTGGATGAAGTGCTTTCTCAGACCTTTGGTATACTTCTATTATTTGTTCTAAGCATAATTTAGTGCCCTTGGTGACCTTATTATGTTTATATATATCTCATTAGAATAAGATACATTTCAGGATGTGACATGTTTTGGCCAGGTTAGAAAGCACACTTAATTAAAAATGCTTTGGAAAGGATGAACTGTCCCTGACTCCCTACTGTATTTTCTCTATTCATTCCAAATAGGAAGCTCTAAGCAAACTTCATTAAATTAATGTGTGTTACCTAAAAGATTGATAAAGACTGAGTTCTATGGTTTTAAGAGCTCTCTATGAAAAAAGGGAGTAGAACTTTACCTGAAGGTAAAAAATTATCATCCAACCGTGACATAACATTTTGCAGGCAAAACTTCCATTGCTTTCAGTCAGAGCTGCACTAAAATAAGATTACATTTAGGTAATAGAATGTTTTATTGAATAGTTTCATAATTCAAGAAATTATTATTTGTCTGAAAGAGACATGGGACAGAGTGGTCTCAGCAGATGGCAGGACATGATTTTCAGTGTGTTTACCCTTTATTTTCCATCAGTACTCCTTCTGGCTTATCCAGTAATGACATATAACTTTAACGGGGAAAAAGATATAAGACTGGAATTATGAAAAATTACAGTTGTGACGTTCAGTTTGCTACCATTTTAATGCATAGTGACATCCTTGGTTAGAAATTGTGTTAATAAATAATGACAGTTCTTATTTGGAATTGAGAAGAATTTCTAATTGAGACGGGTTTACTAATTCTTAAAAAAGTGGGAATAAGCTCCTCTGGTTCATTTACAGAATCCCAGTAGATTTCCATTTGGCCTGGAGAGTTTTCTCTGTCCCCGTTTTTGGGCTTCATTGTGTTATCTGTACTCATTTCTTTATCTTGTATGGCAGCTTTTTCATTATTAAGCAGGGTCTGTGAAGGATATACTAGTATTAGAACAGTTTTGTCATCTTACGGCACAAGCCAATACAAAGTATCTCCTTAGATTTCTGATATACTGATAAAGCAGGAGATTTATTGATATGAACTGTATCTAACACATCTAATCTGTAGTAGTCTTTGGAAATGTATTTACAGAGCTACTGTAGATTTTTTCAAAAACAATTTGCCTCTTTTAAGGATTTGTTCAGAAGGATGTAAATCAGCCAAAGATGCTAAGCAGTCAGCAGAGACTGAGAATTGCAGAAATAAGAAGTCAGGGTTAACAAAGTTGTTTCTTCCCATAGCAATATTTCCTAGGACTCTTATTTCTTAGGACTTAGAATTCATCAGGCTGATGGTACGTAACACTGCTGAAAGAAATATCTTCTGTTTTGTTTTAAGTTGGCAATGTAACCATAGTTTTTAAAAAAACAAACAACAGTGTTGGGGGGGGGTGGTGGCCACTGATTGACGTATTATGGCAGAATAATTAAGTTAGGTAAGGATGTTAAAAAGAAATTGAATTGTGGTAAGACAATAATAACTACTATGGGTGTCTGGACTGTAAAATTTTCAGCTGTAATAGATCAACAGTCAGTTCTGTAAAATTCATCTTTCTGTAGCCACTTACACATCTGTAGGAACAGGCAATTACACAGCTAATAAGTACCCGTCCAGGAGCTTGATTCTGAAGCAAATATATATCATAGAATCATAGAATGGTTTAGGTTGGAAAGGACCTTGAAGATCATCGAGTTCTAACCCCCCGGCCATAGGCAGGGACACCTCCCACTAGACCAGGTTGCCCAAGGACACGTTCAGCCTGGCCTTGAACACCTCCAGGGATGGGGCCTCAACAATCTCTCTGGGCAACCTGTTCCAGTGCCTTACCACCCTCACAGTGAAAAACTTCTTCATAATGTTCAATCTGAACCTGCCCTCTTTCAGTTTAAAGCCATTCCCCCTTGTCCTATTGCTACATGCCCGAGTAAAAAGTCCTTCCCCAGCTCTCCTGTAGGCCCCCTTTAGGGACTGGAAGGCTGCAATAAGATGTCCCCGGAGCCTTCTCTTCTCCAGGCTGAACAGCCCCAACTCTTTCAGCCTCTCCTCATAGGAGAGGTGCTCCAGCCCTTGGATCATCCCCGTGGCTCTCCTCTGGACATGCTCCAGCACGTCCGTGTCCTTCTTATGTTGGGGACTCCAGAGCTGGATGCAGTACTCCTGGTGGGGTCTCATGAGAGTGGAGTAGAACAGAATCCCCTCCCTTGCCCTGCTGGCTACACTTCTTCTGATGCAGCCCAGGATACGGTTGGCCTTCTGGGCTGCGATCGCACACTGCTGGCTCGTGTTGAGCTTCTCGTCAGTCAGCACCCCCAGGTCCTTCTCCTCAGGGCTGCTCTCCAGCCATTCCCCCGCTGAGCCTGTATTTGTGCTTGGGATTGCCCCGACCCAGATGTAGGACCTTGCACTTGGCCTTGTTGAACTGCATGAGGTTGGCTTGGGCCCACCTCTCCAGCCTGTCCAGGTCCCTCTGGATGGCATCCCTCCCCTCCAGTGTGTCTACCTCGCCAAAGAGCTTGGTATCATCGGCAAACTTGCTGAGGGTGCACTCAACCCCACTGTCCATGTCGCCGACAAAGATGTTGAACAGTACAGGCCCCAGTACCGATCCCTGAGGAACGCCACTCGTTACTGCTCTCCACGTGGGCATCGAGCTGTTGACCGCAACTCTTTGAGTGCGACCGTCCAGCCAGTTCTTTATCCACTGAACGGTCCATTCGTCGAATCCACGTCAATTCAGAGACCAGGATATCGTGTGGGACAGTGTCAAACGCTTTGCACAAATCCAAGTAGATGACATCAGTTGGTCTTCCCTTGTCCACTGCCATTGTAACCCCTTCGTGGAAGGCCACCAGATTTGTCAGGCATGACTTGCCCTTGGTGAAGCCATGCTGGCTGTCACCAATCACCTCCTTGTTTTCTACGTGCCTCAGCAGAGCTTCCAGGAGGATCTGCTCCATGATCACAGAGGTGAGACTGACTGACCTGTAGTTCCCTGCAGTTGCTTTTGTCACAGAGGCTGTTGCAGAAGCAGAAAGAAATTAAGCAGCCCAGAAACTGCTAAGAGTGACTTTAGTGTGTTGAAAACCAAAAGTAAGTTATGAGGGGAAAAAACAGAATCATTTGAGAAAAGTGGTTTGGTTTTTGGAGGGCCTCATTTTCTTGTACGGAATTCTGCTTTCTCCATCTCCTAACTTCTCCCTCTGCTGATGCTCAGGATACTTTCACCTTTTACGTTAATGCATGCAGAACAGGGCTCCATGTGCTAGCATAGCTTTCAGAAGTGTTCTTTGAATGTAGAGAAATACCTGTAGGCAAGTCCGCCAATACAGCTTTTATTTTAATTTTCTTGACAGAAAAAGACCAAGCAATGAAAACTGCAGTGATTACACTTTAACGTTAAAAAAGAAAAAAAAAGATAAGTTTTAGATGTCTAAGAACAAATGCTCAAGGGAATATACAACAAAAACCTTTCCACCTTCAACCTAAAACGTCATTCTTCAGAGTGTATAACCTGCCAGACTCTGTACGTTCACTGTTAGGTACTTTGTACAAACTACCTTTTTTAGTTCAGGGGTTTTCTCCCACAAGGGAATCTTTCCATGCTACAAGTTAATTATGTTTCTCTCCTCTCCAATTTCTTTACTACCTAGAAATTTAAGCTAATGTAGTCTATTTTAGGTTTTTAAAAGTGCTCAGTGCTGTGATATCTATGTACTAATCTAAAAAGATTATAAAAATCTCAATACAGGGAAGTAAGAGGACAGTTAAGGATCATCCTAGTTCTCACAGAACATAATATCTTTTGGCTGGCTTAAAGAGTTGTCCTGAAGTAGTGCTGCATTATGCTATGCAGAATGTGTACATTTTAATGAGGTGAGTTAATTCCTAAAGTCTAGGAAAAGACCTTGATAGCATTATCTGTCGTTACTTACAATACTGTATGTATTAGAGTGCACAGAGCTATTCTTGGACTGCCAGACCGGTTAAAGAAAAACAACCTTTTACAGAGAATGAAAATTTAGTTGCTTACAGGCTACTGATCAGTCACTTCAGTGAGTATCAGAACCAATAAACAACTGCTGCGTGTGCTGTGAGCACCCAAGAAGAGCAAGGGGCGCACGGGTACGGTACTGAGGAACAACTCACCGTCTTCTGCAAGTTGCAGGGGCTCGCAGCGCTCAGCTTCAATTTGGGTCGATATTAGCAGTGACAGCTAAGTAACAGAAAGAGGGCCACATACTTCACTAAGATAATGGCAAAGGCTGAGGTTTTGTAATGAATCCCTTGCCCCACAATTTCCATCATCCTTGTCCACAGCTGGAAGTCTTCAAAGCCTGTTAGCAAACAGCAACAAGTATTCCACTGACACCTAAGATGGGGAAAATAAAACACCAGCAATGCTAAATGTCATGCTTGGAAGTGACAATCATATTTGTTCAGCAGCCCTTTACCAGTTGAAGATTAAAAAATCATGTGGGTCCTCCTTGCTGATGGGATGCATCGCCAGTCAAAGAAATGGGAAGCGCTCTCAGATCAGAAAGAGCTGAGCCAGCTAAATGCCTTGGAAGGAGCTCTGTGCCAGTGTGCTGTTACCTCATAACTTGGTTGTTGAAGCTCTGATACAGAGTCAGAGAGCACAAGAGAGCCTCTTGTAGCCTGATATTTAGACACCTGGAACTGAAAATCAGCTAAAATCACTGGATTATTTTTTTTTTATATATTAGTAGTCCAGTGTTTATGTGAGCTGTGAGACGTAAAGGGGAGCAAAGTGAAGTTACATGTAGCTGTAAAGCCAGAATGAAGAACTGGGGTCGAATAAGCAAGCAGGAGCCTCTCTAATGTAAAGTGTGAGCAGTGAGGGCTCCAGAGCCCAGCGGTGAGGAGACACCATTACCAGAAGCAGAGAGCAATACTGCATGGAAGATGATGGAAATGCACACAAGTCACTGAGGGCCAAATGCACCGCAATGCCTTTTTGTCCCCACTTTCCAAGAGAGCACTGGAGCAACTCAAGAGGCAACTGGTGCGGTGATTGCAAAGGGGAGTGATGCTGCTCTGCAGGAGGAGGCTTCTGAAGGACGGGAAAATACTTTCAGCAGCTGGGGATGCTTGTGGTTTGGTGCGTGGGTTCCTGACTCACCTATAAGTTCTTACAAAGATTGGCAGTAATTTTATTGGTAGAGGCTCACCAGGTAAAGGAGAATAAATGCTGTTCAAAGGTAGTCAAAGATGGTGCTCATGCCAGTAAGGGCTCCTTAAAAAGCAGTAAGAGTTTCCTGAAACCTTCTCCAGCATGGATGCAGGAAAATCAGTTGTCCAGCTGAGAAAAAGTTAAAAATAATGTGAAGACAGCGACTTGATTGGTTTAACATTCATTCCTGTCTTAATGAATATCTAAAATACTTTCTTCCACCTTTAGACTGTAGAGAGATACTCTTCCTATAATTACAGAGCTATTATGAACATTGGAAAGAGAAAAAAAAAAAAAAGGCTACAAAAGATAAGTAGGTTAATTCCAGGAAAGTTCAGAGACGTGGAAGCACAATAGCTGTTGTACTTCTGAAAAGGTACCAGCACTGTGTCTAAATGTCCGCTTCCAACAGACAGCTTCCCCGAACTGAATTTTGGAAGCGAGTTAAAACATAAACATTTTGTCTCAGCTATTGTGTTGCTCAGAGCACTAACACTCTGAAACAACACGTAGGAGGAGAATAAAAGGGAGACAAAGTGACAGATCACTAGAGAATTTGCCTGACCTCCTTCCTTCCCTTTCTTTTCTAATATTTTTATCTCAGACCACAAAGTGTAAACTTCTAATAACTTATTAATGCAAATATATGTGTCTGTTAATATATTATTAGATATAGATATTGTGTGTGTATAAACAATACGGTATAGAAATGAACCTTCATGCTTGTAATATTTCTAAAAGCTTGAGCTGAACTTACCATGCAGATTCAGAAAATTGAACAGAATTATTTCACATAAAGAGACTTCTTCAGGATTAACCCCATCTGCTACTTCAATGTAATATCACTCTGCCATTTTTCAGTGCATATTTTGAGCTTATAACATCTTTTTGCTGCTAAACGAATCTTAGGAACACTTCATTGGTGCTGCAGTTATTAAAGGTGAGCTATTTTTCTTATTGTTTCATGGTAAATGTTAACTGCTCTAAGACAACACTTGCAGCTAAAAGAAGTGATCCCCCCTTCTGTACTAACTAACCTCCTCTTCCGGTCCCCATGCTGTGATGAATGGATGCGAGAACCACCTAAGATAAACATAGTAAAGAGTGAAAAACGCCCCTAGTTTTCACCTGGATCAGTTTCATGATGTGTTTGATCCTGTGGCCACATGAAACTTTGGCTGGGACAAATAAAAGGGCTGTATCAGGATAGAAACGAGCCGGTGGAGAAGCACGTGGCTGCTTCTCTTAGCACCAGTGCCGAGCTATAGTAGTTTAAACTGTGATGTTAGAACTACAGTACGTATCCCTACAGTATCTGTAGCATATATAAAATGAAAAGAGAAAAACAAGTTCTCTAATCACCACTTGGACAAACCAAAAGGTTTCTCTTAACTTCAGTTAAACTATGGCTGTTTAAGACTTGGAAGATCCGTGCCGTGGGCCACCGTACCCCTTCTTAGCCTGATCTAGTTCTTTAAGCTTATGGCAAGTCCCCCATTACAGGCAGCTGGAGCAGGCCCTTCAAGGTGCAAATGAATCTTTGGTTTACATTAACGGAGTCACACCAGGAGCGAATGTAGCCCTATTCCAATCAGTGATCTACTTTTTTTACAATGATTGCAATTAACAAAGTACATTATTTTCAGATAATTCTCAATGGATGTAAGAGCTTGACATTAGCTACTCACTGTATCCCAAGACCAGCTTAAAAACATCATGAAACCTCATCATAGTACATTTAAAATTGAGTAGAAAAATTCAGTACTTGTAATACTTTTTTCTTTAACAGCTTGAAGTAATAAAATTAATTTTTATAGCATAACTTGGGATGTTCCACTGTGTGACGCTGACAGAACTCTAGAATTCTCTACTGATGTATTTTTGTGCACTTCATTCTTCATTTTCCATGGTCCTTGTGGAGTAATTTAAATATATCCAAAATTATTGTAAAAAAAATAAATAAAAATTGTGGCCTTTCCCACTAAGGTTTTGCAAGTGCTAATAATAAAACAGGGTGCAAGGCAAGTGGAGAATCTAGCCTTCAGGCATGAATCTGATTTCACCTTATTCTTGTCCAGTTCTTTGTTTTGATGTTATTCCTAATTTTTATCAGTATTTTTACTAATTAAAAAATATGCAACAAACTACACCATTCAAAAATTGTTGTGAAACTCATCAGCTAATACAAATTTTAATCCGGAGTGTTGAGAATGATGGTGAGAAGGAAGACAGGATGGAGTGGGGGTAGGGAACTTGGAATAATTTAAAGAAATTGAAGGAGAAGGCGAGAAGCTCATTTTATTCTCCTCGAGCAATTAAGGCAGGAGTCTGTCTTTATCCTTTTTAGCAGACAGAGGAAAGTAAAGAGAGGAGGGGGTCAGGAACTGGGTGTTTCTTTGTGACCATACAAGTTGTGATAAGAAAGATGAATAGAGCAAAAGAGAGTAGTTACTGTCAGTATCCACAATAAATAAATGTCTTAGCAGGTTGGCAATCAGCTCGTCAGAGATTCTGTAGCCCTCGTATTAGCCAGGTGGCCAGTTCCCCACTTAGCCTGCCAAGTGAGTTGATCATCAGCTCGGAGCCAGACAGAGTGCCAGGTGGCCAGATCCATCACTCAGCATCCAATTAACAATGCCACTGGTTCGGAGCCAAGTGGAAAGACAGCTATGAGACAGGGAGAGGGAGCATCGCTGTGCCACCAGCTCAGTCCCTGCGTCAGGTCCAGCTGTCTTTAATTCTTCTAGAACACTTGATTTTTTTGAGTCTTTGCTTTGAGTTGTTTTGGTCGGTTGGTTAGGTTTGGGTTTGTCTTTTATAAGCCATAAAACTGTCTAAATCTTTTGGACGTCTCCAGTATTATTTGTTCACAGCACTTCCTCAGTGCCTAAGAGCAGAACTGTGCCACACTGTAAGTGATGAGTCTGTCCATACTAGAAAGAAACTACCCAAGTCATTTAACTTCTGAACTGCATTTGAGTGTGAGCCCAATACAGGGGATGTTAGCCCATGTCTGGCACTGGATATTGTGGCACAGGTGGAGCTCACCTGATTATACCTGAATTACTTGGCAAGAAATGATCCTCCACTCAGTCCTCATCAAGAATTTTAGATAAAAGGGCAGTTTTGGATCTCTGTTTTTCATACTGTTCCAACATTTAATAAAGGCAATTGTCCTTGAAAGGCCTTTTCACTTCAGTGGATTTTGTAAGATGCTTTTTATTACATGCACATTACTTAGAGCCTCTATGTTTCCCACTCTTTAATCTGTCACAAATTTTCCATAGGTTTAAATGGAAGTATGAAATTCAGTGTTTGTTGCGATTATGTGTGTATAATCATGCATTTCCTAAGAAAGCCTTGGAAGACAATTAGGATTTGGGAGATGGGGTGGCCCAGTGAAGCTGATAGTTCAGATGATCCTATGTTTGTTGGGATAGTTGAGGTCCACATTGGTGACTGTCTGGAGGTCCCTACATGAAGTGCACGTGGTCGTTTCTCAAGCCTTACTGGTCTGCCATAGGAGCGAAGCCACAGATTAAAAATGTTTGAAGTCTTTTCCACTCCCTAGAAATCAGGTTGATATATGTAAGTAGAGAAAAATTGTCAGTTTTATACACATATTGTGAATAAATAGAGGTCTTCCATTTGTAGTATCTTGCATAAGCACTAAGGTATTAAAAATTCAGCGCTCTCTAGGCCTCTCTCATAGTCTGAAAATAGCATTCCACCTTTAGGCTGGCAGTTAGGGCAAGATAAACACTTTTGAATGAAGCAAACTGACTGGCCAAAAGTGAGATAATAGTTTATAGAATTGAGCTATATATAGCCTGAAGGATACAGCAGTTCAAACGACAGTCTCCAGTGACTCACGGTCAACTCGGGGAAGGTGGTCTCAGGGGAGAGACTTGTCCACCCTCTCAGAGCTGTTGCAGTATTTAACACAAATGAAAAACTCCGATGGAGAACGAGTGTCAGGGTTTGGCAGTTCTACCTAGGCAGCTACAAATAATAACATTCAAAACTCAGTTCCACAGGCCGGGTACCAGATTTGTGACTGCTTCGTTATGTATTAGTACAAGGATATGCATATAAGAACAATTAGCTACATCAAACAGAGATTGTTTAACAAGAGATGGTGGTTATCTCACCTGACAGATGAAATACAAAATGTCAGTTCTCAAATACTTGATTTGGTTAAATCATGTAAAACTGCTCTGTATTAGATTTCTCAGTGGTAAGACAGGAATAGCAGTTTTTGACCCATGGCTCCTTAAAATCAGTGAAATATGCTGGCATTTTTGGATGAAAGATTAAGTAACTGATGTATTATAATCCTGAGTTGACTCAGAGTAGCCCTGGGACCTTGTGTCAGCCTCTCACCAGTTTCCATAGATGCAAAATGGAGCTAACAGTGCTTAATTATCCACTTTATCTACTAAATAGGGTTAAGGCTGGGGACGTTATGACCATTTAATTACTCTTCGTAATGAGCTCTGAAAATAAGTGACTAAGAACGGGGGTTGTTGGAGTAAACGGCATAGCTGCGGGATAAACTTTGTGCGGGGATGGTGGAAAGGCCGAGCGCGTCCAGGGGTTTGCGCGGCAGATGCAGACGATGCAGCAGATGCAGACGATGCAGCAGATGCAGACGATGCAGCAGATGCAGACGATGCAGCAGATGCAGATGCAGACGATGCAGCGTGTCGCCGCGGGCTCTGCAGTCCCAGCTCCGCACACCCGGTGCCTGCGCGCAGAGCTGGGCTGTCTCTGGTGGATTCCAGCGCTTCCTCGCCTCTTACGAAAGGGTGCAGTCTAGCGATTGCTCAGCGTGATGCCAAGCGCCTTGCATCATCCGCTCTCCTCCCCCTCTCTCCGCCACAGCCGCGATAGTGACAATTACGCTGGGCGGAGCGTGTCTATCTGTGGCGTTTCGACCCGTTTGATCCCTCTCCGGCAATCACATGGAGGTGGGGTTTCTGTCTTGCTTACGTGTCCGTATTTCTGAAGAAGCCTCTCCCTGTGTCGCCGCTCCGCGGTCAGCGCACCGCCAGACCGACCCCGCGCACGGCGCAGCCTCTGCATGAGGCGACGACAACCTGTGGGTCGCGAACCGCGCGGAGCTCGTCACAGCCGCCGCCTGCACAGGTCGGACGCCCAGAGGCGCTGCTCGCCTCCGCTGCGCACCGCCCCCGCCCCGCGACTGACCCGCCCTTCGGCCGGAGGCAAGGAGGAGGGAGATGTCCCTTCCGTGCAAGAGAACTTGGAGAGAGAAGAGGCTTTGTTAGGTCGAGTTTTTAATTATCAGCGGCAGGACACAGGCTCCCAATAGAGGGCGTGATAATTACCGAGCTGACGCTGCTCGCCTCCGTCACCGAATGCCCTGAGCCCCAACGTATGCATCAGTTCTGCCTTTTACCAGTACATGTTTACGCAGCTACTCCAGCAAACCTCAGGATATCCATAATCTCTGGCCGGCACACAATGAACAAGCAGAGCAATTTTACTCCCTGAAATGGATTTATTTTGAAAAGCAACTTAAAATAACAAGTTCTTGCTTCTGGCTAGGTCCAGAAATGCTTTGCTCTCTTTGTGAAATATAAAGAAAAGAGAACTTTGTGCCTTTTTCTTACATTTTAACATAACTGCTTTTAGAATACCGCCATCATTTTGGACCAGAAGAATGGTGTTTTCACATCAGCTTCCTAAGGGGAGTTAAGTAATGTGGTGGTATGCATGGATGAAGGCAGTGCCCGGTCCAAGAAAAAAGACAAGACAGAGAAAGGAATGGTCAGCTTTACATATTTCAAAACAGAAAGTCCCAGATAGGTCCTTCCCCAGAGAGCTTGGGGTTTTTTTTCTGTTTTAATTAATTCTTCAATCACTATTAATGTGTTTTACCAGCATCATCAGGCAATATTTACATTTGTTTATTTTGATATTAGAATGCTGATGAACAACATGTGAAAAAACCAAACCAAAATGAGTTCAAAGATATTATCACTTTGTCATTAATGTAATTTGGGGCTTGTTTATCAACAGTCTCACATTCTCAGATGCCAGTTGAAAACCTGCCGGAGGAACATACAATTGGAATGGACCCCCTGTCATTGAGTCTAGTCAGCTGCCATCACAGCGTATCATATAATCCTATTCCTAAATGTCTGTGACACCATAGAATTTTGTGGGTTTTTTTTCCCCCACAAGAGGATGAGAGTCTTCTCCAGGTTAGAAGAACCTCTGTTTTCTTGTGGTTCGAAATCCATACAGCAGACAGGCCACTATCTCCTGGATACGCAATAGGGAGTATTTTGCAAGACATTTTAAGGGTAAAATTATTTGCTTAGATTGCACGTGGCTTTCACTGGCAGCACTGCTAAATTCATGCTAATTTCAGTGCACATTTGACAAGTTAAGCCCTATATATTTTTAAGAGTGTAGCCAGCAATTTCAGATTCCCTTGCAGCAGTGCCTGCCTTGTCCCCCTCGACAGCCGTAGCTCCATTATCTGCCAGGCTAGACGGACCACCGCACATAATCTGATCCTAATGCGGCGAGCGCGACTGTGCGTGCCTGGCAACCTGCTCATAAGGGGCCTGATGGAATACAGAAAGCCCCCGCCAGCCACCATAAACAGCACTGCCCCAAGGACATGAAAAATTGCCTGCCTGTTTTACAGATTAGAATATGGCTTTAGGTATTTAGGTGCTTTAAGCCTGACTGTAAGATTTTTTTTTACCCCCATAATAATGAAGTGGAACTAAACGATCTATTTCCCAACGCGCCACAAGGCTGATTAAATAGGAGGCTGGAAAAAGGGGTTTAGACTCAACATTTAGCTTTGGGTATTCTTTTGTTTGTTTGTTATTTTTTAACCGTAGGTTAGAGAAGATTACAAAGCCTGAAATGAATATAAATAGTTTCCAGATTGAAAAAAAAAGGAAAAAAAGCAGAAAAGAACTTAATTTAAACCTTGCCTGGGGGAGCTGGCAGCTCAAAGCCAACACTGTGGACTCGTGTAGTAAAACTGTACAGAGTAATTCCTCACCGAAAGCAAATGAAACTCATCTGGTTGTTTTTGCTTCACAATGTTCTTCTAGCCTAGCTGTTTGGAGCTATTACTATCATATTCGGACTAGGAATTAGGAAACATTTATAATACTAATGCCTACCTAGCTCGTCTCCTCTTCACAATACTTTCTTATCATCAAATGATTTCTGCAGCGCTCCTGAAATGGCAGTGATCCTCGTAATTTCAACAGTACTTATCTGGGAAATATTAGTAAATGTTTCCTCCCAGCACACCTGGGAATAAGCAGTCTCCCTGCCCACATACATGGGACATACGGAGGCACGTAGCACTTCGTGTGCACAGATGCACAGCCACAGTCCCGTGGTGGCGACCTCGCAGCCCAAAGCCCTGACCTTGTCACAGTTCCTCATCAGTGCTCCCATGTCCTCCAAGATTCCTGTTGGCGTCACTCAGTTCTGCGCTCAGTTGCACAATCGGAGTCAATTGTGAAGTTGTGCCACAGAAAGTTAAGTACAGGAGAGAGAGGAAAAGAGATGAAGGTGCGTGGGAGCACAGTGGCTGACGGAAACGTCTGTGGAGCGAGGCAGGGCAGGAGGAAATCCCTCCGTGTGATTCTGAGTTACGAGGAGGAGATTAACTTTGCCAAAAATATGACAAGTTTGGGTGGAAAAAACCCTATTATAACTGTGGTATTTGGGGTGGGCCACAGTAGTGGACCCTGCCGTTGGAAGGGCTGTTAGAATGTGGGCTGTAAGAACCAGGGGGTCCCTCTCCCGCAGGTGAGGGGTTGGGAAGCAGCAGCAATCGCTATTGAAGCATTTAAAATCAGAACTGTAGTATGAAGTTACTTCAGGTCCTATAATTTGTATTTGAATGACTACATGAGTTAGGAATTTAAACACAGTAGAAGTCCCAATCCATCTGGGGGGTCCTGGATTTACTTATAGCATCAACGTTAGTTACTAAATGTAATAGCACTGATATTGTTTATTATCGGCAAGACTTCCATGGGAAGGAAGCTTAAACGTCCGTATTGATAGTGGGGTGGAATGAGGCAGGAAGGGCCGCGTCGGGCATTAGAGCGTGTCGGGAGCAGAACACCAGCGCCCACACTGCGACCTCCAGACAAGCTCTTTCCATTCCTCCTAGTGCTTGGTTTTCCTGAAGAAACCTGGCAAAGGATCAGGCAAAGCGTAATGGAAAAGCCATTGCATGCTGCAAGCGAAAAACCCTGCAGCATTTTGCATTTATTTTTGTTGCGTTTGGAGACATGGACTGGGTAATCTAATACGTCTTTTATGTCTTGTATTGTTTCTAGCCAGATTGTTTAGTGAGCATGCCACCTTTAGGCATTATTGACGAAAACCATTTGAAAATGGAAGCGTAACAGGCTGCTGCTTAAAACATATGAAAGCACAGATAATGCTTAGTGCAAATCTGGGGCTGCATTGCCAACCTGCGCGAATAGCCGTGATTTACTACCTGCTGAGTGACGCTTACTGAGGATGTAGTCCACTAAAGGCATGCTGTGATTAAATTTTCTTAATTTAAGACTTTACATATGACCATATGGTAGAAATACAATGAAGCCGTTTGGAAATATTGGTGGAAAATAATACACATTTACTTACCCCTATTTTCTTATTTACAGATCTGTGCAACCATAAATAACATCTAAATGTGTTTGTTTACATCCATATTGTGTCTTATATCTGTTAATTTTCAGGTACAAAATATCCCTGTCTCTGCCTAGTGCATTAGGAAGTGTAGAGGGTTTTTGTGAATCGCTAATTAATATAGATTTTTTATCTATTGAGAACAGGGCTGAAAGCGGACTTAGCAAAAATGCCCTCTGGTTGGTGGTTTTACTGTTGTCCTTTGGTGAATACCATCCAGAACGGTTTCAGCTCTTACTGTACTTTGCCATCTCTGCTAAGTAGAATAGAAAATTATATATAAATATATAATTATACATTAATTTAAATATATATATACACTTAAATCTAGTTTTACAGCACTTCAGGGAAGATGGGGATAACTCTGACCCAATTTTTCACTGAAGTGATTAGTAGTTCTATATGCCCCAAACAGAAATACATTAAAAGGTGCTGTCTTGTTAAAGTTTTATCTCTGGTGATCAAGTTTCTTTGAGAAGTCTGTAGTTAACCACTCAAAAATAGATTCACTAACAGTCACTAAGTAATTTCTGAACATTTAGGTCAGTCATTCATCTCATTTCTAGTTTTCAGCTTTTGAGACAGAACCAGGTGCAGGTAGTTACTGATTTGAACTCACTTTTGTTTCCATCAGTTAGTGCCACTTTTGCCATTAACTTCAGTGCCCAGGACTTTTTGTAAAGGTGTTCTCTAAAATGATTTTAAAATCTGTTTCCTCTGATTGGGGGGAAGTGTTGGCAGAATGGAGCATTTCCCACGGTGTCAGCATTCTGATCTGAAACTCGCCCCAGCTTTTGCCGTGCCATGGGTGCCCTGCGCAACCTGAGGGTCAGCACGGACAGACTGAGTGGAGCATTCCCAAATTCCGTAAGAGGGCTGACCAAGGGGTTTTGATTCTAGGAACTATTTGTGTGCTGTAGTGTCTTTTTTTGTTGACCTGTTTCATGTGCACCTTTTGCTGTGGGCTTTTTATTTTCCACTCTCTTTGGGAGTTAGAAGGGAGCAAATACAGACACTGGATTGTCAGATTAGAAGTTACTGTAACTTTCCTTCTCAAGGTGCGAGAAATACCTCTATTGGTTTTGTAAACTATGATTAAAAAGTCTCCTGCGTGTCTGGAGAATCACCGCTACAGGTCCCTGTAGGCCATTTTGCCTCGCACAGACGTCCTTGGGAGCTCCGGCCGGAGGAGGACAGTACTCTTCATGATGCAAAGCTGTCCTTTGGACTTTGGTACGTTCACCTCTCCCCTTCCCAAGTTGCTGTGCAACTGCAGAAGGACACTGTTAAACAGCAACGTTAATGGCACTTGCTCAGATTCTCTTTCAAGCTCACGTGTAGGAAAATTCCAGCATTGCTTCCATTGCAGTTTCCCATTTCAGAGCTGATGTATGCCATGCTTCTGCTCAAGCCCAATTGTTTTGGTTAGTTAGGAGTTCTTTTGACTGAAATAGCTATCTCTGTTTAAGCCAAAGATGTTTTAGATTTTCTGGCATAACTTCTTTCCCTTCCTTTTCTGCTGTGTCAACTATATCTGGACTTGGGGATTTGCTGAGCTTTGACAATCCCATTATAATCACAGCAATGCAATTTGCCTGTAGACAAGCTCTTAATGTCATTTACAGTGATTATACCTGTGTTAAACTTACAGTATTGGTTCGGAGCAATCTAATTATTTTAAATAATTATTTCAAAATAATTGTAAAACAAATCGGTCATCCTTTTTTCCTAAAATGGCTTCAAATAGCTTTTCTTCAAACAGCTTTCTTCTCCTCTTTGATGCGCTGATATTATGAGGCATCTTCTTGTTCTGCCGAGCGCAGCCAAACACAGCGCGCTTCAGCGTGAGGACTATATTGTGCACATCTGGCTAAGCAGAGATGCCATTGATCTGCCCTGCGCTGCTGCGAGAGAGCTCTGTGATGCTCTGTCTTTCCTGGAGCGTGAGGAGTGTTGACCTGCAGCCAGGGCCATGGCCAGCGGAGCGAAGGAAGGGCAGCCCCGGGCAGTGACCTGGGGGGTCGCCGCAATGGAGTCTGAAAGGTGACCTTGCGGCAGCAGGTCTCCTGCCCCGGCATGGAGTCCCTTTTATGAGTGCTGCTCTTAAAGGATGTTGTTCTTTGAGATAAAGAGCTTCTAATGAAATGGTTTCAGATAATACCAATTGGATAATTAAATGGTTTTGTATTTTAGGTTGGAGAAGGGTTGAAAAATCATGCCGTTAATTTTACAGTAGGAAATAAATGCACAGAAGTACGTACCATCAGGAAAATGGACTCGATCCTCGGTTCATTTATTCTTGTATCATAGACTTAAAAGCAGTTACCACCAATTTATTTTTTTTTCTTTTTTAGTTACGAGGGTTGGTGAGAATCAATTCTGTTGTTTTTAATTTCAAATTTGTTTTCTAGTGCTTATCATAATTTCCAAACAAACCCTAATTTATATGTTAACAGAACTTTGTCTAGACCATTTTTATATGTGATTTTGTCACTGGCTGTTTTGTTGCCATTGGTGGGAAGTTCCTGAGCATTATTATTGAGCATTTCTGTATTTCCTTACAGCAGATTTCCACCCTAGGCAAAATGAACTTTTGCTCCAAGATAACTGCCCTGCCCCTGCATGGGAAGGAGTTGGCATTTCAGGTTTCTGTTTCGTGCTGCCTGTGTGTGGCTCTCCTTGCAATACAGTTGGGACCTTGCCAAAATGGAGTTTTATAAAAGCAAGATTCACATCATCATATAACTGGTTGAGTTGGAATTTAGTAGTAGTAGTAGTCATAGTTGTAGTCGTAGTCGTAATAGTATTTTCTGATTTTCCATTTTTATTTTATGCTCCTTGGCTCAGATTCTGCATTACCTTGCACCTTGTGCAATGACTTTATGCTTATTCTGGCTGGTTGTGCTAACACCCTACAACCACTCTGCCACTGCAACTTTTCTCACCCTTTGGAGAAACAGATCTCCTGGCCTTTAACCCAACAAAGAAGAGCATTAGTTTAGTTTATCTTAGTTTTCTGTACTTTGATATTTGATACTTGAAGATTTTCAGAGATAAAGAATAAAAGTTTCCTTTTCTCTTCTCCTAATTCAGCAGTGTATCTTGAAAGCTCCCGATTTGGGACATTTTCCGTAGCTGTGGCTCTGGGCACCTTTTGATCAGACAGAATGAAATTTGGAATTGAAGATCTCGAGGCGTCTGTTGTCTGCGCTGAAAACCAGCCAGCTCTGAAACGTCTTCGTGTGGGCTGTCCATGGGAGGGAGACAGTGAGCTCTGCCAGGGTGTGGGAAAGGCACTTCTCATCCCTGGGAAAAATGTCCATGGGCCTGGGGCTACATCAGGACCACTTTGCAGGGTGCTGCATGCCACATGCTGGTTCTGCATAGAAATTAGCACATGGCACAGGACATTAATTTACTGTCAGGAAAGCAGTGAAGTTGAGAACAAATGGGTTGCTATCAGATTCATCAATGAATCACCAAAAAAGAAAAAAAATGTATTAAATCGGGCACTTCTTATACCATGTACTTGATGGAAATGTGAGACTTGAACAAATGCTTCAGCATCTGAAAATAGTATCGCTATGTAGTATGTTGAGATTCATTCCTGTCTTTAAAAATTTTCTAATGCCAAACAAATGCTGTTTGGGTTTATGTATTCAGACTAATAGTGACATCCAGTGGCTGATCAACCCAACCACAGGAATAGTAACAATCATTTCAAATGGAGTGTCCAGAAGCCATGAGCTTCTGTTGATATGGATCACATGGAGTTTATAGTAAATACATGTAATGTGCCACCTTCAAGATTTTTGTGAGGGCCAAAACCTTGCCACCTTCACCCTTGTTCTTGTGGGAGGATGGCAGTGAGATGGCAGAGTGTCGAGAGGAGACATTGCGGTGTTCTCCTGTGGCGGTGGGCAGCTTTGGACACAAACTGACACCTGGTTTAAAATCTCATTTTATCTCTCTAAATGAGTCTTACTAAATACGTAAGCACTTTGGACATAAGCAAAGCTGACAGCTATTCTGAGAGCTGCCTGGGCACAGGGAAATACGCAGGGCTGCAACAGCAGTGCTGATTTAAAATCTGGAAGATCATTTCATGCGCTCATGAGTCCTTCAAAAACTTTAAAAGGAAACTACATTAAGAAAATGTGACTAGTAGAACTGGCAGTGCAGTGTCACAAACAGGGTTAGGGTTTCTCTGTGCCCCTGGAGCATCTGATCACACCATGTGCATAGTGGAAGGTTTTATTTATTACTGAGATGTTGGTTATTATTGGCCTTGGGCCCAAAGGCAGCAGCTGGAGCCACCGCTGCGATGACTGACCGCTGCAGCCCTGGGTGCGCCGTGGGTGAAGAATCTGTTGCTGTTTTGTGGTGGCTGCAGCACCTGTCCTGATGGTGAAATGCTATGGTGGGGTCGAAGCCTGGTGTTTCCTAAACCACCTATCCCGTTGTCTTTCTGCTTAGTTCCTTGAGAGCGGATTTGTATTCTGTTTGCCAGAGCAATCTGCAGGCTAAAAGAGATTTTAATGACATACCATTCACCGAGCTTTAGGACGTCAATGACGATAGCAACACTGTGTTCTAGGAACCAAACAAGATATTTCAGAGAAACCTCACACAAAACCAGTAACATCTCCCAAAAGAAGTCTTCTGATACTAAGCCTACAAATAGCTTGATAGAATAAACGGTTGCTTCCAGCATGAACAGAACTAATTTTAGACAGAAGTGCCTAATGTGCCTGTCAGTACTTCAAATGAATGATTAAGGATAAAAAGAGATTTATTACGTTTTCAATTGCATCGGCCTCAGATCTGCAGGAAATATGGTAGCTGCTTGCTGAAAACACCCGTGTAAGACTGTCCTAATGTATTCTGAAAGTGATTTCACGGTGTCTGTTGAGCACAACTAATTGCATTGTCACAATTGCAAACATTTCCAGTTGCAATTACACAAAGCACCTGGTAAATTTGCTTTGACTTTAGTCTCTTCTGGTTATCTTAAACGTGCTAGGTGATGTAAGTCCCATTTTGTGGTATACTTAATTTTCTTCTAAGAGCTGCCAGTAAACTGCACGCATGATGAGAAGTCTGCTCTGTAAGACCGACCTGAACATCGATGTTATCTTTTCTTGCTTGTACTGTACACAGCAGAGCTCCGGAGGCATTGCCACTCCTCTCCCTTCCAACCTCTCTTGGCCTCTGGAAGCCCAGTTCCCCTCGCTGGTAGCAGCTCCCTTGCTGCAGGAATTCCACCGGCATCACTGGTGTCACACGGTGCAAACCCCTGTAAGTGAGACTGCACTGAAGGCACATGAAGTGTGAACCGGTGTTTGATCATCTCACCCGGCTGCAACGGGCACTGGAAACACAACCTGGGTTTGCTCATCGAGAGCATCTCAATAGCACAGCCTTTCACTTGTCTGCATAGATTAGACTTCCTTACAGAAAGATGCGTAAGAGACACATTCCAGAAGCACTTATTAATGAATGTGAAAAGAAAGGTATTTTCTTTTAAAAAGCTTAACTCCATGTGATGCCACTAAAAGGAAATAGTTTTTTTTTCCCCTCAAACCTTTGTTTAGTTTAGTTTGTTTAGTTTGTTTACTATATAATTCAATCTGGGATGACATTTAGCAAAGTTTTTTCTTCTGCAATAACTCTGTTTCACTTACCTCTGTCTTGTGGCTTAATTTCTAACAAGTATTACCAGAAATATATAATAGTACCAGTAACATAAAAATATTGCCACAATACTATTGGAAGCCTTAAATACTCATTAAACTCAAGCCTTAATGCTTGTTAATAATATATTCTTTATAAGGCTGAAGCACGCCTGCGGCAGCTCCACCATGAGCATCCTTAAGGTTCAGCAAAAAATAAATACCTGATGGGAAGATCCCTCCATCACACCTGCTCAAAGGGCCAAATGATTTCACTCTTTTTATAGGCACATAATTTATCCAAAGAACACCGACGAGTTAACAGATCTTGTAGTCAAGTGCCTAATTAGCAACTAAAGAGTAAAGTCAGAAAAATTCAGTTCATTATTTGTCATGGATACAGAGTACATTTCACTTTACTATGTAGAGTAATACATTTATATTAAGACTTTACACTTTCAAGGTTCACAGGTCAAGATTAATCAGTTGTGACCTTGGGACACAGCTCTTCTCTTCATGAAGTAAAAGCTGAGTAAGGGAATCTGAAACAAGGGTCCATACGTTTATATATAGCTTGATCTGACTGAGTGGTTAAGATGTAATTGAACAGCAAAAATAACATTCCTTTTCAGAGGAAGGATTAAAGACCTTTGGAAAAAGAGAGGTGAAATACAAGTAATTTTTCAGTGCAAGTGACACTATGAATTAATCTCTAACGTGGCTGAGGTTGATGGCTGTAGTGCTCCTTTCCTACTATAATTCCTTCTCCAGAGCAGCTCTTCCTGCTTAAAATATTCACCAGAGAAAGATACAAATATCAACATTTTAAAATGCCAGGTGCTGTGGTAACAAAGGCATTTGCTGCCAAACAGAATACATGTTTGTTTCTACATGACATCTTTATTTACAGAAACTTTAATTTTGTATCTGCTTTGTTTGTTTTGTAGTAGCAAAACAGAATATAACTTGATAATGGGTTGGTGCAGTCACGCTGGCAGTGTTCCTCAGCAAGAAAAGATGCCTGAAAGGTACGACAGGTTTCTCCGGGTCTGAACTGGGGTTGGACTCTGCAGGAGAGCGATGCTCCTTCTTGGCGTCTCAGCCCCAAGTTCACAGATCTCTGTATATGTTAACGCTGAAAAGGACCAGCTTTGATTTATATCCCGACAGTGACTCTTCAGT
Source organism: Vanellus vanellus (assembly GCF_965231255.1). Classification (NCBI taxonomy): domain Eukaryota; kingdom Metazoa; phylum Chordata; class Aves; order Charadriiformes; family Charadriidae; genus Vanellus; species Vanellus vanellus. The sequence continues at coordinate 12,463,581 of NC_138924.1, read as the reverse complement.
GATTTTTGATGTAAATAAACTCTCCTCTTTCATGCTCCCCCCTTTTTTTATACCCACCAGAACATCTCAGACCTCTACCCCTCTGCACCAATACAGTTTCGCTTCGCAAGGGGAATTCCTCACTCTGTTTCTGGCTGGTTTAAGGTTATTTCGTGCTACTTGTCAGGCCTGGCACACCAGACATTCTTGACCTGGTAGTTTAGACTATTTTTGTTTGTGACTCCGGAAACAAAAAGCTTTTACAGTTCCATGCATAATCCTGGCATGAAAGTCTGTGTTCTGCTTGTGGTCTGCCTGCAGTGATGCTATGCAAATGGTTGTACTCAGCTGTCTTCACAACCATTTTAAAATTGTCCACTCTACAGTTTAGCAAATCTTCACCTATTTCCACAAATGTAGAAGCAATTCCAAAAATACAGTATTTTTGCTTAGTTATGTAGTTTTCTCTGCCCTGCTCTATTCTACACATTATCCATTAAAGTTTACACATGCCTGCATAGTAAATGCATGACTGTTACCATAAAGAGTAATTATTTTGAGCCACAACCTTTCTTCCTATTACCTTCTGGTTTTATGAGCTTCTCCACCAAGACTAATCAATGTGTAAACCTCAGCATGTTTGTAGCTAGTTTCATCTTTTTATATTAAAAGTTGTATTTCATAGCTTTCAGGTCTCGTCATTTCATCACAGCTTCCATGATATTCACCTTTTCCTTAACTCCTGCAGGCAAGCGTTTTGTTATTTTAAATATGCTTTCCCTTTTCGCAGTGGTTGATAAAAGCTTGCAAATATGACCCTACAGGCTTGAAGATTTCCAGGGACATTACAAAGTGCAAAAGCTTAACCATTTAAAATGAGGTACTATGTTAAAGCTTAACTCGAGAGAGTCTTCATCCTGATCCGCAGTTTTGGAATTGCAGGACTGTGTCGAATCTACTGTTCATTCTCTCTATTATCTTATATTGATGTTCCAACCCAGAGAAAGGAATCAGAGACACCCCGTCGTGGTTATCGGTAGCCCTGGAGTAGCCCAGCTGCGGTGCCTTCACCGCCGGCAATACACGATCTGCTTCGGCGGCGCGGCTCACGCCTGCGCCCTGGCACGCAGGGACGTCTGGCAGCACCAGCATCGCCAGGGGACACACGCACTGCCACGGGACTCAGAGACACGGTTGCATCCAGTTCAGTTTCTGTGTCTCCTGCCTCGCACCGTGCTTTACACCTGGACGTGCAATTTTTTATGTGTTTGAACCCGGACTGGGATTTCTACTGTCTCTTTATAAACCCACTGAATCATTTATATTTGTATTAAGGTTTGTAATCTTGTTTCTGAAAAAGGAGCACTGACCTTTGGCCTGTGTCATTTGCCAGACTTCCTCTAAGCTATGCCGCCAGGTATTACGGAGATAATGAGGTGGAACAATTTATTAATCTGTCATCCCTGAGCAAATGAGTTACATTTGTTTTGAAGCCTTAATGTAGTGTTCATAGGTTAACCATCTTGTAAGATCCCTTAGGCTTTTCTTTTCAGGTATGAATAACCTAGGATCTTACTGACTTACCATATATCAAGGAAAATAATGGGTGAAAAGTATAATTAGTGTCAAAACTTTGTGGATTTTCATAGGGTCAAGAATTCACTGATGGCTTCAATGCTGCAATGCGCTGCACCTACAGAGCTCTATACTGACTTTAGAAGAACTCTCTCCAGCACTGCAATTTGCAGGTTCATGATCTAAATTGGCAAATATGTTCACCTGGTTTTGACCATCCAGCAGTCAGTGTTTTTAGACACCATACCCATAATTAAGACAATTATTGAACTGTTGATTTTTTTAAACTATACTTTTAGAACATTAGGTATCCTGAACTGCATGTGTAATTCACATAAAAATACCTGTGGCATTGACTCACAACTGTTTAGTGTTACTCAATAATTTGGAACTTATGTCAGAAAGAATAAAGTATGATTCTAACATAGGCCCAATCAAAACAATTCATCCTAATATGCATTTAAATATTCGTGCCATGCACAAGGGGATAATAGTTACGTAGCGTTGGCTAGCAAACTCTGGAAAGCATAGTTTGCCTCAACCTTATAGCAAATTTGTTCAAAATATTATTTTCAGTATTTGGTATATTTTGTAAGAGAGCACTGATGACCCAGGGTTTGATACCAGATGTCTTGCTTGGTGTTCTTTCCTAGTAATAATCACGAAGCATTTTTTTTTTGTGGTAGACATTTGTAGACAAGCATAATTCTTACTGTCCTCTTCAGGACTAAATTTTCTAGTAGGTAGAAGATCTAATTAGAAGTTGTAAGTTTAACCAAAAATCCCACCAGAACCTTTGGCATGAAATTCCTGCCATGGGCAAAATGCTGCTGGTCACCTAACTTACATTGTAAGAGCTTGTGCTTTTGGTGGCCATAAGGATGAATTTCTTCAGGAACAGCTACTCCAGAGTAAGAGTTCTTAGTTGAAGCATAGGAGCTGTTTGTATATGAGGTCAACGAGAAACTGCAGCTCCACATCTACAATACAAGGGCAAGAAATCAGCAAATTTGATATTTTGAATCAATTAAATCTTCAGTTAAGCCAGCTTGGCAGTTCCATATGGATTTGTTCTGCATAGAAATGCAAATTAACCATTTGAAAAATGCAACTATTTTCAGATGAATTGAAATGCCATTGTACTTTCTTTCTGAACTTCAAATGCTCTTTTTCATCGTCCATCACACACGCACTCGCTTCTATTTAACATTTTCGCTAGGATGTGCATAAAGAAAATTTCATCATGAAAACACCTGCTACAAGTGTGCTGTGTTGCTCTCAAAGCATGTGCCATTTGAACACTATGTTATAATCCTGGATTAGCTTCCCTCCCAGCAGATGCTCACTAAACTGCTGTATCCAGTCTAGACCTCGTGTCCTACATGTTCTTGGCTTGCTGAGTCTGCACGGAAACGGTCTCTGTCTGGCTCGGCGCCTCTCGTCGTGCGCTCCAGGCGCAAACCAAGGGTCTGGTACCACTTTTGGCAGTGGGAGCTACACAGTCTGGTGGCTGAGGCACTACCGTTGGTCCTTGCTGTCTAAATCTTTCATAATAGACATTGAATACGCTCATATTATTTCTCAGCTGTGCACCCCCTACTTCACTGTTATTTTCGAGGCACTAACAATGGAGAACATCACATTTATGTGCTAAGGGCCCAAATAGCAGACATGATAAACAAACATATAAAAACCTGGAGAAACTTAATGTAGATCTTTATTTCATTTTTCTTATGCATCCAAAAATCAACGAAGATTTTGTCAGTGTCTTCTGACCTTCTACTTGACTTAGTTTTCTTCTAGTCTGGAACTATTCCCTCCCCTTTGCCTTTCCCCGGGTCTTTTTAGAGGACCACTGGGGTAACTTTTAACTCCCTTATTAGGTACAGTGCTGCAAGGCCAGCAGCCCACCTAGAAGAATAAACTCCATGGGGAATTATGCTGCCTAATGTCTACAGATTTTCTCATTTGAAGAAGTGATTATCCTGTAACAGCCTCCGACCACTCTACATTCGCCATCTATTGATGGTGCTATAGGAATCACAGTTAAATGGTACGGCATAATTTTACAATCATCTCACCCGCTCTTTTAAAATCAAAATGCCCCTTGCAATTAGAAGCTAACACACACAGCCAGATCCTGATTTGCCACATAGTGCAATATAACTCCTTCTTTGGGATTTGCATTTTCGAAAATAAATCTGTGGATCCCCTCATCTGAGTTGACCCCTCCCCAGAGCAGCTGCAACAAGTCAGTAAAGTCCTTACGCTCTCACTTACTGTTTTTCCATTTGTTCTCCTGTCTTCTGATGTGCGACGTCATTTTTGGTGGTCTGTCCTTATTTTTAGGAGAAGATGAAGAACCAAAAAGTCACTGTCTTGCATTGTACTCGCATCCATCTCTCATCCCAAAGAAACTGAAGCATTCAGCGGTTCATCTGCGTTCTCTTCCCCATCCGAGTTGACCAGAGGGCAGAGCTAACAGCTCTCTGTCCTCAGCCTTCGCCAGCAGTGCTCTGTGGGCCTGTCCTTCTCACACAAGCTGCCATCTGTCTTGCCCACTCGCGTGCAGTTGTCCATCTCAGCAGGACCTTTTCTCACGTGCGCTGAGTCTGAGGCGGACTCAGTGCTGCTGCTCCTTTGCCAAGATCCAGCCACAGCCGCAGCCTGTTTCACAGTCCGTGTTGCGGTCGTGTGAGATTAGAGCTTTGCTCACCCTGTTGCCTGCAGCGGTGAGTACTCTCGCAGTGCAAACTACTATTTCTCATTTTGGCAGTCTTCTGGAGTTACTGTGAACCTATAAAACTGTCTGTGGTGTCTGCTGAGTATGATGCTGTGATTCCTGTACGGCAAAAACATCCTCCCTGTTTCAAATCCCAATGAATTATTACCCACCCAGACCCTCCCCGTCGTAATCCACATAGTCTCTCCTCAGCCCTCCTGTGCTAAGCCAAACATCTTGAAATTTGAGATTCTCTCTCATTCCCCCGAGACTGGATCTTGTGGTGTTTGCCGAGATTTAGCATGGGCTGTTCCCCAAGTTTCAGGATCCCACGAAGCTGCAGTTCCTCTGTTAATCGCTCCTGGGTCACCTGCGCTTTAAAGACAAACTTTTGTAGACATTAGTCAGCTTTGTCACTGTTGGGGTAGGCAAAGTATTTTACTTCATGGAAACAAATAATTAGAAAGTTAAGCTATAATTTGATTCATCGCATTCTTTTCCTCTCTTGATGTAATTTAGAATCGTATTGGAATTGCTGATGTAATAGAAACTGGATACCACACTGGATCAGACCACCCAGTTCAGTATCCTACAGCTATTTAATTTATTTTTGTTGTTGTTGTTTTTCTTATAATGGGAGTACATCTGTTAAAATGCAAGACTTGAACCTTCACTGGGAGCAAAAATGTTGCATCACACCAGTGAACAGACAAGCTGCCAGAGATAGAGTTCAGGCTTTCAGGAACATTTTCTGCTCCTGCCTTACTCATTGTAGAGTTTCCAGCTTCCAAAACAAAGAGTGCAGCGGGCAGGCAAGAGCCTATTTGTGTAGAGGAAATCTGACTTAACCCTCATCCAGTTTTCCCTGCGCATGGAGGAACACGGGTACAAAACGCAGCATGATCGTGACTTGCAGCAGGTACGCACAGTCAGAAAAGTCAGTCTATCCGGCACCTGAAAGTTTTGTTTATATCCCAGGCGTGAAGAAGAGAGAACCTTGACTCTGAAGAGAGCGCAGAGTTGAGTTCATTGCTATAGTTAAATGATGTATAAGGTGGGGTGATTTATCAGGCCAAGGTTTTACCAGGAATTAAAAAAAAAAAAAACATAACAAACTTCCAGGTTAAGCCTGTAGGTAAAAAATGCCAGATGACCTAGTCCAGTGCAAGCAGAATGATTAAATCCTGGATGCAAGTGCTTGAACATCAGGCTACTTGCATTTTAAATACCCAATTCAAATAAATGCAGCTTAAATGAAGAGTAGTACCTATTGTGTTTAGGGCAGAGAGAAAGTCTAAGTCCCGATATTGCCAACACCGCTATTGTACTGTGATTAAAATATGGCTTTTGATTAGTAAACAGATGGATTTTGATCTGCATCCCGAGCCTGAATGAACTTGTTGCCAGTTCTTGAAGCGATTTGTGTTCTTGGAATCAAACTACCAAACAGTAACAGATGTGAGTACATTGAGCTGTCACAGGCTTAATGAAGTAAAACCGAGATCACTAACCGGTTTTAGAGAAGGGTTAAGGGGATCCCTTTTTGAAAGCTAATTATTTAGGACAGCACACCTGTCATTAGGCAGCAGAAGATACCAAAAATTAACCATTGTCTCGCATGAATTCTTGCTCTGCCACATGTGGTTGAAATGACAGACAGCATTGCAGCTCAAAATTAATTGAGAAAACTGGAGAAAATGGGAGAAAAAAATTGATCTAGGGTTATTAAAAACAGTTGAAATCACTAGCACAGCATGCCTCCCATTATTATGAAACATTTCCTGTTAATTCTTAGTATTATAAAGACATTTTGGTACCCAGAACGCTGATAGTTAAATCCAGCGCAGTAAATGCAGCCACGCGGAGCCATGTGCTCTCAGCACGGTGTGACATGTACAGAGGAGCGCGGCCTCGCAGGGAAGGCGATGGGCACTGCAGGGGAAAAAAAGGGTTTCTGGGTCTGCTCAGGCCTGTGGCCGCGGGCAGGTCGCTTAGTGGTGCATCTGGGAGAGTAACGCTTCCCTTTTCTGCTGGGTGGACTCCAGTCTGGCAGAAGCTGCCGCAGTGTTTGGATAGTGCACAGTGTAACTGCGCCTTCGTTCCACCGCGGTCGTCCTGGGCTGATGCTGTCACACTGCATCAGTGAGCAGGGATCAGTTATATGTATAACGCCCTCGTTACATTAGACTGAGTGAAGTGTGACCTTCGTCAGTAATTATATTTTGACTTTGGCCGTGCTTTGATGACCCGGGCCATCTTGCTCCATGAAGGCAGGAGCTGTTCCTTTCCCCCACCTAAGGATGTAAATGTGAAGTCACAGTTAAGGCTTTGAAGATGCCTTCTATTGCTTTTCATCCCGAGCAAGGCATGACTTAAAAGCTACCCTATGTGGTCAGACCTGCGGAAGAGCCCAGGGAGCCCCCCTGGATCTCGCGGCACACCATCTGCCTGGCGGCAGCCCCCGCTCCCTTCATGCCATGCGGGAGGAGCATCGGCCAACGCGGCTGCGGGGGAATCACCTTCTAGCAGGGGACACTTATATTTGCAGTGCTTATTTGATCCTTCCAGTGAGAACAATTTAGGTTAATCGCCAGTCTTCATTAATCTTATTGCTGTTGTAAAAATAGCCTTTGTGAGAAATCAGTATCTGCTGGATTAAAGTCGTCTTTTCTGAGGACTTTCCAGGGAGCAGTGCTTCCCGCGGTCAGGCATGGAAGAAATACGATCTTTCCCAGTCCTGATTTTCTGAGTGTATGTGGGGGTGTTGGGCATGAAGCCATCTAGAAAGATGCGTAACTATGAAATAATGCTCCTGTGGAAATCAAAATTCTGCTGGCAGAAATTGTAAGTTAAAATTTGTGTCTGAAATAGTCTTGTCTCAGTGGTGAGTATTTCCTTGCAATCCATCAAATCCATATTTCCACGACGCCTGCACTGCTCCTGCGGAGGATGGTGACCGCACCAGCATCTGCCCGGGGACGGGAGGGCTCTTCGCGGTGGTGATGGCCTCATGATTCTGCACAGGGTTCTGCATGCGAGTAGTTTTACTCATGCGACTCATACTATTAAAATCAATCACCTGCTGCTGGCAGATGTAGAGGCTGTAAAGCACCGGCGTGTAAAGGAGACACAATGGCTGCCTGGCAGTAAAAGTATGGAAAAGAGAGAAAAATCTTTGTCAGTATCTCTTTCTGCAGTACACAAAGGATGCACATTTCTGACCTCAAGGCCCCTCTACAGAAAAGCAGGTTCATAAATCTTAGGAGATTGCTGCATTTTTACAGGAGATTTGGGTGAATGTATAACTGCCTCCATAGGAGCTTTTTATCATTTAGCATCCTACTGATGTCTGGTTTTCCTCTCCGCAGGAATCCTGCCCCAAAATGATTGTAAATTACCAGGCAGAAATCTTTGATCACTCACCAATTATCTTTCTTCCTTTCAACATGTAATGCTCTCTATATGAGGTAACTCCGGTAACTTCAGTACAAAGAGTAACATTTAAAATCAGCATATTGGGAAATTGGTTACCTCTTACTTAGTCTTGAACAGAAAATCTCCTTGGTGGTTCTTTGTTTATACTATTCCTTTCAATACAAACACAAATCTCATGTGTACGCTCGAATAGTGTTATTTACTTTATACATCCGTTACAAAGACGTAAATCTCCCAGCCAAACTTGAATCTTCGGACTTTATAGGTTATTTTGGTGAGCAGTAATACCTTGTTGTAAGCAGAGAGCTTGAGATTGAGAGAGTACTCTCACTTCTTACCTTAAACTTTGTTTTTTCTTGGAAGAAGTTGGGAAGCAATAAAATAATGAAGATCTGCTTCAGCCAGTAAGTACAGACTCAGCTTAGCACTGCCGCTGACCTCAAGATCGCAGTCCTGTGCTTAAATTGAAGGCGCTTTGCTCGGCTGGAGCCTATGTTATCAAAGGGACCATATTCCTCCTTCATTTTTTAGAGTTGTGAAGAGAAAGATTTGCTTTCTTTTTGAATTAAGGATTTTTCAGTTGTAATTCTGCACTATTTTTATATTTTTAAAGATTTTATGATACTTTCCAAATGGCAAACCCCATTTTTAAGGGTGAGATGTCAGTATGATTTCAGCCAAATTACATGCAAGGGACTGAAGTCACGTGCGAGTCGCCCCTTGAAATGAACTGGGGCAGCAAATCGCTATGCATGGCTGTTTACAGGATTAGGTTTTACATTTACAAATTTGTGACCTTTTTAGGTCAAAAGAATTGTGCTGGTTCACGTTACCTCATCAGCGGTAGCTGCCGGGCAGGAGGGAAGCTCTGGTTGAACCAACTTCTCGAGCAGAGTGAGGACCGTGAGAAGGACCATGAGCCGCTTCCCTCTCCCAGGAAGCCGAGGCCAGCGCTGCCGCGGGGACGTGGTGGCATCACTTTGACATGCAGGACTCAGTCCGCCAGGGCACAGAGCTCAGGCACTGAAATAGCTGCTGTAGCGCACAGAGAAGGAGGAATGGGAACTGGCAAACGTCCAGCCTGGGAAAAAAGCGGTGCTGGAGCTGCTGGTGTTACATCATGCTTGAGTCCATACTGCATTTACCCTTACTTTATCAAACTTCCCGTCTGAAAATTATTTAACAGGACAATATAGACTGGAATAAATTTGTTCTTCAATATTGACATTTTACACTTTTAAACAACTTCCCAACAAACTATTGTTGAGTTTAACATATTCTCAAGTTCTCATCTTGTAGTAAGCTTAAGATTTTTATTTTTTTAACTCCACGTTATCTTACTTATTCCTTCCCAGAGGGAAGTGTCCCACATACCGAATCCAGCAGAGTGGCAGCCACAGAATTAGACTCTCGCCTCCCCTGTGAAAACACTGCAAAGTTTCTCTTGAATTTTGTTCTACTTTTGTTAAACCTACACAGTGACTTTTATCTATAAAATAAGTTTTACTGACTCTTGCACTCCCAAAGCAGATATCTAAATAAAGTAGTGATTATTAACTATCTATATTACAGTAACTGTTAAAAAGATGGAGGGAGTGTTAGTGTGGGTACCACTGAAACAGGCAGATCTTGTCACAGAAAACCCACATTTGGGGTAGAAAAAACCAGCACCAAAACAAAGGGTGGCAGGGCAAACAGAGAAGGGTGAGAAGTGCCTTTCCCAAGGCCACAGCAGATGCAGGAACAAACGTGGTGGAGCTCTGCAGCCACCCTGCCAGCTCTCGGAGGGCTGCGAGGGGCGCGAGGGGCAGCGGGGCTGCCGGGGCCGGGCAGGGGAGCCGGGAGGAGCGGGGCTGAACCCCCCCCCTTTGCCAGCAGAGCAACACCAAGTGTGATGTGATGTTCTGGTCGGGTTTCTAAGCCAGGGAGTTCTGTGTATGTGCAGCTATGCTCCTATAAAGTGGCCTTTGACGCTGTACTTGATGTGAAATCTACTCTCCAAAGTTACGCCGACAGAGTCCCCTGGGCAAACGCAGCTTACCCCTCTGCTTGTACTGTCAAGCCACGGCACGCTTTGTTGGGGGGGTGAACCAACGTTACCAATTGCCACTCTGGGGGCAGTGTTTGCACTTGACTTCCATCTTCACATTTAAAAATGAATTTTACCAATTTTATAGTGGGGTGAGTACTCAAAGTGGATCAGTTACAGGGGATGAGCAAAGTACATTTGGAAGTGGGAACCACTGGGTTCTTTCCAATGCAGTAACATCAGCATCGTTATAAAAATGTTGCTTTGGTTTACACCCTTATTAAGAATCAAATCCATGAAACCATCATTTCCCATAGCTCTTATTTTGGTGGGAGGGCTCTGCACCATTGCAAACTGCTATTTTTTAAAGACTAAAACAGATCCATTAGTTCTTTATTCTTCTTTCACTCATTATTTTACAGCAAAAAGAAAACTTTTCCTGATAGAATGTCTTGAAGTAAATGTGTTGTAGGAATTTGTTTTTTATGCGTACGTCTTCATTCACAATCAGTAGATAATTGCATTAAGCTGTCTTTACCTGGAGGGATTTGAAAATCATATTAAACCCAACAGTAGCATCACCACTCAAATGACATAGATCACTTACAGATTAAGATGCTCTTTCCCCCCAAACCAAAAAGACCTTGCAGAAGGAGAGGTGTTACCACCCACCACCTGCCTCTCCAGCTGTCAAGATCCTGAGTCCGTTCATTAAAAATGTGCAGCTTTTTAAATTATGCACCTGATCATGTTTTCTGGAGACTATTGAACTGAACTGAAAAATATCCTCTCTGCTCTTTTGGTGGCCGGGTGACATGCCCTGCTCCAGAGGAATATGCTCTCTCCATCATTTTGATCGCTTTCCTTTAACTATTGCTGCTGGAGCCAGCGCTTGCGGGCACGGGACTGATACCGAGTCAGCGGTCTGTCGTCTCAGAGCGGTGGTACCGTGGGCCCCGAGAACCCGGCGGGTGATCTTAGCCAGTGGCAAAAGCTGTGTACTGGGCTTTACGCTGCTCTGGGCTCTACACTGGCCCATGCCCAAATGCAAAATTACAAATGTATTTTCTGTTTGGTTTTTTTTTTTCTTCCTTAGAAGCAAGTCATAAAAGAATACAGGTAAAAAGAGGGGGAAAGTGGGTTTTCTTCCCTTTGATTGATTGTTTTTATTTGTAGTCCAGTTAAAGCATAACAGCCCACTGAAAATACAGTGGGACATCTGTCCTTTATGCAATCTGCCAGAACAGGAGCAAGAAAAGAAATAAAGCAAATTTTCCTGTGTGTACACAGGTAAGTAAAAACCACCAACAACATGCACTCAGGCAACAAAGTAAACCAAAGGATAGTTAGTAGGGATCGTTTCTATTCAACTATGAGAAGCATTTGCAAAGACACTTGTGTTTTTTCTAGGCAACATCCCATGTGAGAACATGTCTTCTGGTTCAGCCAGCTCCTGTCTCCCCCGCTCTGAGAGCTACCAGCTCCCTCCGTCGGGTTTGTAATTATTCGTTCTAGTGTTCCCTGCTGGGATTGCCCCGATGGAAAACACGTGTGGGTGAGCAAGGAACAGCTCAGGCGTATGTCTGTGTTCATACCCGTCATGTAACCCCTTCCCTCGGAGCATCGCAGAGGGCTTTGCATACATTAATGACTCGTGCGCGTTCCCACCCTGCTGAGGGCTCACGCTTGTTTTACAGATGCGAAACCTGCAGTATAGAGGAAAGGAGTTTATTTAAATCAAAGGTGGCTGTAATAACCCAGCGCAAGCGTTTCCTTTCAGACCCATTACTCTTACTCTTCTCTCGGTCCTCCCTACCTCGCTGGGAGGACCATGCAAGGATGCTCTTTGGGGCACGTTGGTGCTGCTGATGCCCTGCTGCCCTCCCCACTGTCTGCTGCATCCTCATTCCCAGTGAACCCGCCGCAGCCTTAGCGGTGGCTCAGTGGACACGCATGTCCCTGTCCCCGCATGTGTCCGTGTCGGGCAGTGCGCACGCGTATGTGCACGCACGACACTGCAGCTTGCCCAGGCAGTGGGGGCAAAGGTGTTTCTCAGTTGGGGGCAAAATAAATGCGAGTTGCTAATACAGCCCTGGGATGCAGGCGGGCTGAGGAGCACAGCAAGAACAAGAGCCAGCTAAGCAGAAATATTGGCCTACATTTTTTTCTCCTCCTGGTGGAAGGCATGCGAGTTTCTATGGCAACTTGTGTTTTCTGTTCGTCAGGCCTACTGACTCACTTCTGGGGGAGCCGTGCAGAGAAAAAACATTGTTTTCTTTCCCTGCCAAGTCAAGTGGCTCCTTTTCTGCAGCCCGATGCTCTCATCTGAGCTCATCTGGCCGGTGGTTGAGGCTGGCACAGCTTTGCAGAATCAGCTTAAGGCCACAAGAAAAGACAGTCAAACATCATAACATCCTCATCTCCTTGAAAAATAATTGGAAATTCATTGAGTTTATCTGCTTTACGAGAGGGCACCAGCCTAGCTGGAACGCTGGGATGTGTGGGGCTGGCTGGGGCGGCAGCGCTGGGCTGTGCAGGAGGGCAGTGCCGTGGCTCCTGTGCGGTGGCTCCCGTGTGGTGGCTCCCGGCATGTCACGGTTCACCCCTTCGGGGGAAGGCTCAAGGTACCGTGCCTGTGCCGTGGGGTGGACCAGAGCAGCGCCCCGGTTGTGCTTGTGAGCACTAATGGGACAAAATGAACAGAGAGGCCCGAAGGAGACGATGCTGAGAGCGGCCGACTGCCCACGTGGTGGCTGTGAGGGGAATGAGAGCCAGCGAGGGGATGGCTCAGCGCAACAGAGCCCAGAGCCGGGCGGTGCACAGCACATGTGTTCCTAAGTACCTTTGTGGTGACAAGCCTTTTTTTTTTTAATCTACTAGTCCATTTTGTCTTTTACTGATATATTAGATCATCAGCCTGGCTTTAACAGCTGTATCCCAAACGGCTTCCCCCACACAGACCAGTGTCTGTTGCTAAAATATTTTATTTGTGGCTTTGTGGTGGCATCTCGAGCTTCCTGGATCAAAACTTCCATGGGAATGGACCGGCACGGCTTCCGTGGTCTCACCTGATCACCCCAGTTTTTCTAATTGGGAAACTTCCATAGGTATACAAGCTTGATCTTTCAGCAGGGCCCAGGGATGCTGAGTAACCATTTTTCCTTGAAATAGAGGGAGAGCTTTGCATCTACTGCTCTCAGGCTCCGCTGAAAATTCCAGCTATTATACCCCGGAGAACACTGTGAATACTCGCACCAGGAGCAATTCTTCTGAAGCTTTTTCTTTTGCCTAATCACAAACATATGGTACACTTTAAGGGAGATTATCTTTACATTGTTAGCTTTAAAATGCAGCTTTCTTCTAGCTTTGCAAGGTCACAGCAGCTATCCAGTTGAATGGTAGAGCAGAAATAAAATGTTAACGCAGCATGACCTTGGTCAATCAGTTAATCTTTCTCTACCCTATTTACTCCAGCAAAATAAAAATCCATCCCCACAGCCTGCAAAGTGCTTTGAGATCCTGGGGTGAAAGGTACATCATAAGGCAGAGTATTAATTATTTAAGTCCTGATAGTATACTTGGTAGTGGAGGGAATACAGATGAATCCACTATGATTGTCTGTTTGTTTATGTATAGCTACTATTTACATTGATTGCAGCCATGCAGCTGTCAGTAAACGGCACAGGTTGGAGTTTGCGGACACGGTATACAGCTTCTCCCTCTTCGTGATTCACCCCAGTAAGATTTAGAAATGACAGTGAGGTGAGTGAGGGCTCGAGCAGCAGCAGCACTGCTACTTCAGGGAGTGAGAACATTTTAAAAGACTTATGTCAGCATTTTATATGGAGCTCCTCATTAATTATACTGCAAGGGGGAGGAGGGTTAGGATGCAGCCAGCGCCGAGAGTCACCGTGCATGCTGTCAACCTGGCACGTGTCCTACAAACCGGTGGATGTGCCTAACGCAGGGGAGGCAAAGGCTCGTTCTGCTTGTTCCGTGTTGCAACTGCAGTTCTCGAGGTTTTGTGGGAAAACTGAATCTAAAATTGCTCATAAATTGGTTTACTGGTTGTTACATTAAGCTGGATTACGCAGTGTAAAGCATTGATTTTTAGATTTTAGATGCTGAATAATTTATGTGCACATGGCCTCCTAAACTAGACTGTGGCAGTTTGATTGCTTCGGCCCTTCTCAGAACAGATCCAGACAATGACTGTTTTAAGATGCAGGCAAACTTTGAACTCTCTTACTTTTTAGGGTCTGCTTTAAAAAAGGGGGGGTCTTTTCTAACATTATGTTATCTTGTTGAGGCCTTATTTTACAGTGTCGAATAGTGTCAACCTACTGCAAGCACAAAGCATGATTTTCAGAGCTGCTGTTCCTTAAAATCTGCTTTTGCTATCATTCCATTTTAATATGGCCATATATTACAATATAGAAATGTTCAATACAAGCATGAGTACATATAGACAGAAAGGAAGCATCGTATTTTTATGAACAGTGCAGATGTTGATCATAAATCTAAATAAAATCCTTTTTCAGAACTTTTGTCAAATTGAATTGGCTTGTGCCATTCAAAACCTTCTATTTTCACATATGTATATTGTAGAACACATTTAAAAACAAAATAGCATGTTGACACAGAAGTTATTTAACTGTGTGTTTGCACTGTCATTGTGCAGTGACTTCGTCTCTGAAGAGCTTAATACACTCCTGTATGGGTTTAAGTCGTGTACAGACATTGATCACAGAATCATAGCATAGTTTGGGTGGGAAGGGACCTTTAAAGGCCATCTAGTCCACCCCCCTGCCCTGGGCAGGAACACTGAACACAGAACACCTCCAGGGATGGGGCAGCCACAGCTTCTCGGGGCAACCTGCGCCAGGGACTCACCGCCTGCACAGCCAAGAACGTCTTCCTCATATCTCCTCTAAATCTCCCCTCTTTCACTGTCAAACCGTTCCCCCTCATCCCATCCCTCCCCTCCCTGATCCAGAGTCCCTCCCCAGCTCTCCTGGAGCCCCTTTAGGCATTGGAAGGGGCTCTGAGGTCTCCCCGCAGCCTTCTCTTCCCCAGGCTGAACCCCCCCAACTCTCCCAGCCTGTCCTCCCAGCAGAGGGGCTCCAGCCCTCCCAGCATCTCCAGGGGCTCCTCTGGCCCCGCTCCACCAGGTCCTTCTCAGAGGAACACCCCTTAATTCCTTTGGCGTATTTCTCTGGTGGATCCCTCTTGGCTCCCATGACCTCAGGAGCTCCTGGCTCATCTCCGTAAGGCTTGAGGTGTGCTGCAGTGTACCCAGCACGTCCCAGAGCAATGGGCTGCAGGCCCTCGCTAGCGCCCCATCCCTCTGACCTTGGTGTGTTGTCCCACAGCTTGTCATGGGCAAACCTGACATTATCCCCCTCCTCCTTCAAGCCTAGTTTAAAGCACATTCATGATAGGTATGTAATTTGTCCAACAACTTCATTTTATTTTTAATATTCTGCATCTTTACTGACTCTAGCAAACAGGGCAGAATGTGTTGATTATCCTCTTGCACTGGGTCAGCTTTGGTTAAATCATCAAAAGCAAGAAACATCTATTAAGTGTTCTTTTGCTGAGTCCTCAATTTAAATGAACTTGCAAGGAGCAGCAAATATTTTTCCTCCCATTTTCTCTAGACCAGTTTCTGCATCCCTCAGAGGTCAGAGCCTCCCCAGAGAGGAGCCCAATGGCTGAGAAACGCTGCTCTGAACAAGTCCCAACGCCACTATTCAGCAGTGCTGTAATAATCTCACCTAAATACACCACCTTCCATCCATCAAGTGATTAACCCTGTATATGAAAACCCCTCAGTAACTGTAATCACACAATGCCGGCTAGCAAACTGGTCTTTATACCGGCCTTTACCAAGACGGTGCATTATCCTCACACAATAAGTTATTGACACCATGTCTGAGGCTGACATTTATAGTGGGGCTATTGGCAGTGAGTGTTCGGTGCTGGACATAGCTGGCTGCTTATGGTTCTTTGCATCCTGCCCCGATTACGCCTGCTCACCCTTGGCTGTCCCAACACGCAGACGGCGATTGCTCCCCGGGCAGGGATGGCACGGCCCAGGCAGCGGCCAGGGCTCTGCAGGGAAGGACCTGAAGCAGTGCTCAGCCTCCTCGGTGTGTGGGGAAAGCCCAGGGTGTCCTCTCCGATGGCAGCGCTGGCTCTCTGCGTGCTGATGCCTCCTCCCTTAGTAAATCAAGACCTGGTTGACACTAGACATCCCCCTCCGTCACCTGAGCAGATGAAGTTCACTCACCCAAACTCTCTCATCCTTGTTTCTGACTTGGCCGTTTCACCAGCGTGTCCTCTTTTTGTTGGTTTGTTTTTATTTTAGTTGTAGACGTACACAGCTTTTGGTGGGTTAGCATTACAGACACGGACTAACGTGATGTTTACAGGTCTCTCAAACACTAGACAGGAATTCGGCAGTCTCGGATGGAACTGTTCCCCCTGTCTCACTGCAGAAAGGCAAGTGCAGCCCCATGAACAATTACCCGACTGGCTGATCAGTCTGGAAACGTTTGCAGAATTGAAGTAACATTCACACAGGCTGTGCTGACATTATGATGGCTTTGAAACAGAAAATAAGAGAAAACCTTTTTTTTATTATGCTCGTTTCTATTTACCATTAGATTTCGGAGCTAATGACTGCCTGCGAGCAGTGCTGCGTGATGAACAGCGCGTGTTTCCAGACCGCTCCGCACACCCGACCCCGCGGCTCGGAGCGAACGGGGCCGCGCCGCCGACGGGGCCGCAGTGCGGAACCCCCCGCGCCGTCGGGGGGACGCGGCCGCCCCGCGGGGGCCGGGGGGGGCGGCGGGGCGCGGGGGGGCGCGGAGCGTGGGCGGGGGGGTCCCTCTGCCGGCGGCTGCGGGCACTGCCGGGCCGGGGCGGGGGGGGCGGTTACGGGCTGAAGAGCGAAAGCCCCCCGAAACACCGCCTGGGGGCGGGGACGGGGGCTCCCCTGCACCCCCCCCCCCGGGCACCGCAGCGTCCATAGAATGGCAGAATGGTTTGGGTTGAAGGGACCTTAAAGATCATCTAGTTCCCCCCTGCCCTGGGCAGGGACACCTCCCCCCAGCCCAGGTTGCTCCCAGCCCCGTCCAACCCGGCCTTGAACACCTCCAGGGATGGGGCATCTGCCACCTCTCTGGGTAACCTGCGCCAGGGGCTCACCGCCCGCACAGTAATGAATTTCTTCCTGATATCTCATCTAAATCTCCCCTCTTTCAGTCTAAAACCATTCCCCCTCGTCCCATCACTCCCCTCCCTGATCAAGAGTCCCTCCCCAGCTCTCCTGGAGCCCCTTTAGGGGCTCTGAGGCTGAACCCCCCCAACTCTCCCAGCCTGTCCTCCCAGCAGAGGGGCTCCAGCCCTCCCAGCATCTCCGGGGCCTCCTCTGGCCCCGCTCCAACAGGTCCATGTCTCTCCTGTGCTGAGGCCCCCGAGCTGGAGGCAGCACTGGGTCTCCCCAGAGCAGAGCAGAGGGGCACAACCTCCCCCTCGCCCTGCTGGCCACGCTGCGGGGGATGCAGCCCAGGATGCCAGTGGCTTTCTGGGCTGCCAGCACAAATTGCCGGCTCATGGTGAGCTTCTCATCAATCAACACCCCCAAGTCCTTCTCCTCAGGGCTGCTCTCAGCCCATTCTCCACCCGGCCTGGATTTGTGTGTGGGATTGCTCCGACCCACGTGCAGGATCCTGCACTTGGCCTTGTTGAACTTAAAGAGGTTTGCACAGGCCCACCTCTCCAGCCTGTCTGTGTCCCTCTGGGTGGCATCCCTTCCCTCCAGGGTGTCAACCACTCCACACAGCTGGTGTCGTCGGCATACTTGTTGAGGATGCCCTCGATCCCACTGTCCATTTCATCAACAAAGATGTTAAACAGCACCAGTCCCAGTACTGACCCAAGGAACGTCACTCATCACTGGTCTCCACTTGGAGATTGAGCTGTTGACCACAACTCTTTGAGTGTGACCACCCAGCCAGTTCCTTATCCACCAAGTGGTCCATCTGTCAAATCCATGTCTCTCCAATTTAGAGACAAGGATGTTGTGCGGGACAGTATCAAATGCTGTGCACAAGTCCAGGTAGATGATGTCACTTGCTCTTCTCTTATCCTGTAACGCTATCATTGAAGGCCACCAAATTTGCCAGACAGGATTTGCCCTTAGTGAAGCCATGTTGGCTGTCACCAATCACCTCCTTGTTTTCCATGCGCCTTTGCATAGTTTCCAGGAGGATCTGCTCCCTGATCTTGCCAGGCACAGAGGTGAGAATGCCCAGCCTGTAGTTCCCTGGGTCTTCCTTTTTTTGCCCCCATCTTTGAAGTCTTGCCGCAGAAGCACCTTTTGCACCAGGGAGATCAGGCCAATATATGTTAACCCTTCTCTTTAGGTTTTGAGGTGCGCTTACGCAGGAGAACATGGTTGGGTTTGGTGCATCAAAATCGCTCTGCAGCTTTCTTCTCCAGAATTCTTTTATTTGGCACAATTTTAACACAGTTAGGAGGTGACTTGAAGCAATGTAGAGGCAAATCCAGTTCTCGGTGGAGAGTACTTGGATTTGTCTGTGTATCTCATAGATGAAATTCTATCATTCTGAGCAGGCATTTTATCACAGGCAATAGTTTGCAGCAGGTTGGGAAGATGTGTTCAGTGTTCACTTCTGAGTCAGCGATTGCTCCCCAAGCCCAGGAGGCTTTAGCACAACATAGTCTATGAACTTTGGCTGGACCTTCCCCCCCCATTTATCAACAATTCCAGAAGCACTTTCTGCAGCTGATTGCGGCCCGTTGCTGCTGCTGCACGGCATTTCCATGTTCTGTCTACACAACAGGTCAGGTTTTTACCTGCTCAGACATCTGCAAAGCTGATATTAACTGCCGTGTGCTTTAGCACAGACCACATCGGGAGTGCAAATCCAGACCTGAACAAATGCTCAGACTGCACAAGTTAAGAGCGCAGGATTTAGCAGTGTGGCCCCAAAAGCCAGCGCTGAGTGTGGTCACTGGGAGCCCAATAAGTATTTCTGAATGCCAGAACGACTCTTCGGTTCAGTTTAGCTGAACCGGTCTCTCTTAGGCACTTCTGTAGCAACGTATGCCATGTACTGCAGAAACAGGACGGTGTAAGGGAGCGTGCAGCCAGGAAGGAATGCACAGTGCTGGTGACGGCACTGTCACGCTGCTGCCGGCCCTCCGGGTGGCTGCCTGCAGATATAAGGCTGATTTGCCAATAATAGAGATTTTACTAATGTGTATTGTATTGCTGTGATTGACACTAACGTATTGTACAGAGCTTTCGTGTCCACAAGAGTGACTGAAAAACAGAGAGCGAAGAAAAGTTACTTTTAATGCTTCTGGAGTGTTAATATTAATATACCTTACAGTCAGAAACTTATAACAACTCTGTCCGTCTGGCTTACCAAAAACACTGGAAGACAGTTGCATTATAAAATGTAAGTAGTTTTCTGGGAGGACACAGAAGGTACTTGTACCCGATGAGTTCCTTAAGGTAGCAGAGAACGCTGTAAGGAGGCCGAGCGCCTGGAAGGTGAATTCAGGCTTCTTCAAAGGAAGAACTAAGCACCGCTTTATACTGGAGGGTGTAAACGGCCACTGGGACAAGTGGCAGTGCTGACTTCTGCTCGTGGTATTTCCAGATGACATCTAGGTATTTTTCAGAAGATACACCTTAGCACAATACAAGCTGTCCTTATGTCATGCCAAAGTTACGGGGCCAGTATGGAGATTACTGGGTGAAACCAGGAGGAATCTGGGGAGGGTCCCAGACCTCGTGAATTCCGTGCTGGAGCTTCCCGGCGCTGCCCGAGGGTGGACGCCCGAGGGTGGATGTCGGGCACTGCTGCGGGGAAGAACAGGGAAGGTTTCAGGCTTATCTGCAGATCTGTGTGAGACCCATACATCACACAAGTCCTGCCTAACCACTCTTCATGATTAAATATTTACAATAAGAATTTATTCATCATTAAAACTGTAAATAAAAGGATTACAGAGAAAGTCAGAATGGTTCAGTCAGGAAAGAGCACTAATTATTTTCACCCTTGTGGGTTTTTCTGCATTCAATACTTGAATTTCAAAATGAAAATATTGAGATAAACTCCCGCTTTCATGTGAGTACAGTTGGTGTAATTTCTTATTCAGTGTGAAGCCCGAAAAAGGAGAATAAACACTCATCTAATCATTTATGTTCAGTCATAATTTGGGCCCTGAGCAACAAAGTATTTAAGCAGACGATAAAACTTGAGGCAGCCAAGTATTCCCACCGACTCCAGAAGGATTATTCAGAGGCCCGAAGTGAGAAGTTGTTTATTCAGAGCAGGGGAAGAGCAGAACAAAGCGAATTCACGTGCACTGGCAGCTGAGCCGCGGTGCCCGAGCTGGGGGGACGGGCCACCAGAGTTTACGATCTGGGGCGCAGAGAGCAGAGCTCAGTCCCCGCACGGCCCCCGGCCTGCCGGGGGCATTCCCTGCCCCGCGGGGTTTTGTAGGATCTAGGATCTATCACTTTGCCTAGTACTGCCCCGGTGACCCAACCTGATGCAAGTGCGTGTGAGCGGGTGGCACAAAATCAGTCACCCAAGTTGTTCATCCAATTTTTATTTCAACATTTACAAAGAGTATGAATACTGAAAATTATTTAACTTTAGAAAGTAATTCAGCTGGGGTTCTAAGAGACATCTGATGTGCTTACATTACCCACGGTGCTCTAGAACCAACTATATTTCAAATGAAATACAAATAATTTTGACTGGGATGTAATTGTTTATCTTGCTAGCAAAAAGCTCCCATTTAGGGATTATTCTTTCTACCAACTGTTGGTTGGAAGCAATATTCCATAAAAGCTCCTCCCTGATGAGAAAAAAAATAGGAGAATAGGTAACTGATGCATGCACACCGGACACTGCTACACGGTGGGATGCTGCGCAACCGTCGGAGGAGCAGCCAGGGCCAGGGGCGAGCGCGGCAGGGAGAGCCGTGGGGAGCACGCTGCTCCCCGGCTGCACCGCGCGGGCGACGGGGGCTCTCCGGGGCGGCAGCACAAGTTTTACAGAACATCCCCGTGCCAGCGGTGTAAACACCCGACAGCTGCTCCAACCACCTCCTGCTCCAGGCGCCTCCCACCAGGAAACGAATGTGAGCAATTTCTGAACTCGGGTGGGGGGAGGAAGTTTTAGCGATGAATGTTGCCAAAAAGCAAAACTTACTGACGGTCACGTGGTGCAAAAATTCTGAGGATGGTTTTGTGTAAGGAGAAGCTGTTTGCTGTACAGGCGGAAAGGAAACAGGCAGAACAAGAGGAAGGAGTCTGCAGCAGTATTGCAGTTATTCTTCCAAACTTCCGCAGCTGAAGTTGTCTTTATGTTTTAAACATCCATCATATCCCCAGTATAGAATACAATGCTTAGGGTGTCAGGAGAACCTTGTGGCGTTTTGTGTATAGGTGGCATTGTAAGATAGTGTCATCCTCAAAATGGCAATTTTTCATCTCCTTTGAAATCTTGTCTTTTTTGGGGAGGGGGAAAGGGGGGGTACAAGGGAAGATAATGGGGCCTGTAACCACTGCTTGTTTTCCCCACACTATCAATAAATTAATATCATGACCATAAGTATATATAAATAAATCTAAACCCTTTCCAACTTTCCATAATGCCACCGATAACCCTGAAAATAGAGAAATGTATTTTACTGAGTACAGTAAGACTTTGCATTTGTTGTGCTATTCAAAATGCTTAAATGTTTTTTTCACAACCCAGCTTCATATTTAAGATGTTATCCAAATTCACCGCTCATAGTGTATAGGAGCAGTTTCATTCACATTCGACTCGATTTTAAACTTACTACAACCAGAATATAGTAGAGATTCATATCTGTACTGTCTGAATATCATCCAATATTACCTAAAGGACTGACTGAACAGGAAATAATAAACAAATTAGTTAAAATGCCCTCAGCATTCCCTCAAAACAGGTAAGAAGACACACCTCTGAACCTATACATGCTTGTAAGGAAACAAAAGCTTTAAATTCTCATAAATTACATCTAATCTGTGAAGAAGATGGAAAAAAACATTAGTCAAAGGATTTGACTGAAAGCTTCAGACCCACAGCTGGAAGCTGAAGAGCCCTCCTGCCCCCCGAGCCGGGCTGGAGGTGGGGAGCTCCCGCAGAGCCCCGGAGCTGCCGCAGAGGAAGGAGCAGTTGCCACCACTGGAGCAGCAGAAGCCGCAGGAGCCGCTCTCCCCGCTGCCGCCTGCAAGCCGTGCCCGCCGGCCGGCTGCTGTCAGGAGTGGCCCGGAGAAGGGAGAGCCACGTAACCCCAAGCAGAGTGCACCAGCCCCGCGGGAGGACAGCTCAGCTTCAGACCGCGCCACTCTCCTTCGCGGCGTCCTCAGCCCCCGACACCCGGTTGCGTTTGGCCGGGGGGCACAGGCAGCCCAGCACGCTCTTCACAGGCGTGGGGTGTAGCGGGGTAGGAATTGGACCTCTCTGTACTTTTAGCACATACGCAAAGTTGTAAAAACTCTCCCTAAGTGCTCGCAAAGTCGATCCAAATAATCTAAGTGTTCTGGTTTATTGCTGTCCCTAGTAAGAGGGTCAAATGATTAAGTGAAAACCTTTCTTAGCATAATCCTCCAGAGGTAGGTGAATACACAGTTGATGGATTTTGGATGTGTTCCCAAGCTGCGGCATCGGTTGGGTCCAAAAACTCTCAATAAATGAATTTAATCAGGAAACGTCGCTCTGATATGAATGTTTAATGGCACTGATTTATACTTTCAGCTGCCAAAGTCAGGAGCTAGCTTAGCAGCCGAGAGCCCACAGAGCTCACGGTTTCAGAACAAACAACTCTCCTTGGAGATTAAAGTGTTGCAGGAGACGTTACCAGACACGCAGAAGGAAAGTTCTGCCTCCGACTAAAGCAGTTAACCCAGCAGAGGAGTCAACTATTCGAAGGCACCTGAATACGTTGCTTTTAAAAGCTGGGTTCTAACACGTATACTCCTGTAGACCGCTGGCTTTCATATTGTCAGTAAGTTCCTCTAATGATTTCGTTTTGTTGTCTTGTTTTTTTAATCTCACCTGCTAAAACCCGAGAGTTTGTAGCAGTTGTGGGAGTGCAGAGGCAGCAGGGCTCCGAGCCGCGCTGTAACGCCGCAGGCGGGTACAGTGGCTCTCTGCGAGGGCACCAGCTCCGGGGTTAAGAGGTGGAGTTTGTAAAGCGAGTTTGATCGCAGAATAGCAATTCCTTCTTAAAAGTGAGGCCACCTGGAAGAGCACTCTGTAAACCTGTGTGGTTTGTAGTGTTACACACAGCGTGAAAGAGCAGAGAGAGGTGGTTGGAGAAAGAATCTGTGGTTTACTGTGCTTACGCACACAGATTCGGTCTACAAAACTGCAGCCCACACCATCAGCTTGGACCGCGCCAAATGTTCATCCCAGCTGTGGATTTCGGCTCTCGCTCCCCTCAGACAGACAGCGTAAGGCACCTTTTTGTCATTGTTGCCTCGTTGTCTGAATGCCCCGCTTTTTGAAGGGCCACGGTGACCAGTCTGACGTCTGAGGTCTGGCAGTCCTGCGATACCCGCAGCACAAACAGCAGGAGTTGCAGGCTGTCCCACCCAAAGCCCTGCTGCTGTTCTTCACCTTTGGTTTGCAAGCTGCCATCCATCCCTGGCTCCTCCGCTACCATCAGACAAACCTGGTTTATGAACGCAACATATACAACACATACAACACACGCGAAATATATCTAAACATGCCCAGGTTACAAAGCGAAGGACTTAGGAAACGCCAGATTAAGTTTGCCCTGGAGTAGCTTTTACTGAGCTCCTTAAGGATATATGCACTGTGTCACTTAAAGAATCGGGGCTGGGTGAAGAAGGGCATTTGTGCTGTTAAAACTCTCATTTACTGCAGAAGTTGTGAGGAGGGGGTTGGGGCGGTCTGCGGGAAGAGAATGGATGGCTGAAGAGCAACTGAGAAGTTCCTTGAAGAATGAAGCCCGTCCCTCCATCAGCTGCAACTGCCCGATGGTACCAGGTGAGTTCCTCCAGTCGGGCTCTCACGCACAGTCCTCATCTACATCTTCCACTCGTGAGTGATGACGATACACTCATTAATGTTGTGAGGTACTCAGATAAGCCAGAGATGAGTTCACGGCAAAGCCCAGGAGAAAACAACCACTTCTGTCTGCAGAGGAAGATGTGAGGAGCGTGCAGTGAGCGTGGCCATCAGCTGCACGCGGAGTGAGGAGGAGACACCGGCCCGACAGGCTGGTGTGGGCGGCGTGGGAGGGGTGAGCCCTTGGAAGCCAGCCCTGAGCGCCACAAACCAGCACGGCCCAGCTCACGAGGGCTTGGTTTTGCCACCTTCAGTGGCCATTCCTCAGCGTAGCTTTTGGTCTGTTAATTCCTTAATTTTTTTAAGTAGAATGAAAATTTTCACATGAATTTTTTTTTTTAAAATCCTGTTCCTTCCATGAGCAGCATTGTTTTTTCTAATCAGTTTCTATTTCCTTTACTTCATTATCTTTCCCCAGCCCAAAAAACTAAGTCAATCAGAGGCAGACACTTAGCATGGAAAATTTCAGTGTGGATAACTGACGTTTAATTTGGTTTTGCAAGCTACTGCAAAAAGGGCCTTACAGAGGAAAACATTAGCCAACTTTGACTGTAGGCAGCACTTTCAGCTCCAGCGAGGTATTTCCAAAGCGCAGCCACTGCGCGTGATGACTTTCTGTGGACGCTTTTCGAAAGGCTCCCTCCTCCTTTGCTTTTGCTCAACAGACCGGGCTCGCCTCCTCCTTCCCGTGCGGCCACCCGGCCCCGCGCCGGGCAGGGGAGAGCCCTGCGCCCCACAACAGCTGGGTGTTATGGTTTGAGAAACCTCTAACAATTTATTGTCATTTAGATGATCATTCTATCACCCGATGGCACCTCCCCACCTGGGAAAGGGAATCGGGAAAAACAAGGAAACCCAGGAGTTGACGTATAAACAGATTTAATAGAGTAAGATTAAATAATTAATGGCACTAAAGAACCAATATTGATCCCCACACCAATACAGCGTATGCAAAGACTACACTCAGCCAATTGGATGAGTAGAAGCTGCGCACTCCCAGCAGAGGACAGCCAACGTGGGACACGGCGAGTGCTGCGGCTTTGGGAGGAAGCTCAGGGCTGCGGCACCGGGGCGAAGAGTTCTCCGCACGGCAGCCGTCAAGGGAGAGAGAGGACGACTCAGCAAACTTTCTAATTTATACTGAATGTGCCGTTCATGGTATGCAGTAATCCTGTTGGCAGCGTGGGTCAAGCGCCCGGGTCTCGCTCCTCCTCATCCCCGCACCCAGCGAGCGCGGAAACACCAAGACCTCGAAACCCGCGCTCCACCGCTGGCCGCAAAGTAAATATTTTCACAAATTCAGACACTCGAGTCCTCTAAAGTGCAGTTTTCCCAAGTATTAGAAAAGAAATGAGTCCTGTGTCGCTCAAACCAGGACTTTGGGAAGAGGTTCTGCCAAAGCGGCGCCGAGTACAGACGGTGGGAAAAGATCCGTCGCGAAACAAACCGCCGGCGGGTCCCCGCGCGGGGGTGCCCGGACCGGGCCCCGGCGGCCCCGCGGCGCTCCGCCCGGGCGCGGCTGTCCCCATGGCGGCCGCGACGGCCGGGCGCTTAGAAAGATAGTTTTATTTTCTTGACTTTCGGGTATTCGGGGAAATACACCCGCGGGAGGTCGGGAACACACGACAGACACGTGCGCTCCGCGCCGGCGGCGGCACCACCACCCACCGCGCCCACCCGCCCCCGCCCCCTCCCCCTCCCCCGCCGCCGCCGCCGCCGCCGCCCGGGCCAACGGCCCCGCTCCGCAGCGGCGCGCCCTGCCGCAACTGACTTTAAAAAAAAAAAAAAAAAAAAAAAAAAAAGCGAATTTCGGTGACCCGCTGAGTGCCGGGAGCGCGGAGCGGCGGCGGGGGCCGGCGGCGGGTGGGGCGCGGCGCGGCGCGGCCCCTTTAAGGCGCGCGGCGGCGGCGCGGGGCGCCCATGTGGAGGTGCTCCATGCCTTGTTGTCCTCCGCGCCCATTGGTCCGCGCCGCGGTGACATATTGTAATGGGCCGCGAGCGCACTGCGGGGGGAGGGTCGCCCGCAAAACGCGGCGGCCGGAGCACCGCGCCGCCGGCCCGGCCCGGCCCCCACCGCGCCCGCCGCCCTCCCGCCTCCGGCACCCGCCCCGGGGCGAGCCGGCGGGCCGCGGCCGCCCCCGCGCAGCCGGCGGGGGCTGTCGGGCCGCCCCCGCAGGGCGGCGGGCCGCCCCGTCCGCCCCGTCCCGTCCCGCCCCATCCCGTCCGGGCGGCGCCCGGTACTCCGCGCCGCGTCTTGCCGCCGCCCGCCGCGTAGTAGCGGGGCCGCGCCAGCGCCCGCCTGTTGTGTTTCTGTTGCCGCCCGCCATCTTGTCGCCAGCGCTGCTGCCGTCGGGGCGAGCCGCGGGGCGGCGCGGCGCCTGCGGCCGGGCCCGCGCGACCGGGGAGGCGGCGGCGGCGGCGGCCGGGGCCCGCGCCATGAGCATCGAGACGCTGCTGGAGGCGGCGCGGTTCCTGGAGTGGCAGGCGCAGCAGCAGCAGACCGCACGTGGTAAGAAGGGGGGGGGGGGGAGGGTGGCGGCCGCGCCGCGCCGGGGCCGCCGCCTGACAGCCCGCGGCCGAGCCGGGGCGGCGGGGGGACGGGGGCGGGGGTGGCGCTGCCGATGCGGGGGCGCTGCCGCCGGGGGCGGCGGGGGAAGCGGGCGGCTGCCGCCGCGCGGGGAAGTGACAGGGCGCGGAGGGGGAGGGGGGGGGTGGAGGGGGGGAGCGCGGCGCCGCCCCGGCGGGGGCTCCCTACGGGCGGGGCGGCCCCGGGGGCCCTCAGCCCCGCTGCCCTGTGCCCGGTGCGCGGGGGGGAGGGGGGGGGGGAGCGCATTGGTCGCCCCCGCCCCGCCCGCGGGCGCGCCGCCGCCGCGCGCTGCGTGTCCCCGCGCGGCGGGCGGGGCGGGGGCGGGGCCGTGCCGCGTGACGCTCCAGGCGCCGCCCGCCACCACGTGCGCGCGGAGCGGCGGCCGCCCCGGCGGGGAGCCCCGCCCCGCCCCGCCCCGGCTGCGGGATCCCCCCCCCCCCCCTCCCCTTCCCCGGCCGGGGGGGGGCAGCGGGGCCCGGCCGGGGCTGCCCCGTCCCGCCGGGCCGCAGTGGCGCCCCCGGGCCCGCTGCCCTCCCCGCGCTCCCGCCGCCCCGGGGGGCAGCAGCCGGCCCTGGTGGGGGGGTGCCGATGCCCGGCGGTGCCGCCGGCTCAGGGAGCGGGAGCCGCCCGGGAGCGGTGCAGCCCGGGCGCGGTGACACGGCGCGTACCTGGGGCGGGCGCGGGGGGCGCAGCGCTGTGCACGTCGCTGGCGGCTGCGGCGGTCGCCCATTGTGTCGGTGATGAGTCATGCCGGAGACGGTCGGTGTTACGGAGCGGGAGAGCGCGGAGACGCGCAGGGCCGAGAGGGTCCCGGAATAACAAACGGAACGGCGGGTTTGGGCACTGCGGCGGCCCGCTCTGCCTCCCGGCACGCCGGCGGGGCGGGAGCCGTCCCCCAGCCCCGAGCAGGGGGTGACAGTGCCCTCCGCCTCCCCCAAGGCTGTGACAGTTCCCCGGGGTCCCGGGCCAGCCCCGCTCAGCGGCTCTTCCCGGTGGCAGCTCTGCGGGTCGCAGGGGGTGGCTGTGCTCCGGGTATAGCGGAGGTTAAACGCTGGAGAACTGGTATTCGGCGGGGTTGGTTATTACGTCGTATGCTGCTGGAAAAGATATTAATTATTATGCAGCTGCCCCATGTTATGAGAACATTTTGTAAATGGATGCAACAAGTGAGGGTTTGGGATGTGTAGGAAGAAGTGTCGACTGCGGGGCAGGAGGGGCAGAAGTGACCTGGTGCGTCGGGTTGGGTAACCTGGGGAGGCAGGCGGCGTTTCCGAGTGAGGTGCGGGCAAGGCAATGCACCAGAAAAAAGGGATCGGGGGGGGCTTTGCCATTTCAAGGATCAGCACGCGAGGGTGCGTGGAGAGGGTGCTGTATGGCAGAGCCCGCTCCCGGGGGGACCTGCCCGGGTGAGCCCCCAGCAGCGCTGCCTCGGCTGCGCCCCGGTGCTGTGCCTTCTGCCACGAGACACGCGGTCACCGTTTCTGCTGCAGCAGACATGGCAGGGCTGGACTGGCTGGTGGAGCAGCAGCGTCAGAGCGTGGCTACTTCGGGGAAGGCGTGAGCACCAGGAAGACATGTGGCATGAGAGGGAGGAGCCCGTCGCTTGAACTTTGGGCAACAGGAAGATGTCAGGGAGAGCACAAGCAGAGAAATAGCTGGGAAAGACTGTTCAGGCAACAATAAAGTGTTATAGATTGGCTTCCTTCCCTTGCCGCCTTCTTCCTCACCTCCCTCTTCAAACGTGTGTTCAGAGGAGCTTTATGGTCTGCATTATCCCCACAGTTACACCCTATAACTCTGGGGGTCCGGTCTGGCCTTAAAATCAATCCAAGTTGGGAACAGCAGTGAAAATGTAGAATAAAACTGCTGGGTCGATAGTCAACAGAGGTGCTGCAGAGTGCTTGGCCTCGGGCGGGAGAGCAGGACGGGAACCTGCCCGGGAGTCCCTGCTAACACCACGGTGAGTGTGGTCTGCGCTCATTCCTTGTGCGTCTGCCCAGCTGGTGCCCAGGCCCCGCTACCAACCTGATGGTAAAATACCGTAAATACTTAGGCTGTTGCTTCTTCAAACCTGGGAACAAAGGAGGAAAAAGTCTTTCGTTCATCCAGATGTTCATCATCCTGTCTTTGTGAGGAAGAAAACTGACAGAAGGAAAAACTAGAGATGTTTAGGAGAAAGGAGAGCAGAATGGCCCTGGGAGGAAAGAGGGTTAAGGTATGGCCGGTCCCCTTCGCCGGGATTCCCGGCGACGTGAAGCACTGCCGTACTTGCACATGAAAACGCAGAGTGTGAGGCATAGCTGCTCGCTCTGCCCACTTCCCAGCTTCCCACTGTGGCTGCTTCCCAGCTGGACAGAGGCTCCCAGCTGGACTGCCTCCGTGGGCGGCTGGTGATTGGGAAGGAGAACTTTCTGACAGGGGGAGATGTGGAAGGATTCCCTGAAAGCAGACAGCAGCTGGATCATCACCTTCTTGGACTCGCCGTGAGCTGAGGCCAGCAGCTTTTGTCACTGTGGTTGAAGGTTACTGGGGTGCAGGTTGCGTAATCTCACGCTTTGGGGAGCAGTGCAGGGAGAGCTCCGTGGGAACCTGAAATGAAATCACGGCCTTCAGGGAGCAGAGTGGTGTCTGCACAGCTGTGAGATTGACACCTGCCCCAACATCTACCCTCTCCTTCCGTGGAGCGCGCGGTGCCACATGTGACACCGGGAGCCCCTGACGCACCGGGAGGGGGCTGGCGGCACAGGCAGGGCAGCGGTGTCCTGGGCGCCCGCCTGCTGCCTCCTGCGGCACGTGCCGCGTTCCGCAGGTCTGCAGGTCAAGCAGTGCTTGACTTTGGCGTTGGGTCCTGCTGTATTCATCGAGGTGCGGGTTTCCATGAGCACACGCGTGGCATCCAGGCACATCCAGAGCTGACGTGAGTGTGCACAACGTCCTGCTTCCCCGGCTGTAACCGATGCCTTTGCTCAGGTCTGCTTTGTTTTCCAGCAGGTGCACACGTGGCTTTTCCTGCTCCTCCCGCCTCTTCCACCGGTGGAAAATTAGGCCATGTAGGCTTTGCTTTTCTTAATTGTCACCAGAACAGTCTTGTTCTGTGCCTTTAGCTCTCTAAGTGCCATTTGTTGCCTTGGGTTTGTTTGGGACGCTGCTTGGGTTTGCCTGTGCGGCTGGGGTGAAGCCCTGCTGCGGACCCTGACCCACCCCGGGGAAACCCAGGCGGCTTTTACCGCCGAGCCTGCCCTGCCGCCAGCCGGTGCATGGCGCTGTCACCTCCGGTGTCCCCAGGTAATCCGGCACTGCCTACAGCGTGGTTCAAACTGTTTACGAGATGCTTACCCAAAAGCCTGTTGAGTATTATATATTACATGTATTAATATTTCAGAGAACGTAATTTCAAATTGCTGAAAAAAGCAGAGTCAAAATACATCAGCTTGAGATGTGCCCGTAAGAATAACAGCTTGACAGAGGATAGCAACGTGGTAGCTTCGCGATGGGGACCTCGCGGGCGAAAGAGACTTCGGTGGTGTGGGGATCCTTGAATTGTGCCATTCGTTCCAAAAGCAGAGTTCAGACTTTGCTAAAATACTTGCTGGAGTTTGGAGGGCGCAGCCCGAGTGGTCGGTTGTTATCTCCCAAGTAAACTGGGAGCAAGTGAAATGCAAGTAACAGGCTAAGTTAGGGGGAATTGTATGCTTATTAATTAAATGACTTCCCAGATACACGTAGGGATTTTTACATCTGTAGAATCCTCACTCCTGATGATGTTTCCACAATATAAATTTTTCTGCTGTTTACTGACTTCAAATAGCATTTTTTGGAGGCTCTTTTCCTTGTACGCTCATTGCACGTCCCAGTTTGACCCTGCGAGTCTGCTTGTGCTGGGCTTTGTGCTGGGCTTGTGTGACTCGGAAATAGTTTCATACAAGTACATATGATGGGTTAATGCAGATACGCAGAGAGATGTAATGAAAATGAAACCTCGGTGGTTTGGCTTGTCATCTGTACTCCTGTTTGTACGCTCAGCAGACCCGTTCTCCTGCAGGATGACAAATGTTATGTAAATGATGATAATAGTAATAACATTATTTGGATCTCATTAATTTTTTGGAAAAAAACCAACAGATTTGGGGGAGCCGAGGGGGATAGTTGATGTTATGCATTTCTTGTTACAATATTAATACCATGGGAATGCAGACAATAACAGACACACCCTGGACAAGCACCATGTTGGCCACATACTTCAGCATTTTTGATTGTTTTGGGAGTCAGGATTTTGAAGCACTCGTGTCTTGTCCACATCTGTGCTTTCGTGCTTCATAATGTTGCTTCTGATAACCCTTTTTTCCTGTAAACAAGTGTCTCACACGCACCTAAATGCGTGTGTTTACACATGCACAAACCCGCAAACTGAGATCCTTTCTCTGTCTGTTCCTTGCCAACTCCAGAGACATTTGACTTGAATTAGAGGGTGGCTGATTTCTTTGAATTCAGGTTAATCCAAGAATGTTTCACGATCTAAGAAAACAAATTTATTTATAATTGCAAGTAATTAATACTTGCTTGCTTAGGGTTTTTCCCATAGATCCTTGTCTAAGACCCGCTCAGCTTGCGCTCTCTGCTGTGCTCGATGCTGCTCAATTATGTTTATAGCCTTTTATGTTTTCGAACGTTGCCAGCAAGGGCGGTGACCCAACAGCGAGCGTAGTCCTGGTCCTTTCCCATCCCATCTGGCTGCCATTTTGGCGCACATCTTAATTGCACGGGATTGATAACGAGGTGTGTGGTGTCCAGCAAGGCCTCCTTTGGCTGCAGTGCCACCCACCTCGTGCTGATGGGTGAGGAGGAGGAGCAGCTCACGCTCAGCATCTGCGTCTCGGCGGGGGCTCGGTGCTGCGCCCAGTGCGGTCCTCCTCTCCTGTCCCTCAGCAGCTCTCGTCAGTGGGATGTGGAGGCGAATCTCCAGGAACCCCGCAGGGCTTTTACGCCAGAGCTGGCCGGTGTCTGGGTGCAGGCAGGTCCTGAGCACCTCTGGGTGCGCGTGGCCATGTCGGCCATCGCTGGCCTGCTGCAGGCAGCGCTTCCACCCGCCTTTCTTCCAGGAGAAGTTAAAGCACCTCCTGATGAATAGTGCAGTGTTTATCCTTTTCCAAAGGCCTTCAGGTCCCCGAGAGCCAATGCTGCAGCCCCGGGGGACGCCAGCGCCGTGGCGGCGGCTGAATTAGCACTGCTGACACGAACGCAAGCTTCACTTTCCACAGTCTGCACCGGGCTGCCGAAACCACAGGACAGCCTGAGAGCGGGCTGGCTTCTGGAAAATAATTGCCTCGCGTCGTCCTGACCTGTCTTGTCCCTCAGGTGCTAGACTAGCTGTTGTGCTCACCTTTCCCTTTCCTTTCAGTCCATTTTTTTCCCTTTGCCATGGGAGCAGGCCCGGTGTAGGCAGGCAGGCCTGCTGGCGCAGGGTGAGGGGGAGGCGCTGGCTGCGGCAGAGGACCCCTTCCAAACCCCCGTTGTCTGCACAGCTCATCTCTCCTGGTGCCCTCAGGTAACTTCTCGCCTCATTTGCTTTGCGAAGCAGCGCTGCGCCGCGGGCCCACAGCAGGGCGGCAAGTTGGGAACCTGCTTTCCTTAACGCCGCTGATGCCTTTTTCTGTACTGTGGGGCACATCAGTTGAATTTTGCGTATAAGATACTGAACTTCCCAAAACCTGACAAAACTGCCTAAACATAGAAACTTTTTAAATCGACGAGAGTTCAGATCCTCAATGGAATCTTGTGGCAGCGAGTCCCACGGTGTAATCATATTCACTATGTGAAAGGGTGTCTTTGTTTTTAACTTGCTGCTTTTCAGGTGTTTGAGACATGTCGTGCTGGGCACTGTGCTCACTGCCCATGCCGCGCGCTCGTCCGGGGGCTCCGCTTCAGGGCAGAGCCGCCCCTCAGCTGCAGTCTGAGGAAGGAAGTAAAACTGTATGTAAGTTGTCCTTCATTTCCCATTGTTATCTCCTCCTGTCTTCTCCACACATACAGGCATATGGGTATGCTTAGAAAGGGAGCGATAATACAAATACAAAATCATGGAATCACAGAATGGTTTGGGTTGGAATGGACCTTAAAGATCACCTTGTTGCACCCCCCTGCCCCGGGCAGGGACACCTCCCCCCAGCCCAGGTTGCTCCCAGCCCTGTCCAACCTGGCCTTGAACACCTCCAGGGATGGGGCATCTGCCACCTCTCTGGCCAACCTGTGTCAGGGGCTCACCACCCGCATAGCAAAGAATTTCTTCCCAATATCTCATCTAAATTGTCCCTCTTCCGGTTTGAAGCCATTCCCCCTCGTCCTATCACTCCATGCCCTTGTAAAAAGTCTCTCCCCAGCTCTCCTGGAGCCCCTTTAGGCACTGGAAGGGGCTCTGAGGTCTCCCCGGAGCCTTCTCTTCTCCAGGCTGAACCTCCCAGCCTGTCCTCCCAGCAGAGGGGCTCCAGCCCCCCCAGCATCTCCGGGGCCTCCTCTGGCCCTGCTCCACCGGGTCCACATCTCTCCTGTGCTGAGGCCCCTGAGCTGGAGGCAATATTCATGGTGGGGTCTCCCCAGAGCACAGCAGAGGGGCACAATTCCCCCCTCGCCCTGCTGGCCACGCTGCGGGGGATGCAGCCCAGGATGCCGGGGACTTTCTGGGCTGCCAGTGCACGTTGTCGGCTCGTGTTGAGCTTCTCATCCACCAACACCCCCAAGTCCTTCTCCTCAGGGCCTCTCTCAGCCCATTCTCCACCCAGCCTGGAGTTGTGTGTGGGATTGCCCTGGCAGGATGCAGCATACAAGGTTTGTGAGCCTGCCTTGCCAAAAAAAAAAAAAAAAAAAGGAAACTTTCTTTCCATTGGCTGATAAATTGTTTCACTAAGGGACATCAAAGCATTTTGTAGTCCTTAGTTGAATTTTGCAGCACTTCTGGAATGTCACAGATGGAAGAGCTGAGGTGGAGGGGTTTGGAGTGCCTCACCTGAAGCTGTGCCTCCATCAGGCAAGAAGTGGAGCTTCCTGGTTCCCAGTCTCCTGTCCAGCTGGATCTGGAGGTTGGAGTGTAGAAAGCCCCAAGACTCGCTGAACATCACAACGTCTCCTGACTGGAAGTTGCCTGTGTTACATTGTAGAGGATGGGATGGGGCTGAATAAGGAGTGTTTTGTCCTGGTCTCGTTGGAGAAGTCCCTGCTCATTGCAGGGGGGCTGGACTAGATGGCCTTCAGAGGTCCTTTCCAACCCAGACTATTTGATGATTCTATGAAATCAGGTCCATCTTATTGCAAATGATACAATTCACTCTACTTGCTAAAGATTCCCTCAGGCTTTCCCTGTCCTACCTTCAGCCTCTGATCTTTTTCATAGCAGCACCTGATAAAGAAAGTTGTTTCCTTTGTGTTTCTGTGCTCAGGGTTGTATGTAGAAGCGTGATGTGTATTTGATGGTACCTCACGAGAACCTACAGGGTGGTGATAACTCTGCAGGAGGTGATGGATGTGCCGTGCGCTAGCATGTGTGTTACGCCCAGTACGCAACACAGATCGTGCTACCAGGAGCTGTACCGAGGCGCTGTTGCTGGTAGTGGGAGTCCCAGTGTCCCTGGGCAGTGTGTTTGTATTTCTGTGTGTAGAAGAGGTGGGGGACAGAGAGACTGTCCGGAGTGACCTCGGCATGGTGGGTCAGCGCCTGGGAGCTGGTTCTGCCCAGGCTAGTGAGGGGTGCCAGGAAGGGGATCAAACTCCACAGTGCTCACTCCCACCTTTCCGAAATCGCCTTGTATGATCAGGACCATCTGAATTTAATTTCCACTGTATGAAATTGTGGTCGCGTTCTTGATTCTGTTTCCTTCATATGCCTATTTAGCTTGTGAGAAGTACATCCTTGCTCAGGAAGTCTCCAGACTGATCTCCCAAGCATTTGTGTGGCTCAAAAGGCAGGAGGTTTTCCCACTGCAGCACAAAACACCCTCTGGTTCAGTCAACCCCTCACATCAGTGCAGTCACGTTACCGTGAGAGAAGGTTTGAGAGGACTTGGCGGCACCTCACGTAGGTCAGTTGGTGATCCGGGCGCTGTCAGGTGCAGAGCAGGCGTCTCCCTCTGGAGAATCTCTTGCTACCTGCTGACAGCTTGCAGCGTTCAAACAAGGCTGTCGCTCTGGTTTTGATTAGCTTTGTTCTCCCTTATTAAAATTACAGTGGCCAAGTGGTAGGATCTTGCTAGCGAGGACACGCTGTAGTTTTAGGTGCGATGTAGATTGAGCTCTTGTCCATTTGCAGTAAGCCGAGAGAACAGAGACCGTACCAGGTATTTTTGATGAGGAATGCATGTTTAGTGTGTGCCTGGACCATCAGCAGATGATGCTGTAGGTTCAAGGTTTTTGTCGTGCAGGTGGACAGACTCGCGGTGATGCCATAATGTGTGCTGGAGGAGATCTGGACTGCTCCGAGAACCTGCTCTTCCTCTCGGGGTACTGGCGTGCTGGCTCTGTGAGTTAACTTTGGGAAGAGCCTATGATGGAGCATGATGCCTGTGAACGCAGAGGTGGCAGGGATAACTGCCCTGGTGCAGCCAATTTGGCTGATGGAGGAAAGCTTCCGACTCACGTGTTCAGAGTGCTTTGATGGGCACATACTCTTGGGTTCTTACCTCCTTTTCTTTTTCAAGTACGGAGGTAGGATTCTGGATGGTAATCTGCACATTTCCATTCATTCCCTTGAGAAGAGAGCTGACCAGTGTGAGCAGCCCCTGAAAGCAGCCCCAGCACAGCCCCGGCATGAAGGTGCAGCAGTGGGCTGCTGTTCTCATCATGGGGATCGAGGAACGTTACGTGAACTGGTGTCGAGCAAATACGCTTACCTAACAGGCTGGTAATTAACCGACAGATCCGGTTTTGCCATGACTCAGTGTGTTACATGAAGTCATTGAACCTGTCTTTGCTTCAGTTCCTGGCGTGTGTAAAATACAAGCTGTGCGCTGTTTGATGTGAAGAAGTTTGTGGGCCGCTCGCATCCCGAGGGTCTGAGACCTGCTTGCGAGCGGTGGATGAAGTGGGGTCTCGGAGTCTCTGCTGTGGGCACCATCAACTGTCTGGGCTTTTTGTTTTGTTTTAAGAGTACACAGTTTGTTTATAATACGATTTATTAAGTTAGCTCATGTTTATCATTCTTTCCTGACTAGTGCATTTAAAGAGCATCACTGCAGTGTTTCAGCAGGCTGCAGTGTGTCACGCTGTCCCAGAAGGGGAGACAGCGGTTTCCTTGTGTGCCTTAGGGCAGGTGGGTTTGGATCCTGCCCATCATCATGGCCGCTTCTTGCTCTGAACTGCGACACAGAAGTGGCTCAACTTGCAAATAACGGCTTATCAGAACGCATTACTTTGTCTCCCTATTTCTTAAAAATGCCAATGCCCAATGGAAAAGCGTTGTGATGGCATCTTGTATAGGAACAGCTCTGCCGGTTGTGTGCCCAGGTGAAGCTCCTCAGGTGGTGGAGCAGAGTCAGTCGTCAGTTGTGTGCTGTTGGTACCGACCCTGCCTGTCAGAGCCGGTGCTCTTCTGCTCTTCGTCCTGAATTCCACGGAAGGGTACAACCAGAGTTTTACGTCAGGCTCTTACCCAGCCTGCCAAGCTTCGGTGCCGCAGCAGAGGCAGCGCGCGGCGGGCTTGGCACCTTCACGGCTTGAAGGCACTGGGGTGGTCTGTGTGTATATAAGGCTGTCGATGATGGTTTCATTCTTTTAGCAGTCTTGATCTGTTTTCTTTTCCTCTGTAGTACTGCTAAACCCTGGCCCTTTATTTCCTTCTTCTGTCTGCTAAGAGTTAGTTGTAACTAAAAAGCAGCTAAAATGACTATCTGGAGCTGATTCAGGGTTTCTGTTAAGCACTGGAATAGCAAATTAAAGCACAATGTAAATTATCCATAGAGATATGAGAAGTTGTTGCTTTGAGAAACGCCTGCCAGGTATTATTTAGTTATGGTTGATTCTCCTATGGGGCTTGTGAGATGATCTACGAGATTTCTTGAGGGTCTTTCTGACCTTCTTTTCTGTGTTCTGGGAGCCACAATGGTTTAGTTGAAGGGAAATACTCACTTCCTCGTAAGCCATCTGTCCCCATAAAGTAGGAATAAAGCGTGTCCGCTTCCTAGATTTTATCAGGCAAGAGGATCATCTTGTCATTTCTCTAGTTTATTTCAGGTTTGGATACTGAGGTCGCTGATTTCCAAGAGTTACCGATAAGCCCGTCATGCTGAAATCACTAATTGTCTGTATTGGTTGGTGCTAAAGAGGGATAGTTTATGTGAAGGCTGATTTTCCTTGCTTTTACAGATATGACATAAATGTGTCATCATCGTCTGGCTGAGAAAATGGAGATTCAAGTATTTTTGTCATTGATAGTGAATGGTGACATCGTCTGCAGATGAGGTATGAAGAGCGTGTGGTGCGCCAGCGCAGTGAGGAGAGCTCGGCAGAGGGAGGGTGAGGAGGGAGCTAGGGTCTCTAAACCCCGAGATGGAAATCCCCGGAGGGCTGGCTTAGCTCTCACTCCTCTGGAGTCTGTCGTGAGATTCTGATTTCTGATTGTTATGGTTTGAGGAAGCCACAGGAACTTATTGTCATTAATGACAATTATTCTCTCACCTGATGACCCCTCCCAATCTGGGAAGGGCAATCGGGGAAAAACCAAGGAAACCCGAGGGTTGAAATATAAACAGATTTAATAGAATAAGACTAGTTAATTAACTAAAGAACCCATATTGATCCCAATACCAATATAAAATATACAAGGGTTATCCTCAGCCTGTTGTATCAGTAGAAGCTGTGCACTCCCAGCAGGGGACAGCCAACGTGGGACACTGCGAGTGCTGCGGCTTCGGGAGGAAGCTCAGGGCTGCGGCACGGGGGCGAGGAGTTCTCCGGATGGCAGCCGTCGAGGGAGAGAGAGGACTCCTCAGCAAACTTTCTAATTGATATTGAGTGTGCCGTTCACAGTATGAACTAACCCTGTTGGCAGCGTGGGTCCAGTGCCCGGGTCTCGCTCCTCATCCTTGCACCTGGAGAGCTCAAAAACATGGACACCCTGAAACCCGCACACCATGGCTATACAGTAAATATTTCACAAATTCAGACACTAGAGTCTTCAAAAAATGCAGTTTTCCCAAACATTAGGAGAGACTTTACTGCAAAGTAAAGTTACTGAAAGAGAAATTAGTCCCGTGTTGCTCAGGCCAGGACGCTAATCGTGAAGCATTCGGGTATCCTTTGTGAGTAGCATGCTTTTAAAACACAATTGAGTCTTTCTTTAAGAATACAATGTTTGTGGCCCGGTCTGTGTTAATAGGAAGGGAAATGGGCTGTCGTGGTAGCAGGCTGAGATCCCGAGGCAGCACTGAGATGAGCAGCAGTTCCGTCGGGAGCCTCGCAGCCGGCTCTGTGCCATGGCCTCACCGGCGAGGGCCGGCCGCGGGCACAGCCGGGAGCCGGCGGGGCTCCGGGAGCAGTGCTGTGTCTCAGGGCTGCCACGTTACTGGCGGGGAAGCGGCGGTGCAGAGGGATGGACGCCAAAGAAAGTGGTTTTAGCAGAGATGGAAGGGGAGAGTTGGGCTTGTGTTGTGCTTTTTTCAACCAAAATTCAGAGGGCTCAGAGAAAGGGGTCACCGTTTCAAAGGGGTCTCGGTCCACCAGGTTGTTTCTAGGTTCTGGAAAGCGCCGGTGGCTGTTTGCTGGCGTAGCCTCTTGTGTCAGCAGCCTTAGGCATGACTCAGAGTTAACGCCTGGCTCAGGCTGAGCGTTGCTGGTCTCCAGTACTGCTGACTCTGTCCTTATCTTCCCTTTCCTGGTTCTTCCGTCCGCAGCCTGGGACCTGCAGAAACAGAAACTACCCTTCAGGCTCCAGCCCGCCCTTCCTCTCAGCGCGGCTGTCCCCCTCCCCGCACGTGGCCGGGCCAGCCTCGGAAGTGGAAGAAGTCTGGAGATTCTTTGTGTCCCCAGCCCTATCCTGGGAGGGGCCAGGAGTGACTCCCGTGCGTGACGCTGCTGCAGGACTGGTGTGAACGAAATCCAGGGCACTCTTCTCCGGGTTCATGGTGTGCAGTTCAGGCTCCCAGGAGCATTGAATGAGTCAGAGAAACACTTCAAACTATTCAGAAAATCGCTGCACAGAACTGCCATTGCCTGACTGTTCGTGGAGTTAGGGGACGTTCTCCCTCTGTGCTGGGGAGGGACCTTTAAACATAGTAGAGGTACGATGCTTGGTTATGCAAAGGCACGCGCCGTTGATAAATTCTGAGTGCTGATAGCGTCCCTAGTACAAAATAGGAGCATTGAAAGGGGCATTGAAATTCCTTAAAGGCGTGCTCACGCAGCGCTCTCGCGGGGTGACTCTGGCAGGAGACTCAGTGACGTACCCTGGCCGCTGCTGGCCCGGGAGGCACGTGCGGTTCTGCCGGCACGGCTGCTGCCTTTGCTGGCAGCACTCGTTGTGATGGATGGGTGGCATTTCCAGGGCAGGCAGGAGGGAGGAGATAAATTTAAACCCAGCAGATTATTAGATAACAAAGCTAAGAGTGCCCGGCACTGTGTATTCCTGGACCGTCAGGGCCCTAAAATAGCACCAGTGCACCGGTCAGGAACGCTGACCCTGTTTCTGTGTCCTCCTGTGACAAGATTTGCTGTTCCGTCCTGCCTCTGCTGGCACTGCTGTCATCCTCCTTGACGGTGTACCGCCCCAGTGGCTTGGCTGGGAAACTGAGGTCCCCGCTCTCGCAGCGTGTGGCCTTTTGGCCGGCGGTGCGGTGTGGGCAGGGTGAGGTTCCTTGTCCTTGATTCAGTCCTCAGCCCCTTTGAGGAGACTGTCAAGAATTGAGTGGAAATTACACATAATTTCGTTGCGTGCCTGCCGGTCCAGCTGTCCCGCTGAGCCCACGAAAGCGCCCCAAGCCTTGCGGGTTTCCCCACACTGCGCTCACAGGAGCTCACATACCGAGTGCAGCGCACGTGGAGGAATGAGCCACGCGTGTGCCGGAGCGTGGGGCGCACTGGCTGCTGCTCATTGTCTGTGTCTGTATCTGTGAAGGAAAGAGGGTGAACTTATTTCATACAGAAAGACAAAGAGCTTTAAGGGGCTTTTTTAAAGCATGTCTGTAGTTTGTTTGCAAGGTGTGAGTACGAAGTGAGCAGGAGGTGGAAGATCTTCATGGCTCGATGGAGGCGTTTCTTTCCTAAGGTGGTGTGTGTGTTGAGAAGAGACGGCGTAGAGACCCTTCAGCCCTCTCACGGGCAGGAGGGGTCGGCAGCGTGGTTCCCGTTTGCCTGTGGATGAGTCAGACACAGAGGACAGTGGATCACTGGTGTCAGATTTTGGCGAGGAAAAAAAAAAAAAAAATTCCTTGAAATAAACTCCTTAGCTCAAGGGAGCTGAAGATTTGCAACACCAAAGGCCTTGTTGGCAGCTTGTCAGCAGCCGGAGGGCTGCACCTGCTTGGTGGAGACATTTACATAAATATTCCTGATCAGTAATGCATGCTTGTAACCTTACTTTCCTGTTCTTTCGGCTTCCCCGGTGAATGAAGATTACTCGCTGTAGGGATGTCACTGCCGGCTCCTGCGCGTGCGCTGGAGAGCGCTGCTGTCACCGCAGACCTCCGCTGCAGGTCTCCTGCCTCAGTCCTCTGCTCGGCTGTCGCGACGTTGCTGCCAGAAGCCATCGCTGGAGTGAGTTCAGCACAGGCAGGTTCTGCTCTCCTCGTCAGACCTCGGGCAGTGCCAGGAGCTTTCATTATCGCCGCCTTTGCTGCTGCCCTCCTCTCGGCACGGTGCCGTTCTACGTCTGGGTGGACGCTGCGCGGTCTCTCGTCCGATGTGTGCCCAGCAGGGGCAGGCGCTGGGTCGGTCCACGGACCGCTCTCCCTCTCCCAGAGGCCGGCTACCTGTGCTGCACCGGCGCTGGCCACGTGGCTGAGCACACATACAGAAAACACAATTAGTCAGCAGGTCACCGGGGCTGAATTTCCTCGTGCGTCCTGTGCCGGGGCCATCGCGTTGGCTCTGGCTGCAAACCAAGCAGCAAAGTGGAGCAAAAGAATTGCAGACAAAGGGCTTTTATTTATTAGTTATTAATGTTGTTCAATTGAAGCAGTCTGAAATCATGGGTAGCTAATACTTATGTTGTTTACATCAGGGGATTCCTGCTGGGGTATTTGCCACCCTGCTCTGCTTTACTTCTTCCTTAAGGAAATGCTGATAATTACCCTGAAATATTTTGAGAAAATACAGAGAAATACTGTGTTCAGAACTGAGCTTCTATTTAAACAACCTCCTGTTTTGGAGTCAGTCAGATCTTGAGAGCTCACTTACCCTCCTGCTTGGCGCTCCAAAGAGTTGAATTAAAATTTTGGATTTGAGTCTTGGGCGACCATGGGGAAAGTACTCTTTGGATGTGAAATCTTGCCAGATCACCGAATTTCACATGGCTCCTTCCCAAGTGCCGCAGGTCGGAACCTGAAGGTGCAGCCCTGGTGCTGGAGCTCCATCCAGGTGTTGCTTTCTGCTCATGTAGGTGCTGGACAGTATTTAGCCCGTCAGCTGGGTGCTTCACCCCGTTCCTGGTCTCATAAGGTGTGTGTGTTCTGCTCTTGATGGAGCTGAGAATTGCACTAGGGCTGCTAAGGTTTGTAAGGTTTGAAGTCTCCCTCCTTCCCCCCTCCCCTGGGCGTCTCTTTGGCACTTCGGCCACCTCCACCCATGTGTCTCGGGCGCTCTGTGCAGGTCTGGTGTGGCTCTGCATGGAGCTCTTCAGGCAACCAGCGAGCAGAGTTGGGCCAAAGGGCTTTAATGAAGGTTGGAGGAGATACGACATATGCTGTAGAAATCCTGGGCCGAAGGGAACTGCGGGAAACCACGTCGTCTGTGAATCGTGGCCAGTGATGCTGTGCAGTCACATGTACCAAAGGTCATTCAGAATCAGGAGTAAAAGTTTTGTTCCCTGTTTTGCTCTCTCTTGCTTTTGCAATACATCCCTCAAAATCGAAATCTGGGTGAGACAGTGCCCAAGCAGCGGCAGTGCCCCTCGGGTGGTGTGTGAAGACTGGGGGGGAACCTTTTTCCCCTTGTTCCACTTGTATTTAATATAGCTGCTTCTTGAAGATAACTGGGGATTTGAGCATAAACTGGTAATTCCAGGTTGCAGTACACATGATTTTGCATCAAATTTCCTAAATACACACTCCGACTTGAGCGTTTAGGTCAAGCCCAAGCTTCTCCTGTGGACAGGCTCTTTCAGGATGTTTCTTAGAGCTTCCTCTGAATTACCCGATATTGGCCACTGAATAAGACAGGATACCACACTGTACGCGTCCTTTCTCTGATCCTGTGCTTGATGAAACAAGGGTTTATTTTCCAAATACTTGTATATTACTATGAAGAAGTTATAGCTCCAAGTATGCTGTTGATGCAGCATTTTTTGTTGCAGCTCCTTGGAGGCTGTCAGGAGTGGGATCCGCTGAGCTTCATGGGCAGCGGGTTTGGAGGTCCTCGGTCAAGGCTGTGAGATGTCTAGGTGGCAGGGCTGCTGGCGCCACAGGACTTGTGTAAATAAATTTCATTTGTGCTTTGTTCACACAATTAAAGCCGGAGACCTGGATCGCATTTAATGAGGTTTATTT
The DNA here is from genome assembly GCF_965231255.1 of Vanellus vanellus. Classification (NCBI taxonomy): domain Eukaryota; kingdom Metazoa; phylum Chordata; class Aves; order Charadriiformes; family Charadriidae; genus Vanellus; species Vanellus vanellus. The sequence goes on along the minus strand of NC_138924.1, from coordinate 12,421,394 downwards.
TGCTAGTCGGGCCACACGGATTTCATTTACTTTGCCTAGTGTTCTGAAAACATATAGGAACACATGCACACCAAAGCTAAGTTCAAGAACTTGAATAAAATCCACAGCAGTAGAGAAGTGCCCTGAGAGGTTTGTATCAGTGTAAAGTCCATTAAGCTAAAATTTACACTTGATAGTATAAAATATAAGGTATTTTAACCTAAGGCCCCTGCCCTGCCCAACCAGCTGCGGTCCTGCGGCTGCTGTTTCTCTCTTGGCCGTTGGGTGTCCTGGGCAGTGCTGGGAACGGGACACAGGACGTGAGGTTTCCCCGTCTCCTGCACGTGGGCTCCAGTTTAGGAGGTGAATCTGAAATGCATGTTTTTTTTCCTGGGATGCTGTTAGTCTCTGGGCTTGTCCGTACCTCCCTGGAAGAGAATGTCAGTACTGTCCTGGGGCTGACTTGGGGCCGGGGCAGACTCCTTGGTGAAATGCTCAATAGCTCTTTGCCAATTTAAAAATGGAAAAGGAAGAATTTAAAACATTTTGTTGTGGATTGATTTCTTCTGTGGTACAGCAGAGCGCAGCGATGTGTTTAGATACAGACACGAGCAGGGAGGGCTTTGGGAAGGTGGTGTACAAGTAGCCATCGCTGGGGCTGCTGAGCCCATCCCTGCGGGCTTGCGCAAGGGCAAGCGGGGACTGATCCTGCACCTACACCACATCCCTCCAAGGAGCGGGCACAGGCTCTCGGCCAGGTCCTGCCACAGCTCTGGAAGGTCCATTAATCTCGTTCAGCTCAGTAATGTTTGCCGTTGACAGAAGGGCCTTGCGATTTGTGGGTTTGGACCTTGGGAGTGGGAAGTGACTGGGTGAGGGCATTTCTCTCCACATCGGGCTGCGATGGGAAGGAGGTTGGTTGGAGGTGTCTTGCTTGTCATCTGCTGCCATGATCGTAGCGTCCCCGGAGACGTGAGGGTTGCTGCAAACGGCGGAGGTGACTTGGTCTGGAGCGCTGAATGCAGGGGCAGCACATGGTTTATATTTTAACAGTCTGTGCTGAAGTGAAAGGGCAAAGAGTGGAAGGTGCAACATGGCTGGGACATGGGACGGATCTCCAGGGGCACGGGTCCTGCCGTGGGCTCGGGGCGTTCCGTGTGCCAGGCTGCATTACCCCCAAGGCCTCCATTTCCCTCTCGGAAAGGCCGGTGGCTGTCACCAGCCTGGTTAGAGGCCCGTGGCTGGGGAGGGTCAGGGAAGTGCCATTAATCACTGTTGGTGTTTCTCTTTCAGAGGAGAATGAGAAGCACGAGAAGCTCCGCCTGGAGAGGGAGCAGGAGCAGAAGAAGGCCGGCAAGACCAGCGCGCCACGGGCGAACAGTGCCGTTCCCCCGGAGGAGCCCCGGAGCGAACTGCTGGTGCCCATCTCCCCCCCGGCCCCGGCCCCCCCGCCGCCCCCACCCCTGGTAGCCCCCATTTCGGTCATTCCCATCCCTGTTGTCACCAGCCCCCCCCAGCAAGCAGCCCAGACCACCCTGTCCCCGCCGCTCGTACAACGCCACCAGCCCCTCGTAAGCACTCCCAGTGTCACTAAAGAAGCATCTTCGGTCGCGCCAGTCATCCAGAGGCCGCCAGGTCCGCTTCTGCCGGACGGGAAAGCTGCTACACCCCCCTCGGGCAGCCCGAAGCAGCTCCAGCATTATGCGGCGCCGGTCCTGGCCATCTCCCAGCACCATGTGGTCCAGCAGCCCATCCAGCCCCAGCCGCAGCAGCCCCTGCAGCACCCGGGAGCGCCCCCGCAGCTCGGTGCTCTCAAGCTGGCTCCGGCAGAAGACGCCAAACCAAACGAGCAGAAGAAGAGACCTGGAGGGTGAGTGCCCCTTGTGTGTGGAGGCTTCTCAGAGGGACCAGACAAAAACGATGCCGAAAGCTGCATCGACCTGGAGCGGCTACTGCTTTTGCAAAGAGTTGTCAGACCAGAAACACCAAGATCCGTGGATGTTTGGATGTCTGATTTTTTGATAGCAGGGTTTCTTAGCTTGATGGTTTTTGTTCCCCTCCCCTCCCCCGACTACACACTGTAGGATTCTGTACAAGGATTTCTTTTTCTAAGCCAGAACTGTCTTAGGAAGCAAGTCCCAGCACTGCCTGTCTGATCTCAGGTGGCATCTGGTATTATGCTTGGCAAAAGATCTCTGCTTATACTGGTCAGGGAAGTCATGCAGCAGTGCTGCTTGCAGGAACTTTCTTGAAAACTGGGATGTGATCTGGGAGGTTTTGTTTCCCAGGACAGAGATCACCTTAGCTGCTGTTTCCATTTCTTAGTGCTGTAAGTGCTAAGGGCCTCCTGCTTGTTCAGAGCTCCTGCAGCTGGAAGGAACTGAAGGCTGATTAATCTGTCCCCACCCTTGGACAGGACTTGTGACTCTGATGTTGCTCCAGGTTAGTGTTTGTCTAACTTGTTCTTAAGGACTTTGTCTGGTGGAGACTCTGTCTTCTCCTTAGGTGGTTGTTTCCAGACCACAGTATCCTAATGCGTAGTCTGGTATTATTTCTTGTGGAATGGGAGAACAAATTGTTCCCTTCTTTGCAGCAGACTTTTACCTGTTTCCCTTGGCCCCTCCGTCTTCCTTCCTGCAGGATAAATGGACTGGATCTGTTCAGTTTTCCCTCCTGGCCGTGTTGCCTGGACCTCTGACCATTCTCCCCACTGCCTGCAGCTGGCAGGTAACTGCTGGCAGTGGTGGTTAAAATGGCATGCGGATCCAGCAGAGGTTGGGTGGACAGTCGCTGTGTGTGTCTCGCCTCTTCAGCGCAATAAGGCAAACGTGCCCCTGGTTTCAGGGCAGGGGTGGGGGTCTGGGTAGGATTCAGAGGAGATGCTGCCAGACGAAATGCCGGCTGGAGTCCCGCTCCTGCCGTGTGGCGTAGCGGCGGCAGCCTTGTCCCGCTCCAGCTTGGCTCAGGCTGCCATGCTGAGGTAGACCCAGCAGAGCTGGAGGCACTGCTAGTCACTCTGGTTCACCCAGCCTAAACAAGTGCCAGCAGAGGAGACAGACAGAATGCGGTCCTTCCCGGGGTGGGGACCTGCTCGGGAGAAACGTGTTGGCCAGGTCAAGATCTGGCCTTGCTTTTTGCTCCCTCCTGGATGGAGCTCAGTACTTTGAATCTATCAGAGGGTCAGGACGTGGCAGTTCACTTTCTTTTTCCCGTGTCCTCTGGTCCTTGCGGCAGTTGCTCTGAGCTGTAATGCAGAACCGCTGTAACCCAGTTGTGAGAGGAGCACGAGCGCGGCGCTGGGAATTAGCACTGGCCTTCCCTGTGAACAGCCTCCGTGCAAGGAGTGGTAGTTTTGTTATTGTCTCGTGGGGGCAGGAAGAGATGTAAGATACAGTGGACAAAAAAAGGGTTCATAGTGTCTTTTGGGATGTAGAGATCCCAAAATGCATAGAAGGAAACAGCGAAAGTAATGTAGATAAGAATTTGTAAAGATAATGGCCTCTGTAAAATGCCAATATAATTCCTCTAAGATAGACTGTGATCTTTAGAGCTTGTCTAGAAAATGCAGAGCTGCAGAAACGATAAGTGTATTTGTGGTTTAATCAAGCGGGCCCGTCGCTGTCGTTGTCATGTGGGTTCAGGTGGTGTAGAGGGGACTTCCAGTGGCAGGGGATACTGGCGAAGGCTGCGGGGAGTTTTGCTGTCCGAGCAGCAGCTCTGCGGGCAGCAGGCGGTGGGGTGGCTGTGGCTGCATCAGCAAACTGCTCCCGTACCGTCAGCTGAGCTTTGCTCCTGGGAAGTTGGGAGGGCTGTTATCCCAGTGCAAATGCAGCATCACCGCTGTGTCTGTGCCCACAGTCAGAGTGTTTTCCGTGCAGGATTTCTAGAGTTCTTGGCATAGACACACCAGAAAACTACCTGTCTGATGCTGAGCGAGTTGCGAAGGTTTCCTGAAGTGCATTTTGATGGGGTACCCCAAGGTGCATGCTCCTTGTCTCCCCAGAATTACTCCTTTACACGTAAGCTCGGAAAATGTTTTTTTCAGCTTGCAAATGTTTCATGGGAAAAGGCTGTCATGTTTTTTTAAACACCTGAATGTTTATTAAATATTAACATTCTTTCTGAAATGCTCACCTCAATGTGGGTGTATTTTCAGCCAAAGGCAAATAATTACTTTGCATAGTGCACAGAAGAGATTTGAAATCTCCACATGTCTACTAATGCACTTTATCATCGCGGTAGCAGAAAACTAAGATAACATGAATTTGGTTGGCCTTTCCTAGAAGTATTCCTGTGATTTGGAGGGTAGGGACAGACCAGAACCCTAAAAACCAGAAGCTCACCCTGGTTCTTCCTTTAGCAGTGACTGGAGGATTCCTGGATTACTTCATTCCATATTTATGCTCAGCTGTGTTATTTCAGGCACAGTGAAAAACTAAAGCAGTTTGAAGTATGTCTGCCAAGTCCCGTACACTTTAATTTGAAACTGCATAAATCTCACCCCACTGGAGTGTAGGCATAGTTCAGAAATGGGTCAGAATCTGGGCTATCTGGTACTGTATAAATACGTACAATTCATACTTTGTGTCTTTCCCTGTTAGTGATAGTAGCTGTGTCTCTGTACATACACACACATCACACTCCTGCCTCTTTGTATCTTGTGTGCAGTATATGCATAATGCTTATCCCCTCTAATATGCATGCAAAGTGTGGATTTTATCTTGATACAGTATAGGTAGAAACATATACACAACTAGCATTAAAACAGCGGTATCTGAACACCTTAAATTGCTATTTAATATTTACCTCTCTGTCCTAGACACACAGACACTGCTGAAAGTACAGGTTGAATGGCAGTAGTTTTAAACCTGACACTGAGTTTATCTTTGTTCTGTTTGGGTTACAGGGTTGGGACCAGGGAAGTACATAATAAATTGGAGAAGAACAGGTGCGTAGAAAGCCAGGGGTTTGGTTTCTTATTGTAACTCCCCTTCCTTTTTTTTGGTTTTTTTTTTTTTTTTCTGCCTATAGTGTGTTAATATTTGTTTGGCTTTGGTGGATTTTTGTTTGTTTGGGCTTTTTTTAACAAATAACCTGACCAAAATTCTTAGTGATTTTTACTGAATCTTGCAATATTGCTTTGCTTTCTTATAGCTCAATTCTGCATCTCTTGCTTCCCAGAATGTTTTATTTAACTGCATAATTGCGTTACAATAACCCTGCAGAGCCCTGATCCCGCAAAGTAAATCTCCACGTGCATAACGGTGTAACTTCTCTTTTGATTTAAAGTAATAAACTAGCCAAGGTCAGGGGCCGGTGTATAGTGTGAATACAGAACAAAGACCAGTTCCTGATCCAAAACTCTTAGAAGTCTAACTAGCTAAGTCGAAAACACGGTGAAAGTGGAAACTGCAGCACAGGGAGATGAGATATTGAATTTAAGATTGCACAACAGTTTGTTAACGAAGCTAGGACTGGAATCCAGGCATTACAAGCCACAGCCCCGTAGTCTTTCTGCTGGATTGAGCTGGTTCCGTTGTAAGCATGCAGGTAGTCCCAGTGACTGCTATGCACATGTGTAAGTGCTTTGCTGGATTAAGGCCCAAATTAAGCTCTGGCCCTCTGCTAAACTGATTGCTGGTGTGTGCTCCCACAAGCTGACAAACCACCTGTGTTTTCTTTAGACGTGCACATTTGAAAGAATGCTTTGAGACATTAAAACGCAACATCCCCAATGTAGATGACAAGAAGACCTCAAACCTCAGCGTCCTAAGGAGTGCCTTGCGATACATCCAGGTATGTATAGCGTTCGGGTGACTGTCGGCTGTCATTGTATGGCACTTTATCTACTGAAACAGGAGAACAGTGCTGTCTTTGCTTAAACCTCTAGCGCAAAGGAAAAAGGGGAGAGGAAAACTTACATTCCACCTTTTCCTCCCATGCAAGTCTAGTCCTTTATAAACTCCAGATTTCCAGCGTATTTGGATCCTTGAGGATCACTTGCTTCATGCGGTCTCCTTATACTAGACGTTCCTAGTTAACTGCAAGTCATCCGTACCAGTGATGGTGACGCAGTTAAGGTGACTTTCACCTTCTTGAGCAGTTAATTCAGATGATCTTAAAAAGGGGCATCCGCACTATATAAACTTAAGCTGCTCCTTTTTGGACTAAGGTGAATTTTAATCCATAGGTGTTGGTGGAATGTTTGCTTAACCAAAACAGATTGACTTCCACAGAGGTTTTGAACGTCTCAAATTTTTGATGAGACAGAGATGTAAGTACAGGTCCTTTGCTTGGAGGTAGGGAAGGACTGGAATTTGGGGTTGCAGTTTGGAGCTCTCGGTGGAGGGGGTACCAAGAATGAGTCTGGGAGAAAGTAAAGATAAAATTCGGTTGTGGTGTTTGCAAGTTGAGTGAAGTAAGTGTTAAGTGTTTGCTTATTGTTGTTTATCTCATATTTGACACTGTCAGCAGTTTTGTCAACGTTGTGCATTGATTTGTTGTTATCAAGCGTGTTTTCCATATTTAATATTTGTAAAAGTGGTTAATGGTAGCACAAAAGAAGTTCTCAGAGATGTCCTCTGTGACTGTGAAATCAATAGCATGTAATGCAATTAAAATTCATGAGGAAAATGGAAGAGTTGCTAAATTTATAGCGCAAATGAAGCGAGCGAATAGACCTCATACATTTTGGCTGGAATAAAGGGTGCTGAGAACTGTTAACAATGGGCTTTTCCACAGCAAAGCGTCCTCTTTTTTCCTCACTTTCTTCCCATTTTCCTTCGTCTCTCTCAAATACCATTTCATTCCTATGTTCAGAAGTACTGGAGGTTGACTACTTGCGCCTGCTTTACTTTGGAAAGTCAGTAATTACTCATAACCTCTCAGAATTAGACCAGCTCAGGCCTTCTCATTAGTCTTTGCCGGTGACTTCTCTTGCAGAGCCTTTGGTTGGGGCAGATTCTAACAGTACCCAGCCACCGGAGGATAGCAAACAAAAGGAAAAAAAAAGTCCATGTTGCTTAAAAAGGTCATTTTTGGAGATGTGGTTGTATTGCAGCCTAATGGGCATTAGAAAAGATCTGAGCCTTTCATTTGATTTCAGGCAGGCTGGTGTCGGTAGAGGTGAGCTTCCATTAGCAGTGAGGGAGAGCGGTGTGATCACCCGCTCTGGCGTTCGGCAGTTGAGTGTGGAGTCGGGATGTCACGAAGGGGGCTGTTTCTGGCGTGGTGGCTGACGCTCTATGAATATTGATGCAGGTGTAGACCTATCCGTGAGCAGGCTCTGCTCTCCAGCAGCGTTTTTATTCTGTGCTTTTGGAAGACAGCTTAAAATCCTCTTCGAGGATGTCGGTGGGGATGGCTGATTCTTCCTCTCCCTCTTCTCGGGATCCGCTGTGAAATGCTTTGGGGCTTAGACGCAGTGCAGCTTTGTGCTACCTACAGGCATGTGTACCAACTTCTCCGTAAATTGCTAGGAATTAAACTCTCATCATGTCCTATTAGGAAGTGTAAACTAGCTTTGTGATGGTCCAGAAAAGGTGTTCACAGATTCAGAACCGCGTTTTCTTTCCTTTAAGTTTCTGCCACTTGGAGGCCATTTCAGTGCCGCCTCTGCATGGCTTTTCCCGGCATGGATCCATTCCATGGATCCATGGAGATCCTTGGGAGCTGACCTCTTCTCCCTGGCGACAAGTGATAGGACAAGAGGAAATGGGTTCAAGTTATGTCAGGGCAGGTTTAGATTAGATGTTAGGAAGCATTTTTTCACTGAAAGGGTTATTAAACATTGGAATAAGCTGCCCAGAGAGGTGGTGGATTCACCATCCCTGGAGGTGTTTAAGAAAAGGGTAGATGAGGTGCTTAGGGACATGGTTTAGGAGTGGTGGTGTTTTTATCAGGGTAGGTTAATGGTTGGACTTGATGATCTTAAAGGTCCCTTCCAACCTCACTGATTCTATGATTCTATGATTCCGGGGGTTGGAACGGCTGGGATCAGGTCTGTTGCTGCGACCGCCCTGGTGTGCCTGCGCTGGTCCGTGTGCTCACGGTCTGGGGCTGAAGGGGGTCTCGGGGTGGTGTAATTGCAGTGTATTCAGTCACTCAGTGAAGTGAAAGTGCAGAAGTTCTGACGGTTAACATCACAATATTTGCGTCATGGTTTTGGGGACCGTAATGCCGGAGGTCGCTGTACCTGCACAGCTCTGGTTTAGGTGCTGTGCTGCCCGCATGCACCACAGACGCCGTGGATTGCGGGCGGAACCGCTGTGGTGACTCCTCTCCGGTTTGCGGTGCCAGTGGCAGTGTCTCAGGGACTCGCCAGGCGCCCGCGTTCCCTCCGGCCCAGTGTCGGGGAGCGCACAGGGCGCAGCCCTCCGCTTCTCCCAGCAGCTTCAGCACAGAGAAATTGAACTCTTTTGTCCAAACGTTTCTCCTGTTCACATGTCTCTCCACCTTCCCACTGGCGGGTGGCCTTAACGGAGCTGGTTTGGTGGTGGGCACACGGGGCCCGGGCGCCGCAGGAGCCCAGCGCTGAGCCGGCGGGGAGGGGGTGCGGGGGCAGCCGGCCAAGGCGCCGGAGGGGCGCGGGAGGTGTGCGCAGGAGCAAAGCCCCAGTACGGGCCCGAGGCCGCGAGCACAGCGCCAGCTCCCCGGCCTGCACTCTGCCTGGAGCGCTGCCCCGTCACCCGTGGCTGCCCCAGGGCGGCCGCAGCTCTGGGACTGGGCCAGCCCGCGCACTGCTGGGCCCGTCCGTCTGTCCGTCCGTCCGCTGGGCTGGCGCCGGCAGAGGGGAGGAGGCGGGTTGGTCAGCCAGCCTGCGGCTGGGCGATTGCCTGCCATGGCAGCCAAGGTCACGGTGACCTCCTGGCTGCCTGCCGTCCCCTCCGGCCGGGAGCTCCCATGCCAGCGTCCACCTCCACGTGTGCAGTGAGCACATGGCGGGCTGGTGGCTGTGCCCAGTCCAGCACCGGCAGCGTGGCCGGCTGGCCACCCCGCAGGCGGTGGACAAGGCACGGCTGTGCCGCTTGTGTCACCTCCTCACTGGCGCAGGCTGCTGGTCACGGCGCCTCGCTGCCTCCTCCTCCTCACGCAGGTGGCGGGAGCATCGCTGGCAGCGGCTCGCTCGAGTTCGTGTGGGGCAGGGAGTGTCCCGAAAGCAGAGCGTTTTCCTTGGCAGTGGCTTTGCTGTGGGTCTGCGCCCACAGCATGGGATGCGGTTGCACTAAAAGTTTGAGCACTGTGATTATTGGCCTGAAAAAAATGAGTATGAATAATCTGATTTGAATTGTCAGAGTTCAAAATTAAATATTCTTTTTTTTTAATTCAGCTTGATTTTAGCTTCATTCTGCCTCAACAAAAATGACGTGCATCAGTGTGGGGATGGGATGAACTGCCTGCAGATGACGCTGGCCTCCCTCCGGGGCTACAGGGAGCGTAGGTGGGACTGCGCACTGGGCTGGGACACCTCTTGCCAGCTCAGGCAGGGTGAGATGGACCGCAGCCTGATCTGCAGACAGGAGCAGAGTTGGTCATGATTACAAGAAAAAACAGAAGAAACTTTGCCGTCTTGGCAGCAAATCCTGCACCAGACTCGGTGGGTTTCACCGGACAGGCTTGGTGCGTACCTTCACTCCTGCAAAGAGAACAGGGGAATTGCACAAAGGAGATATAAAAGTAAAACCTCTTGCTCTTAAAATAATAAAGTAATTTTTCATTAAAGGGGAAAAAAACACCAAAAACCCAAACGCAACTGAACCATGCAGAGGAGGCGTGCGGTGTGCCGGCCCCGAGGCTCTGCATAGCCGAGGATCTGTGCCCGCAGGAGTATGACAGTGCGCTCGCTGCTGCAGCCTCTCTTCCTGCAAAAGCCTTTCTCCCCGTTCCAGCTGGAACTTCTTTGAAACAGGCTGTTTGTTTCCTTGGCTGGATTTAAATATTTGTATCTGCATCAAATCAGATAAGTCAGAAAGTTAAATTCCGAACTTCCCATGGAGCTGTCATTTTAATTTATCCTTAAGAGTTGGGCTTGTGCTCTGCAACAGTAAATTAGAAACTCTGCAATTAAACACACTGTTGCACAAAGGAAATTAGGCTGAACGCAGCTGGAAGTTAATAATCCTTTTAAATGGTGATTCAGTTCTAGGCGGTGTAGGCTGTTGTGCTCTGGGCTGAGGGAGTTGTCCCCGTGGTCACGGCGGCGGGGTGGGCTCCGGTCCCAGCGGCAGAGCCTGCCATGAAGCCCATTTGTGACGCGGGCCACCTCGCCCTCATTCTTCTCTTTCCTCCCTGCAAAACATGAGTGAAAATGCTGGAGGCCTCCGGAAAGTTTCTAAGATGCATGAAGTGACGTGGAAAAAGAATGCAGTGGGAGGAAAATGCTGTTTGGCTTGGAGAGAGCAGAGCCGCGTCTCCTCGGCTGAGCGAGGCCAGCACCGGCCGCCGGAGCAGCGTCCCCAGCCGAGAGCAGGCAGGACAAGCCCGGCGTCTCACCGGAGAGCCACGCTGCGAGAGGGAATTGCACCGCGCTTCACTTGCGCTGGGGCCGGTGCTGCCGGGGCGGCCAGCGAGCGGAGCTGCGCAGGAGGCGTCGGACGCTTCGTCGCCAGGACGTCCGTGCAGCTGGGTGTTCCGATTTGAGTCTCTTCAGAGGATTCCTTGCCCACTAGGAAATGTTGTAATCATCTTAGTTGGAAGCTAATTGAAGCCCTTAAGCAAGACTGTTTTCTCTACTATGTTCTCAAACTGTGCCTGTCGCTATGGTACCTGAACACCTTCCAGTTTCGGGGGTTATTTTCTATTCATATTTAGTGTCAGATGACATCCAGGCGATTTGCTCACCGGGTGACATTGGGACAGCCAAAACGAGACGGCTGGTGAGTGGCGCAGCCGCAGCCTGGCAGACCACGGATCACACCGCTGGTCCTGCTTGTTTGCCAGTTTCCCCACCACAACCAGAGTCAAATGCTGAGTAAATAATAATGTGCTTACAAAATGATAGACAAAGCTGAGCTTCCCAGGGCGTGCAAGAGGCAAAGCGTAAAATCCTTTGAAGTTTGTGAAGCAGGGCGCCGCGGTGATCCAAACTGCTGTGCGTGCTGCTCGGATGCTCACAGAAGCGCTGGGGTGTTCTGAGATGATAGATGTTGGGTCTTAGTCCTGCAGAGGAGTATTTGCTCTGCTTAAGAAATTGACTTTGCTTGCAAATTCATAGGAGTCATTTACCAGTCCTCCTTGCCGCTTGTAGCATTACAGAGAGAAGATAGCTGTGATGAACTTAGCGCAAACCGGTCACGTTCTAAATTGTTTATTGCCTCAGGAAGGGGAGAATTTCCTTCTGCCCCAGGAGCTCGGGCTGGCGTTGTACCCCACGTCCCGCGGACTTGGTGGGTGTTGGAGCAAGGCCACTGAGCGACGCTAGCTGAAAACTTGCCTCTTGGGCCATGCCTGTAGTCCTCCAGGGAAGCACCCAGATAAATTTTTGTTGAAAACCAATCTTTGGATTTTTCTGCTTGTATGTGCATAGAGAAATGTATAAAGGAGTGGCAAAGCGTTTAAAAGTCACAAGACCGCTTGTGTGAACAGGCTGTGGGCCTCTTGCTGTCACTTGGGCTGTAGACCAGCTAGCCAGAGAGGTGTTGTACCAAAGGAAAACAGTCTCTATGTTCATGATGGAAATCTTCTCCCAAGGCCGGGGCAGGTGCGGGGCTGCAGCTCCCTCCCGGCACCTCGCAGTTCCCGTGGTCTGATGCCTTTCTCGGGAGCTAAAAAAAAGCATTCACGCTAAAAAAAAATCATGGTGTACTAGACTCAAGGTAATTGGCATCTCTTGAGGTTCCCAAGTAAATTACTGCATTGTTCGTTTTGAGGGAAGTGTGCCTAATTTCCTTGTCTGATTACAAACATGGGCTTCCTCAGCCCAACGGGCTTCCCGTGGCCGAGCTGTGGCCTCAGCCGACCCACGGGCCGGGTCGCTGTGGCCCAGATGGACGTTATTTTCCTTTGTCAGATGTAACTTCTTTAGACTGAAGTTAAAGCAAGGACAGAAGTTCACAGGTCTCAGATCACTGTCAGATGGAAAGAAAAATAGTAGTTCAGCAAACTCAACCCACAGGTGCGGGTGCGAAGTAGACATTAAGGGAGAAGTGATTATCTGAGGCGGGAGAATGTACTCGATCCCTTCATAAACAAAACCCGTAATCCTGCAGGAGAGGACGTGTCAACATCGGTCATTGTGCTTCGATGCAGGAGACTGGTTCAGTTTTTCACCGTTAGCAGGGTGGTTATTTTGCCTTCCCTTGTGCCGGCTCGCTCCTTTGTCACCGCTGTCGGTGACAGCCTGAGCTCCTCTGCCACCTCTCCTGTTGTGTGCCGTGTTCTCCACAGGCACGCACCACGCGGGGAGCACGGGATGCTGCGTAAGGCAAACGATAAATTACAGAGCTGATTCCTGACCTCCTGCCTGCAGTACAAATCCATCGTGAACTGATTTACCTGCGCTCATCAGTAATGCTAATTGTTTATATGAGATGTTTAAATTGTTTATTCTCGGCTAGTCTCTTCTGGCTTTTCAGGCTGCCTGAGGCAACGTGCTGTGCACCTAAAAATGGTGCAGTTTCCCATTTATGACAATAACCAACAGAATTTGACTCCTTCAAGGGCAGAATGTATACAAAGTACTGTCCAAGGATGCCTAAATAGTGCATGTGAAAAATCCTTTGTGCTGTCCGTTTTAAGCTGATCTTGTGGACACGTGAACAGACCAGTATGTTTTCACGTTTGTTAAATTTTCCTGTTAATAACCACAGCATCTCTTCTTCTTTTCGTTTGGTTTTATTCATTGCTCACTTCATCAGTGCCTGAACACAGCAATTCATCCCTGTCTGGTGTAGAGGACCAGAACAAGACCAGTGGATTTTTGAAGTCCCGTGGTAATGCTGGAGTTAGGGTCTCGGTGTCACACAGGTAAAGGGGGACACCACAGCCACACCGGTTCCTGGTGGAGACAGGCGCTGTACACAGAGAGAAACTCCGCTCCGCTGATGTGAGCTTTTGGTCTTGTATAAAGCAGAGAGCTCATTTACATTCAAGCACTGCAGTAGCTGGATTATTGATCAAAATGCATAAGCCAAACTATGCTGAATCCAATTAAGTTCCTCACCTTGACGAGTGTAGCTGTAACTGTTATTTTTTTATTCTGTGCCAGCTACTAGGTGCATGTACTTGTCTTCTGTAAAACTTGCCTAGTAAGAACTGGGTCTGTTAGTGCTTTCAGTGCCTCCTTCATGTGAGCAGCACTCACATGCCAAGCAGTGCTTCTTCGTGTTGTTTACCTGACCTGATCAACTGATTCTATCTTGTCTAATTAGCCTGAATTTTGTTGCCAGTAATAAGGGCTTCCAGCACCAATAAGCTGTGGTCATGCAACATGGTGTCACCTGATTTCAGAAAGAGAGAAATAAGAGAAATAAGACCTTTAAAAAACAGTGTTTAGTAACGTAAAGCAAGTTGGAACCCGCTTAAAAATGCGATATGGTAAGAATTAGGATGTAGGGCTGATCTTCCACTGGGGTCAGCAGGAGTTGTTTGTGCACAGCAAGTGCAGGGTCTGATCCTGCCCTGAACAGAGTCACTGAAGAATTGATTTCAGCTTCAGAGGCAGGACAGCGGGCTGCATCGATACGGGAGATGGGGGCGCTCAACCCGGGAACCCAGGGGATGCTGAGAGAGCATCCAGTCCCTTGGCACTCCGCGTGCCCCTCGGAGCCAGACAGGCGTGTTCCGCGGTCAGGCATGTTCTCACGGCTTCCAGCACGTAGCCCGGAACGGTGCTTACCATGCGGTAGCGCTGGCAGCGTTTTCCCTTTGGGTGACTTGCACGGTCGTTGAGTGGAAGAAGCGTGGGATTCCCATCCTGAATCGGGGAGTTTGGTACTCGAGCTGGCGCATCCGCCAAAACTGCTGTGGCTCGTGAGATCCCCGGCTGCAGCATGGTCCGCCCGAGGGGAGGCCCCGTCCAGAGAGCAGCCAGCGGGTTTTGTTGGCAGGAGTGGCCACAAAACGTGTCACACAATAGAGCGTTTCAAAATGCCAAGTGTTTGAACCTTGTTGAGTGAGAGGAAGCTGTTTCTTAACCTTTGCCAAAAGGGATGGTGATTTATTTATTTTTTTTAACAGTGTCTCACTTGTGACATACCCGAGAATGTGGAAAGGGTAGACAGAATTCTAAATCCTGTATGTGCTTTTTTAATTGTTAGAGAATCTACATCTGTCATACTGCTGTCATTTAAGTGGTAGTTTAATGAAGCACTCAAGGTTGTGAAAACCAAAACAACCTGTGAGTGGAGCGCAGCGCGGGGCTCCGAAACGACGGCTGCGGTGCAGCCCATTTGGGTGCTGGCGCTACCGGAGAGCGGCACGGGAGGCGAGAGCGCACATGGTGTGACGAACGCGGTGACGAGCACAGCTTGGCTGCATGGGCTCTGTTTTATGTGTAACAGTGCAGAAGTCACCTACCTTTAAAACAAGGCAAAACCCCAGTGACATCGTAACGGCTTTGGTTTGTGTTTTGCTCTTCCCCAAGAGCCTGAGAGGGAGGAGGTGGGGGCCCCGTGGCACAAGTCACGAGGGTAGTTTGGATTCCTGTTCTTGTTAGCAGGAGCAAAGAGGTGTGGTGATACTCTTTAAAATTAGGGTGAAGGAGTTACCAACCTATTAAAATTACAAACAAATAATTGCAAGAAAACAATAGTCAGTGCGTGTTGAAGTGCAGCAGAATTCAGTCGGTGTTACGCAGCGCTTTGCGGTCGCAGATGCGGGTGGCAGCCTTGCCAGACACTGCCAACTCCAAAATAATAAATGAGGAGGATTTTGAAACTGTCGTACAGCAGCAGGAAGGTGGTATCGGCTTAATCTCCTGTTGTTGTGTCGGCTTTACTCTGATGTGATAGAAATGCTGATACAGAGTGCTTTGGAGGATGTGGAAATGCGTATAAGATTTTTACAAGACTCCTGGTCTCAGTTGTTATTTATCAGAGGTTAATAGTGACTCTGATCCCGCCTGTGCCTTGGACCTGCCCTGCCAATTGTTGTGGTTTTATCCCAACGCTTTTCTGTGTGCAGCTTCTTTCCTGCCCCTTTTCTCTCCCCTGTCACTGGGGAAGACCCGCGTGGGCCGCGGGGAGTTGGGTGACCCAGAGAGCCGTGGAGCTGCTTCCCCACGGGATGTTAACATGTGCATCCAATAAAGAAACCAGAAATAATGGATTTTTTTCTTTTCCAATTTCTTTTTCTTTTATCTGTCTTACCCATCTTTTATGTCCTTATGAGTTAAAATACTATATCAAGTTTACATTTAGACTGTCTCTTTCACTATGGAATTCTTACTATTTTCTTAAATCCCTCTCGGTGACCTACTCTTCATGCAGGGGCAGCCAGCGTAGCACCCATAGGAGAAAATACGGTCGACAGTCTGCTGGTGAGGGTGTCAGGTAGGGCCTGTTGGTCCAGTCCTGCTGAGATACGTCTTGATCTGAATAGCTGGGCTGCTCGGGTCATCTAGAGACAGCGTTTAGGGAAAACTATGTCTTTGAAAATTGTGGCTGTGGTCGAAAGAGGAAGGTAGACGGCAGGTGACCTGTTGTCCTGTACAAAGTAGGTGTGAGTTGGGTGCCATCTGTTGGGCAGGTACCTGATCATTCGCTGTATTTGCATTTCAGAAGACCAGGAACTAGCTCCATGAGGATGACTCTGCAGTTTCCTGCAGCATTAGAAAGAATAACTTTTATTTGGCTCCTCTTCCCAAAAGGCTGAGGTCTTTGAGAGGAAAGTATCTCTAAAAGAAGATTGATTTCATTCTGCAGACGTTCTGCAGTGACGTTGACGTTGCGCAGGTTGAGCGGGTTTGCAGAGAGCCGGTCAACTCTTGCAGTGTTCTGCTCTTTCGGAGTAGTGCGTGTCGTGATTCAGAGCTCATCGTCCCCAGCAGCTGGCACCTTCCCACCACTTCATATTTATGAATTTCATGGGACTTTACCTGCTCTGAGGCAGTGTCTCAGCCCAGCGGGGTGTGCTGTACCGTGCAGAGGAGCTTCAGCCCTGGGACCACCTTGGCGGGCAGCAGCGGGGGTCTGAGCGCTGGCGCGGTGCCGGCGCGGAGGGCGCCGCAGCGGCTCTGCCGGCCGGCACTGGCAGCGCTCAGCCCTCAGCACGGAGACAGAGATTTTCACTCGTGTGCACGGCTTCGATCGGTGGCCTCGCACAGGTGCCGGAGTCGGTTTGTATTTAACAACTGGGTTTTATATCCTCCCGCTGCTGCCGTGGCCATAACAATGAGGGAGGGAGGTGGAGGGAAATCCTCTGGTGACCCAGATCTGCTCCGTGGGCCGTAGGTGGAGCCGTCGGGATGTGAGTAACTGGCACTGACCTCCTTACGAGGACGGAGGAACAGGGCAGAGAGGTGGTGCGGGAGGATGGCATCCTTCTCCCAGTCACCAGGAGCTCAGCCTCCCAGACCCGCTGCCGTGGGGTGTGTGCGGTGCGGGGGGTGGTTCTGGCAGAGCTCCTCGTTGTTGGCACTATCATCACCTGCCAAAACTTCCCAGGAGAAGCCCTCACCTACCTGCTCCCCCGGGCAGCTGCTCAAAGCCTGGGCAACATTTGCGATCCGACGCGCAGCTCGCTGGCGCGCCTTGCCCGCTGGCTGGGCCAAATTTGTAGGAATACGAACAAAGGGAGCGCCGTACCCGGGACCCATCCAAAACTCCGCTTTGTCTCCCAGAGCGGCTGCTGTGAGATGCCTCCAAGAAAAATACAAGAATACCGCAGCAAGTAGATGTAGCGATAATGTGTCTCCACATTAATCTCCTCCTCATCTCCAGCAGCGAGAGGTCTGGCTGGAGCTCGGAGGCGTCACTGCTTGTTGCCCTCCAGAACAGCTCTGTACGTCCTCACGTGGGCTCAGGAAGGGCTTGCAAGGGTCCCGCATCCAGCAGTAGCGTCGTTAACAATAATTGCTCATTGAAACGCAGCATGCTTCATTTTTGCTTGCAGAAAGTTATTACAGTTGTACCAGAGATGCATTTCCCACACCAAACAAAATAATTTGTTTGGGATAATTTTCCAAATAAGAAACACCACAGTGTTTCGGGGTGTTTTGGGCATCCAGAATCCATTAGCATCATTGAAAATATCTCACTTATTTCCTGAATGACAAACGTTATTAAAAAAAAATTTAAAAAGGGAAACACACAACCAAACTTAACACCTGGTCATTGCAAATAATACTTTTTTAAAAAACCATTGGATTTCCCTTCACCTTGAAAGTCATATCAAGGAATAAAACAGATCTGTGAAACTGGTAGAAGCCAGCACGGTTTTGGTGATCGGCCCTGGGCACGGCTGTGCCTTTCCATGCTTTGTGTTTGCACTGTGTGTTCCAGTTGTTTGCTGCTTTTTTTGGGGGGGATGGGGGGGGGAATGTTCTGAGTTTATCCTTTGTCTGCCCAATTTGGATTCTTCCTACCCTCTACCCTGGAACTGTTTGTACTTTGTCCAGAGAGCGGTGCTCCAGGAGGCCGAGTCCTCTTGGATGTGCAAGACCGGTCCGATAGCCGTGTTTCAGCTGTGGTTTTGTTCTATAGAGATAATGGCCCAATGTCTTTTTTGTCAGGAGTCTTAAGTGCTAACAATGTGCAAATAATAGATGCGAATAACAATGCATGTTCTCATTTTCCCATGATTTCTCTGCTCCGGGCAGATTTCCTATGCTGCGCAGCATTTCTGTCTAGATACTCATCTCTTCCCCTGCAGCTAGGTTGAGCAGTGGTGGGCGCACAGAGATGCGCCGCTGCCAAGCCCCTGCCCGGCTCTCTTCTCCCCTACTGCCGAGAAGCCGGCGCAGCCTCTGCTGCAGGCGAGAGGCGGCCGTGCTCGCTGCGTGTGTGGCGAGGGTGAGGTCACCTCCCCGAGTGCGACGGCGCTCTCCGGCTGCGGTCCTGGCCCGGCGTTAAACGCGTGGAGGAGTGCGTGACGAGGCTGCTGGCAAAGGACCCGTTGGGTCTGCGAGACCTGCGGGCAGAGCTGCGCCCAGGCGTCACCTCGCACTGCGGATCGACACCTCTCCTTTGAAGGACCTGCAGGGTGCAGCCGTGGCCGGGATCAGATTGTCCTGCTGCAGGGTGCTGCTGGTGGTGTGTGGGATGGTCTCTTTCACCTTGCAAGTTTTATTTTGTTTTTGGCGCTGGTGCGAAGCGTGAGCTTTGAGAGCTTAGGGGGCTGAAGTCGGTGCACAACCGGTGGTAGCCTGGAGTCCTTGTTCTGCTCCTCCCCTCCCTCAACGCACAAGTTTCTCACGATGCACTGAGAGTGGGTCGCTGCAGGACCCCTGCCCACACGTCCCCCAGCGCTGCGCACTTCGCGTTAACACCTCAGAGCTTTGGGTCCAGCCAGTCGTGATCTTACACTGAGCCTGGGGAAAGCGGTGCCGTGACTCTGCACTGAGCAAAGGCTCGGGAGACCCCACGGAGAAGCTGCTGTAGGACAGACCATCCGGGGTTAGCAGCAGGTGGGTGATTGCCGTGGGGCGGTGTGCGTGGGAGAGCCGAGCGGCAGCACCGTCAGTCGCTGCGCTGGTACTGTTGTGCCAGAACCTGTATTTTCCCGTCGGTGGTACCAGGCTAGCGCGTCCGGTGCTGCTGCGGGATTTCATCTCTGAGAGCCAGACGAATGAAGCAGTTACCATGGAAACCGTGGCTTTGGTTCCCGTGGCAACCAGCCGGGGTTTCACACAAGCAGAAGGAGAGGTACCACTGTTGCCTCTGCTGATGGACGGATCCTGCCCGGTGCTGCCTGCTGCAGAGTGAGGAGCATCATCAGGAGCTCAGGTCCAGCAGGTCCCGGGTGCAGGAGCAGGTCCCGTCACCTCGGCTAGCGCAGGCGGCCGCTGCTGGTGTGCACGCTTGTTGCAGAGGCTGGGGACACTGGCCCGATGCCGGGGTGGGAACCGGCTTTTGGGGTTCGCCTTCGCCGCGGCAGGTTGGGTTGAGTTGAGGCAAGCGATTTCTCTAGGTGCTGGGCTTTAAACAAACTGCTCCTCACACCTGAAGAACTTTATAGAAAATTTAGCAAGGTTCAAAGCAGGAATGGCCAAATTGATATAAGTGATGCAAAACTCCAAAGTGCTACAGGAGATTGTGGCACCTCTGCCAACAGAGTCTTGGGGGCTTGGGCTGTTTGGGGACTGCAGGTTCCTCAGCGCCCCTCTGTCTCCTGATGTTTCTGGTTACAGCGTTTGTGGAGACGGGCTGGTGGACTAATGATGCTGTAGATATGCTGCAGCATGGCAGTCTCTGCAAAGATAAGATCCTTCTCTTAGGATTTAGCTTTTTTTCTCATTATATATGGGAACCAAAACCCCATACGGCAGTGGAAAGCCGGACCGGCTGAATGGCGTGGAGGTCCTGCAGGAGGGATTGCTGCTCGGGGACCTGCCCCGGCCCAGCAGCTCCTGGTTTGCTGCAGTGGCTGCGATCCCAATAGCAAAGAGTTAAAGAATCTGGTTCAAAATTGCAAATCACTTTCATGATTGCTCATTGATGAGGAATTTTTAATCAGTGAGCGCCATGTAATAGAACACAACAGCTGAAATATGCTTTTGGAAAAGCTCATAATTGAAAGTGTGTTTTTAAATTGCTAATATAATGTTTATAAGGGGAGCTGTTGAATAAGACCTTTTAAACCTCGCTAATGCCAACTACAGGGCTAGCATTATTCTTCAGGCAAGCACAGAGAAAGCATCGGGAGCATTATTTTCAATCTTGACACAAGAATAAGCAATTTAATTACAGCCAGCTATAAAACGGAAAATTCTTTCCAGTGACAAATGACTGTTGCTGCATAGTGACAACAGTAGTTTGCGTCTGGTTTGTTTACCAAATAACGGCAAGTGGGATGCACACAAGGACCAAACAGCAGCTCCGAAACAGGAGGAAGAATGGGCACAAAGGGGCGAAACATTACAACTGGTGTAGCATCGGGTGTTTGCTGTCGCTGCAGTTGTGCTGGTCCTGCTTTAATAATCCGTGTGGGTAAAGGCTGCTTTGAAGCTGACAGCTACGCGTAAAGGAGGAAAATCAGATACTCCCGGGGAGCAAAAGCAAGCCCAGGTACGGATGTTAATTTGGTCGCTGCTGTTTAAATAAAAGATGAAGGGACTCTTCACCACTGCCCTTGCTTCTTTCTCACCGTTTCCACCTGTGTACGTAGCAGCAGCCGCTCTGCGCTGGGGCGGGCCACAGCCAGCGCCGGGTCCCCGGCCCTTGGTCCTCTGCAGGCATTGCCCAGCAAAGGACTTCGCAGCTTCAGAATCAGGTGTGTTTTCCGTGGGACCACCCGTGTGCTTTCTGTTACACGCGTGCTGGAGTGTGTGGCTGTATGGTTAAAGTACCTTTCAAATACAACTCTCACGTTCAGCATTGTTCCTGCAGGGATGCCGATCCCTGCAGCAGACGATTACCGTGCACTTTATTTGCCCTCAGCTCCCTATTTCGCCTGTGGTTAGGAGTTAAGCGGTTAGGAGTTAAGCTGCAACAACTGTAAATGTTTGGAGCGAAATGATCAACTTGTTTTCACCGGAACCAGCAGCT
Source organism: Vanellus vanellus (assembly GCF_965231255.1). Lineage (NCBI taxonomy): Eukaryota > Metazoa > Chordata > Aves > Charadriiformes > Charadriidae > Vanellus > Vanellus vanellus. The sequence goes on along the minus strand of NC_138924.1, from coordinate 12,400,773 downwards.
GATTTGCAAAACTTCACAACTGTCAAAAGCCATGGGTGGATTCAGATGAAAACGAGGAAATCCATGGTTTCTTCCTGGGGTAGATCATCTTTCCCCCCATCAGGGTCGGGGTTCACTGGCTCTTTTAAGTGACGCTCTTGTGGAAATTTTTAAGTGCATAGAAGTGAAAAACAGATCAGTTTTAAAGTTGTGATTCTCAGTGTAGCTTCCTTACTCTCTGGAGTAAAAGTTGTCTGGGCAACCCAGGCTTCAGTTCCTTAATATTAAAAAAAGAAATCCTACAGTCATCGCTGCACGCGCATAAGCAGAAGAGTCTGTGCTGAAGCTTGTTGCTTGGAAAAGAGCAGTCTCGGGGAGGGGGGTGTGTGCGTCTGTTGAGCTGGCGGAAATCACGCTGCCGCCTCTCGTACGTGTGAGTTGTGCTCAGATCAAGTCTCACCGGCTTTGGGTCGTGAGTGCCCAACTGCTTTGCACGGAACAGAGAACCAAAACTGCCGATGGCTGCGCCTCCCCTTCTCCAGGGCTCTGCAGCTCCCAGCACCGGTCGGTCCCCACCGCTCTCTGAGGCAGGCGGGAAAAGAGAAACGCAGCTAACTTCAGTGACTTTCCACCATGAAGAAGCAGGATCAGTATTTCATGAACCAGGTTAGAGGCAGGAGTTCGCAGCAGGCAGCTGCAGGCGTGATCCCGTCTGTGTGCTGCTGCTCTGGTTAACACCGATGTGTGGGTGGCAGCGATGCCAGCTACGTGCAGAAGAAGGAAGGGGCGCTGGGTCTGCTCAGCAGCTCCGTGAGGTCCGTGTAGGCTTCCCAAACCTCAGCGTGGCACTGCGCACGGCGAGGGACCTGCGCACAGGGAGAGCGCGGGCAGTGGGAGCGCTCGCCCAGGCAGCAGGCTGTCCCTTGGCACAGATCTGGATGTGCACAGATCCTCATCCTCGCCTGGACTAAGTCTGTGACATAGCGTGCGTGAATCTAGACTCTGCGTAAAACTTGTAAAGCACATAACTGCCTATCAGGAGGAAACTCAACTGGATACTTTTTTTGTAATTGTTTCATGTTCAGATAATTCAAAGTCAGATAAACTTTGAGATCACACAGATTTCCATCTCTCCTAGCATCTCCCAGCCCCAAGTCGCAGCAGATCCAGAAGGGAGGAGGGCAGAGGGTTTTGACGACAACATTTGAAGTCTAGCTGTGAAGTCAGCCCGGGAATAGGGACTCCAAGCCTGGACACAATTGCCAGCCATGGGCTTCTGCTAGAAATGTTATTGAAATTTCACTCTCAGTTAGTTATTTTGTTGTATGTAGTTTTAGGGTCCCCTCTGCCCTTTTCAGCTCTAGCCTTGCGTGCCAGTTCTGTTGGAAGATAACAAAGGTTTGGGTTTGGTGAAAGGAGTGTCTGTGTGGCTAATTCTTATTTTAAAACTCTGACTTTTTTCCTTTTTTTTTTTTTTATATCACGTAGGATCTATTGTGATACTGCTGCTGTTGTAAGAAATGCCTGTTTTAGAAAAAATGTACTGGAGACTAACGCGTGTCTCTAAAGGTGTTTTTTCTGTTTGGGGGTAGGTAGGCGAGCAAGGTCAGAATGACTAAAGTTTGGCTGTGGCTGTGGACTTTCTACTGACGGCCAGGAAAACCTGGCACCTGACGTGGGCAGGATGATCTGCAGAGGAAGGTGCCAGATATCCGTCTGTCCGAGGGGCTGCTGGTGATGCGGCTCAGAGGGGACGCGGGAGACATGCCCCCACCCTCTTCCATACTGGCCATCAGTGAGAAGAAGGACAAAGGCAGGAGGGTCTCTGCTCCCCGTCCCTCTCTGGGAGGTTCCTGGGGGAGATGTGTGCCCACCGCTGCACAGGGGCCTGCGGGTCGGGGTCGGGTCTGTTCCTGCGCCCAGGCTCACCTTCAAACGCGGGGCACATGCGCAGCCCCCGCGGAGCCCACAGAGAGCGGGGCGGTGGTGGCAGGGGAGCTGCAGGAGAGGGAGGAAGGCTCCGGTTAATCGCACCCAGTTCATTGTTAGGCCAAAGCAGCTCAGCCAGGAGATCCGTCTTTACCAAGTGAGCCACGGTGAATTGCATCCTAGAATAGTTCTTGGAAGATTATTGGTGCCAGCAGAGACTCCAGCCCATCTGCTCCTTGGAGAGCACCCAGCCCGTGAGCGCGCCGGCCGGGGGGGCCGCTTGCAGGAGCCTCGGGAGGAGCGTGCCGTCGTGGCGAGTGGCTGCCGGGAGCTGGCACCCCGACAAGCCGTTCCCCAGCGCGGGGAGGGCCGGGGCGGACGGCAGCGCGGAGGGAGGCAGAGCCTGCGGGGATGGGCTTGGAGCAGCTCCACGTGCCGGAGCCTGCGCTGGAGGAGTGGAGCGCCCCGAGAGCGACAGAGCGAGCGCCGTGGCCCTGCTCGCTGGGAGACTCGTCCTGGTGCTCGCTGAGGGCTCGCCTGCCTTTTCAGTAATTAAGAGTTTGTAACTAATTGCCCGCTGCCCTGCCCATACCGCATAGCTGTGCTTTCCCCTGGTGCCGGGAGTCCTCTCGCAGCGGGGCAGGGAGCCAAATCTGCTTGAACACGCTCGCGCTGGGCGCGATACGGGTGCTGAGCCTGCGTGGATTTCTTTCTTGGGCTTCCTGGAAAGCTGCATTACTGTAGTGTGTCCTTTCGTTATCATGCCCTGTGCGTAACCGCGTGGAGAGCGTGTTTGGAGAGAAATACTGCAGGGAGTGGCGGGGCTCACGTCTGTACGCAGCAATTCTAGTCTCAGGCTTTCTCCTACTTGCTTCTTTCCTGGTTAGATCGTGAGAGAGAAGGCGTTCAGGCGAGTTCTCTTCTTGCCTATGCAGATGTGGGCACGGGAGCGTGCACCTTCCTCGTTGCCTCAGCTCTGCCCTCTGTGTCCCACCCACGTCCCTTCGCCGGCAACGAAATCAAAGCGCACACGCGGCGTTACTGTGTTTTCTGGGTCAGGCAAAGTGCTTCAGCCGCACTCAGTAGGATAACAGACGTTAAAACCAGCATATGGATTTTAGCATCAGCCACGTATGGATCTAAATGCCGTCTCTGGACTAGCGCATCATCTCAGCGCTGGTGCAGAGCCGGGAGTCCCCGTCCCCACGTACCTACGTCTCATGCACCGAAAGACCTTCCCTGCTGTCCCGGTAACTCCTCTCACTGTAGGCGACAGGTATGCTGGGATGTCCCAGTATAAAACCTTGGCACTGAGGAGTTGGCGTACTTGCTGCCTGCTTACAGTTTAAAAAGGAGCGAGAGGGACAGAAGTGCCCCCGTTGCCTGAAAACTGTCCTTTTCGAGAGGCTTTTAGCTGAGCTAAAGCCAGCGGTGCCAGGGGGCAAAGCATAAGCCTCGTGGAGAGTTGTCGTCTCCATTTCCGCATCTGGAATGATTGTGCCCTGCTAATACCCATTGTTTGGCCATTTTAAAAATACTTCCTTTTTTTGTTATTATCAGGACAAAGGTACTTTTCTTTTTTTTTTCATTTTACTTTTCTGTAAGAGGACAGGAGCTACCCTAGTCATTGTGTTGGCTTAGGCTGAATTAAAGGCCTGGCTGAACAGCCTTTAAAGTTATTCCTGGCTAATTTTTGAGATGAAAGCCCAGCAGAACCATTGAAGCGCCTGAGGTCAAGTTCTGATTGCAGTTGTCCTGGAGAACTTGAGAGAGAGACATATAGAGCCCGTTTTCAGAACTTCATGAGTCTGATCCTCTGCCGCTCTGCTAAGTGTAAGGTTTGCTTTTAAATTCGGTGCCTGCCAGCAGCGAGTCACAAAGAGCATCCCTGCAGGCTCTGTGGAGGGCTGTATAGCTGCTATTTTCAGGAGCGTGTATGTGATTTAGATCCTCAATGGTGAAACTTTTGAAAATAGACAGGCTATACATGGTTTTTCAGATTTCACTTATTTTGTCTCTTTTTATGCTTGTAGCATGTGCTGACCTGGGCTGGGGGACAGGTTCTCTGACCTGTTGCTATGCAGTGCTATGCTCCTGGCTTAAAATCTCATGAAACAGTACCTTCTGTGAAGATCAGCTATTGTTTTTCTGCTGCACTGCTCAGTAATTGATCCCCATCAGATCTGTGTGGTTTATATTTCCCATTAATGGTACTTGGCGTTTTTGTGTACTGCGCTGACTGATGCAGCATCTCTTCCCTCCCCTACCGATGAACGTACCAGATTTCCAACGCTGAGTGGGCATTAGCAGAAGACGAGAACATACACTGCTCCTTCGCATTTGACTTGAGGAGTTCCCCCGTGATGTGGGTATTGTTGCTGTTAGCCAGCTCTTCTAGGTCAGGAGCTCTCGGTGTGGTGTGTGTTGCTCAGAAGATAATTAGTACTTGTGCTTTTTCTTTTCTTCTGACCATGTAAAAGTTCCCTCTCTCTCCGTGATTTATGTGCTCATTCTGGAAATGCACTGTGATTTTGTGTAGACCTGCTTGGGCTTGTGTGCCTGAAGCTTGTCTTTTTTCCCCAACGACTGTCAGCTGGTTTAGTAAAAGGTACTATCTCTTCCTACGCACTTTTATCTTTGAAGTACTTCAGTATGTCTGTGGTTTTACCTTCCTGCATAAGAGCAGAGTTTTCTGCACAGGATTTCTGTCTTTGTGCAAGGACGTGGGGTATTTTCCACCTTTCTCAAGCCAGGGGCCAGCAGGCAGTTGCTGTGCAGGAGCGCTGCTGTCTGTGTAGATGTGCCCTTCCCTTAGGGCTGCTTGGGAATAGATATTAAAAACGCCAGAGCCCCACTCTCCGGGTGGCTAACGGCTAACTGACCGTGGTCTCACGTCCTCTCGCCCGGCGATCAGAGGGAACTGCACCCATTTCCCTCCCTTTGCACCTTCCCACCAGTCTGCAGTAAGCCCTAATCCTCTGCAAATATTTCACAAGGCAGGTGGAGTGAGGCTGGTGTTGGGAACCGAGTACTCACCCTGTCGCGCTAAACTGATGTTGAAGTGCAACGAGGAGCTCCCTTGGACTGAAACGGAAGAGAGGAGTGAACAGAGAGTCCCGGGTTATGTTGCTGCGCCTCCACCAAATACCTGTCTGGGGCCTCGGACAGCCTGCTTCATGGTCCACGCGCGCTCTGCACCCATGAGTTGTTTGTTGGTGTCCTTACAGAGGTTCTTTCCTGCCAGTGTTTGCACACACGTACCGTCAGTGTCCCGTGTTCAGCTGAGGAAGTCGGCAGGGTGGAAGTGCTGGGAAGGGTCTGGCTTCCACGTTACAGATATGAGTCATAGTCATAGTTCAGTGCTCTTGGATCTTAGATTTTTAAGCTCTGTTGGGGAGGTTAGAGCAAAGGAGGAAGAATGCAGGAAGAAGATTTCATCTTCTGGCCTTAGAGTGGCAGAAATACCTTTTTTTCGGAGAGAAAGCCTTCCAGCTTTTCCTGAGGACTTCTAGGCTTTGCGCTTACCCCTGCAGTTGAAGGGACTCACACCTGACGTGGTTAAGCATTTCAGTTTGGAGGCTCATCAGTTTTCCTTCAGAGGACAGAAAGCAGTTGGCCAAAGTAACCCTTTAGGTTTTCATGGCCAGCTCTTGTCCTTTCCCTTTCTGCCTGAATTCGAAAGGCGTAACTATATCTGAATACGTTTTACACCAGCATAACTGGTAATAAATAACCTGAGCTATGGACATGGGAGTGACCAGGTTATTGTAGGTTATACGTGTCTTTGTTCTCCTTATATTTCTTTTTCTTCCCTCTGTGTTTAGACTTTAAAGAGGAAGGAAAAAGAATATGAACATGAGATGGAGCGACTGGCAAGAGAGAAGATTGCTACCCAGCAGCGACTGGCAGAATTGAAGAACGAGTTGAGCCAGTGGATGGACATCTTGGAGATTGACAGAATTATTCGACAGACAGTTCAGCCAGAGGATGACCAGGCATCTACCTCGACAGCATCAGGTACCCGTAATTTTTCTCTTCTTGTAATCATCACCGTACGACACTGACACAGTATATAGCAGTGGTGGAGATCTTCATTTAGCTCCATCAAGGTTTCTTTGCATCCAGAATAAAGTAAAAGGTTTTCAAGTGGTTTGTAATCATTGATGGTGGCCTAATAATACACTGCCACTTGTGTAAAGTGAACTGAAAATCGCGCATCAACATTGGGTAGATACAAAGCGCAGGTTTGCACGCTCAATCTGCTGATACCTCACGTGGAGCTCCCTGCTTTCAAAACTTAGTGCTCCTCTTGTATAACCGTGCATCCCTGCTCGTTAGAACTGAGTGGCACATGAGCATCCTCGTGTATTTGTGTGCGGATGTGGGAGGGTGTTCAGCCACGTAGAGAAGAAGGAATTGGTACAGGAAGGATCACCAGAGCATTTGAACAACTTAATGAGCCTTCACGTTGTGTGAAAAGGATTCACAGTGAAGATGAAGTGATCCTAACGAATATCTGGCGTGCTGTTCCCAGTAAGCAGTTTTTGTGGGATAGGAGAGTGCATGCTTTGCTCCATACCAGTGATCTGCAGGAGGAAGAATAGGCAGTCGGTGGATGTACAGTGCTTTGCTTTCCAGAAACGAGGAGGCTGTAGCAGTCTGTAACCATTTGCAGCAGTTCCTTCAAATTGTGACAGCATTTGCTCTTGACACTCCAGGCAGACGATGCAGCGAGTTCCAGGAAGGGAAAACCTGAGTTTTCTGGTTCATTCAGGCTTGTATCGGGCTCACCACCTTTGAACACGCTCGCAGACACCGAGTGTAGGCTGATGGAAGTTGAGAGTAGGAGTGCTTTGTCAATAGGAGTCTCAGCCGCTCGCCTCTCCAGCTGTCCTCCACTGAAAACCATCGCTTCAAGCTACTACTAACCACAGAGCTTGCAAAAGGGAAGTGTCTTCCCTGGTTTTCCTGCTGCTTCTGTCTTCTGAGATTTTTAATTCCTACTGCATGGCTACATTTAGAGCAGACAGCGCAAGGTGCCCTGCTTGTCTGCTGGATCTCCGCAGGGTCAGCACGTTCCTGCCTTGCTTCCTTAGTTCCTGGACTGGACGAGAGTCCATTTTCCAGAACCGGAGGAGGAACTCGCCATGTTTCACCATGGCTTTTCCTTCCTGCTCTGGGAGCAAAGGGGTGGTACCGATCAGTGGAACAACTGGACAGGAAAGGACACCCTGTTTCTCTTCCCAGAAGGAGAGCAGAGCTCTTCAGCCCAGACGGAGTTCAGCGCGGGTGCTCTCCCTCTGCCTCTGCTGGCGCTGCTTCCCTCGCCGGCCAAGCGAGACCTCTCAGCCCGGTGTGAGCACCCCTCTCTCGCCGGGGCTTCGACCTGGTCCCGCCTGCTTGGCCCACAAGCAGGGAAGAGAGGGCTGTGCCACCCCACTGTGAGGGGTGTGAGCCCCATCAGTGGAGCGTGCCGTGCTGTGCCGTGCCATGCTGTGCCGTGCCGTGCCGTGCCGCCTGCCCGTAGCTCAGTGACTCCTCCTGCTGTTGTCTCTTCCTCCTGTGCTGCCTTGTAGGGAGGCTGCTTAGTCCAGTTCGTGCTCTGCTTTCTTTTTTATGGGAGTTTCTTCCTTTCGTTTTTTCCAGAGGGTGAAGACAACATGGATGAAGACATGGAAGATGACAGGCCAGTGAACTCATTACCAAAACTAACCCAGCGCCAGCACCCAGAGCTCCTGAAAGCCGTCCCTTCAAACGCTGCTTCCCACCACCCGGCGGTTCTGCCTCAGCACCTGTCCATCCAGCAGAAACAAACCCCAGCCCACGCACAGCCTCCCATCCAGACACAAGCACTGGTCCAGCCGCAGGCGATCGTCCCTGCACAGACTCACATCGTGGCGGCTTCGACAGTGCAATCGACTGTTATTGCCCACACCGCCACTACCCACGCTTCGGTCATCCAGACTGTCAACCACGTGATTCAGGGTCCACAGACCAAGCACATTGCTCACATTGCACCTTCCACGTCCAGCCCTGTGCAACTTACCACTGCTGCTCAGCCTATCGGCCACATCACTGTGCACCCAGCCACCATCAACCACATGGCCCACCTCGGCCAGCAGCTGCCCATCTACCCTCAGCCCGTGGCCGTCAGCCAGCCCGTGGTGAGCCATATTGCTCACACCATCTCGCACCAGCAAGTGAATGGAACCACAAACCTTGGCCAGCAAGCGGTGATGGCCAAGCCTGCTGTAGGAACCCAAGTTGTCCATCACCCGCAGTTAGTTGGGCAAACGGTCCTAAATCCGGTGACTATGGTAACCATGCCATCATTCCCAGTGAGCACACTGAAGCTGGCCTAGAGGGGATCGTCCGACGGCGAGGTCTTCGTTGGGAACCTTTCCTAAACTCCATACATTCCAACCACGTCCGACTCCGCGGGAGGGAAGTGCAGAACGCGCCCAGTGGCAGGATGCCGGGCTGGGCTGTCCTCAGCTGCCCAGTGACCACCTTGCCGCGGGCAGCGACAGACGGGGCCTCTCTGCACTTGAATTTTGCTAATCCAAGAAAACTTCACAGACAGTTGTTCATGGTGATTTTTTTTCCTTTTATGTGTAATCAGTGAAATATGGATATGATGTTCTTAAGACTTTTAATTTTCCCCTTTTATGTGTTGCTTCTTTGTAGAATAAAAATTGCTGATCTCTTTATTGAGACATTGCGTAGAATGGGAAAAAAAATCATAGAAGTCTATATTTATATATATGTGTGTATGTGTGTGTATATATATGTATATACATATATATAAATATATAACATTTGAAGAAGGCCTTTTGTAAGGTTGATTATTTTGCAGGATTATTAGACAAAATTCATTTTTGGAGGAAGAAGACAGAGTGTCCTCTCTAAACAAGAAACTTTAAGATAGATGGTTTGGTGGACCAGGGTACATATACAGTGACAAAAAAAAAAAAAAAAAAAAAAGAGTTAAACCACGTTAAAGGTATTTCCCGTCAATATATTACATTTCAAAAACACATCTAAAATCACTGTGACTTGTTATGGCATTTTAAGGAAATTCTCTGTCCTGTCTAATAAAAGGAAAAAGAATACACAACCAGACTTCATTTGTTGCAGTTTTATAAATGACTTGATTTTTATAGCTATGTCAAAAAAATAATGTTTTTTATTATTTTAATGGTTGGCAATGTTTTGTTTGGATGGTTTTTGGGGGGTTTTGTTTTTTGTTCTGGCTTGGTTTTGCTGATGCAATAATTGATTTTGCAGATCTCTCTGCATGGCACTCCCCCTTCCAGGATTCCTCCTGCCATCCCCAATCCCCCACGTTTCTTGGGTTCATGGTTGGTTTGCAGGGGCAGGTATTTCGTGCTGGCAACTTGCAATATGTTTATCTGGCCTGATAGAGCGGAACCTGGGACAAGAAGACCAACAGAAATTACGTAGATTTGCTGCATGGGTTACTTTCCTTCGTTAGTTTGTTCCTGAACTGACCATGTTTTAGTGTGGGAGTCAGTGGATTAGAAAATGGATAAAAGTGCATGTGGTATCTTCCAAGATGCAAGCAGTTTTGACATCTTTTTTTCTTTGGTGGGGGAAAAAAATATCTAGTCTTGTGTAGGGTATATATTGCAGGAGATCAGAATGTGTAACTTGTGTCTTACAGGCAACAGTGAGATGTGCACCAAAGAACAACGCCACATCCGAAGGGACCCTCTTGTTCACCCTTTCTGGTGGTTAGGGCAGATCTCATGGAAGCCAAACTCCCCCGGAGTCAGGAGAGGAGGGATATATATTGGCTCTGCGGGTACTTGCCCACCTGACTGGGAGGTTGCTTAGGACATGTTTCATTGCTGACGGGGTGTTCTGGTCCTTGCACCGTTGTGTGTGTAGTACTGCTATTAGTGATCTCTTTTCCGTCTTCCTCTCTTTGTGAAAACAAATACTCCTCAGTCCTTAATGCAGGCGAAATTCCTGCTGTAGCCAGCGGACGTTTTCCCTGGGACAGGATGGGAGGAAGGTCCCTGCTCGCCTCTGTCCGGGTACGCGTGGGCAGTGACGCCTGTTCGGAGCAGGAGGTGAGGTGGTGCTGAGCAGTCACCCCCTCGCTGTGCGGGATGGCTGCGTCTGGCTTCGGGTTGAGATCGTCTGCAGGAAAGTCCAGCAGGACTTTTGCCTGGTTGTGGAGTGCTGTGAACAGTGGCAGAGGTGCAGTTAAGAAAACTTGCCAGTTCCGCACCGTCCGTGCTGTGCTTGAAACTGTGCTGGAGACGGGAGCAACTACTGCAAACAGAGATGAAGCGTGATTGTGCCTTCTGAGCAGACTTGGCTGAGAATTGCATTAAATCTTTTTATAAAGCCCTGGGTTGCTCCGTAGTTAACACTTTCTTCTGGGTTTTTTTCTTTTTTTTTTTTCCTTACATCTATGAGTCCGTGAAGCCCGCGCCCGTGCTGCTAGCGCAGTTCCTACACCAGAGTGGACAAATCTTTAAGGATTCCTTATCCTTAAACTGCATTTAAACAGATTGTTCTCACTTCCAGTGCACCGTTGACACTGCGGGGTTAGCAGAATCGCCAGGGCTTTATCGTCTCCTTGTACGTGCGAGGGCTCTCCCAAGGACCTCGTGTCTTGTGTGCCAGTGTTGTGGAGAACAGCGTTAGATAACAGGACAGTTGCTCCTCATCAGAAACTCTTGAAAACTGAGTATTTGCAACAGGGTCATCTCCCTCCTTAGGAGGAACCGCGTGGCTTTGCCTTCTGTAGCTGCGTTAGGAGGGGGAGGAAGCTTCTTTCTGCCTTTTTTTTACTGTCCATCTCATAAAATAACAAAATCGAGGCAGGAAGCCTCATTTCTAGTCAAGAGTGGCTGAGCTTACTGGAGGAGAGAAAGGCCGGGCTGGGAAGCGGGGCTCAGCGTGGGGACCGGCCGAGAGCCGCTCTGCCCACCGGCGCCGTTCCCTGTGTGCCAGCTTGGCGGGAGCTGCGGGATCGGCCTGCGCGGGTTCCTCCTGCTCTTCTGACCTGCAGTTTTGCATGACGCCTTACTTTCTGCATGGAAAACTCTGCTCCCGCCTTCACCCCGTCGGCTTCTCATGCCGAGGCAGAGGCTGGGAACTGGCCGTGACCCAGGCGTGCAGCCGCTCTGCGTTTGCCGCAGTAAAAACCGTATGGGATGGAGAGAAGTGTTCCCGTTTTACTTGACGCAGGCGGATGAGCTTTCTGGGGGATTATTTAATGGCCTTTACTGTAAGGAGAGGTGATGCTGCTGACCTCCTCATCTTTTACTCCCTTATGGTTTAAAGGTAACAGCGTCACTACCCGGCTCACGTACAAGTCTGCATCTTTGCCTGTTTTTCTCTCCCCCTTGGAGTTCTGCAGGGCCGGTGTGTCTGAACCCCTTCACCGGTGTTCCCCTCCGCTTGAAGAACAGCTTGTCCCGCTCGGCCAGCCTGGGTGTCTTGGGTCCCCCCGTTCTCATCTGCCTTTTCCACGGCTACCAGAAATGTTTCTTTGGGGTTTTCCTGTTTGTTTTTAAAAGTCAGCAAACTTCTTTCTGTTCTGTGGGGAAAAGAGCAAACCACAGCCCTTCTTTCCCCGTGTCTGTCATTCCTGCTCAGAAACTTCGGATTTACGCTAATGCTCTTAGAAATTATGTTCAGTACTGTATAACAAGGGGCACTTTAGAAATGTCTCTCCTCCTTTGATATATGTGTTTTCCCTATGGAGAAAGCTATATATAAATATATATATATGTACACTTTGGGATTCAGAAGATCCAATTTGTCCCAAAAAAAAAAAAAAATCAATAAATATGAAGTTTACAAGAAATCTCTCCTGTTGTTGAATAATATTAGTTACTGGTAACCATGCCACAGAAAAAATAGCAAATGGGTTTCCTGTGTAGTAGTTTTGAGACGACTTTTCTGTCCCGTCAAGCCCGACTGGGAGCCCGTAGGTTAGCGGAGACGCTTCCACCGAGGGCAGGCTCTGGGTCCGTCACCCGCGGCACTGTGCTTCCCGACCTCCCAGCCTGCGTGCTCCCCACGGTTCTCGCCACCCTACCAACAGCACAAACGTGCTGAAAAGCTCAATCTGTGCTAAAAACTTCAGCCAGCGCAGTCGTGTTTGTTTGCAATAGACACCAGCAGACCCCTGTGAGCGAAACCCCTCGGGCAGCTACAGTTACACGCAAAAATAGTGGTTTGCTTTCACGGCTCAGCCAGGCCGGGGAGCGGGGTTGCGCTGTGCCAGCAGACGGGCGGCTTTGCTCCTCGGAGCCCGGCCCAGGGAGCCCCCACGGCTGCGCAGCGCCGGGTCGGCTGCCGAGGAGGAGCGGGCTGGCGGCCGGGCACCTCCGCTGCTCTGCTCCGGGCTGCTTTCCACTCTCACCTGCCGAGTGCAGGCAGAGAGGAATAAACCCAAATTGCTGCTTTACAGTTGTCCTGAAAAGAGTTCTTACAGCTGACACTTTAGATATGGGAATGTATTCGTGACCTCACTAATAAAAGTTAGCCAGAACCCCATAGTTTAGCTTAAGAAGGGAAACGACCTGATTTCCCACGTTCTTCGCAGTGGCTCGAATGGGGTCCGAGCGGCAGTGGGTCGGTCGGGCCTCCCTGTGCACGTGTGTGTTGGTGTGCGCGGCTTGATGCCTCCGTGGTGCTTTGCTCTCCTGCAGCCGGAGTTGGGAACAAGGTGTGTGTGAGACTCTTCTCAATTCCTGGGGCTGGTGATGGCACTGGCACCAGCCGGTCGCCGCCTCTTGCTGTCCGGCATTTGCGGTGGTCCTGGCTGGAGCCACTGCTGTCCTTTGCTCCTCCTCGGATTGCTCAGGATTTCTAAAGCTGATCAAAACAGGTGGGGAGGTCAAGGGAGAGGGAAAAGTTTAAAAAAGGCAGACAAACTACCAAAAGTAATTATAACCATTTTTTGCATGGTATCAGGTGGACAAGCGGTAGGAATTTTTTAATTCCCAATTAATGAGTTGGGTTTTAAAGCCCGCCTTAGTGTTACACTCCTGTCCTAGTACAGGGTGAGGGGTTGCCTTGGCTGGAGAAACCTTGGCGTTATTCAGAGTATCAACAGTCTCAGTCATGCCACCGCTGCTGGGGACGCGGTGACTCGTGCCCAGACCCGGTGACAGCCAGGCTCTCGGAGCAGCGTTCCCCGGGGCTCCTGCCGCTGGCATCTCCAGCTCGGCCGGTGCGCCACAGCGGTGGCAGCTGCTGAGGGCCACGTTGTCAAGTCTTGACTCACACCTTTCTCAGGCAAAACCCACGCTGATCTCAGGAAAGACTGAGGAGAGACTTGAGAATGCCACTGCCGGTGGCTGCTGCCCACTGCGGAGTGGGGCACAGGTTGCGCGGTGCCTCACGTGCAGTCCGGCTCCCAAAGCTGAAAATGTCATGCGAACGGCATCATTCTGTAAACCAAATCATTTTTATTTGAGTCTTAGCGCGACCATTGCCTTCAGCCTTCCTTTCAAACAAGTCCATTTTTCTGCTGGCGTTTGATTTGCAAAGAGCGAGAGGGGATGGACACGCAGCAGCCGCCGCCGCGCAGGGTAGTGCTGTTTCGCCCAGTTTGGGTGGGTTTCAGAGCTAGTTTGGGACCAAAAACATTTCTTGTGCATTTTTCTTTTATGACGATGACCCGCAGAGAAGGAATCGCATGCTTTGTTTGTGATTTGTGGTCAGGAGCGGTGCCCCCTGCAGGGGCTTGAGCAGTGCGGGGTTTGCCTGGGGAGGGGGACGATAGCCCTGGGGGGAGCCCTGGGCTGTCCAGGGCTGTGCCACATGGGGTGTTCCCGTGCTGTGGTGTTGCTGGAGGGTTGGTGGAGTGGAGGGTCACGGGCTGGTCCCCAGGCTGGTCCCGCGTGCCAGCATAGCCCTGCCTGGCAAGCAGAACCGGGCTCTGCCCGCCCAAGGGGCAGCGGGTGCGTGCGGCACGGGGGGCATAGCAAGGGCCAGCCAGTGACCCACCTCTCGCGCCCAGGAAACCAGGGCTGAACCCAAAACGCTGCCATCAGACCTCTGCTTCTGCACAGGGGGTGTGTGTGTGTCTGTCCATGCCGGGGTTGAATACTGGGTGTCGAAGGCAAGGAGCACTCGGGTGGGCAGCCCCTGGCAGGGTCGGGTTTTGTTTTCTTGAGCAGAGAGCTGGACAGAGGTGACGTCCCTTCTGCAGAGGCTTCTGCTCTTTTTAAAAATTGTACGCAATTTATCCGCGTAGGGAATGCACCACCAACTAATTGGCATTCAGCGTATTTACCGTGCAGGTCCAAAGATCGGCCAGGCTGCTGCCTGCTGGTCTTTGTCTGCTTCTCTCTTTTACTTTAATTAAAAGTGGCCTTCTGTAACAAAAGAATAAAAGAAACAAAAAAAAAAAACATAAAATGCCTTTGAGTGGTGTAGGTGGAGGTGAGACTATTGCTGCTTGTGTCGGTATTGGTGTGATTGTCTGTATGCACGCCTGTTTATATACGTATAGACATTCAATGCAAGACTTTATCGTGTCTCCGATTTTTGTATGTAGCCTGTGTCTCTTTTGGACTGGTTTGCATCCTGAGTGAATTTTTTGCATTTAAAAAAAAAAAAAAGTGTGGAAATTGTTGTGGGCTGGGCGGGTAGAGGGACGTTTGAAGACCTCCCCTGTGTGCCAGGGGAGAAGAACGTCATTTGCCCAGTGTGACGACGCAGTCGGTGCTTGTTTGGCCCCTTTGCTTTCCGTGATGTGTGCTGAAGTGTCCCCAGCGAAGGTGCGCGCTCTCAGCCTGGTAAATTGGTTGACCCCCACGTACCTGAGCAACATGATGGCTCAGTCCATTGACTTTTAGGCACTTGCTTAAGCTTAATTAGCCGTGCAGCTGCGCTGAGCTGGGACCTGACTGCCTTAACGCTGCCGGAGACGGCGTGGGGGTGGGCAGCTGCTGAGCACCTCACAGGTGAGACTCCTCTGAGACTTCGCAGCTGGGCTTTTTCTTGAGTGAGCAGTTGTTCGTTTCAATCTTACTTTAATTCTAAAAGATACTGGAATGAGGAAAGGAAAACTGTCATACTTCTGGCTTGTTTTCCATCCCTTGCTATCATTTTGAACAGATTAAAATTGATTATAACACTATTTTTAGTTTATTTTTTTCCTTAGTCAAACGTCCGTTGTTAGGAACAGATGTTTAGCATTAAGGGAAATAGGATAGGGTCAGTCACGGCACCTTTCTCTTCCTGCTATATAGAGCTTAAAAATGATAATACAAAATTTGAATTATCAAAATACCAGCACAAGCGCAGCATCGGGTAGGTGCAGCCTTGGTGGAGGCTGTGTTTGGCTGCCTCCATGCTGAGTCGCTGGGCCAGCGCTCCCGCTCGCCCGGAGCTGGGTAACAGCGTGCGCAGCCAACACGTGCCGCTCTCCTTTATTCCCCACTGCCTGCAGGGCCAGCGCAGGGGACGGTGCTGTTCTGCGCTGGGAATTTATATTCTTACCCATGGTAGGATGCCGTTTTGCTCCCTCGATGGGATTGCACGGCTCTGCTGTAGATCAGGATGAGGCCCATCAATTCGCACCCTCTCTTTGTACTGTGAAAATGAATTCGGGTGAAGGAGCGCTGGTGGCGGATGCAGAGCCCTGCACGGCTCGCAGGGGGAAGGCTCGCCTGTGTCAGCTCTCACTTCCAGGGAAACACCCCAAACTCCCATCCCGTCTCTGCACGGGGCTGGAAGCCCACCCACACAGGGCTGTACGCCTCCAGACGAGAAATCCTGGTACGAACGCCTTACGGATTTGCCTTAACACTCCGATCCAAAAGAGTGTTTCCTGACAGAGTGAGAAATCGGGTCCTCATTGCATCCACCCAACAATTTATTTGCATCTGGTGAAGCGCCAGCCTGGGCACCGCTGGGTGAGGAGCTGCGGTGGGAGTGGGGACCTCCCGTCCCTGCTGCCCCCGCGTCCCGCGCCGCCCGTCACCACCCTCCCGGCAAAAGGCATTGACCTTTATGCTCCCTGCGCGCTCTGCGTTGGGAGCGTTTCGCTGAAGATGGCGATGGCCGGGGCAGAGCGGGTGCCAGCGCTGCCCCGCAGAGCCCTGCGCCGCCCCGAGCACATGACGGGAAAGCCGCCGGCTCGGCACCGCGCACCCCGGGCAAATGCCGTCGGTTTACAGTGAGGACGTGTCACAGTGTCACCAATCTACTGAAATACTAAATACTGAAAAAACGAGACTGTAAAAGATTTTTATGTGTTTGAATACATCTGCTATGTGAAAAAAAAAAAAAACAAACCAACTAATTTTGTACATATTGTATTTTTACTATTCAGCTGTACTATACTGGCTCTTCATGCTCCAGAATTTAGGTATCCGACATGAATAATATCCATGTAATAAGCACTTGCCTGAAATGAATATAAAACTGAAATAAACATGCACTGAAATCTGAGCCAGGACTCCGCGTTGTCCTCCGTGTGCCGGGGGTGCAGGTGGTTCCCTTCGTCTGCCGCGTTCCCCTCACAGCAGCAGCGCTTCCTCAGCGTGTCACCACCGGCGGCTCCGGCCCTTCCCCGGCCCGAGCCCGCAGCTTCTCCCCGCTCGGGCCGGGCCGGGCCGCGCTGAGGGACGCCGCCGAGCGCTGCCTCGCGCCTCCAGAGTCTGTGGCGACCGGGGAGCCGCCGCCCGGCCACCGGCCCCGCTCCCCACACAGACAGCACTCGGCCGCAGCCCAGCGGAGCCGCCCTCACCCCGCCCGCCCTCACGCTGCCGCCTCAGGGGGAGGGTCCCACCAGGCCCCGCCACCTCACCAGGTGAGGTGCCGGGCCCCGCGCTGTCCTCGGCGGCGGGTGCGCTCGGGGAGGGGGGTTTGAGAGCGAGAAGGAGCGGTAAATACCGCCGGGGGGTGGGGGGAGGGGGGAGGGGGCTGCCCCCGCCTGACGGCCCGGTGAATGCTCTCTCCCCCGCAGGTGCTGCCGCTGGAGCCCCGGGTTCTCCCGGCTTCGTTGCCGCCGGGAGGAGGACGCGGAGCCCGGTAAGGCGGAGCGCGGGCGCGTCAAACCTCTCGGGCGGCTTCGGTGGTATCGGGACTTGGGGGAGACCGGGGGGAGACACACAGACGGGGACTGGTGCCCCGGGGGGGGCCCGCGGAGACCCGCCCGGGGCTCGGGAGGTCTTTAGAGCGGGGCCGGCGGGAGGGCGGCACCGGGTACGGGCTGGTCCCTGCCCGCCGGTGAGTGCGGGACCGGGGGCGACCCCGGCCTCAGCGGGGGCTCGGGAGGGCCTCAGCGGGGGGTCAGAGGGGCTCAGCGGGGGATTGGGAGGGGTCCGGGGGTACAGGGAGCTCGGGGGGAGTCAGAGGGGCTCAGAGAGAGCTCGGGGGGTTCAGGGGTCTCGGGGGGGCACTCGGAGGCTGGGGGGACTGAGTGGGACCAGGGGGCTCAGCGTGGGCTCGGAGGAGGTCTGGGGGCTCGGGGGGGGGGGCTCAGGGGGGGCTCGGGGCGGGCTCAGGAGGGGTCAGGGGGGTTCAGAGGTATTCAGGGGATTCAGGGGTCTCAGGGAGGTCTCGGGGGGGCTCAGCGGCCGCTGGGTGCTGGTGAGGGGTTCGCAGCCGGCGTGGCTGCCCCAGAAGGGGGGTTTGGGGGTGTCTTGCCCCCCCCTCCCCCAGTGCCCGGATTATCACCGGGGCCTGGCCATGGCTTGCGGCAGGTTTATACAGTTTTATCCGCGGTTTCCTCGCACAGACACCCCCACACACATATGGCCCCAGGCCCACTGAAGGTCTTTTAATTACGTCCCATTTGATTTCCAAGTGCAGCCTTTTTGCTGGAACCTTGTTCCACTATTTTCCAGCTGCCCTGCCAGCCCAGAGAGGTGCCTGAGAGGTGCCTGCGTTGAGTTTGGTTAATTAGATGCTGTTAAATAGTGTGGGTAGTTGAGTAACTTGTGTCATTGGTATGGAAATGGCCTGTCCGCTCTCTGGACGTGCAAGATGCTGTTGATCAGCGTGGTTATAATCTGGTCTTGAGCCAAACTTTACAGTGGGTCTGAATAACCCATGTTCTGAGAAGATGGCTTTTTAGGCTGAAAGAGCAAAAGCAACTGGGTTGAACCGCTGCTCGGCCAGTGGGTGCTCAGCTGGACACGCTGGTGCTGCCTCAGCGGCCCCTGGGCACACAGGGACCAGTGACCGAACTGGTGAATGGCACAGCTGCTGGAGAGCAGCTGCAGTGCTGCCTTTAATTGGCAAAGTGGCAGAACCTGGGCCTTGACAGGAGCAGAGAAAAAAAAACACCTTAATTGTTACCAGGTGCAGATTTGGTAAGGTTGTTAAAAGTGGCACTGAACTGTAGCAAATGTTGGTGGCAGCATGCAGCAAAAAAAAAAAAAAATCCCAACCAAACAAAAAAAAAAATAGAACCCAGAGAGTGTGTGTGTACCAACGTGGTAGGCAAGGCAAGGCACCCAACGCCTTCATCGCTGCACAGTTCGTAGCTGGTTTTCTTACATCCAGAAAGATCAAAAAAGAGAAAGATGTGGCAGGGAAATGTTAACTACAAATGTTCTTGTCTATGGCTGGGGGTTTTAGCATTTTTCCATGTTTCTGCTGATTTGCTCAGGCCAGGCTGCTCTTAGGAGCCCGCTCAAGCTGTTGTCTGAGGGGGTGAGCAGCACCAGTGCAGTCAGAGCTCCGAGTGGGAAAGATTCGTCAGGCAGAAATCACCGTGACGCCTTTGAACACACCACCACCACCCCCAAAATGTCACCTTTCTCAGACGGCTCTTTTTGAGCTATTGGCAGGGGGGAAGGGGGAACACAGACACATGACACAACTCCTTCATACACACACAGAGGTTGGGGTGAGCAGCCAGCGCACCCCAGCTGCCAGCACAGGGTGTCCCCTGGCCCCGGAGCACTGTGTGACTCGCTGAGCGGATACCCAGAGCAGAGAGCAATGCAGAACATCAGGCAGGAGCTGTCACTCCAGGGGCGAGGGGGTCGGAAGCCCGGGTCGAGGTGCAGGGGGGCTCAAAGTGCTGCCTGCCAAACCCAGTGCTGTTCGTGTGCTTGCAGAGCGTTGGCTTTGGGGGTGTTTTATTATTTGGGAAACTGAAAAGCATTTCTAGGTGAGCTTCTGAACACGGAAAGCATGCCTTGAACTAACTAATAGGATACCGTAAGATGTGGCACTAAACTGTAAGGGCCAAAGTCGCTGTGTTTGGCAAAACTAGTGGAGAGAGCAGCTGGACCCTGGCCGGGCTGCCAGCACTGGCTCCGGCTCACAGAAAAGGGGCAGGAAATAGTGGAGAGGTCTTTCGGTTTGGTTTTCTGCTGGCACTTGGTAGCAGTGAGACTTTCACAGTGATGGAACTTCGTTGGGCTGCCGCATCATGCTGAAATAAACTCCTGTTGCTGCGGGACCTCTGCAGCGTTGGGGACCCACTGGCTGAGCGCCTGCTTTAAAAGGGTCTGAGAAGGTGCAGCGATTGCTGGGGGGTGGGGGGTGGTGGTGGTGTAATAAGAAAGAAGGTTCTTAAGAAAAGAAAGCAAATGTGTAATCCCAGCTGTAGCGCCCACCTCTCCCTGCACACCCCAAGTCCCACCACGCAAACAAGATGAAGGCAGAGGACACAGTGGTACTGGAAGATTATTGAAGCCAGCATGTCATTTGATACACTTCATAAAGGGCTTATCTTCCTTTATAAGGCTAAATACATAATTAACAGCTGTAACAATCATGAGCAATGCCTGAGGGATGGCTGCACCACCCCAGTACAGAGAGGCATTTATTGGGTGTTTTTTTACAGTCAGTCGAATGGGGAAATGCTCCATTACCCCCTGGGACCCACCTCCGGGATGAGCTTTCCACCCTAAAAACCTGGAAAAGCAATTGCTGCAAAAACTGCCAGCAGCAAACCAGCCATCGGGGCAGCTGGTGAGTTCTGAAGAGGGAGAGGAGTCCCCGCTACGGAACAGAAGCAGCTGGAGGATTTTTAAGAGGTTTGAAGGGGGAACGGGGAGTGATGGAGGAGGATCTCTCTTGGAAACCCAGGAGCTCAACTAGATTTAGTTCTAGCTGCAGCACGATCAGGGCTAAAATTGCAGGATGAAACTTTTATTTTTTAACACTTGTCGTAGGCCTGTTTCTGCTCCCACTCCTTCCCTAGGGCTGAACTGGTGATGGGCTCAGTGTGTGGCGATAGCTGCCCTATAGCACGCACTGTGTGTAACTTAAATCTACCCTTAAAGTCACCTAAGGGACCTTAGCAGTCCATTTGGTGATGACCTGCTAACTTTAAAAATACTGCTTAGTACAATAGCCCATGCACGCTCATCATAGAAACATTAATTACATATTGCAGTCTCTTCCCAGACAGCCCTGACCTTAGGACTCCCTGTTCTGTCTCCGAAAGTACCTTGGAGGGAGAGAAATCACTTCCGAAGAGGTCCACAGATTGCCTTGACGATAAGTATTTATTCATATGTTACATTTAAACATAAATAATTGAGCAATAAAGAGAATAGTCTGCTCCCAACAAAAATAAATAAGTCAATACACAATGTTAATAAAATACAATTAGACAGAATGTTATAACAAATACAACAAAGTTCTTGGAGTTTGTTTTTTTTTTTTTTTAACAGAGTTTATAGTACATTCCCAACATACCAAAGAAAAATAGTGCAGTTTTATTTTTTACATTACTTCCTCAGGCTCTGTGAGTTGGAGGGCTTTCTCGCTCTTGTCAATTTTTAAAAAAATACTATTTCACTTTTCCAGTGAACAAACAGACACACAACCTGAAGCGCTTCCGGGACCTTTCAGCAGCCGTGCACTGGCCTACGAACCAGTTGGGCAGACGGCTATAAATAAGGATGAGCTCAGACCACGAGCGTGCTTGCAGTACAACTTCTTGGCTCCTCGTCCTGAGCACACCCGAACTCTTGGAGGCGCGGGGGCGGACAGTAGAGCTTATCATAACTTTTTCCTTCTGTAACTCCCACTGTTATTATTTTAGCACTGTTATGCACAGAAAGGGGGTTTCCTTCCCAACAGACTCCTCCGCAGCACCTTCCTCAGCGCTGAGTGGGCTCATCTGTTCTCACTTCTGTTTCGTGACCATGATGCTCGTGAGCCCAGAGAACACCGCACTCGCCCCTGAAGGCATCTGGCTGTATCAGTGACGGGGGACTTCTGATTTGCTTTTTTTTTTTACCCTCCCCTCAAATTTTGAGACATCAATTTAAGGGAGGGCTGGGCTATTGAGCTGAGAAGCACTTTGTATGCATTTTTTTCCTTTTTTTTGACTATTATTTACCATTTTTAGTTTACTGTAATTATAAAGAAAGATCTAAGCACAGATGGTCTTTCTAGAACCAAATCTACTTTTTTCTTGTGCAAGTACCACTCAGCTCGTGAGGACCCCAAGGCGGTACTCGCCTCATGCAAAGGGCCGGCGTGCCCACTGCTTGGGTAGTAACAACACCAGAGTTACTACAGTAAATACCTCCTATCAGTATTTGAATCTTCAAACAGAATAGTTTTATTCCCTACACCTCTTTTTGCTATAATCTGATTTTTGAAAGCTCATGTGAGCTGATCTAATTCCTGTAAACTTCTCTGAGCAACCTGCTCTAGTTGAAAATGTCCCTGCTTATGGCCGGGGGGTTGGACAGGATGGCCTTTAAAGGTCCCTTCAACCCAAACTATTCTCCGATTCTGTGAAAAGCACAGAGAGTTGAGAGTTGTTTTCCCTAGAAGGTTCAATGTGTGCAAAGCTGTGTAACCCTGTCTGCTCTGAAGAATTAAAAAAAAAAAAAAACAAAACCCAAACCAACACAACAGAAACACAAAACTTCGAATTCAAACTCTTTTGTTGGTTTGGGTTTTTTTTGAAATCAATAAGCTTCTAATGGCAAGGGGTGGAATACTTTGGAATACTGAAAGTGCTTAGTCTCTAGGTTTTCTAGGAGCACAGGTCACAAGTATCCATGAAATCTGCAGCTAAGCTCATTAGCAAAAACCTGCTCTCTCCCTCCCTCTCTCCCTAACGCAGAAATACACTTTTACTGAGAAACACACCATGCACCCTGGGAAGGTATGTAGACTATACGTCGCAATTTTATACACTGCGAGATGAAGTGGCAGGACAGCAGCAGACCTGTCTGCAGCTCCAGGGCAGAGGCCCAGCTAACCCTCCATCACCTCTGCTCTCTATGCAGGATGGGGTGAAGCATGTGCTGCTACTTAAAGCATGCGGCCAAGCAGGAAAAGAAGAGGCACAGAACTTCCATGGGGCATACGGACGGCTCTACAAACCAGCACAGTGCTGCAGCAAAGTGGATCGGATCCCGTACAACAATTTCAACTGCTTCATCTGGCAAGTGCCGATACCCGCTCGAGTAGATGAGCGCCTGGTTAGTGTTTGCAGGATGCCAAGGGAAGCCCTCCCGGACCGCTCTGCAGCACAGGGAGGGGGCGGGCAGCAGTGTGCAGTGAGTAATCTGGAGGAGGCTCGGCTCTGCTGTGTCTGCTCTGTACTGCAGTATCCGAACTTCACGGCACTCTGCACAGACGCAAAGAGCGTGGGAGCTGCTAACGTGAGCAGGGAACCTGTTTCTGTGCGCTAAACTTGTTAACCTGAACTACATTATGCAGATCTTGTCATCTGGGAATATCTGCAGAGTAAGTCTGCAAAGTAAAACAAAGGCATGTCTGTGGCATGTGTAGGCCATGAAGACTCATCAGCATGAGCTCATCAGCAAAGACTAACTGATGTTTGTAGCTAATGTTGCCAGATTTCACTGCTCATATTAACCATGTTCTTTAGTTTAAGGCCATTCTCCCAGCTGGTAACCTTATTTACTTCAATTGCTGCTAAATACAAATCCAAATGTTTTAGCCACAGGCACTCATACAAATTCTTTTCCATGTTCAAGGCAAAGACAGTGAGTCCACAGACGCGCTCCTCCAAGGACCCAATTCAGTGCTTGCAACATGAGTGAGTATTGGATCCGGCCTTACCTCCATGGAAGGTTTTGGCAGAGCACACAACGTGCATCTGGGCTTTAAAGGTGCAGTAAGTCAAAATATAAATGTTCTAGTATGTCAAATCCCCCCTTTTTAATATCTCAAATATGTAGATAGACGGTCTTCTAGAGAGGGAGATAAGAATGCAAAAAGATTTTGTCTAGAAATACAAAGTGAGTGTAACAAGGACTATCAAACACAAACCTTATCTGGTGAAGGAAAAGTTCTGTTTTTAAAAGTCTGTTACAAATCTCTTCAATATTTATTACATTACATGGAAGATACAATTAAAACACCATTTTGAAGGTACAGTGCAAGAAACGCTCCATCCAATAGCTCACAAGGCCCACAATGACAGTCTGTTCATGATCACTTATTTTCAATCAATGTCTGCACTTTGTAGACAAGGTCTCTTGCTATCCTCAGGATTTCCTCGGCATTATGATGCTCTGCCATTTCTAAAAGACACAAACAAACATTCTTAACTGTCAGTGGCAGAACCTTTTCTGCCCTAGCATTGATATTAATGTAGCATTAGCATTAATTAGTGTAACATTAGCAGCAATCCAAAAGCACTGCAGGGGGTTAGGTTTGTAGAATTAAAGGTAGAGTAAGTGGATGAATCCCTCAGTGCTGTAGGTCCTGGCATCAACATCTAATCCTTCTGGTGTCAGTTCTCTTGTTACAGAAATCCCAGTGCCCTGCGACCCCTGACCAGGAACGGGCGGTCTGTGCCCACACGTGCCCATGAACAGCCCTCCTGGGATCTCAGAAATGTAAAGCTGAGCTCAACTTGATCAAAAGATACCTCTCTCCAGGCAGGGGCTATTGCTGGAGTGTCTGGAATGCAAGTGATAAATACCATTCAAAAAGGCTTCGTGTACATGGAGCGACGTGCCCACGTAGTTCCACACACAGATGTTCGCACTCTGAAGCTTGAAGTAAGATCAGAAAGTAGCTCTCAACAGACCTGCATCCTCAGTTCTACAATAAACATTTCGTGCAGCTTAGGCAAGTGCTGGGTGGGGTGGGATTTTTGGTTTTGGTGGGGTTTTTTTTTGGTGGGGTTTTTTTTGAAGGAAGCATTAACGTACAGCTTTGGAATAAGAATGGTGGAGGCAAAAACAAAACCAAATCTGGGGCTTCTGCAACAGATGGCTGAAAGCCACAGCATTGATAATTTACTAAATTACTGTGATTACATAAAATTGTTTCCAAACTTCTTAAAATATCCTAACAGGGAGAGCTTGTTTAGGACTAACTTGCATTCTGCAGCCAGGAAGCGACTGAGCTTGCTTTGGCAGAACACGTTTTGCCATGGCAGTATGTGTTGGCCAGCGTCTATGGACCACGACGGTAAGCAATCAACCATGGAAGCGGCTTGGGATGTTTTGCATGAACAGTTGCTTACATGTCTCAGCCTCAGCAGGGTCAAGCCCTTTAAGCAGAAATGGCTCTGTCTATCTTAAAACCTGTGAGAGACTTTTGCAAAAAATTAAGCAACGTTTTAGCATCTCCCATTAAACCAAGTAGCAAATCTTTTTAACAGAAAACGTGAAACTTCTTTGTGGTAAAAATTACCAACAACACTGAAAAAGCTACCATCTTCTGTGGTCCACGTTGCTCTTAAAACACTGTTGTTTGCGCATGCGGAGTCAGTTCTTCAGGAAGCATGTGAAAATCTGGGCGCGTCCTTTACATGAAGGGGTAAGAGATTCAGGGCTTAAAATGACCAGGGGCTTGTCATGACAGCAAGAACACTGCACAACTGCAGACAGTTAGTCTGAGTAAGGGAGAAGGAGCAAACTCTCATTACTTGTGTTTTATCAAAATGTCTCTCTTAAAGTCTCTTACCATTAAAAAACTTGATGATATCAGTGAAGTCCATGTTGTTATCACGGATAATCTCTCGATAAACTTCCACAAGTGCTAAGGCAATGAAAAGGACAAAATGTTCTGAAGAGATGTGCTTTGCTGCCCAAATAACTTCCCACACTGTAAATACATCCTCGTACAACAATTCTGAATGGGAATAAACATTACAAGAGCATCTGATTATTCAAATTGACCATTTCCCCCTTTCTAACTAATGTCTTACAGGCCTTACGCAGACATGAATAGTACTTGATGATTCCTCCTTTTCCTCTCCCCCTCTCCTCCAGCCAACTCCTGTCACTTACTTATGCAAGTACGGCAACAATTGGGTTTGAAGGAAAATTAAGAAAGAATGTAGGTGTGGTGGTGCAGACAAGCCCAGGAAGATGCCGGAACAGCAGTAAGCATGTGACAGCAGCACAGGTAGGCCCATTTGTTCCAGGCAGGGCTACGTGGCAGGCTGCAAATCTGAATGTGTACCCAGGGCCCCCTTCTTGGCTTTGCAGCGGACCTATCGGCACTAAAGCTCTGCTATTTTTAATTGGCAACAATTAATTGTATAGCAGATGTGTGTAAGCTAGGTCTACACATGCCACAATTCAGATATGACCCATGGAAGCTTCGTCGTCTTGAACCATATAGGCTCTGCGACAGTGAGGTCCAGGGGACAGAGATATGGGGGACGGGCAATTCTCTGTGAAGGAGTAGGCAGAGGGTTTACTGCTCAGTTAAGAGTCATAGCTCCTCCCCCCTCACCGTCAGGTAGTTGCTCATAATAAATAGCTGATGGATGTGTATCATCTCCCTCTGTCAATTTTGTGCTTTGGTGTATTTGAGAGGGATGTCGTCTTTTCATTCTTGCAGGTCAGTCTGAAACTCAAAGGAGGTACTGACTTGCCCGATAGCAAGATCGGTTTCTTGATTGCAAACAACTGTTTGAGTGGGTGTGGGTGGGTGAGTGTGCTTGTGCCGGGATCCCGAGATCCTGGGGTGCTCCCACAGTATATAAAGTACCTCACTCAGCGAAGTACAACAGTGCTTGAGCTACTGCCGAGCTGCTCCTTGTTGTCAAATGGAATAGAAAGGAGGTATCGCAGCTTACCAAGGAGCGTGATCAACTTGGGATCACCTTCTTGAGCAAACAGACATTTGCACTGAGCAGAATCTTGGCTCCAACCACCTTATCAGGAATTTACAACGCTCCTCCCTAAGCTTTGACTTCATTCCAGTGCTAGTTCATCTCTGAGAACTGCATTAGCTTTCCTAGCGACAAACTCTCCTGCGAGCCTAGCTCCTACTCACCATTCAGACCAAAACACAGAGCTGTTCACGGTTTTGCACAACTCTAAACTATAGACATAGAACATTATTACCTCTTTTAAAGTCAAGCAGGAACCAGCGATAGCAGAAGTAAAAGTGAGTGTAATCTCCATTCTGGTGCATCAATTCAAAAAGCTCTGAGTCTAGAATCTAAAATGCAAAACATCAGCTGTCAGTGTCTTGTCTGAAAGTCACCGAGATCAAAGGTGCTGGAGTCTGGTTAAGACTTCCATTGTGCTCTTTATCACCCGACTCTGTGGTTAGTCAGAGCAGCTGCTTAGCACAGACACATCCTTGTGCTAGGTGTTTGCAAAACGCCTGTGATGCGAGTGCCCTGACACAGACTGATGAGGTGAAGAGTTACTGCTGTGCAGGTATGAGGTGACAACAGTCCATCTTCACTGTGATTTTAAAGATCCAAGCAGCAAGTTACAGATCCTACAGATTTTCAACAAGTGGCAAATTTTCATCTTCTCTCCCAGCTCTACTCTTAGATTGTACCATAGGAGCTGGGGGGCAAAGACTGAAATCCATCTACCTGGGGAGAAGAACAAAGACTTTTTCATCGCAAGTTTGTAATTCCGATGAGCAGTGGCACAGTTCCACACTGCAACATCTAAGCTCTCTGGAACTGAACAACTACTTGCAAATGTCTGATAGAGGTCTTAGATGTGTAAGTACATCTGTAGTGATTCCTCCCAGATGTATCCTGCGGGCTGCTGGATGAGCAGGGTGGTGTTCCTGTGCTGCCTGCATTTGCCATGCTGGCCATCTTTGTTGCCTGCCTTTATTTTCATTACTTTTTAATATGCCACCTATCAACCCAAATAACAGCTTAACCAGATAGCTTTCGCCCTTCTTTATGCTAATCTTGCTCAGGTGCCTGGTGCTTCCTGGAGTGGAATGTCTAGGCCTTAAATCTGTCCCAAAAAACCCCGTTCAGCAAGCATCCTGTGCGAATACAAACAGATCTACGGTCTATTTCAACCTGTAAGAAATTAAGTTTGTGCCGCAAATATCAATGTTTTGTCTTCCAAAAAGCAGCAAAGACCAGATCTTACTCCTATTTCTCATTGACTTCAGCTGGAGCTGGACCGAGCCATAAATGGGAGTCATTACACTGTGCAGCTGCTGTGCTGGAGGCAGAAGTTTGGGGGGTTGTTTTCTTTGTCAAGTTAAGATAAATTGACCTGCTCTAATACACACTCTTCATTGTGACAGCAAATACTATCCCCTGAGAAGCAGCAAATTGGTTTGCGGCTGCATAAAACAATTCTCGTCCTCCCCAGCTCTGATGTATGAGATGACTAGGAACCCCGGTCACTGGAGTTCCTGCCCTTCACCGTGGCATCAAGCAAGTTCTGAGCCTCTCCACAACCTCATCATCTTCCAAAGAAGATTAAAAAAAGACTCACTTGGATTAGGGACCGCATGTTGGCAAAGTGTGTGTCCATAGCACCTCCGTTGGGGAAGTTCTGGCTCATCCTCTTCATCAGGTGGCTGAAGCAGCTGTAAGCCAGCTGATCTGCAGATACAATGCAGAACACTCAGTGTTGCTAACTGTGTGGCTTCCTTGAGCCAAAATAATGTACTGTGGGACAAGGGAAAAACAAGGTTTTCCCCTTTGTTGTTCCCTAACCCCGTCACCAGTTAGATGAAACACAAGACAGTGCCTGACGCTGGACAATTTTACTAGTTATGTTTCAAAAGAACCCGGCTTGCAGTTGAGTGTTCAGCTTCAGCAACAGCTGCTTTGAAAATGTAGTAAAAATTGATCTCGAAGTCAGTGAGTGAGCAGGAATCCCCAAGATACTAATGGCAGCCATTTCAACAACAGCCATGTGTAGAGAAAATACAAATCAAGAGCTGCAGGTTTGATTTGCCTCGTGAACTAGCCCTGATTAACGCACACAACTTCTGAAACAGCATTTCTAAAGAAAGACCTCCCTAAAGATACCAACGTGTTCCAAAAGAAAACCCTTCCTACCATTGTCAAGGATAACCATCAAAGGAGCCAGGAGGTCACACATGCCTTGAACATAACCAACTTCTAGGTGCTCCCAAACATAACTGTAGAAAGAAGAACACACAAGAGATAATAGGATTAAAAATCCTCTTGCTGCATGGTGGCCTCAAAAATTTGTCTTACACCTAAAATACAACTCCTTTTGGTAGCTTTTAAATGTCTCGTTCTAGAGTGCTGTAGAAGGTAAAGCTGGAAGTCCAGAGAACTACAATTCAAATCTTCCAACACACTGGTATAAAATAACAAGTATTACTGCCATTGTTTTTTAAGGTTATTCCTAAAGGCTCTATAAACAATCCACGATGAGGACAGAGCAGCATGTGTGACAGGGATCTCTCCTGTAATATGACTCTCGCGGTGGGCTCTTCATGTGTTGTGAAAGGGTAAAAGAACACGATCAATTGTCTACTTGCAGGATGAATTAACTAATACCAAACTTTTCCTGTTCCTCAAAAGCTAAATATTGCGTTGAAGTCTAATTTGATTATGCGAGATCAAATCTTAAGCAGCTGTTGAATGTGTGTGTCTCAGAACTTTTTGACACTCCACATTCCAGAGTACTTCACAGCCCTGTATTGTCTTCTGCTTGGACAGGGAGGACCAAACCTTACACACATGGCTTGCGTATCAATAGTTAGTTTGTGAAAAAACAGCTAACAAAAGCCTAACAGTCTATGGAAAAAAGCCCAGATTTTTAAAAAGGTACCTGTTTTTTTTTGCTTTTGTTTTCTTTTTTTCCCTCAGTGGAATCTTGGGATCTTTTTCAAGTGTTAAAGCCTGTGACACTTTCTGCTTTTCAGTGTGGTTAGTTTACTAGCCTTCATGGCAATCTGCGTTCCTAGCAGCGACAGACAGCTTTCCATCGATTCCACCTGCTCTCAGTGCTCAAAGAGGCTGTTTTGATTTTGGTTTGGTTTGAAGATGCAGTCTTTCTGTCTGCTTAGTAGATGTCCCTCAACACTATATCTGGGTCCCTCGCAATTATTGTCATCTTTATAGCACGCCATTGGAGCATGGATGTATCATCCTCATCAGCAGGAAACCAAAGCTAATCGTACATTTAGGGAATAGTTCCCGGCGACCAATGGGGTCAGTCTCTTAAGGTAGACACAGAATCTTCTCATGCCTGCATTCCAGCCTTGGACTGCCTGTCACACCCGTGCTCTCTAACCTACCTCCTCCTCCTTCTTGCAAGTTTTTTTAAGTTCATTAGTGAGAATTTTTAGACAGACTATTATTTTCATATTATTATAGTGTATAGATTATGACAGAAATGTGAAAAGTTCAGTTTTTAAGCTGTATTACCTGCACATGACATTTCGGAGTTTCTCCAGGTTATCGGCAGTAAAATACCAGTAATTCCGATCGCATCTCTGGACATCTTTATCAATTCTGTGCAAATTTAAGGCAACAGTGTCCAATAACTCTATCTAGAAGAGAAAGGTTTAGTTAGATCTGCTGGGTTTAGAGCATTCCCAGGACATGGTGCAGATTTGCTCTGAGAATCAACAAACCAGAAATAGTACAATTATACTTTGGGCATACGAGAGCATTGAAATACTCGATTACTGTCAAAAATGCCAGGTAAAATGCATACACTTTCACTGGTAACTGTTCCAAGGGTAACTATTTCCAAAGGTTTATTTCTAATTGAACAACTTCAGCAGAGAGGCAAAAACTGAACTACTCATTTGTTGACAGCAGCACTAATAGACATGGGGAGCCTTGAATCTAGATTTAGGCTGTGGTTTAATTTGATTAAATATGAGTTTTAGCTTGAATTAAATGACACTGAAATCTTACAAGTGGTGTGTCGTCCACATCCCCACACCTCCTCCCCTCAGGCCCTGGAAAGTTTTAGCTGTTCGAACTGTACCACATTCTTTTCTATGCCCTCCCACTCAAAAAGAGACCCAAATTTTTCTTGCTGCCTTATTTCCAATCCAGCTCAAAATCCAGATGAAAAGATTTGGATGCAGAAATCCTCAGTTATCGTCCCACCCCCTGTAGTTCTAGTTTGGGATTGTCCCTCATTAAATACTATCTGAAAAAGTACAAGTCTTTGCTAGAAAAGAATGCTGTGCAGAGAAATGACGATACTGATGTTGTGACCTACTGTGTAGGATGCAGCGCAGACAGAAGCAACATCCATTAAATAATCCACCTGGGAGCACAGCTGCTCTTCTGAGACAGAATCCTGAGACTGTAGCACAACTGGCTTGGCTTTCTGCATCCGTGGTATGTCTGGATCAGTCCTTTCCAAGTCAGCGCTGGCTTCTTCTTCAGCCCCGTCTTCAAAGGAGACGCTCTGCCCGTCGTCGATGCTGGAGAGGATGCCTGAGGCCACAGAGTAGTTCCTCGAGGACGGCAGCCCAGAGTCAGGGGAGTCAAACTCCACAGACTGTTGCTCTACAGCAGCCACTGCTGCTGGCGTGTCAGCAGCCACCATGGTGAAAGTGGGGTCATCCTGACCTTTTGAGTCCCGCTCCGCTGAGTCCGTTTCATCTACAGATATAAAGACCTGGGGGTGGGCAAGGGAGAGAGGATTTGGATAAAGCAGGGGAGAAAAGAGAAGCAAGAAAAATTCATGTAGCAAACAAACTTCCAGCCAGGAGAAAGAAATTACATTACTTCAGTGAAAAAGATCACTGCATGCAAATAGTTGAGAGCTCCTCACTCAGTCTTTATACTGAGACTGTAAGTCTAAAAATAATATCATTTTATGATCTCATATCTGTCTCCTATGATGATGTCACCCCCTTTCATAATCTTCAATTAGAAGTACCCTGGAAAGCAGTGAAGGTTCCCTACCTTCACTAAAAACTTCACCAACACTAAAACCATCTGGTCATTGCAATATATCTTTGAAGATGACCAACGTACCTCAGGTCTCCAACAATCCAGTTCAGCTGCTGCTGTCTGAACTCAAGACTGACCTTCCAATTCTTTTCACCACTTTTCACCTTTACCTATTCTCTTGCTAAAAAGCTCTTCGTTGAACTATTTCACGTTTTATTCTCTCTTGCTTTACTGAAATCAGTTAGCTAACTGTTTGAAGTCTGCATAAGTAATGGATGCCCAGAGACGCTTTGGGCACACAATTGCAATCACTCCCGTCCAACAATGTGAAAAGAAACCTCTTTCTTAGTTATTCAAGCTACAGGAAGGTTAATTCAGTCTGCCTTTCTACTGCTTAGCATCTTACCTTAGATTTACAAAGATCCCCTCTCCCAAAATAAAATCACACCCAACCCATCAATTGGGGACATGACAGAATCAAAGATATGCTTTAATAGTAGCGATATTTTGCTCTATGCCAGATTTTAATAAATAAATAAAAAAGGGCCCACAAGCAGGACATCTAGAAAGCTATTCCTCTGCTGAGAGAAGCTCTTCTACAGCAGGTGAACCTTAAAGCCCCTTAGGCAGGTCCCACCCAAGAGCTACAGACTACCCAAAATACAGACCCGCTCTGAGCTCTGTTACGGAGGCACTGCAGCTTCAAGTAGCTCCAGACTGATGGAGCTGTGCTAACCTAAGTCTCTGCTTCCCTGGGCTGTACCTCTGCAAATGCCAAGCCTCCCACGCTGCCTGCACCGTATGGGTGGATGGGAAGGGAGTACCTACATCGTTGCTGATGGTGGAGTCCCTGTGAATCAGTCGCTGGACGTGGCTGTCAATGCTGCTGCCCGATGAAAACTTTGCCAGCGTGGCAGAATGCGATTCTTTCTCTCGCTGCTTTACAATGACCTCACAGGCTTTCCACTCAGCCATGACCTTCTGATACCGGAGAGCAATGTCTTCATCCACCTGCAGACAGACAGACAGACAGATCCTGAAACGTTGGTCCTCCTTGAAAGATAGCATTAAAATGAGTGAAACCCAGGAGGGGGAGGTCTAGAGCAAGTGTAGAAAGCCTGAAGGATCCTGAAGCCCTCTTGCTGGAGCACACATCACTGTGACGGGAAAGCGCCAATGACTGGAGCAGTGAGATATTGCGTATTTACTGCAGGGAGTAAACTATCAGTGCAGGTGCCAGAAAAGGTTCATATAAGCATGTGTATATGCTATCAACAGCACTTCAACGCTGTTCAGGAAAGAACAACAGATATCACTGGCGTTCATATATGAAACCTCACATAGAAGTCAGATGCAATCTGATGGAGCAATTGCTGCCTCTAATGGGATTATTCCGAATTTCATTACACCTCCGTCCCGATTCCTTCCCTACTCCAACGCTAACATAGCCCTTGCAATGAATCCAGGTCACAGGTGTACAGACATCAGCCTGATACGGAGTTAGATGCTGGAAGAGACTCTGAACAGTAGCAATCGCAGCTCACGCAGCCCAGTCTTGCGGTCGCACTGCGCATGGCCAGATCCAACCACTCTGGTTCCCATAGTAGTAAGACAGATTTTTGCCACTGCTGGCTGCCTCTGTTGAAAGACAGACACAGAACCACCCCCTTGAGCTATTAAGGGACATGTAGTAATTTTACTACCCTGTCACTTGTCAAGAGCTGAAGAGAAACCGCAATTGTGAGTTGGCTTCAGGCTCTGGACCCTGCTGGCTGGAGTTGCTACCAGAGCGTTCATGCTAAGAGCTGCAGGCTATTTGTCACTTGAGGTAGCTGTCGAGTCATATATCATAAAATACAGCAGTTAGTGGAAGGCTGGAGGACAGCCACATTCAGGAGTGCCCCAGATACTGATGGATGACTGTAAAAATATCATCAGAAGGCAAAGATGATATATCACCCATGATGACTTCACTTAGGGACACGTTACGTTTCCTATATGTGCAAATGTTACGACTGTTTTCATGTCATTCATTTAATAGACTCCTGCATTCAATGGTAAGTGTTAGACTCCAACAGCACATTTCTTTGAGGAGTTGGCTCTTACTGTTATTTACTACTGGTGTTGAGTAGCCCATTAGCATTCCAGATAAGGTTTGGAGCACCCCTGTGTTAGTATGGTACAAACTCAGGGAAAAAAAATTCCTATAGGAGTGTGCATTCTGCAGATCAGATATTTTATGCCTTGCAGCATATCTTTATGAATTTACTATAATTCCTGTTGTACAAACAGACTTAAGTATTTATCTCTTCTTGCCAAATCTCTTATGTTCTAGTGGTATATATGCATGTGCCCTTTAAAGCTGGGACCAGAATCCATGAGCTATGGCTCCAGATCTCCCAGTCTAAAAACTTAAGTATCTGGCTCCTTTTCTCAGTTCCAGACACACCTTCTATTTCTACACATGGATCATAAACCCGATGGTTCGTATACCTGTGGAGAACAGACAGCAAAACATGGCCTATGCTCAAAACCTCCAATATCCTCTATTTCTTGAAAAATCTGAGGGCAAAAAAAAAGAATAACGAATGGAGCACCAAATGCAAATATAATAAATTCACCCTGCATGTAGAAGTGCTGCAATTTAGCCAAATTCATGGAAGTGTTTGGAAGGGCCCTCCCTTTTTCACCAAGACTGGAACCAGTCCACGCGGTGGTCTAGGAAGGCTTCTTTTTTAAACTTGTGCTGTATGCAAAAAAGGGATGATTGAACAAGTCCCCTTGTAGAGCAGACGTACTTTCCAGCAGGACTACGGCAGTGGATCAGCCTGGCTGCCTCTCTGGATTTGCTTCTCTTCTGAGGCAGTCTGCCTGGCCTGCAGGAGATAAGGCAACCAGGAGGACTTACTGCCCTCGGTGGTTTCTGAGGTACTTCATCTTCTTCCCATGCTGATGTCATGGGAGTGCAGGAATTTGCCTCAGCAGTGCTCAGCAGAACATTCTTGATGTATACACTATAGCTGGAAAATCTAAAAATAAATACCTGCAAAGATGACTGGATGCAGGGTGGAGAATCTGGACTGTGACCCAGTTTGAACAGTTAAGGGGTCTGTTTCTCCATCTGCGTTCAGAACTGGTTTATAAAGACTAGTGTGAGGAAAACCAAGGCAAATTGCTGTAGCAGTTTTTAGTAAGAATAATGCTTATAAAGTGCCCACTGTTTGCAAGACAGCTGATTTTTCCATTGCAAGGCTCTAGGTCGGGCCACCCTTCTGATCTGCAGGTGCTCACGGGGATATAAGCTATCCTTTGGAATAGAAAATAACTGGGAGTTAGCAAACGTCAAATGTCTTGATATATGAACCACTTCTTATCCATTTAATCCAGAACAGGATCAGCTACTGCATGAGTGCTACCTCCCTGGTAATAACACTAACAGAAAAGCAGATTAATGTATTAATTATATTCCAGGGCAAACCTCATTACTGTTCTAGACAGCTCAGGAAACATGTGGGTGATTCTTAATATCAGTTAAAAGCAATGTTTTACCAACATCCAAATCCAGTCCTTACCCATAGGGCAGTGTCCTGCTGCAGCCCTGTGGCTCTGCGAAGGAGAACATCCCTTTCCTCAACAGTCCCGGAGTGAGACCAGCGGCAGTGCTGGGGTGTGCGATGGCAGACGGGTGCTCCCACGACATGTGAGCAGGACAGTAGGAGACCTTCCCAACGGTGGTGCTACCCCATCTGCTCATTGCAGTAGGCCTACGCTTAGGTTCTTGCTCTACACATGAATCAGCTCTACAGCTGCCTGTGTAGGACCCTGCCCTGTCGCCCATCGCCTGAGGGTATGTTGGCTTTGGCTCCCTACTGCAATGAAAATGCCACACAGCATTCCTAACAGCAGCTCCGCTGATCAGGGGAAGGGGTGTAGCCTCGCCGACGCGCACGGAAAGCACAGAGGAGTACGGAACTGGAGCATTGCTGTATTTTTCTTGGCACTCTGGCTTGGGACCACTTCCAGTTGCTCTTCAGTCCGTGTAGCTGCGTGACCGTCTGCCATTTTGCCCAGCTCTGTCTGTCTGTCACCAGCCCGGTTCGTTACCAAGGCACTTGCTCAGTAATCACAACAAATGAAAGCACTCAGCAAAGTAAAAAGTTGGTATTGCTATAAACAGATTAGCAAAGGGAGACAGTATAACTAAGAGATGGGCAAATTGTGATTTCATTAATGGAAACAACATACTTAATGCCAACTTTCAGACTGCGAAATAAGGCTGTGACATAACCTGGGCAATTATTCACGGATCAATGTTAGCGGCAGCATGGGAGATATTAAGAGGAATAATGTTTCATCTGAAATTGCACCGTGTCCTACAGAGACACACCTTATTTCAGTCTAGCAAAAGCATAATGAACTTACAAACCAAACCTTCCTCTGGGTATTTTTAGCCTCTAGACAGTAACTCCAAGTGCGCTTCAGAAGGTACATCTGGGCTGTTCACAGCTCCAACAGACGTCCGCACATGCAGATGCAGTACCATGTACATAAAGTAGTTATTTCAAAGAGCATTTTGAAGTATAACTCAGCTAACACACCATTTAAGAGAGGAATGACACAAATTACTATCCAAATGTCAATGTCTCTCCATTTCATAAGTGACAAATCTGTGAAAACAGGATTTGCTCAGGGCAAGTGCATGTCACAGGCACAGGTTTCCTCACTTCAACAAAGAACACCCTTTCAGTGATTTTCAGACATGATAACATGATATCATAATCCCTCTGCTAACACGCGTCACTCCTGTTTTCAGTAGCATTTTTCCCCGAGGAATATTAAACAGCAATGAAGACTAGCACTTGCTATTCAGAAAACAAAACCTATTCTGCAAAGGTGATTCAGATGCCCGGAAAGCTGTGCTTACCTGGTCCATTTCCTTTTTGGCCATGCCGAATTTATAGTGACCTAACAAGAATGGCCATACTTCCTTTCGAATCTCATGCTGCACCCCGCCGTAGTAAACTCTTCTTAGTAATTCCAGTTCCTTGTAGTTCTACAGCAGTCGGGAGAAAAGGTATTGAAGGTAATATCAGGCACGCACTTAACACCAAGTATAAAGACAGTGAAATGCACACTTGGGACGGAATAAATTTTGCAACTTGATTCAAGCCTTTAGGCCCCAAGCTCAAATCCAGTCTCATAAGTTGTCATGCTTCCCATGAAAATAATCTAACTTCTAATAGACCAGAGTCATCAGAAGTTCAGTTGCTTTGATGTTAATTGATATCTTTGCCATCATCAGAGAGGCAAAGGATTAAAGAGACTGTAAGAATCGACTCACTCTCACTAGAAAGATGGATCCTGTGAAGACTCGAAAACATCTTTAATACTTCCTGGGGTCCATTCTAAGGGGTAGCACGCTCAGCGCGGCTGTGTGTGGGAGCTGGCGTAATGAACATAAAGGTATTCTGTCACATACCTTCTTGTCCTTCTGATACTTGCTCCAGACCTCTTTAGTCAGGCCTCCGGCAGCGCTGGACGGTTTGTCAGGGGGGACGATAGTGTGGTTCACGAGGGCAGAGAGGTGCGTCCGCACCGTTGACAGGTGGCGGCAGTAGGCCAGCCCTGCGGTGGGGCAGGCGGTGAGCTTTCACAAACGAGCCATCTACATCATGTCAGCAGCCCCTTTGTGAGGATGAAGCTGTGACATTTTAAACCTGCCACTAATAATCCCGTAGGAACTAAACCAGCATCACACTGCATAAGAATGAATAATTGCAACCAAGCCAGAGATTA
The DNA here is from genome assembly GCF_965231255.1 of Vanellus vanellus. Classification (NCBI taxonomy): domain Eukaryota; kingdom Metazoa; phylum Chordata; class Aves; order Charadriiformes; family Charadriidae; genus Vanellus; species Vanellus vanellus. The sequence continues at coordinate 12,364,019 of NC_138924.1, read as the reverse complement.
CGTAAATCTTACACAGACTAGTAAAATCCGAGTATCACACTGCAATGTAAAACTACGTTCCGTCTTCACTAAGCATCAGTTCGCCCATTGCCACACGCAAACCCCACAAATAATGGGATTAGGAAGCTCTGAGACTTGAGCCACATCCACCCTACTGCTCTGAAGTGATCTGACTCACAACAAAAAATTTGGTTTTAGACTGCTTTCTAAAACAAACATCACATGTTTGTTGAGGAACGACTGAGGGATCTGGGGTTGTTTAGCCTGGAGAAGAGGAGGCTGAGGGGAGACCTTATCACCCTCTACAACTACCTGAAAGGAGGTTTTAGAGAGATGGGAGCTGACCTCTTCTCCCTGGCGACAAGTGATAGGACAAGAGGAAATGGGTTCAAGTTATGTCAGGGCAGGTTTAGATTGGATATTAGGAAGCATTTTTTCACTGAAAGGGTTATTAAACATTGGAATAAGCTGCCCAGAGAGGTGGTGGATTCACCATCCCTGGAGGTGTTTAAGAAAAGGGTAGATGAGGTGCTTAGGGACATGGTTTAGGAGTGGTGGTGTTTTTATCAGGGTAGGTTAATGGTTGGACTTGATGATCTTAAAGGTCCCTTCCAACCTCACTGATTCTATGATTCTATGATTCTATGTTTTTTAGATAAGCACATAGACACCACAGGGCTGGATATCTGAAGCTTCACTTACATCCGTAAAAGGCTCTGGAAACTATTTGCCTCTTCATGCTTTCACACAGCATCTTTAACGGAGTTCTGCGGAGACACGTTAACAGGAGCATGACAGGTGACGAGGACAGAGCTCATCGGGAACTGTATGCTGATCCCTGTGACCTACACATAGCAGTTCCTTCTCTGCACCAAGATTTATTTAGCTAAAGGACAACAGTATGACAAATTAAGACTTTTTAAAGCATCTTCCCCAGCAGCATTTTGACCCAAAACAAACTCACCCGGCACGTTTAGCTACAACTGCTGCAGGTGCACGGTAAAGGTCCTTGTCAAATTAGATTAATTGTTGCCCTTCATTGTAATTGTTAATGACTTGTTAAAGAAAACGCTTCCAGAGCTGAATTATATTAAACTAGACAAAAAAGAACTAGGTGCAATTTTTCTATCAAAATGTGACTTCAGAGCAGTTTAATAGGTCAGTTTTAATAAACTAAATTTCTTGCTGTATAACTCTATCTTTTTACGTTAGAAACTACTTGAAAATTGTTACTGTCCGTCTCCAGTGCTGCAACCAATAAAACATTCTTGCTTTTAACTGGGGCATGCACAAAGTCTGGCAGGGAAGCTCTGCACAACCTGCTCACCTGTCATGGATGCAGTTGCAACAGCTGGGAACATCGTAGGGAGAGCTGCCCGTTGAACAGGAGACGCACGAGGAGCCTTGGCTGCAGTGCTCCAGCTGCCACGAGAGCAAGTTTGCCCCGAAGCCTTGCATCTCTATCATTTCGCTGGTGTCTAGGGAAAAAACCAAACAAAACAGCAGGCCATCAACCTTTTTTCTTCTTTCCCCCTCTTCCTTCTACGCATCCTGCCGGCACCATGCTTTACTTCTCAGCAGGCTCTCAGCCTGGATTCCAAAAAGGGGAGAGCACCATCCTAGTGACGTGACCTCAGGAATACTGCTCTGGGCACATCTAAACCCGCTGCATGCTGCACGCGGCCACTTCCCATGAAGTCAGATCCGTTCACCGTTTCCCCCTTTCTTGCCCATGCACATCCCAGCTTGTGTTTCAAGAGAATAGAGAAAAGGGCGCTGCAGTGACAACTAAAACTGGTTCTTGCATGATGCTATGGTAATGCTAGTTATGGCCAGAAGAGATCATCTAACCTGACCTCCTATTTAATTCAGGTCTCAGAATTTCATTTTGCAGTTCCTGGAATCAGCCATGTAACTGCTAGTCCGGCTAGAGTGAAAGTGTGAGCATAAAAGAAATTAAGACAAACTGGTTCAGTTATTTTCAGAAGATGTTTCTTTTCCCCTCAGAACCAGATCCTGAAATATTTAGCGCAGAAGGATAGTTCAGGTCCTACTAATAACACTATGTTTATAAAAGTACGATACTCTGCAGGAAAACGTGATCCAACAGCACAGTGCAGCTCCTGGAGTTATCCCTGCTCCACCAAATCTATTTGCCTTTTTACCCGCCTACTGGAAGGCAACCTCCAAAACCCACCAGTTGCCTTCAGAAAGCTTGGCTTCAGCTCTTCAATCTTCCCAGCTGGCATTTGAGCTCGTGGGTTTTTTGGTTTATAATAAATAACTGGCCTTTCAGCTCACCCGTGATTAAAATTAAGGCAAATGCCATAATACTGTATGTCACTAAATTAACATTTGTAAGCAAAATCCAGTCCCCTGGGCCGTGCTTTTAAAACATACATTTGTTGGGTGGTGATAGGGGCAATTCCAAACCATCTCATGCATTTGAAATCAAGGCAGCATAAAGCATTTTAGTAGTGCCTATTAGAAAGTGGGCAAAGGTGAGGAAGGAGTGGAGTGAAAACATTTGTTAACAGAAAAAGCACAGGCTCATGCGGAAGCAGTCACAAGTATTTCATTTCACAAAACAAAGTGTGATGCAAAAATGCTCTTCACCTTAATTCTTCAGGAAGGAGCTGAATGACCCAGTATTTATTGCAGCTTCTAATTGGGTTCAAATAAAAACCACTGGACAAACATTTTTAGATCATTATTTTTTGCCTCCCCTCTACAGACAAGAAAAGTGGGTTTTTCAGTTTTAATTTTTTATTTTATTTTTTAGAGAAACAAGGAAAGAACCCCACAGAACCTAAAGATTCAGATGAAAGGTACCTGAATTAGTGAAGAATTAGAGTGAACAGCATCTTTTATTTAATTGTGGTGGTGTTATCTGTAATTTCAGCTACATGCAAAAGTCGAGCATGTTGCAAAATGTAAAAAGCAGATGGCTCGCAAACCTCTACAACAGTGCTGTCATTATTGAAAAGGGATGCTGCTGGAGAGACAACAGCCAATCCAGTCTAGTTCAGCAGGAACCACTATGCAAATGGCAGACATATTCCTAACTCTACCATCACTTTCTAGATCTGTCCTGGTTTGAGGTATAATAATAAGCAAAAGCAGATATCTGACAGCTGTTCTGGTGGGATAACTTAAAATTTCCATCACCTGACTAAAGACTAAATTGTGTTTCTGGATCGTAGCTTTAGCCTCTTAGCCTGTGTATGTGGCAGTGTTAGATCTTCCTTTCCATTATCACCCATATCCAGACTGATCAGTTACGATACGCAGAAACTTCCTAAAACAGTATCTCTTTTCAAGGGGACCACGGTATTTTTGGAGTTTCTTTCCATCCATACTGCCCAAGAACTCCTTATTAACTTGGGCTGGGCTTTATCAGTTTGTGGGGGCTACTGCCTTGGGGTAAGCGTGTGGGCAGCCTACAAGACACGAGGAGGATCTCCTTGGACACATGTTCATATCCAGCCTAAACGGAGCTTAAGCACTACACGGAGATGCAACACAATTATTGTCTCCTACAGTCAGTCCCACCAGACCAGGGCTAACACCCATTGGGAACCACAATCATTGCTCGGCTATTTAAAGGTATGAGCGTCTTATCTGGAGTCAAGACACATTGTGTTTTTCTTAGGAAACAGAAATACAGAAAAAGCACGTTCGTGCTAATGTAATGAATGAAAAATACAGACAAGAGCCAAACTCGCGAGCAGTTGCTCTCCTTCCTACTTCCTCTGCAGATGTCAAACTTCTGACAGCTACTTTACAGCCCGATAACAGAGCCGGTTCTGTTCTTGCTGATACACTCCAGTCCCTGGGAAGAGGCGGAGGCTGTTGTTTTGATTAGAACAGGAGCATGCCAGATTCGGCGCATGCACTCAAGAGGTACCAAGGCCCAACGCCTGGTGGTACTGAAGCTGTGCAGTAACTGGCAAGCCCAGGGTGGGAAGAGATACCACATGAACTAGCGGAGAGGCCTCAACAGCACCTGCTTGTCTTCTGGACAACTGCAAGCCTTAGAATCCACGCTGTGCAGGAGGGGGGTGGCCTGAGGAATGGATTATTTTGTACACCGTTCAGCTTCCTCCTTTGATGGAGCACGGACATCTCGGTCTCCAGACCTACGCTACTACATCCTGAATGTCTGCCAAGACATACACTTCTTGAGAATACCAACTCAATACATCTGTTATGAACTGCCTTAGGAAAAGAATTAGATGACAGATTTTTGGAGGGTGGAGAGTCTTGCAGCTGATGATGTGAACCTCCCCTAAGCCTATGAATGCACGAAGTGGAACAAAAGAACACGAGCCCAGAAAGGCACTGCATCTCCATCCAATCTTCTCTGCACGCTCCTGCTCCCTTATGGAGGTATCCAAAGCGTGGGGTTCTGTTTTACCTCAAACCGGGAGAGGGAGTGTGCATACTCGCACCATCCCTGGGCTGAAATTGTAACTCACCACACTTCTGCCTTATTCTGTCTACACAGGCACACTCCATTGCTGACTTTGCCCAGCACATCACTACCACTGCTGTAATGGTTCACCTTTGATCCTTCCTATGCAAGGCTGCCCTCCCCAGTCTGTCACGCTGTACGCGACTAACTCGCGGAGGGAGAATACAAAGACCTGTTATACTGCCTCCTTCCCGTGCGAGAATGTGCTCTAGTATCCAGCTTTTACGAAGGGAGGCCAGGAAGCCTCCGGAAGGAGAGGAGGTTTGTCTGTTCAGCAGCCCACACGCTCAAAGGAGAGGGAAGATGCTGTTGTTTCCGCTTCCCATAGGTTGTGAGCGTGCTCCCAGCCTCTCTGCACAGTCAACTCAATCTCCAGATCTCATGGCGTGAGTGAAATGTTTTTCCCTGAATAATGCCAACACTGTTGTACGCATCAGTGGAACGAGCTGCAATAGAGCTCTGGGACACAGGGGGAGGAGGATAAAAACCTTTCATCCTATTAGGAGCTGTGAGGTTCCGAGAGCAGATCATTGATAGCATTGCGTGTAGCTTATCTTCCTCCTCCTCATCATCGTCAACAGAGGCAGAGCGGCTGGCAGCTAAGTGGTGGTAGTTAATAGTTACTGCTCAAAGAAAATAGTGAAAGAGGAGCATAAGAAGAGAGAACTCGATTCTGCGGGAAAGCTCAAAAGGACATGTTCAGCAAAGACAAATGACTTGAACCCTGCCCTCTTCCTGAAGGCACAAGCTCCTGTAAATGGCTATGAAAAATGAGTTTCTTACAGAAAAAAAGCATGCTCCACCAAACGCAGGCCACCTTTTGACAGTGCACAGGCTGTGTTCCCAGAGCACACGTGTCATATCGCGGCAATGGGGAAAGGCCCCAGTGCCAGCCTGCAGGAGGCGAGGATGCTTTTTAGCAAAACTCCATGGGAATTCTTGGCTCCAACTAGCTTCTGTCCTTCACCGTGCCCTTATCAATGCTGTGGCTTCTTTTCCACTCTGAAACCTGTGCCAGATGCATCTGGACAGCGAACATTCTGCTCTGTCTGGCACCGCAGACGCGCAGGGTACAGACCTCTGAAGGAAGCCCGAGGCAGGAGCCGGCTCGCTCTGCCTTGTGCTCAACAGGCAGGTCTGTGCTGAATGCGCCCACGGAATCTGCAGTCCCCTTGGTTCAGGCAAAGGCAAAACATGCTTTTGCTGGTGTGTGCAGAACTTACCTGTGCGCATCCAGAAGCCCTAGTAAAGCATGGTCACCATGGTTCAGTCCCTGGGGTAAGGAGGGTTCAGTTGAGATTTCTGCTTTTTCAGCTGCAGTAAGTCCCAATATGAGCAGTAAATCCAAATCCCCTGTAAACTTTAGGGTCTGATCTTCCTGGGAAATTCTTGCTTCTTTGCCAAGGGGAATAAAACCGAACATGCTGTTTGAGAACTACCTCAAATGCCTTCTTGCATGTAAGGAATTTGTATTCACTGATGACATGAGGTGGTTTGGTGCTTGGGAATTCATTTAGTTTCCTTGGAAGGGCCTTTATTTATCCATTGTTAAGTTCTTGCTTCCAAGTCAGGAAAACTTAGGCCAGGGAGTTCTTGGGGTACTTCAAGAGTTGAGTTTATGTTTTTTTTTTCTAATAACAACATTATGAGCAAGCAGTGCGGCCAGTAAAAATATCCTCACTTCAGGAGCAAAACTGCTCCTGCCTAGTCAAGCAATCTTTGTACTTTTAGTCTCGGTTTACAAGCCCAGGGGAGTATTTTGAAAACTTTCTCTGCAAAATACAGAGGAAATGTAAGTAAGATTCCCCACCTCAACTCCATTTCCACTAAGATAACAAGTTTCACTGCATTAAGGAAACCTACAGTAAGCTGTACCTATCACAATGAAATTTTGTGATAGGGTGTTTTTTCCCCCAAAAAAACCCTGGCTTGTCTTTGACCTGCAGTTACTTCCCAGGATATTACTTCATGGTTTTTGGTTTGTTTGGTTTTTTTTTTTGTTTGTTTGTTTGTTTGTTTTTTTAACAAAGCAGAACAAAGGCACTTACTGTTATCATGCTTGTGTCCTGGATAGATAATTCTGAACACATAGTCTGTAGAAGTGTCCTCAGCTGGCACTTCCTCTACGTCCACTGATTTGTTGCTGTTGCGTTTTCGAAGCTTTGGAAATACCTTACCCTAGAGGAAATAAAGATTCCATACATTCAGCTGTGAATGACTAACAGAGCACAACAAACTAAGTACTTCAGACCTTTGGCATCTTAAAACTAAACTTCCAATGCTGGGAAGAGGTGAGGGAGAAAACAACAGTAGAATCATATCTAGCAGGTGGTTTAGGGGTACTTAACACAACTTTTCTGTGTACTTAAACTACAGCTTTTTCTTGTAATCCGTGGGAGTTGGGCACCAGCTTCTTCAATAATCCAAGCTGCTGACAGCAAGTGTGTCCCACTCCATTTGAGTCTTGGTCCCTGTCGTTTGGGTTCGTATTTTGGAACAATAGCAGATTCCAATTCATTGCTTAATGGGGCAATGAAGGTATGAACAATTTTTATGGACTACCTGTATAAGTATCAAATTGGACTGAATGGAGTTATTTTGCCTCCGATTTTACTATAAAGCAGCTGGAAATCAATGCCCAGGCTCTGTGGAGCGGGATGCTGGTTGAACAAAGACATTAAGATCAGCCCCACCTGCTACAAGCAGCTCATCAGAAAAGGCAGTACCTTGCCCTGCTGGGACCAAAGTGGTGGTTCCAGCTGACCACGAGGCAGAAGACCATTTTCCAGACAGGAAAGAAACGCGAGGAGGTGACCCCCTTGGGGGAAGTGCAGCGGGGGTCTCTGAGTTCCATCCTGACTCACCAAGACTAATGTCCATCTGCTTTCTGCTGCAAAGGAGGACAAGGGGAGTCCATACTGTTACACCGAAACCTCTATTTTTTGCCCTTACCCTCTAAGAAAATTTTATGTGTGATCACCTCTAAGTAGATAAATAAACCTCTAAGTCACAATGCAATCTAGGGATGATCTCAGTCCTTTAGTCCTAAAGAAGCTCAAGATACAAGCAAACCGTGATACGCAGAAACATTTAAAGTGATTCTGAACACCATTTTAATAAATAATAAAGGAATAACTAAACTAAGTCTCTGGTGTATGACAAAATTTGACAAAGGACACATGATTTGGAATGAAAACCAACCTAGTGGATACAACCAGAGGCTGTCAGCTTTATTCTTGTGAGAATTAGCACGTCACATTCCCTGTTGTAAAATCTTCACTGCCACTAGAAGTTTAGCACAAATAAGGACAACCACCTTGGGCTCCGGATACTCTTTTAAGCATAATAATCTGCTTCTTGTACAATTTTCCAAAGAACATAAGTGAAGTAGGTTCTTAATTTTCTTTTCCAAAACTGAATGAATGAGGCATCTGGAGCCACCGGGGTGAAGGGGGGTCTCCAGGAGCAGGATGTTCCGCAGCGTGGCTGTGCAAGTTGCAGTCTGGCAGCCAGGTGCTGTGGCAGGACCGCCAAGTGTCTGTCATCTTGTGCAAACAACAAAAATCACGTTGTGTACATGTACGCCTGGCACCTGATACTGAAACACCTTTCTCAGTGAAGAACAACAAAGGCCGTCATGTTTCACCTCTGTCATTTAATTCCCCTTTTCCTACGGAACTGCCACAAAACCGAGTGGCGATGCCTCAGACCAGTCAGTGAAACACCGGACAGGCACAAAGTGTCCCGGGGAAGCCGATCGCAGTGAGGCAAACAGACCTGAACTAACATTGCAATTGTCATCCTCTACCAGCTAGGATTCTAGGTTTTAACACTTGTCCCCTCCCATCCATAACTAGTTAGAAGTGTTAATGACTCTGAGGGAGGAAAAGCAATCATTCGGGTGGCTCTCCTGCTTATGTATTTGAAAGCAATATACATAAACTGTCTTCTAAAACATGCCCTTTGTTCAGAAGGTCCTTTAGTCCAACTGTAACTCAAATCTGACTCCAAATAAAATTTCTAAATGTCCTTTGTCATTGCTCTGTGATTTTGACTTCAGGCTTGTGGTAAGGAAAGCAGCAGGAGAGACATTTTGTCCCAGATTCCTCTCCTGACATTGAGCAGAATGGGCTACCGAGAACTGGGTGGTCAGAGGGTGACAGGGGGTGGTTCTGGTTACACACAGTCCCTTTCTACAGGTTGATGAACCCACTATAGACGTGGCTGGCAGACCTGCTTTTTTTTCCCGCTCTCCTTTTTTGTAACGGTCAGTGGATGGAGGCCTGTGCTTATAAAGCCAAAGCTTCTATGTTTAATACCTGCTGCTGGCAGTCTCCCCTAAGTGCTGTCCTGCACAGATGCTCAGAAAAACCAAAGTACAGAGAAAAAACAAAGCACACAGAAAGCAGCTGACAACTGGAGCGGTGTTAGGCAGAGGAGTTCTTACCAGGCCTTTCAGTGAAGACATCTGAAGAAGAAAAATGGTTTGTGTCCTTTTGCAATAAACCCGTAACAGGCCCCATATAAAAGGGCAGTGGTATTAGCAGCATTAACATTCACCCGGCAGAGAGAGAGAAGAAGGTTTATGCTTACTTTGCTGATGGCAGTGAATGCAGACGATCTGGCTGAGTGGCACTATTAATGCGTAGTCCCAGTAAACACTAAAAGGGAAGGAAAAAGTGCAGGAAACATTTTTTTTTTTCCATATTCAGGAGTGCTTGTGATTCCAAGCACCCAATAAAAAGACTCTCCTAAGTTAATAACTGCTTATTAAATTGGGTCAATTAAAGTAAATTAATAGTCAAGTAAAAAGCAAAGGAACTACTTCTCCACAGTGGATCCATCTGGCACCAGCCTTCATATCATCCCCCTCTCCCCCTTCACCTCCCCTTCACCCCCACTCCCCCACACCAGGCTACACAATGCCCTGGCTAAGATTAAAATCCCCGGGGCACAGACTTCACGAAGGTCTTGTGGGGGGTTTCAGGACAGCCGGGTTCAGTTCCGTCTTGCACATGTGACTTATGGGCAGCAGCACGTAAATCCATCGGGGCTCGAGCTTACAGATTAAACACTGGAAAGAGCTCCAAACCCTTCTGAGAACAACCTCGACAGAGTTGAGCAATAAAAGCAAGGGGAGAGGGCGTCAGTAATGTTCTACTGAAAAATATGCATGAAGTTTTAGAAAAAGAATACTGTGGATTAAGCGTTTGAGAGCACTGCTCTGGGGCTGAAGGAAGCACTCCCTGAGGAGGCATACCTGCCTGGATCAAGACTTTACCTGTCTTTCTACTGAAGCAGAATGCCAGATTAGATGAGTAACTGATCTACTGCAAGACAATGACATTGCAGGTCTCTCTTTTGAGGCTGAAATTAGCCATGCTTGCCAAGGGATTTGTGACCCTCTGAAGGGAGGTACTAGAAGCGTGAAGATGGAAGGTAGCGTTGAGGCTTTTCTCCCAAACACCTGGAAAAGCAGGCTCTTGTTTTCCTTTTGAAAAGGCCTCATATCCAAGTGCATTAAACAACTTTCCAAAGGTCCTGTAATCTGTAGCAAAACAGGAACAGAACCCAAGCTGTCTGACACCTCAACTTCTGCACTATTCAGAAGCCCTTCAGTTAAATCAGCCTTGTTACACTTATGTCATATTGCCAAATATACAAGAAATAAACACCATGAATGCTTCCGATCTTTTCCTGAACACAATGACTACCTTTTCTCCAGCTCTGAATCTCCAAGGGTTCCATTCATCAGCTGATTTGGAGTCCATTTTAATGTCAAACTATCTGCTGACTGATGAAGGGAGAGATACCCAGGAATTGCCTCCAAGTCATCTTTCTGTTCGCAGAAGCAACAAAGAGACAATCCAGGTGACTCAAGTGCACGACTGTAATTGTCGCGCTCCAGTCTTCCCACGACCCACAAGTTCCAGAGCAGTGCATTATCTAGGAATGGCTCAGAGAAACCTTAACGTCGAAAGTACTGATATTTAATGTTGCTATTAGAAAGAGGGGTAAAAACCACAGGACGGTCACTGGGTTTATGAAATACAGTCCAGTGTGTTTATTCCTACCTATAGTCTCCCTTCACAGATCACACTGGTCAGGCAGTGAAAGCATTTGTCACGTCTTAATCTACCTCAGCATAACAGAGTCAAGTGGGAAGGCAGCACTGTCCGGAGGACGAGACATTAAGCGAGTACTTGACAAGCCTAAGTTACATCCTTACCTATACCACTGACTTCTCAAATCACAGCCAGGCAGCAGCTGTGTGTATTGGCCCAAAACTGAAAGTACTCACCGGCTGGACTAAGACGTTGTTTTTCCCATACAAAAGGTGTGTTCGGGAATTCTGGTGCAAAGACTCCACATACTCTCTTGCCGAAGCAGCAAAGCGATCTTCTGACGTGCTCCCACTTGAATGCCGTTTCCGGATCTAGCGCACAGACATACACACAGAGTGAAGGCAGATCAGGTAGGACAGGAATGACTGTACCGGCAGGCCAATAAAACAGGAACAGTTCCATTTGGACCAATCTCTGTAGAGTGGAACTTCTTCTGGAGCCAGGAGACCTTGCAGGGAAATGCCCTGGACTCTCTTGCTCCCCCCTGACCAAGGCAGCTCATAATTTCTTCTGAACTCCTGGTCAGATCACAAGCGTCAAAAGCCACAGAATTTAGTCCCGGATCTCAAACTTCTCTACATACAGATAGAGGACATTTGGGCCCAAATGGACTTCTAATCTGTGATAAAGGCTCCATTACAGAAAGGTTGTTCTGGAATCCGATCTCTCCCTCCTGGGGTTGTTTTTATTATCAACCTGTGCCTTAACTCAGAAATAGCTACACAGTAAATACCTACTCCCAGGGCTGGGCGCTTCGAAGGAGAGTCTTGGCGGCCGTGTACGCCGTGAATCCGGTGTCGCTGAACAAGCTCATCTGCTGACGGGTCTGTCCAGTAGTGATCTGCTGTTTTTAGCTTGGTGTACTCCAGAGCACAGGGTCCAACTAAGAAAACAGCCCAAAACAGACACCTTCTGAGTCTGCTGAGGAACATACTTAATCTTATCCTGCTGGCCAAGTACCGAAAGCGAGATTTCCTTCTCAAGCCAAGTGAATTTTAATGATCGCTTAATGATCCTGCAGAATCAGCCCATAATAGAGACAATACACATAAAAACCTATCAGGTCTGTTATCTAGGGCTGTATAAAAATATTCCTGAAGGACACAATACACTTCCACAGCAGCATTGGTAGTTGGAGCCTGCTAGCAAGCGTTCAGTAAAAAGCCATTCCCATTTTGTTCTCTGATCCAATGAACATTTAATAATAAAACCAGATGACCGGTCTCTCCTGGTCTCGTTTGCAACAAAACAACATCTTCTATTATAAATAGAATCTACACGCTACACTCAAATAGAATCTACATGCTAGACATAAGAGTCACCTTTTGTAACACCGTCATAATACAAACTGTTCTAAGAAACAGTTTATTCTCTTTACCATAAGAAGTAACTTTGCAAGAACTCACCTAGAAGAGAAGCCAGTATTGGGCCACAAACAGGATCTGCCAGTAAAGCTTCTTTTTCATAGTATTTACTAGAAATAAAAGATTAGAGCCCAGTTAAAACCTGGTTGCTATTTTTAAAAGCTCTTGTGCCTCCTAGTAGCATGAGTCCATTGACTTTCAAAGTATCACACGCTACTGCTTACCAGAAAGTATGGCAAAGGAAGCAAAAGAGAGAAGGGCGGAGAAGGGAGACACGCTGCCATCAGCCTGACAATGCCTTCAGCTTTGCTGTGCCCCCCAGGAGCCCAGTGGGAGTCCAGCGTGTGCGCAGGGGACAGCTTGACTACTGAACTCACATTCCAGGTCAGACATCATACTTAATAAAAACTGAGGCCAAACACTCATTTCAAGAGCAAGTTCAGACAATTAAATTACTTATATGAAAGGGAAGACTTAAGAGCTTAAGAGTGTTACCAAGGCTGCAGGCGGCATCTAGGCTGTGCATCTGGAGTGCTGTGCTTGTACTGAAGCAGAACGCATTTTCAAAGCTTGGTTTTAGTTACGGTTCTAACACAAAAATTCCAGCAACAAAATTTTGCTGTGATTGTCAAACACACTCTCTCACACAATGGGCTGATAAGAAAACTAAACAGTCGGAGACAGGACCAAAGGGATCCAAACCCCATATATTTCCTGAACTTGACAGGTAGAGGAAAAGCAGTTGCTGGGATTATCTAGAAATCACCGATGCATGCGTCTCCTCTAAAAGCTCTAATGGAGCTTGACTGGCTCATCCACTGATCTCATAAAGAAGAAAACTTGTGCTGGGTTTGCAGGTAAAGGCGGCTTTTACAACATGGTGTGTCCTGAACGGTTTCTGAAGATCATTAAAATACATTGTAAGAAAGCTATGGAGAAGTTAATTTAGCCTATTTTAGACATCTGCTCTAGAATTAGATAATTTCCTAAACTGCACCAACAACATTGACTAGATCTCCACGGAGCATAAAAGGAGCCTAGAACAACCAGTCCCATAAACCTACACTCCAGACTGCTATATTTAACAAGATGACCACCCCTCCTACTTCGGATCCACAGTCTGCCCTTGATTAGCTGTGTAATCTCAGGCAAGTCACTTCCGCTCCGTATGCTCATTCTGCCTCATCTGTTTTGGAGCTGAGCTCTTGAGAGGCAGGAGAGCTTGCCTTTTGCTAAATGTGTTTACCCAGTATATTTGATTTGGGGCTTTGGGCACTAATGCAATATGGAGACAAACAATAACTCTCCGCAAGCAATTTTGTCAGTTCTCCACAGAGACCGAGAGATGCACACATTCTCGAACATCTCTTCCATCTGTGAGGAATAATCTTGAAACACTGTCAAGAACAATGAACTGCTACAAATAGTAGCTCTTGCAATGACCCCAAAGTCTTCCCATCACAGCAGGCAAAGCTGACTTGTAAAACCACATAGCCAAAAAATCAAAACACCCACATTTCCTGAACTGTCATTATCCTCTGCTGTCTCTTCCACTAGATGGGGCTCAAACTCTAAACCACCTTCTCTTCCTCAAGAATAGAAGAGCTGAAGGACTTAAACACGGAGCATTTTGAGCAGTTTTGTCACAAGAATGCATGAGAACAAACCTTTTATTCCCTGAGTCAGGTTCTCAAAATCACACACCTGCAATTAAGGACCTGATCCTAACTCATCTGAATGGATGGAGAAGGCAGTAAGGCAAACATCTACCATACCCAGTATGGAACAATTGAGACCAAACTCTCTTGACGTGCCTCCAGGTGAATTATGTGGAAAAAAAAAAAAAAAAAGAAAAAAAGAAAAATCCTTGTATCCATGTATCAGCAGACACAGTGGTACAATGGACTAAAATCCTTTCATTAACTATGTCTCTGGGACACAGCCAACCCTCCCACTGTTTCTTCCACACGCAGCTCTTAAAACAAACTGGCATTAGATATCACAGAGCAACAGTTTTTCTCTAAACAGCACAAAAACCTTTCTTCCATTCTCTTTCTTTTTAGTGGCAAGATAGATCATGAAAATAAAGCCGATGACAAGGAAAACAGTAACACAAACTTGGAAAATACAGTGAAAATTAGTTCCTCTGCCCTAGCTCTCTTCCTTGTTCAGACCCAGGGGCTTTGGACAGCCAAGAATGTGTCCCCCCAGTGCAGAATTACAGGAGCACCACTGTGAACAAATTGCAATAGCAGTGGGTACAGACGTACCTTTCTGGAACCACATCAAGGTTGAGAGTTCCTCTTTTTCTCTTTCTTATGGGAAATTGTCCCCAGTGCGGCCCATAATTCTTCTTTATCAGTTATGGGAGGGTAGGAAGGGTAAAAAGTTAAAACCCACCTCTTGGGAAACCAAGGCTAATGCTGGACAGTAGGAAGCAATGATCGAATAGAAAGGACTTGTCTTTTCCTCTTAAAGAGTCCCTGTGGATTACATCCATAAAGCACTGATGCTCTTCTCCAGTTTTGCTAGGGAAGATTCACTTTACACAAAGCTTGACTTTTCTAAAAGGGAAACATGATTCAAAGAACCAGTTTTCACAACCCTAAGGTTTTGTCATTAACTCCTCCTGTTCTAAACTCATCTCCCCTTCTTTCATCTGCAAGGCCATGTTCTTCCCTGGCATCCTAAAGTTGCAAAGGATTATTTTCAACTAACCTAAGTGAATTCAGCACTCCTGACCTATTAGAACACATTTCTGTTCCACTAAGGTATAGGTCCCACTAGACTTTGGGTACCTAATATACTCAAGTTAGTTTTTTAGCTGATTTCTGGAAAGCTGTATGGCTATTAACGTTTTTTGTAAGTCTGAAACACTATCAATGATTCAGAATGAAAGTATGTTTTTTTATAACTGCCTGTGCAACAGGTTTTATTCTTACCAGAAGTCTGCATCGCAGAAGTTTGCAGAAGACTTTTGATGAAATCCCACGTTGCAGATACCTAAACACATCAGTCCAACAAGTCCCAGCGCTTCTGATTCTTTCCTTACCTGCAATTATCGACAATATACTGCACAATCTTGTCGAGCACTTTCTCAATCAATGCTGTGCGAACCCATATGTGTTTGATGGCCTGAGGTGTCAGGACAGGTGTTTTGCTCGTGGTTGATCCCTGCCTCTTGAGGGGCTCCTGCCCATTTGGCTGATTTTTCCTGCAAAAGGAGATAAAGTAAAAGTAGTCAGAACTCGGACTCTTCTCCTCACAGAAAACTCCAGTGAAAGGCTGCGTGGAGAGGTGTTGGAATACACAGCACCTGACAAACACGTATCTGTACTGTACTACCCGTCTACATTCCTGTGTTATCCTCACTACCACTGGGGTATGGAGTTTTAGTCAGTCCACTGTCAGGGACTTTCTGAAAACCACGGCTCTAATGATTTAGGTTGCCTCAGTTCTGAATTATGAATAGGAGAATAGGAGAAATCTGTAAAGACAATTCTGTGATTCTGTGATTATCTAATTCACAAACAGATGCTAAGAGGCTAAACAAGCTCTAAAAAAGCCCCCAAACAGGCCTGTATGAGGAATCTCAGGCTGGGCTAGGTAGTCACCTACCAAAAATACCTTTTCAGCTTCCAGAGGTTTAGGAAAAGCCCAACATTTGAGCTCCTCCAAAACTCCCACATACTAGGCTGAAATGAATTAGCCGTAAATCCACTGCAGACCATAGACCACAAAAGAATGAAAAACAACCAACATGCAAAGTGTAGCAGAAAATAAGTAGCACTTGATGAACAGAAGTTTGCTGCTTATCACACAAAGCTTCACACTTTGTTGGGAAAGCTACAGGGAGGATGGTAAAAAGAAGATTCTTGGCTCCCAGCTTTGCCTGGTACCTTCAGGCTGAATCTAGCCCCGACCCCAAGAAAGGACAGAGCTATTTCAGCATGGGATATTCCCACTGAGACCAGAAGCACAGAGTAGGATTTGAGATAGCACAGGCAGAGCTTTTCCAGGGACCTCCTGCCATACCATCATCAGGCACTCCTTGGGCGCAGCCTTTCATTCTCTCCATAAAGCACCATATATAGCTACAGCACAGCCTGTGCTAGCGTCTTGGCAGTGAGATCCTATCTCCTACCACCTACAGAATGACAACGAGACGACTAAGAGATAAGCAACATCAAACTGAGAAACTAGAACGATGGCAAATGAGCATCCGAAGCCAGCTGGGAGCTTGCTTACAGCCAAGACCCCCTGCTCGTTCCTACGGCACAAGCCAGCACAGCAACAGGTCCACCTCAGAAACAAGGAGCTTAATGCTACCTTTCGGCGGCCGGATGGCACGCTGGCTATACAGAGTGGAACCTCTTCCCAGGTGTGGCTGTCAACAAGAACGCGGGGGCTGCTCAGCACGGTGGTCTCTGAACCACGCGGGAAGCTGTCATTCCTCCCTGCGGAGGTATCCAACACCCGGAAAATCTACTTGACCTCAGTCTAACATGGGACAGTGGCACGTTGTGCCCCAGGCACACTGTGGGAAGGTGTTTTGCCGCATGAACAGGGTGGTACTTTTCCCTGTAGACCCCAGTACACCATGCTTCCTGCTATGCAAAGCTTCATGCTGCTGGAGCTGCAATCTGCATCACGCCAAGGAGCCGTTGTGTGCCTTCTCAGCACGTGCTCTTATCCATGCTGGGTGTCCTGCCACAGTGAGCATCCACCTCTCATCCGTTAAGTACTGGTGTCCAAAATACGTTTTCATACTGACAACAACGCTCCCTTCACATCTTTGGTGGCACTGACGCAAATTATCACTTGTCACTGTTGAGACAATTAATGCCCTGAACAGATTTGGAACCAGAGGCTGATTTTGAGGCTGAATGTGCTGCCTAGAGCTTTCCAGTTTCTAAAAAGCGACCCACAACAAGGAAAATGGGTTTGTTCTCTCCGTTTCCCTTTCCTGCTGCCTAGCAAAGTAGCTGAAACGTGAATTTGTGTTCCTTTCTCCCTCCCCGCTAGCTTTGCCTGCGGCATGAGTTATGTGAGACGAAGTGACAAGGTGACAACACTGCTCCACGCTGAATACCTAACATGCAGCAACAAGTCATAATGCACAATTTTATATGGTGGTACCAGCCACACAGAGTCTCCCCTGTCGACACTGGTGGGGCACTGCCCCAAACCCTTTCCTCCTAAAATACATAATGCAACTAAGCCATGTGTCCACAGCACAGCAGGTGGTGAAGCTGTGGAGCTCCGCAACAGCGCATGATGACATCTTGTGATGGGTCCACACTCCTGCATCAGGAGAAAGGGGGATGACAAAGCTGAGCGCTGGGAGAGCTTCCTACTTCTGCACAGTACGGCAGGTTTGCCTTGGCTCTCCATACACTGCATAGGGCTACACAGGGCATGAGTAACCCTCTTAATCTCTTTCCCAGAAAATTTTCCATTAAAATAGCAGAAAAAGAAGGTTCCATTTTGTCCTAAAGAGGAGAGAAATCCTGACGTATTCAACAATCTGCAGCAGAAAATCCATATTCTCAAATGATCCTGTTCTTTGACAGCACTCAGGTCCCCTTTCCGGAAAGCGTTCAATCACAAAGACTAAATACAGCAGTTGGGTGCTGGTTTGAGTGAGATCTCTAACTCGGAGTCCCTGGTCCTCCATTAGGCCACGACAAAACCTCTACGAGGAAATATACACGCAGTGACGATCCCAAGTCAGGAAATACACATGACACCACTGACATCAGAGGAATTCAAATGTGTTTAATTGCATCCTGAACAGGGGCTTTCTGAAGCCACAGCCTCAGGAGCAATTAGACTGCTATGGCCCTTCTGTCTCATTTTATATATTCAGCGAAGCGAGTCCATCCCCTGCAGTTATTTCCCAATAGAGTCCCTTTGCTGTGCACATTTTCTACAGCACTTAAAATCTGTGGTCGTTAATAGCTAAAAAACACACAAAATTTCTCCAAGAGAAACCACAGAATTTAAGTTCATTTGCTCGTTTCTGCTGGAGGACACAGCCAAAGGTCTCTGGTGGTTAGAGTAGGGTTCATGTGGGCTCTTAACCGAGGAGGAAGGCTGGAGAATTTTCAGCAGAAAGCATCCTTCTTCCCAACATTTAAAAAACTAAAATTAATAAAATCCCAGTCTATATCAGTAGGCACACAATTTTAAAATATATCAAAAATAGATATGTACCTGTTAAAAACTACATAATAAAGTCTGATAATTAGAAGTCTAATAAAAATAAATGCCAGAAAATTACAGAGGAATGCAAGTGCTAATTTAAAGAACTGTCAATAATGGAAGACTTCAATGCAACACATTGAAATCAAGCTCTCTTGACAAAGCCCTCAAGCAGCAAGGTGATAAGGTGGTGCTCACTGCTGACCGCCTCTTCTTGAGTTCATCCTTCTTCCTATCATTCTTTGTATCCCTTAACTCAACTATTTCTACCATAATACCCACAAATCTTGTGACTGGTTTGGCATGAAGCATGCCAAAACAGCTTCTCCAGTAAGTCTGTTCTTCAGTTCCTTTTGCCACCCACATCCCTGCCCACCAACAGTCCAGACTGGTCCACCATACCCTGCCTGCGAGCACTCTACAATCACCAGTTGTTATTCGCTTTTGTTGCTCCGTGTGGGCTGCATGCACTGATCCGCTATACTGAGAAGCAAAATGAAACACCGAAGACCCAATTCCCAACCTCTGTCCCTTTGCTAGCTGTCAGCTTGATCAAACAAAAACATTCGCCTTACAGTTAGAGACACTAAAGAGACAAAGCTTTAACAAATGTGGCCAAGACAGACCCCTTTGCATTTCCCAAGCAGTCTCTGGACTGGAGGGTATCCCCATGCTGCACACACACCGTATGAATTTTGGTGATAAAGAGACCTCAGCCTCACCTGCTTTCCACCTGCTGCTGCAGCTCCTGCACTTTCTTGCATATGTCTCCTGCTACTGCATACGTCTTGCCAACTTTGGTGAAGAGCGCGGCCACCTTGTCAGTCCGCAGGAAGCCGGCAGCCCTGCGCTTCAGCATGTGCAGGAGACACGCTTCCACAACGCCTGCAAGGAAGGGAAGGAGATAAAGTTATGGGTGCTGCTGTCCTTCGGCACCGGCTAACGCCTGCCGGTCAGATGTGGAGGCAAGGGAACAGAGTGGGGGGGAAGAGACAGACAGACAGATAGACTGTCTAGATCTCAAAATCAGACGATGCAAGCATGTGTCTAATCCACAACAATAAGCACCTTGTAAGCTACAGATAACATCAGTGCATAACTGAACCACCCCAACTGAACAACCCCAACTCTCTCAGCCCGTCTTCACAGGAGAGGTGCTCCAGCTCTCATAGGCATGAAAATAACAAAAAAGTCTACCAACCCCCTCCCCCTCAACTGCCTTATGTATTCCACTCTCCTTTAGCAAGGGGAAGACTATGGAAAAAGCATGAGACACACGCAAACATTACTATGGCATTGGTTAACGCTGTTGGGAAGGAACTCAGATGCAATTTTATTATGTGTTTCACTGTTTAAAATGGCATGTTCAAGACAGAACCCACAAACTGCTCCTGCAAATCTCTCATTATGTGGTGACTAACACAAAACTCAGAGAAACGAGGGGGCTGGGTGAGGAGAGAGACGTACAAGAATCAAAGCCAGAGCTACGCTTTCTTCACAACGCACAGAACCCACAAGCATCGGAGCCCCGCTCGGTCACAGCTGAGTTGAGCTGGCTTTTTTTGGTTTGGGCTTTTTTTTTTTTTATGTGTGTGTGTGTTTTGTTTTAATATTCCTGAACTCTGAAACAAGTCTCATTGAGGGAAGTGGACTTTTGAACTGGCTGGGTGGAAAAGAGAAGCTGGGTTGTCCGACTGTATTAACAGGAGGGAACGCGTATCCACCACAGCACAGTGGCTGTCTGGAAAGCGGAACAATGACGATGCCTTCCACTCACCGAGAATATGGGAAAGACTTTTTCTTTCTGGTGAAAACAGGGAAGATAAGAGACTACTAACATCAGCCCTCTCTTCCTTCACATTACGAACAAATGGATTAACAACAGTGAACTTAAACATCGCCACCAGACGTTGCGGTTCACTCCCCGCTGATGAGTGGTCCACCGCCTGCAGCCGCTCCAGGCTCTGCGTGTTCACTCCGTTCTCAGTTACGCTGGGTTTGTCACCTCAAACTCAATTACAAACAGCTAGGCCTGTAACGAGCTTCCACCACCACTTGGATAGACTCTGATTTGAAATGCTTAACACACTTTAATCGAGTTAAGTTGAGGGCATCCATGTTCTAGCCTAGAAAACTCTCCAAGCGCCAGGGGCAAGCTCCTAGAGGAACGACTTGTTCAAGTCTTTGCATCAGTTACAAAGATCTCCAGGGTAAGATGCTCATGCACCTTCACGGGGTAGGACGTACAGCCTGGAGAAACAGCAGCTGTTGGCTACCGGATCTTTTAAGGAACCAACTGCAAGTGAGGCATCACTTGGTTAGGAGGTAGAGAACAACGTGACAGACATCAGGAAAAGACAGCATCACCTGTGGCCAGTACGAAGTTACCCTGCAATCACAGGTACTGAAGATGAACCAGTTGTGAGGACACTTGCTGGACTAAAATCAGCAGAGCTACTGGAAAACAAGGAACAATTATGCTTGGGAAGATAAACCCCTCCCAAAACACTGGAGGGATACAAGACAATAAAGCCATAAAAGCTGGTAAGCCAGGCTCACCTTCCAACAGAGCCCACCAGCTGGCTTTGGACAGAAAGATTAAAAGGTCTATGAACTGAGAAGAAAATGTAATACTATCACAGCCTGAGAGGGAAGAGAGATGCAGCCAGACCCACAACTACAACAGATCCACCCGTGAGGTTCATTTTGCAAACCTTACTGTAACATGCTCTGGTGGTCACCAGTAAAAGACCGCATTGCACGATTTCAGCCTCGCAAGACTGTGCATCAGAAATCTAACCAGCTGTCATTTGAACTGCTGCAGGAAAAAGAAACAAGAGAAATACAAATAAAAAACAAAATAAAAGCCAATCAGCTTTTAAATTGAGACTGCAGATGACTCATCCAGTCAGCACTGTCCATAAAAAGGTATGAAGGAGAACAGACCAATTCATTCATAGGGAGGGGAAAAAACCCAACTGCATCTGCAAGGTGTGCGCTCTTTAAACCCACACAAGCACGCAGCCCTGACAGAGGGGTCCGAGTTCAGCATCTGAGCGATGCTCTCCTGTGTTCGATGACAGCAGGCAGTCCTGTGGTAAACTGCAGTTAGAATTGCCACACTAAATTTTCGTTACGAGTAACAAATGGTACTCCATCTGCTCTGATACACATTGCATCTCTCCCAAGATTCAGCAGCTAATTTTGAAAGAAGGCGGTATTTTGTTGCATTTTAAGCCCCATACTGTCAAGTGCTGAGCATTTCTTGAACGCTCCCTCTCCTTACTATACTTAACGGCCTCCAAACCCCATAATACCTGAAAACCTGCGCCTGAAAAAGACCTATCCTCACTGTCCCGTCCCCGAAAGCCAGCCTTAGTCCCAGGCAAGTGTGAATGGCGTGCAGAAACACCTCCTGCGTTCAGCTAGCCCAGACGCTACGGCAGTCGAGGGACCATAGCACGTGTCTGTACTGAACAGCGTTGGCAAAAACATCCCCTTCAGCACTGCTATCCTATTTCTTTGCTGTGCAAGACTGAAGAATGACCTGCTGAATGAACAAAAACATTAAGAGAAGTATTTATGAGGTATTAATAACTTCACATTTTGTGTCTTATCACACTGGAAAAAAGAAAACTCTAATTGGCTTCCTGCTATCACTCACTACACAAATTAACCCAATGCATGTCCAGAAAGCACAGCCATTTGCTCTTAGAGTGCAGAAAACAGCACCAGAAAAACAAACTGGAAATGCGCTGCGGGATAACCATGCCACTACTTTGCTTTCAACTGTGAAGGAAGATATGTTTATAAGCTAAGTAACATTGGATAAAATCTGACAGAAGGCAAAATTTCCATGGAAAGTCCTAATTTCCCTATAAGACAGCCGGTGGAATTAAATACCGATGGCCTGGGGATTTGGGATTGTTAATTTTTAACAATTTTTATCAAGATATAACTAATCTGAGTTAGCAAAACCAAGTGTTCTAATTGTACACCCTGAATTCATTCTCTGTAAAAGAGAAGTAAACATTCTCTCTTCTCCTCCTTCCTAATCCTAAATTTATTTAGACTGCAAATTCTTCAGAATAAATTTGATATATTCCCTTATTGCAAAACCTCTATGAGAACCACCACAACTGAAACTCCAATTTCCCCTTAAAATGAAACAAGAAGCATGTACTTTCATAACGGTCTCTCCTGAAGCTGCCTAATCTGAAACACATCACGTAAATGCTGCTGGCAAGCATGCCAAAAGCACAGGATCGTGATGCACTGTGCTGCGACCGGCTTCTTCCAACATTCGAACAACAGGGACAATTCCAATGAACACAGGAAAACCCTACACACACACAGCCAGCCTCCAATAAATGAGTAACTCAGGAGACTGGCAAGCCCTGTGGAAAGCAGTACAGCTGGTATAAATGAAATAGCGTGTCTCATGTACTTGCTGATAATGAAGGACTCGGTTTTTTCTTTTGTTGCTGTTCTTTTTCTTTTCTTTTTTTTTTTTTTTAAATAAATAAGAGCATTTGAGCATTCACAGCATTCAACTGATGTTTTCAGCATAAACACTCATGCTATGCAAATCCACACCCTCTTCTGTTTCCAGGGCAAATGGACAAAGTTGCTGTTGTGTTAGAAAGTGGAAAAAAGACATACTGGCCCTTCCGTGTTATTTCCATGTTGCTGTAATGCAAACAAAGGTTCACCGAGTGGTACGACAAAGTATTCATACACTTCTACACCCACTATGTCTCTGAAAAAAATAGTGTGATTCACCTTTGTTTGTGATCCCTCATTTAATTGCTTATTACCTTCCAGTTTTACTTTAAACAGGACCGACAAACTGCTGTTCGGATGGATAAATAAAGTATCCTAAATTTTAAAAAACTGGTTATTACTTTCTGTATCAGACTAAGGTCTCATTGCATCAAGCACTGTATGAACACATACTGAGAGACAGTCAAACACACACAGGTAAGACTGATAAAAAGTGTAAGAAAATACGTGCAAGTTTCTCCCACTTTTTGCAGTGAGAGAACAGTGTTCTTGAATATTTAAAAGACTTATCATCAGGAACTGAAGATCAAGGCACTTATCAGCATTTTATCTGTAAGTAGATCTATCTGGAAGCAGAGAGGAAAGGTTATTCAGCCTCGTCCCCTTGTGAGATGGGCCCTAAGTCAGCGTGTTTCTCCTCTCCATCATATCCCCAAGAAGAGAACACCAATAACCCTCCCACAATCGGGGCTTTGCCGCGGCTGGCCCTGGCGATACCGCAATAACTGCCCAAGCATTTCCTACTGCTCTTTGCCAAGAGGGTCCTGCCCGGGCTGAACCCAGAGAAGTCCTAGCCCGGGAGAAGCAAAAACCAGACTCACTGAGATCTTGTAGGGCAACAACGGAACAGTGCCAATGGCCTCAGCTCCTGCAGACTCCTCTTACGATATGAGTCTGAATCACAGAATCATAGAATTGCTGAGGTTGGAAGGGACCTTTAAGATCATGAAGTCCAACCATTAACCTCCCTGACAAAACCACTTCTAAACCATGTCCCCAAGTACCACATCTACCCTTTTTTTAAACACCTCCAGGGATGGTGAATCCACCCCCTCCCTGGGCAGCCTGTTCCAATGTTTAATAACCCTTTCAGTGAAAAAGTGTTTCCTAATATTCAAACTAAACCTCCCCTGACATAACTTAAACCCATTTCCTCTCGTCCTATCACTTGTCGCCAAGGAGAAGAGCTCAGCCCCCACCTCTCTACAACCTCCTTTCAGGTAGTTGTAGAGGGTGATGAGGTCTCCCCTCAGCCTCCTCTTCTCCAGGCTAAACAACCCCAGATCCCTCAGTCGTTCCTCATAAGATTTGTCCTCCAGACCCCTCACCAGCTTTGTAGCCCTTCTCTGGACACGCTCCAACACCTCAATGTCCTTCTTGTAGTGAGGGGCCCAAAGCTGAACGCAGTACTCAATGCATCAAACAAGGCTACCGAGCAGCAGTCTGACACCGCATCATGCGCTGGTATACGTCCCAACCAAACCACTGCCTCAGAAGACAACCACCCCTTTGCCTTTTCACCCATGTTATGCACAAAAGCCTAACTAAGCGTGGCACTGTTCCCCGAAAGGAGGGCCAGCACACACGGGCACATCCCTGCCGACCCCTCTCAGCAATAGCTTGTGCCAGCAGCCACCCGCTGCAACCAAGGGACACCTGCAGCAGCAAAGGCGATGCCCGTGGGCTTACACAAGCGGGAGCCCAGTGCCCACGACACCTCTGCAAGCAAAGCTGTTTCTCCTCAAAGGAAGAGGGAGCATCTGCGCTTGTAGCACAGAAGCAGCAGTGGGGGCGAGCACTGTTTGGTTGCCCGTGGGGTTTTGCAAGGCCAGGTAGAGCGGCATGGGAAGAACAAAGAGTGATGACAGCATGGGGACGTTCTTCACATCACAGTCATAGATCCTGTCCAGCAACCATCACAACAACTCTTAACCCAGCTGCCGTTTTGCTCTGTCTTTCAATTAGAAATAAAGAAAATGAAAAAAGAAAAGCAGCTTTCCGGATGCCTGAAGCAATGCAGCAATAATTGGTTCCAAATCTTAAATGAAGCAACCTGCCTTTAAAAATAACTGCAAAGAAGTGCATTGCTGTTGCTTAGGAAACAGGCTCTCTTCCCACCTTCGCTGTTGTTTTTTTTTCTTTCTTTAAAACAATAAAATATTAATGAAACAAATTTAGTGAAAAGCACAGCAGGCACAGCTTTAATTATTAATAAATGTTGCAGCTGCCATGGAGGGCAATTTCCACAGTGACTGTCCCTAAAGCCCCAATATTTAATTATTCCATTGTGACATTTCTCATCACAAGGACCTGGCATAACATCAGTCCCCAACTGACTGTAATCCACGTGTAGTGGTTACCTGGGAGGGGAGAGAGGCTGGAATTAGCTGCTGGATTGCCTCAGAACATATGTTCCATGGGATGAGAGGTGGATGCACCATGTCCAATTCTACAGGTAAGGCACCCTCAGACCTGGGTTCAGGTCACAGTCCCAGCCTGTGCGACCTCCACGTCACTTTGTTCTCCTCCGCTTCACCCACAGGCTGAGGCTAACAGGGCTGTCTGTCTCCAAATTGTCTCTCCAGGCTCCTTCATACAAGGGAATTACTCAGCTGACCGACTTCACCTTCACATCTGACCTAACCTGAATTAGCTTTCAAACACTCAGTGGCTTTTATCCAGTTAAACTACGAAACGTTCGAGGAGGGCAGTACATCTTGCAGCACAGATGCCCTCCTATTCCAGCCCCGGGGACTGTACAGATGTCACCTCTGTAGCGTGGGAAGGCACCCCTCCAACACGGCCACACGGGAGCTTCACGGCAGGTTAGTTAAAGAGGTCAACTCCTGCAAAAGTCACTTACTGTGTGTCCAAAGGCAGACACCCATCTCATCGCACCTTCCCAGCATCACCCACAGCCACGTCCTCCTGCACGTGCACACACAGCCAAGCTCAGTCGGAAAGGAAACTTTAACACGTCCTGAAAAAACTTGCAGAAGAATCACCTCAAGCTGCAGAATCTTTCAAAAGACATGAGGACCTTGACAGTGGTGCTCTAATGGCTTTACAGAGAGAAAATACAAGGTATTTAAGGACGTCTCCTTAGCTCCACTTAAGTTTTCTCCTTTTGTTTCTCTCCTGTTTTAAACCAACCACAAATACTAGATTTCTGTTTTCTAAGCATTGGATTGAAACAGTAAAGACACACTCTTTACAGTGAAATAAAACTGCATTTACAAACTTTTCTTCCTGAAAAACCAATGTCTCTGCAGGAAAGTCTCTCCTTTTCTGTGCAGGAAGGTCTCCACAAAGCCATGGCTCTGCAGTTAGGCTGCTTACGCTTCCTGCATGCTAGTGATCCGCAAGGGAATTAGCATTGTTTCTTGGCCAGCTCTTGGATTTATATCAGTTCTCCGTGGCAGGCTCGTGGCATGCATCTTGTAGGCTTGTGGGAATAGGTGAAAACAAACTGGACTAACTCATTGACCCCGAATACAATGTAACCCCCTCATGTTGTTCCGCTGGACAATGTCAAAAACGACAAGAAATTTTAACCGAATACACGAAAGGGTACGCTGTGCACAAACACTGCCCTTCTCCCTTTGCATGGTGCACCAGCATACATTTGCAATCAGTTGAATCAATATAGATTATGTATTGCGACCCCACTCAGACACACAAAAAACCCAACCAGCATGCAACGGAGACAACATCAAGAATACACAGCAGAGCTGGGGACTGGGAAAAAATAATCTTGACAGAGAACTATTTTGGGGGAAGAGAGATGGAGAGTGAGGTAAATCAGGTTTTTGCAAACCCACTTTTCTTTACTGTTAAGAAACCAAAAATAGGTAATCCCTCTGGAGTTGCAAACTACAGAATGCAGAGCTTAGATTGCTGCCTAAAAAGATGGCACACAAAACATTTTAGGGGTTATAGTTAGAAGAAGCTTAGGGACAGGAAAATGAAGTAATTTACCTATTTTAAAGCAAATGAACCATTTTTCCCTTTTTGGAATCTGACATTCTAAAAAGACATAAAAAGAGGTGAAGATTTAGCTGTTTCTGGAGGAACTGATAACATCAGAAAGACACAGAATCATAGAATGGTTTGGGTTGGAAAGGACCTTGGAGATCACCCAGTCCCACCCCCTGCCCTGGGCAGGGACACCCCCCCCCCCCAGCCCAGGTTGCCCCCAGCCCCGTCCAACCCGGCCTTGAACACCTCCAGGGATGGGGCAGCCACAGCTCCTCGGGGCACCCTGCGCCAGGGTCTCACCGCCCGCACAGGAGAGAATTTCTTCCTCGTATCTTATCTAAATCTCCCCTCTTTCAGTTTCAACCATTCCCCTTCATCCCATTGCTCCCCTCCCTGATCAAGAGTCCCTCCCCAGCTCTCCTGGAGCCCCTTTAGGCACTGGAAGGGGCTCTGAGGTCTCCCCGGAGCCTTCTCTTCTCCAGGCTGAACCTCCCAGCCTGTCCTCCCAGCAGAGGGGCTCCAGCCCTCCCAGCATCTCCGGGGCCTCCTCCACCGGGTCCACATCTCTCCTGTGCTGAGGCCTCTGAGCTGGAGGCAATATTCATGGTGGGGTCTCCCCAGAGCACAGCAGAGGGGCACAATTCCCCCCTCACCCTGCTGGCCACGCTGCGGGGGATGCAGCCCGGGATGCCGGGGGCTTTCTGGGCTGCCAGCGCATGTTGTCGGCTCATGGTGAGCTTCTCATCCACCAACACTCCCAAGTCCTTCTCCTCAGGGCTGCTCTCAGCCCATTCTCCGCCCAGCCTGGAGCTGTGCGTGGGATTGCCCCCACCCAGATGTAGGACCCTGCACTTGGCCTTGTTGAACTTGATGAGGTTTGCACGGGCCCACCTCTCCAGCCTGTCCAGGTCCCCCTGGGTTTCATCCCTCCCCTCCAGCACATCAGTCACTCCACACAGCTGGTGTCATCCTCAGGTAGTTTTGTGTACAAATGGGTAGTTTGTACACACATACACTGCTTTTATTTGAACGCATGCGCACGGGTTAATAACTACTTTAAGCTTCCTGAGCACAGCACAATGTGATCCCGAGCCCACCTACTGTCACCACACTTAAAACAATAAATACATACAAAATCTGACTACAGAAAAACACAGATATTCATTACGTATAGATTGGAAGAGCAGCACTGCACTTGGAATAAATCAACACGGCTCAGGTAATTCCCCTGTATGGTTCAGCTGACAGCAGCCATCTAAAAATTCATTAACTGCAGCGAGTTTTGAGGAACATCCCCTGCAGTATCCACTGCTGAATTTAATTAAGTGCAGATATGTTATTGATTTACAGTCCAAATAATCACGGTCCCCAACAAGCTTTGGAAAATGTCACTTTTTTATGACTTCAAAAAGGCTACTTCTTGCAGGGTCAGGTGGACAAGTTGTTTTCTCTCTTTTTTGCCTTTATGAAAATCTTGACATGACTTAATGGAGTGTGAAATAAGAGAGCTCTAGGGATGGGGCTGGAAGAGTGGTAAGCAGAGAGAAGAAGGTCTGTGGAAGGATTATTTATGGGGTTTATTTAGCAGATGAGATTTTCCTTAGACAGGAAGAAATACTGCAGCTAAATACCTTGTTTTCATGGAAACTGTGCACAGGGAATTGAATTCATGAGGCTGAAGAAAATAAGAACAAGTGAAAAGAGGGGTATGATAAAGAAGCAATCAGATGCTCACGATCTCCAGCTGCTGTTGCTTTACCTAGCTAATCACGGATCTGCCCAGTTTGAAACCAATTTTATCACCAAGTTATAGCATGCCATGTTGTTGAGAAATGCATACTGAGTAGATGAGATAGGCAGCAGTACCTCCATACTAGCTAAGAATGACTGCAGAGGAGATTTCCAAATTTGCTCCTTTGTCCAAAGGGCATTTCATAGAAGAGGGAGAAACTGAACATCAAGCATGTGTTTAAATCTCAATCCCCATCTGACATTCTGTCTTCAAATGCCAAGGACCGTAGGCTCTCCAGATAGAGCTGCACTGCAAATAAGGGACTTGATGTGAAAAAGCCAAGCACGCTCACGGGACACTAGGCAAGGACAATAAGGAGAGAGCTGTGCTACAGCCAAGCTCTCACTCCCCCCTGCCTCACCTGATCTTCAGTACACCATTCATCAAACCCAAGCACGCCGCAGCCACCGCAACTGAGACGGAAGGATCCCCTCGCCTACCGGAACAAAAAGCACTAAATAAAAAAAGTGGTTCACCTTGAATCTTCCTCAGACCTCTGGTGCTGTGATTTAAATATCATAGCATGGGGTACGAATGATATAAAGATATCTGCGATCAATTCTTAATTTTCAGGGTTGCAATCATTTTCAGGGGTAAGCACATAAACCTCCACAATGAAAGAGTTCATATGTCACCGAGACAGTGGAATTACCCTTAGTACAAAAAACCAAACAAATTGCTTCCTAGAATAGAAGAGTAGGAGGCAAGAGTATAAGAAATAAAGTCCAATTAAATACATTCTTTATAATTGCAACCTCAAACTAATGCCTCAGTAGTTAAGTACAACTCATGCCTTATAACTGGGCATCCCTTAATAGCTACATGCATCAAAGGTATCTGTGCTGATGCATTTCTTCCACTGCTGATGTATGACTTCAGTACTTTCTTTTAGCATATACCCATTTTTCATTTCATCACAAGACTGTGGACACCTGAAGCTTGCAGCTTCACTGCAAGTCTGGTATATTTATTACACATTCTTATTCACAGCAGCCCTACCATGGCTGCACTAGAACAACATCAGCACTGCTAAGAGATGGGCACCTTAGGGAGTTAAAAGGTCCTGTATTTCTGCTGTGGCTCTTATTCTGACCGGGCAGCTGAGAAGTCAAGATGCCCAATGTCAGACCAACTGGGAGGGAAAACTGTTTTCATATTTAATTTCATTTTCATTTCAAGCTGCAAAACGAACACCTTTAAAGCATCTGTTACTTTTATTCATGTTTGTTAAACACTTATGTAGCAAATCACTTGGAACCCATGCAAAGGAAAATACCAAAGCGATGGGTGCTAGAAGAACACCAAGTATTTTTATTTTACAACAGCACAAAGAGACGTTACCTGTGATCAGGACTGCACAGAGCTGGGTCCTGTGCAACTGTTTGGGGGAGACAGCCTCTGCCTTGAAGAGTCGATCCGTAAAAGTGCACCTGATGACTACCAGAAAAAAAAAACCTTCCATTTTACTCTTAGAGGGTTCACATGAAAGGATATTCACTGTTACAGAAATGTTGAAATAACGCTATAGAAGAATGATTTAATTTGAAAACTCTACTTATAGTTAATTGGATGGTTTGAATTCATATATGGAGGAAGCACCTTTTCCCCCTGGAAGCAATGTAAAACCAGCAGCTACTGGGAACTGAACACCCAAGGCTGTGGGGTTTAATGGTTAAGCTAACCTGGGCTCAAGCTACTTGTGTTTTGCTCTGCCACACAGGCAGGACACAGACATCATATTTTCAATAAATCCCTGGGGGGAAAAAAAGAAATCTAAATAGACAATCCTCAGTTCTAAAGATAGCTCTGGCTGGGAAACATCAGGGCTGGAAGTTGGTGACTGCTCCTCTTTAAAATCTTGATCATTAAGCTCCAAGGATCTCAATAACCTTCAGAAAATGGAAGTGTTTCCATTAAACACTATTAAGGGTAAACAAAATTACTGAGGTTTCTCTAAATAATTGAATGTGATCCAATTTGATGGCCCAGGACTAAAGTAAGATGTTTAGCAGAGTGCTCTAAAACCCATGAGAGATTATACTTCATTTCTCAAACTAAAAACATGTGCCGTTCAAAAACTGTTTGATTTCACATCAGAGCCAATATTCACTTTTTTTTTTCCTTTCTCCTCTATAGCACACCACTCATTACTTTTAAAGCAGTCATCTTTGGAGCACAATAAAAACCTTTTAAATTTGTGTGAAAAAATATTTGCCTCCCCCAGTTATGATCATCCGGTACTCTCTTTGGGCTAATGTGTTTATGAAGTGAGGTAGAATCTCTGTAAACTATTTTACAAGCATTATACATCACTGAAAATGTTCCACTTATTTTCCAAATTGGAGTAGTAATACAGGGAGCTTCGTATTTTGTTTATGAGACCTGCATTACCATAGCAGATTAGCTACATTTTTTAAAATATCAATGCCAAGGGTAGAAAGCCAGAAGAACTAAAATATTAAATTGTCTGTTGGACAATGGTTATTTACATCCATTTGACAATGATTATTTACATCCATTTCTGTGAGCTAAGGAAAAAAGAGAGGAAACTGAATCCTTATTTTTTTGTCAAACCTAGCAGCATTGTGCTATTTAGAAGCCTCAAGGGAATCATTTTAAAACCCCAAAAGCATAAGGCATCTCTTCCTAATGGGGCTCATTTTCAGAGGAACTGGAAGGCTGTAATTCCAACTGAAATTGATGGGAACACTCAGGACACTCCAAAAATCAGGTCCAGACTAGCTTCAAGTCAACCTTCTGGTCCTTTCATCTGTTAACACTTTGTTGCTATAATTTAAATAGGAGGCAGAGAAATGGCTTCTATCAGGAACTTATTTCTCACCTTAAAAACAAAGAAGAGTTTCCCACATTGTTGCCTTCCATGATTTTACTGCAGGTCTGTGGATATCTGATATTCTTCTGAAAGCTTTACCATCTTGAAGCATGCCACCGGATAAGAATCTCTGTGTAAGAAATGTATTTAAGAAATACATTTCTATTCTTTAGTTGATTTTATTTTCCTGTTGTGAACTTTAATCAAGTCTTATAATTTAGGGCCATAAAGGAAAAGATTTCTGACTCATGATTTTTCATTGCTTGGGGCTGGAAATGGTGACGTTTGGTGACTCTGATAATTGCTTGGATTTCAGGTCCTGAACGAGAAAACACAGAACACGAGCTCCAGCATCATGCAGTCATTGGTTCCTAATTAGATCTCCTCTTTCAAACACAATTAACTTTGTGCAAAATGGGATAACAAGTCATCATGAGACCAATGAAGAAAACAGTCCCACAACTAACCACATTTTTGTGGTTAACCCTTGTGTATGTTAGCAGCTTAGATTCCCAACCAGCACTACCGGGCACTCCTGCAACTCAGACACGCTATCCGTCCCCGAAATACCCCAGACATCTGGTCTCAAGGAGTCACCAGCCATATTCATGTTCAAAGGTTTCCTGGTTTTCCACTGCCAGCTTTGACAGAGACATATCCATGATTTCAGTTGACGCTATTTGATTGTATTCCTACAAACATTTACAGACCCTGAAACTTAAGATCTCAACTGATCTCAGACTGAGCACGTGGCTGCAGAAAATCCAGCCACACAATTGCTTTCCTACTGCCCACCACCTCCAAAATGAATCGAGTACTCATCTGCTGTGGGAAGCTGTGCCGACACCTAATTAAAGCTGGGGAGTAACCATTAAATTGTTTGATAGAAAGCCCAATCTTAATAAGTGTTTTGCAGATTAACTGCAATCATGTTACATGCTGAACTGATTCTAAAATGTTAACAGGACCCAAGAACCATTCTGTTTCTCAGAATTTGCCAGTCCTTTCACTGTGAACAGATATTGACTGATACAGAGCTATTCCAACTAACATTTCCCTCTACTTACTTTCCAAGAAGGAAGCACCTTACCCTGATGATTATCCAAGCCTAGGTGCCCCGGGGCTACGTGAAAGGAATCTGCAATGGATGGATACGGGGCCTCCAGATTAGGTCTCCTCTGGAGTGCAGAATTAAAGCCTAAAGCACAGCCGCTTCAAAAGCACTTGTGCCTGCCAGTTTTCCTCCACTTTGCTTCCCAGAACAATAAATGCCTGTGCAGTCCGGATGTACGCAGACACTTTAGGAGCTTGAAAGCGAGATCACACATGAGAGACACCCCAACAAGGCAAATGGGGCATAAACAGTTCAACGATACTTATTGCACCAGGTCAGCAACTCTTTGAATGAGATTTAAAACCCTCACACTCTTTTAAAAAGTCTCTGAGATAAAAATGACAGGACTTTGGTCTCACCTCCTCACCCCACCCCACCCCCCACCTCCAGACCAATACCACTGGCATCAAGTCCACAGAGTAGGCGAGTACCCTGATGGGGAACACTGGCAGACTGCATGTAATATGCACACAGGTTAAAACAGACAAAAAAGGGTGTCCACATTGCTCTGCCTGAAGAGGAGTACAAATACCAGCTACGGAGTACTGCACAGAAGCAGCCGTTTTCACCCTGCCTGGAGTCCAGCTCTGACGTCTCACAACCTGTCCCGAGCCAAGGCCATATTCTAGTCTCGACGCACCGAGGGAAATGCGGGGAAGCTGAAGGAGCTGCTTCACAGCTTAGAGGAGTGTACGAGAGAAACCGTACTGAGAAGCAGCAGGATGATAATACTTACCTGCCACCTGGCCCGTCATGCCTACAGGCCTGGAAGCCATCCCCAAAGGACAGGACGCACCCTGCGGAGGCGGCCAGGTGCTCACCCAGCACCGCACAGCCGCCGCGCGGACCTCCTCACCCATCCGCCCCCTCACTCACCCGCCTCTACTCCACAGCCCAGCGACTACCAAAGGTAGTCTGAGAAGCCTGGAGTGGTACTTGGGCAAGTCAGCACTCGGTTCGTGTCTGCTCACTTTGGGACAGTGGATGTCAGCTCAAAGGGCTTAGGCCGTCGCTTCAAGGACTGCTTACTAACGTGAATTCATGATAGCACAAGCTCCCTCCAGTGCAGTGATCACATCCTTCTTTTGTTTGAGGAACAACCTGCACACATGACTAAACACTGTCACAGATAACATATAAACACCTTCATTTAATATTCTGACCCAGCTCTGCAGCCAAACCACATGACCTTTCCCAATGCATTACTGCACAGATCATGATATGGATTTTATTTTTCTTTTTTTAGATCTGTGATATTTAAACACAGCATTACCCAGAAAAAAAAAACCCACAGTAATTTTCATCAGTTAATAAGAGAAGAAAAGCAATATGCATAATGGAAATGGAAAGAACAAAACCTGAGGTTAATGCAGCTCGACCAAGGGGACAGGCTCGTCTCCTAGGCTGAGCGAGCCACGCTCCACCATCTCCTCTCACAGGAGGAGATGCCCCTCGTCTCTGCACGTTGGGTCTGGAATGGACCAGCACGTGAAATTGCAGGTTCTGCAGTGAGTTTTCTCGAGAAACCTATCCAGACAGAGCTGCAAGTTAACATTCCGAAATAGCAAACTAACTGCTTGGGTTTTAGAGGAGAAAAATGTGTCTGGTCTGTAAGTCTGGATTAGATAAAACACAGCTTTAGAACAGATTCAGAAGGCAAAGATAATTAAATGAATCTTAGGTAAGGAAAAAGAAAGATTTCCAAATGCCTCTGAAGTGAAGGACTGTAACCTACACTGGTGTTAAAGTCAAATTATATTAATAACTGGAATTGGGAAGAAGCAGCACATGTCAAGTATCTGAAATATACTAAAAAAAGATACCTGAAGTATCGAGAAAACAAAAAAAAGATAGGAGTTTTCCTGATTTCTTTGATGGACGAGCTTCAGTGCCTTACAGAATGTGAGTTCAGTTTCTTCGCTTTCTAGTTTACAAGTGGTTAGGTCACACTCGCATCAACACCTCAGCATCAACAGAATGCGGGGCGCAATTCAGAGGGGTGCTTGGATCTACACGTCTTCCCTTCCCTGCCAGCAAAAAATGCAGTAGTAAGATAAAACCAGAGAAAGACGACTGAAACATCAAATCCAAACGTATGGCCTACTCCCGGCTGACTTGAGCTCACGTTCAGCGGCTCGAGCAGACCCGCGCTGCCGCTGGCGGCACCCAGTTAACAAGCTGAGGGTCCCCAGAGCTCAGGAACAGGCGGTGCAGCTGCGGGGCTCCAGACCAAGTAAAAGCCTCTCGCCGCAGCGCGCCGAACAGGGCGTCCTTTCTGCAACTCCTCCTCCATTACCAACCAGGCAAAAGAGAAGACATTAGGCTGCCACAATACTATATATATATATAAATACTGTACACATAATGCCCATAACGCTCTAAGGAGGAACACCCCAAGAGATGCGGGGCCTCGTTCTGCAGCCATCCAGCGGTAGCACACCGATGGTTTTGGCTCTGAAGTTCACTGGATGTGGGCCATGTGCAGCTACGAGGAATGTCACAGCTGCAGCTATCACCTTTCCTCCGGTGTGAGGGGCTCCAGAGAAAAGTCACCACCAGTCACTGAATTGGGGGGAGAAAAACCCACCCATTTCCCAGCACAGCTCCTGTGCAAACCCCGACGGGTTCCCAGGGAGGTCCGGAGGCACAATTCCCACGACAGTGATGGAAACCCCCAGCTCTCTCCTCTCCGTTCACAGCCCGAGGAACACGTGCGACACAAACCTGCACTCCTCAATGAAGGTTTAAAGGGAGCCTCAAGCACAACGTTAAATACCGTTCTACAGCTCAGAATCAGAACTGGCCTTTTCATTTCAACCACAAAGGGATTCTGTATGTTTTAATTAATGAGTTTAATTACTGGTAGCAGATTTATTACTCAGGCCAAAAAAACACCTTTTTGTGCAGTTCATCTCTTCCCTAATTCGAATAAAAATCTAATTGGAAAGCCAAGTTCTGCATGTTTGACAATGCCCAAGTTACCATTTTTAGTCATGTTTACTGCTAACCTTCCCACAAAATGCAGTAACTACAACCACTCTGATGAGCAGGCACGCTGGATTTACATCTGAACAACATAGATTTTGATTCTGGCACATCCCAGCTCTCAGGAATCCACCTGAAGTCTATAGCAATTATTTTACAGCATGAGAATTCAGGAGTATTTCATTTAATGCACTGAAAATATTAATTCAAAGAGAACAAACTACTGAGACTCACTTCAAGCAATATAAAAATACCTTTAAATTATAAATCAGGCCAAGCACAGTCAACTCCTGTGAACAATTATTTAATTACGAGTCAATTCAAAGTTCACATTACCTTTAAAACAAACATACAGTGAATGTTGAATGCTTTGTACAATCCCCGTTTTTGTTTGTCAGCATCCTTGCTACCCTTAAGTAATAATTACACCAATCAGAACAATAGGCTGTTAACTTCACTGAGGGCGATATTGTCTGGACAAAGTTTGTTTTCAGAGTACCTATCAATTTACCTTTAAAAACAAGACATTAAAAATATACTCTACCTTTAACTACTATTATTACGGGAGCCGTGTTCTTCCGGCAACATAACCCATTCACCACACATGCACCCTCTATGTGGCATGCTCTGAGTGTCTTTTCCAGGAGAAGGCTCCCCACACACTCCCTTTTCTTTTTCCTCCTCCAACGAATAATGCACACAAACGGCACATACAGCTTGAGCAATCAGGGGCAGTTATTACAGTTCTGCACACAGAGTAAACAAGAAAAACATGAAGTGCATTAAACAAATGTCCCGGTGACCCACAGTGTTGCAATGAAGAGAGTCCGGCCACCCGTTCCACCGTGGATGCACGGCAGAGAAGGAAGATAAGCCTACAGAAGCCTCTCCCAAAGTTTCTCTTCCCAACGGTGCTGGAGGCACGCAGACCCTGCAAACTGGGCAGAAGCCCCTGCCTGCGCCCTGCTGAAGGCACCAGCTCTGTCAAGTGCCCTTGGCTGCCCCGCGGGGTTCCTCAGGGCTACCTTGCCAAGCAGACAGGACAACTGAGCTCATCACACTCGCATTAAACACATCCACTGGAAATGAGACAGCTCTTTGAAAAACATCAAAATGCTGGTTTCAAAGATAAGATTGAAAGTGTCTGAAGGGCCTTTTTTTTTTTTGACAAGATAAAGAGCGTCACTAAGCATAGTTTAAGTTGGCCTCGTACATCTGGAGTAAAGATATCCTAATCTGGTGCATTTCTGTACCAGAAACGAAACCTTCTGTATAATTCTGTATAATCGGGTAACCTTGTCTTGGATCCATTCGTGAATAAGGCATGTTCCGTTACGCTTGCTGTATGAAGCTGATTTAAACAGTTTCTTAATTCTCTGCTTAGAGCAGCACATTGCTGTCAGATCTGAAGATGGGTAGCAACGCAGAAAAAGGCTAAGCAAAGCTGCAGGTAGTTTTCAGACAACCACAGTAAATGTAACGCACTGAACCTGGAAAACCCTGCTCGCCGATCACTGGTGAATAGGCATTAGGGAACTGCAGAGACAGACAGAAGAAAAGCTTCCTTCTTCTCCCCCTTTCCCTCAGAAGTGTAAAAGCTGGGAAGGGCTGGTGCTCCTGGCGAGAGCACGGCCAGCCGTGACAGCTTCAGGGAAGCTGGTGAAAGGACGCAGGAGGAGAGCGACGGCGTCCTCCCCGCACTCAGCTGAACGAGCAAAGGCACGGTCCGCACGTCATGCGGTGTCAGCTCCTGTTACTAAGGAAACGGCACCAGATAACCCAGCCTGAAAACATCCCCATCCAGTTCCTACCAGAAATGCCTGTCCACTAAAGATGCTACGAATATCCACAGAGCTTGCGTCATTTCATTATACTCGGACTGACAACACAACACTGGTGATATTCACTCAACAACAACCCGTAGCCCAAAGAAATTTGGAATTTTTGGCCCAAAGTGGCGCATATCAGCCACTCTGCACACAGCCCAAACCGAACTGCTACAGCTCTGAATCGCAGAGCTGGATCCCTTAGAAATCAGATAGGATGATGGAGTGGCTGGAATGTAACTAGGTTATAAACTGGGTTGAGAACAAATACGATCACATCTGCATTCATCACTTCCCCACAAGGATGAAAATGTCAGCACTGCTTTCTTTCTCTTAGATCCCAGAGGTGAAGACTACAGATGTAAGCAGAGTCATTGTGGCTACAGCAAATGTCTCCCACTGGATGAGCAGAACCGACCGGCACAGAGGCACTGCTCCCCCAGGGACCAGCACGGGTGGCACGGAGCTGCCCCGGCGCCGAACGGCATTTCCTTCAGGAGTGTGCAAAGGTGAGCTCACTGCTCCATCCCCCACGCTCACCAGGTTAGGTGGCAGTGCAGAGACTGTGTCTCCTATCTCAATACACAAGTTTTCTGTGGTCTCATCAGGGTGATGTTGGAGCAGGAAAGGGGCGCTCCAACCCATCGGACACCCACATATCTCCATAGAGTCAAATCCCATATAAGCGCCTCTAGACTTGCAAACGAACCCTACACAACATGAGCTGCTCTTCTCTCCAACCGCATCCTACAGATTGAATCCAGGACCACGGAGAGGCATTTCAAGGGCTAGCCAGACGGTGAGGAAACCCACTCGGGCTCAACGCCCTGCAGTAATCTTACATGAAAACCTTCCTTCTGCTGATGCGCCTGAGCTCTGCTGAACGTGGGGCTGAACAGTGAACGATGAGTCTGCCATCTCAGCCTCGGAGTTTCTTGTCCTTACGAACTCCGCGTACTATAACAGAGAGGCACCCAAGGGTGTGGGAAAGGTGGCACACACTACTGAATCGGCACCTTCAGCCATTTAGGGCCTAGGAAATTTTCGGTTACTGATGCAGACAGGCCCTGAAAATCAACTACCATGTATTTAAGAGACTCTTGCTAAACTCAGCCTTGCAGGAGAGTAAAGTGATTCACGAGAATTCTATATTTATAACACAGATTCACTGAAAGTGACTCATGTACTGAGCCAATCCAATTTTAAATAGAAGGGAAAAACCTCTTGAAGAGGCACATGAAACTGTAGTGGGGGAGGGAAAAGAACTGCACAGGCAGGAGAGCCCC
Source organism: Vanellus vanellus (assembly GCF_965231255.1). Taxonomy (NCBI): domain Eukaryota; kingdom Metazoa; phylum Chordata; class Aves; order Charadriiformes; family Charadriidae; genus Vanellus; species Vanellus vanellus. The sequence goes on along the minus strand of NC_138924.1, from coordinate 12,325,475 downwards.
AGCCAGGAGCTGTTAGCCAAATCTACTGGAAATGGTTTCTCCATTCAATTAGCTGAAGTGCTAGCAGAACATTCAGCTTCACCTACTTCTGGTTTAGAGTTAATTAAGTCCTACATTCAAAGCAGCTGCAGGTTGGAATACTTCCTCAGGATTGCTGGGCAATAATAAGGCATCTCATGGAGAGTTATTAGTTCTTCAGACCCTACAGAATTCAGAACACAAAACCAACTGGAATCACAGTGGGAGGAAGGGAGAAATATTAAGAAGATGCTACAGTATTCCTAATTTTGGCCGAGCAGATTCTAACAGAAATAGCTGCCGCCCCACTACCCGTTACATCAACGCTGCAGCACATCTCGCAGAATATAATTTCAAAGACAGAGAACAGACACACAACGCTCGGAGCTCTCCAGATCAAACAGGCGGCCCGCAGCGAGGGCCCCGACTCGACTCCACGCTCCTTCACCTGCTCCTATCTGGGGACCATTTTCCTCAGTTTTTCTCCTCCGTATAGTACAAATATACAGTACATAAAAGGGGAATATTTAACGTAACTGCAACCTAAATGGAGGAAACTGCTACAGTCTATATTAATAGCAATAAAACATTAGCCAGAAAACACGGCCAAATCTTGTGTTCCTGCACTGAATGTGTAGGGATGAATAAATTCTCCTAAGCTGTAAGTAAAAGATAACTTGGAAAGAGCAAGCAGGCCAGTGAAAGATTAGCCTTGCATACGTAATACCTGCGCACAGCAAAGCAAGTTGGAATTTCAACATTGCCACAGGAAAAGGTTACTGCCCTCTGACTTTGGCTTTCAGTAACACGTGTCAATACTTCTTTGTCTAAACAGTCTACTTATCTCCAAAGCCAGATCTAACTTCCACTCTTAACCTCTCCACTGTCATCAGTACATAACTGGGTACGCTTGGCTGCAATCGCTCCATTCTCTGAAATCCCAAAGTGTTTAGAGGATGGCTGTTCTCCAATCATTCTCTGCATTGCTCCCACTTAAATCTTCAATTTGAAGCATGAAGAGAAAGCGGCCAAGAATTCACAGGCCAACGTACATATTTACAATTATACATAGCTTTAATTCTCAGCAGTATCTTGCTGTGATGTTTCTCCACACCAAAGTCTGATGAATTGTGTTAAATTTTTATTGGCTCTAGTAAATTAAGGGCTAGATTTCAGAACTGTTGAACCAGCATTCAACAGTTCCTTCTCAGGCACGGAATGAAGTGGTTAAATCTCCAACACAGTATTTGGTGTGAAGTTTTGGTAGCTGACCTCTACTGAGAATCCAGCATTGGACCATCCTTTATCCACCCACCCACCCAGGGTCTGCTTCACTCCATCATCACAACACACACACATCAGTAAGTCTGCAGGGACCAGGCAAACCACCACCAAATTTTAGAATTCATTCACTTTGATCGATTCACAGAGCTCTGAAGCACCAGCTGCCCTTGATATACGTGATGTTATCTCCAACGAAATTTTCTTTCTAATTCTTGGTAATACAACTTCCAAAACACAGTAATGAGGAAAAGTCATCAACATAATGGCTCGCTGATTATATTAAAAAATATACAAGAATGCCCACAATGTCTAAGCCTAGAGCTCAGTCTCTCAAGTGCACCATCTGTGTAACACAGCATTCAGTGCAGAGTAGAGAGCAGAGAAGTGCTGCGAAGATCTGAAACACGGCAGTTGGCCAGTGGCATGAGGCTGGCAAGAAAAGTCACTGAGATTTCCATTGCTTCTCTTCTTTCAATGCCTTTTGGGTCTGGATTGTGTCACCTATACTCAAAATGAGACACTTTATTCTTCAAATACATTGAGACAACTTACGGAACAAAGTACTTTCAGCTGGAAGGCAGCTGCCAGATTATAACCCATGACTGTGAAAACTTCATTCTTTGGCAGTTATTCTCTGGGTTGTATCTTATCTCCTAATATATATATTTTTAACCTACTAGTGCTTCCTAGTAAATCACCTTATTGTTTTGGCGTAGTACTTATTTTGGATGCCATTTTAATAAGAGTTACCTTCTTATTTGTAATGTACACACAGACGTAGCAAATGTAAAGAAAAGGTGACATGGGCCTGAACTCCATGGTTTCTAACATTTAAATCCCTGCATTACCAGCAGAGAAAACACATTTCTATGGGAAAAGTAAGATTATGTAGTGTTAGGTCTTTTGTGTGTCATTTACCACATAAGGCGATGATGTGACTGCTGTCTTCATGTACAAATTTCCGGGTGACAGCTTCTTCCATGATCTGCTTCACCTAAAATAAATAAAGAGAAGTGATTGTAAGATCCCAACACAAACCAGCACAGCACTTGGGAGTTTCAGTTTCAGCCTTTGCTTGCCCTTTCCCCATTGCCAGAAGACTAACAATGCACACAAGTTACTCTTTGCAGGGAAGGAAGGATAAAAGCATCTAAGAAGGGAGAGGAAGGACAAACCTGAGCAGCTTTTCATGGGGTGAGGGAACCTCTGGCAGAACAAGGACAGGTTTAGAGTGCCCTCCAGAGAACTTCTTCAGCAGAAGTTCCAAAGGGCCGTGCAAAATTTTTTATATGATTCAGCCCTGGCCTTCCTGTGTACAGTTACTTCTGCTCATGAAACAACATTACGTATTGCCATGTCCTCTTTCCACTTGTGGCGTTCTGCTCTTTTTCAAGCACAAAGAATCCCTGAGCTACACAGGCATATATCCCAAGAGAGGTTTGCAGCAGCCTTTCCCCCATTTGGGGACTTTACATGCCACAGCAATTACAAATGATGCTCTCAAAGCTCTGCTGCAGGAGACACTATACAAAAATAACACAGTACCTATAGAGAAGACAGTGCCTTCAGTTTTCACCTCTAGACACAAATGAAGAATTACAGCAAATAAAATTATATTTACCACACTTATTAATGATTTAAAACAAAGTTCCTTTCCAGCTTCAAGGCTGATGTGTCAAAGCTCCAGAGGGAATTCATTGCAGATTACTGACTTTCACAAATTAAGGAAGAAAATAGACAAATCTTACAACTAGGCTCTTGAAAAGAGGATGCAGTTACCCTCCGTTCATCTGCTAGCTTATTCCTCCCCCAACGGCTTCCTCAGCCTCATACCAGATGAAACCTATTTGCCTCAACCAGCTCATTTATCAAACACTCATTCCTTCCTGGCCATGGAGCACTCCCTCTTCCAGATACAAATCCACAATCACTTTTGGTTTCTCTCATTTGTGAGCTATAATTACAGGGTTGGGACACTGCCTAAATAAATGCCACATCCCTTTCAATATATGAAAGTAAGTGCTACTGTGGCAGAAGATTTAACAAGATATTCTCTTCTTCCAACTTTTTTTTTTAAACTTGAAAACAATTTTACAGCAGTCCTGGAATCCAACAAATAGTGAATTATCTGGCAGGTAATCACTGTGTGGCTACTCTTTACCAAGATGCTCAGCAGCATGGGCTGTGTATCAGCTTGATCTGAGCGGAGCGCCAGCACGAGCTGCAGAGCAATGGTCACCACCAGCCCACCGCAGGGGCTACGTCTGCACGCCCGGGAGACCTCCACCCACGCTCCCCAGGAGGGCTGGCAACTGCGTACTCAGCTCTCGTTAGGCTGCAGCTGGTACCCGAGATAACCAGGTTAAGGTTAGCTGGGTTACCGCTTCTTCACAGCGCCAACAGGTCCAAAGTTTTAAGCCCTCACACTCAGCGCTGGAACCAGGAGAAGCTGTAGGTGCAACGTTTGATGGTGGCAGCTGCCTACAAAGGTGCTTTCTCTAGTTTGCAGAGCTTCCTCCTCCAGTAAGATCATTTGTGAGGACAAATCTGGATGGTGCAATCATGCCTTCCCCCGGTAATCCTCTTGACGCCTCCATGCCCACTCCTACACCCCCGCCCCGGCTGGCGGCAGTCCACGGCTCCGGCACTTGCTGCACGAGCCTTTCAACACACGGCGTTCTCCTCGCCCCACATTCCGCATCAAGTTGATCTACAGAATTTGGGCTTCTCACCAAACAGGAGCCCTCTGGGTTGCAAAGAAAACATTGGGGGGAAAAAAGCAAACACCTAAGAGACTCTGAAAGTAGAACATGTTTTATATCTGAGGACTTCAAAGTACGTCTTTTGCACTCTGTAAAGCCTGGCTCACTGTTCACATACCGAAGCTTGACAATATCAACTCTGAACAAGGCAATTTGTTTCTTTCCTGGGGCATTTCTGACATGGCTATTAGAACTTTAGACTTTACAGTAAAGCAGTGGGAGGTGGAGGAGTAAGAAGATATCAAGAAAGAAGCAAAGGTGTGAGAAGGTCTCATGGATGGGATCTCACACAGGAACTGTCTGGATTATCGTGTCCATCCAGCAATCCTCTTTTCACCTTTTTATTTGCATCACTGTTGATTTACAAGCTTGATGTCTGTTTGCCCTGGCAGCAACCCAACAAAACTTGTTCCAAACCTCACCTAGAGGTTTGAAATCACCTAGATAACAGCACCGAGGCAGAGCACAGCTCAGCAAAGGGAAGAGGACAGGGCAGCTGTGCAGCTCTGTCTGTCTGAATTCCAGCTCAGACCCTGACCTGCATTTTCACACGCAGAGGCAGCACGTTCCGGCAAACACAGCTTGCAGTAGAACAGAGACAGTGCCATCCACTGCCTCCGTGCCAAGTCATCTCTGAGCCCTGGCTGACCCATCTGTGAAAGAAGGACAGTGACCCAACCTTTAGAAGCTGTTCTGATTCCACTGGATGAAAATTATATTTAATCTACCAAATGAAAGGCTTAATTTACTAAAGGGAAAAAGTACCCCTGAGCGCCACTAGCATTAAGGTGGACAGAAGAGGAAACACGAGAGCTGCACCAGGATAAGTCATGCACATATGACTCAAGTTCACAGCCGTGAATTCGGGCACCATTCAGGACTGCAGAGTGTGATTTCAGTCTCAGCTCCCCAGAGGACCGTAACTGGAATTCAGTTCCTGATGACAGGGAGGAAGAACAGTCATTTACCAGGAGCAAGAGCTCTGGAGCTTGGGGGCCAATTCCCCGCTGCCACACATTTCCCAGGCGGGCCCCACTCATTAGTCTTTATTAGCTCAGCATGTTATTTAGATCCCAGTCTGCAACCCAGGAACAAAAAAACCCCAAAGTGTATAAAAAATTAGAAAGAAAAAGGTTGCAGGTGCAATAATCAACCCCTACTTTCTATACAGCAGCCCCATCTGGCCAGGCTATCGGCAGGCTTTGAACCCAGAACCTCCAGAGCGAAGCAGTACAGACCAGGCAAGCATCGGCGTCGGTTCCCAACTGCCACCGAATACAGAGCAACCTCTGCATATTTTCTGGAGACTTAGTGAATGTTATTAGAAAACATTTTCAGGGCATAGACAGTGGATGCGAAGATTCAAAAACTGGAATGCAGTGTTCTTCAATCCCACGTCATTCCTCACTGCCACGTAATTCAGGGATGCTCCAGGCAAGGAGCTAAATCAAATGTTTCTGATCAAATGGAACACAAGCCTTTTTTCTTTTTTTTTTTTTCCCCTTGCAATTTCGTGCAGCTCTCTTTGTAGGGAATTATGCTGTTGTGTCTCTGTGTTCTGGGGACGCACTTGTCAATGAAGCTTTCGAGCACAAGCCTACACAGACACCCACTTGCAGCTACCAGCGGACCTGACCAAACTGCAAATTAATCTCATTAAGAGAAACATCAACAGCCCGCCCCGCCGCAGTCACCCATCCACCTGCACAGGTAAAGAAATCCATTCAGCCCACGGCGGTGCTGTTTGTGCCAGGGACGGAGGGCTGCCTCCTCCAGCCGGAGCCAGCGCTGCTCGCAGAGAGACGCCTGCAGAGAAACCTGCTCCAGCGGGAGGGAGGCGGCAGCGGTTCGGCCAAGGTGTGACACAGGCTCCCTCCACTCCCTTGGAAACGTCCTGCCCTTCTCCGAGCCTCCTTCGTAAGATCAATTACAGGTATCCAGGCCAGGTACCACCTGCCAGGTGGAACAAGCATGCAGAAAGGCAGCAAGTGCATCAACTTCTGCGCGTTTCGGTCTCTCCATGAACCAGTAGCACTGCACCAAGGGAACCACAGGGAGCTGCAACAGGCCTCAGCGACAGGCTCAGATGTTCTGCTCTCCCTGGAAAAAGTAACAGGCTCCGCGTGCACCACGTTTACCAACCACGGGACAGCAAGGACGATAAAGCTCTGTCTACCCAAGTAAAGATCTTGGCATGTGAGGAATGAAGAATATCCTGGTGGCAGCATTACCCAGGCAAAGCAGAGCAAGCTCCTCGGTAAGCCGGTAGAAGCTGGTAAGCCTCTGCAGGATGTTATAATGGATCACTGCTCTGACTTTCTCCTACATCCTACAATGGCCAAAACTTTCAGAAGCAGTCAAACACCAAATGTAAGTCATAATACATGGATTATTTAATAAGTTTCACCAAAGAAAAAACACAAGAGAAATGCCTTTACTTTTTTTAATTTTCATTATAAAGAAGCTTTAAAAATGGAAATAAACTCCAATTTTGCAGCAACCTGCTGGTATAAGAGATCGAGAAAATTAAAACTACTAAGACACAACATGCACTAAATATATACTAACTTATTCACAAGCAGAACTCTGTTGAGTTCCTGGTCCACTCCAATGAGCACGGACAGTCAAGACTTGCCTTACTGCAATTTTGCTAGACTGTCACAATGGTGGATTTCTGACCAGGGCTGACCCAGCACATCTCAACATAGCTGCAACCTTCAGGGTTAGGAAGGACCTTTCAGACCAGCACCACTCCTCCAGAACACAGGCTGCACTGCTTTCCCCAACCGTGCATCGTGATGGGACGCTGGAGAAGCACCACAGGGACAATGCAGCGTCGGAGGCAAAGAACAGTGCTCACAAAATACTGGAATAACCAGGACCACAGTTAAAACCCACAGCATTTTTTTTCTCAAAGGAGAAAACCTTATGTCCAGCATCCATGCCTTCTTTAGCTTGTGTAGTTACTGCTCATCTCATTTATTGATTGCTCCTGCTGCAATGACTCTTTGTTACTCTCTATGAAGAATTGGGTGGTGTGAATACAAGCTGTTAAATAAGGACTCTATTTCTGCTCAGAAGTGGCTGCATTTTAGTTGTAAGATGAACAAGTCCATTTCTGAAGGGCTCTGAAATTTTTCAGGGTGAAACTCCCAAGTTTATTGTTACCCTGTTTGTTTCACAGCTAGAAAGAGTGCTGTGTTTACATCCAGAAATGGCAAAAAAAACTCCATTTCAGTAGGTAGAAAGAAAGGGCCAGAGAAAAGCCCGTTTTATGAGTCTGCTTGTCACAACAGATTTTCCTGCAGAGAGAGATAAATGTTTGAAACGTGAACTTATAAGCAGCCTCAGCATGAATCCCGGTAGAATTAAATTTTCAAAACACATCACATGTCTTCCTTTCTATTAGAGCCAACAAAACACATTCTTTACCAGTGGGAATTGAAAGTCCATCAGAGAAAAAGCAAACGCCACTAAATCTTCCCAAAGGAAAAATGCAAAAGTTTTTGCTGAGAGGGAGAGACAAAATAAAATAAAACACCACTTTGCACCAAGTGACTTTGGAGACAACCATTTTATATCTTGGGAAGACAACTGAATTTTAATAGACTTGGTGTAAACAACATACAGAAATAATATGCTTACACTGAAATCCTTTAGATATTGAGGTTACGTGAAAATAATTCAATGGGAGGAAGAGCCTGGGTTTAAAGGACAAGGGAAGGGAAGGGAATGATTGCTTTGAGAATGGACACAGACTAGTAAAATTTTCAAAACAAGACCACCAACACACAACATGCGTGCAGGTATACGAGGCTATGTGAAAAGTCACACAGAATAAAAAATGAGGTTGAAAATTCTATTGGAAAAAATTAGTGACCATCACTAAGAGCAGCATAATCTGGTGGCTGATATACTAGTGGTTTGCATTCAATTCCTGGCTCCATTGATTGATTATTTAAAAGAAAAATAAAATCTTACTCTCAGTGTCTCTGACTACCTCCTGATACCATTTATCTTAACGTGAGCAGGACAGACAGGGTCCCCTTCTACCCATCTGTGGAGCGCAGAGCCAAGAGATGTTACCTCAACGGTCATACAATTGCCAAAAAGCTCTCATGACTATTTTAGGATGGAAAGCTCTGGGCTACCCCCAAAAAGCCAAGCCAATATAAATCCTCTACAAGAGCATTTGTGAGGATTTGGAGAAGAAACAAACAAATCAAAGGCAAAACAAAAATGCAGATGACATAGAAGGTACAAATAACACTCTCAAGCATTATCCAAGTAATTTAAAAGCTAAAGTCCAATTAAAAACATTTTAGAGACTTTAAAAACAAATTAGCCTCAGATTTTTTAATTATATACCACTTGTTCTCCTTGGCTCGAGCTGGCTTAGATCACGAACATCCATTTCACTTTCAATCTCGTACATTAGCACAAGATTGCAGCATTCAGTCACAAAACATTTCTCAAATTTATTTATACATTTAAACATTAACCAGGAGAGCAAGTGCACACCCTTCTAAATCAAACCTTACACTATCTTGGCTCAAAGGTCCTAATTTAAGCCCAAATTTCTAAATCAAGTGGCAGGCTCGTGGCTGCATTAAGCCGCAGCATTTAGCATGTGAGCAAGCAACGGTTAACACCTGCGCGGTGCGCTGCAGCCAGGTGCCGGCTGGGTCATCCTAGGACACCACGGTCCTACAGTTTTGTGGACAGAGCGTTCTTTACGTGTCTATCCCTACTCAACCCCTTCCAGTCAACCCACACTGACTGAAACATCTGGTATTTTCTAGTTTCAACACTAACGAATATTAGGCGACTAGATTCAGGCTCAGGAGCCTTGGCCGTATAAAGAACCCTTCACCCGAGCTTTAACGAATCCTGCCCTCAGGCTATTTCTAATTTCCCCAGCTGTGACCTGGGGGAGGGGAACGAGCAGGAGGACAGTTTGCTTTTTAAAAATACTTTTTATTGCAGCGATGGATAAACATTACATCTTCACTTAGCTCCGGTGTAAGATCAGGCAACTGCACACAGCTGTTACGCAGTCAGTGCCACAAAAACACCAAAAAATGGTACTGGGGCGTGCAGGGGGAGAGGCGGCCGCTCGCTACGCTGGCGGTTCCACCTGGAGCCGGCTCAGGAAGGCGCTCACGGACCAGGGCATGCTTACACCACCGGGCGCCCCCTCCCACAGCACCCGGGCAGGGACCCCGCACAGCGTCCTGCCGGAACGGGCCCCGGCACGGTCCCCCGCTCTGCGGCAAGAGCCCCGCCACCAAGTACAGCGGGAACTGCGTCCTGCCGAGCGCACCCCGCTGGGCCAGGAGCACCGCTCTCTGCGAAGACCGGAGCACCACCAGTCCAAGCGCAAGTGCGACCGAGTGCCGCCATGGCCGTTCAGGCGCAGGGTGGATGGCAGCTTATCCACGAACGGATCTCCGACCGCCCCAGCAGCTGAGTGTCCCGCAGCCGCCTGTACAAGCCACCACCCGAGCGAAGCCAGCCCCCCCGGCCCTCCCAGGCGCAGACCCTCCTCCCGGGGCTCGGGCACTCGGGGGCCAACTCAACCCAGCCAGGGGTGTCTCAGCGCCAGCTGCCATACCGCTGCTTTCCCCCTCTCTCAAGTTAGTGAGGAACCGGTGATAAGGGACACCTAACCCCGGGGAAGGGGGCCGGGACAGCGGTTTGCCGCCAGGCCCCTGCCCCGGCGGAGCGGCGGCCCCCGGTCAGGACCCAGCGGGCCCCGCCACCCCCGTACCCGGGGACCGGCCGCGCCGCCCCGGAGCCCGCCTGGCAGCGCCCGCGCTCGCCGGTGCTCCCGACACCGGGAGGTCACGGACCGCACCGCAGCGGCACAGAAAGGGTTAAACAGCCGTCGCCCAACGAACCCTCCGCTTCCCACCCACCGCCTCCCGAAGGGAAACTGGGCTTTAATTCAGTCTGGCCGAAGCTTTATTTTATTTGCTGGAGGCAAACTGAACCGCCGGCCCTGCCGCAAGAGATTAAAAGCGTTCGTCGCGCGGAGGGTTCAACCGTTCCTCAGCGGCCGCAGCCCGCCCGGGGAGGGGGCACCCTCCGCCCGCGGGAGCGCGGGGCCCTGCCCGCCTCACGGCCCCCCGCCCCCTCCCTCACCTCCTTCTTCACGTTCCACAGCAGCTTCTCCTTCACAGCGTCCGCCGAGCAGCTCATGGCGGCGCGGGGAGCGGGGTCGCCCGCCGCGCTCAGAGCCACCCGCCCGCCCGCGGCTCCGCGCCGTCCGCCAGAGCCCCGCGCGGCGCCGCCGCCATCTTCCGCGGCTGCCGCTGACGTCAGGCGGAGGGCGGGGCAGCACCTGCCGGCGCCACCGCCCCGGCTGCGGGCGGCTCCATGGCAACCGCGGCGCGGGCGGGGCCGGGCCCGGGCGGGGGCCCGCCGCCCCCGCCGCCGCTCCCCCTCGGTACCAGCCCGTGCCCAGCCGGGTCCTGAAGGCGCCCCGGCCAGGAGGCGCCCAGTGTTCAGTACCTCACAGCGGCCCCTCTGGAGAAGGGAAAGGGGTTGAAGCATCAGGTTAGGGACACCTGTTAAATCTGCTTTTTTTTTTTTCTAGCGCCGATTTCCTTATTTTCCGCTAAAAGAGCGAACAGCGTGCTCAGCTCGTTTGAGCCATCTCTGACGCTGGCAGAGGGACAGCACTTCGCAAACCCCCGCAAAGCGTTCAGGCTTTTCCTCCCGAAGCAAGTAGGGACGGAGGTTAGGCCCTGCCTGTGCGGGGCAATCCGGACGCTTAACGCCGGAGCTCGCTCTCAGCCTCTCCCCCAGCTGCTGCTGAAAATCCGGCATTAGCCGTGGCTGCAAGAGGCCGCCGAACGCCCGGCAAAGGGAGAGCTCCCGAGGGGAGGGTGCAGAAAACAGAGGAGAGGGGAGGCAGGAGAACACCACAGACCTCCGCTAGCGCAGGAGGGAAGAGAACAGGAGCGTTCCACCTAGAGCCTGTAGCTCTGTGCAAATCAAAGAGGTGGCGGATAGAGGAGAGCGGATCTCATTACTCGGTCACAAGAGCCAGAAGTCCTACCACAGTGGATAAAAGAAGGCCGTTTCTTCAAACTCTCATACAACAAAGTCAGGGTAGGAGCACCCACCTTACAGGTAAACCAATTCTCCACAACTGTGGGAAAGAATAGCCAGTACGCACAAGGAACCACAGGTGCCCAAGAGAGATTTCTCCCCTCTCCAAATAGAAGAGTTACCAACTTCTTCCAAAGACACTCAGATACTTTGTGGAATAGTTTTTGCAGTTGTTGCTCACAACAAAAAGCTATGGCTTAACTAAGAAAGCAAGGTAACAGCAGCAAAGAGAACAGCTGGGTAGAACAGACAGAAGATTACGGTGGCTACCTCAAAAGCACACCTACTCCAGAACGCAGACTGAATCTCTGGGTCTAATTTCCTGCTAGGCTGCTCTGTCAGTCAAGAAGGGTTAAAGATTTTCAAAATACAAGTTAGGTTGCCTTTGTGGTAATACAACGTGTGCGTAGACTTAATGAAAGGTCAAAATGCTCTGTGATTCTTATGAGGAAAGGAAGTTTTTTCCACGAACATGAAAAACCACTGTGGCCAATGAATTGTTCTACAGTGAAAGGAAAAGCCCAGAGAAAATCAAATCCAATCATCTGCGGTGTACCTGTAAGCAGACTGCTACCTCCTACAAAGAGCCTGCACTTGCAGGGCCTGCGTGAAAGGTAGCAACAGCTCCATATACTACAAAAGCCATTTGCCGAGACAGTATTTCTGTGGTTTGGGAAACCTAAATACTTGGTGAGGATCACAACGACAATGCAGAACAAAAGTGCAGAGATCAACGAATAAAAAGTTATGATGCTGGAGAATAAAAATCACAGAAGACAAAATATACCACTTTATTAAAAATTAGTGTTCCACTTCCATTTAATGCGCTGATAAAAGAGAAAACACTTTAATCAACAGCTAGTATGATTACTGCATTAACTATTTTATCCATAAGGCTGACCCTTAAAAGTTAGACATAAAAATAAAACAAGCCTGATGCTATAAGAAAACAGCTTGATCACAGAATGTCAGTTTAAACAAGATCAGCAATCATACTTGCTGTCCTCTGGATAAAAAATATTATAGAAATCCAAAGTCCTTTACTATTATTAAACAAATTAAGCTTCAACATCCCTCTGAGGTAGGGGAGAGTCTTACCACCATTTTATTACAGATGAGGAAAAATTATGTACATACAGAAAAACTGACTTGCTGTGTGTCACTGAGTTAGTGGCAAAGTTGGAGACAGGACTCACCAATCTCTTAATAAAACCTCAGTTATCCTAACAGAATGGATGGTGTGAAATTTGGCTGTAAAGATTTAATGCCAAGGATTGTCAGAGGATATAATGTAATTGTGTTAAGACAAGGACTGCTGGGCCAGACATATTCAGTTAAGTTATACTTCATAAGTATTTCTAAGAGTGAATTGTGTCTGAAAATTAAAAAAAAAAATCAAGAGGAAAAAAAAAAACTAATCAAAACCACAGTAAGCATTGCCTGTTTCAAGGAGAATGTAGCTTTTCAATAACACCATAGTATCGGTCCCTCCAATGCCCTCCCAGGCTCCGCCAGTTACTTTTTATTTTAACCAAGAAGTGCAAGACAGAAAAATCGAGCAGAGTGGAACCTTACGATAGGATAAATGTCTCCTGTTCCAAAAACTAAATGTCAAGGTGCAGGTTAAACATTTAGTTTTGTCTCGGCATTTATCAAGCAGTTGGAGGCTGCTACCCTGCAGAGCTCTCTCTTTTGACATTATTACATAATTAACACTGATACTGAAAAGCTGTTTAACATAAGACATTCACTCAAGGCACCAAGTCTCCTTCTCTGTAGAAAGACTGAGGCTGTTCTGCAACATGTGAGGACCCCATTATGGAAACACGCAACCCTTTATTACAGTACTTTTATATAGATGTCAGTTAATGTTTTCCATTCATTCTCAGCCTGCTAATATAATATTTGAATGCGCAAAAGTTCACATAAATTTAGGAGTGAAGAGGACAGTACGGTTTCAAAAAGAGCTCCAGCAGCTAATGAATGCTCGCTGATGTAGTTAGAATTCATACATTGCAAATGAGGCAAAAAGGCATTTCTTCCTCCTAAAGGCTACTATAAATTCACAGGCACATCAGTAAACACATTCATTGGTGACGGCCTATGTAAGAAGCCATTACAAGTCTCTTAACTTGCAGACAAATGCATATAATTAGAAATCGCTATTGTCTTAATAGGGATCATAATTTGCGATATTTAAACCCAGCAGAGAAGAGTCTGAGGAAGCACAGCTGTTCACTCTCTCTAGAAGTGAAGAGCTCACTACAACTAAGTGAACGCTGCAGTTCAAAACTGAATTATCTTTTTCAGCGATGCTTCTTCTCTGTTGTACCAGGTTGTAAAAATATGTTCTAGAATGTTCTTGTCAAAACAATTTATAGCCTTTAATTAAGTAAAGGATGATTAAGATGAGAATACAAAGCATGTGTTACATCAAAACTACAGTATTCAAAATTATCAGAACCTAGTAGTACCAAGACTGTATAAATCAACATGCCATAATTTTGGTGGAGAGGACATTCAATTAACATCCTGTATTGGAGCATTTCTAGAGAGAAAATGTAGTGTTCTATCAGTTGTATTAGAAAAATGTTCAACCCACTGTGTAAGTGTTGGCCACATCCATGTTTACATTTAGACTTACTGAGACTTCATGTAAATCATCCAATTATGTAAGCACTCAGGTAAGAAATAAGTCTGGGCATTCCAGATTTTATCAGCATTATGGCAGCCCTCCCTAGCGAGAGGATCTCTAGTACCAGACATTTTAGCCTTGTGCATGTCCAAGTAGCGAACATCCCAGAACACACCTACACAGAGGATGTCCTGATGTTCTCCCATTGCCATCTGTCCACCAGTGGAGGGAACTATAGAACGGCTAGTCAAACCCAACCACAGGTATTTAACCGGGATCTCTCAGCCACATCCTGAAAACCTTATCAAGACAAAGAACACCACAACCATGGTTTTGAAACGTCTTTTGAATAACTTTAGTGTTAATCCAATTAGATTCTTACTCTGGGTAAAGCTTACAGACTGACAGCGTTCTGTCCACAGCGACCAAGCATTCTTTAACAGCATTCCAGTTCTAGGCAGACCTTAATCTAAAAGCATATGCTTTGCAATCAGTACTAACTGGGGGTAGCGAAGGGAGAATGAATGGGGATGAGAGAGAAGGTGAAATGAAAAGGATATCTGTACATGTTTTAAAACATTCATATCTGCTTACAGTTCTTACTGATATTCCACATTCCACAAATACCAAGAAGTTATTTTGCACTTTTAAAAAGATTCTCGCAACCCAGATGGTTCTCAAAACAGTTTGTTTCCAAGACTAATTTCAAACTCTAATTTCTAAATTAAAATCAGAAATTAATACTACTTGCTGGCTATGGGAGACAGGGAAAAGAAAACCAACTAAATCAAAACACAAGCTCTTCTATGCTTCTTATAGCATAATAATGAATCCTGGGAGTGCAGAATCCAACCGCAGAATCAAAGCCTCTGGACAAGCACACAGATCTGACACGCGCTCTCTTTCACACACTCCTTCCCATACCCGTACTCCCCAAAGATAAAAAATGCAAAGACGACATTTTTCTGCTTATAAATTTTTTTGAACACAATTTTGCAAGGCTACCAGCATCACTTACTTACTCTCTTAACATTCACTATGATAGTAGCAAGAAAAAAAATACTATAAATCATTTGCCAAGAAACAGAAGTGCCACATATGAATTTTAAATGGCAGTCTTATTTGTTACAAAGATGAAAAAAAGTACAAGAGAATAAATTGAAGCTATTAAGTACAGCATGAAGACCCTATCGCTACAGGATCTGCTGGTAGCTTCAAAGCACCCACCACAGTGTAATTTAAATAGTGTCAGTGGAGGGAAATAACTAAAAAAAAAAAAAAATTCCACATCACACTCTAGTAGAATTAAAGAAAAAAAACACAAAAGTCTTTGTCAAAACTAATCTCAGCAGCTGTATTTTCACTGGCACAACAGCAAAACCAGCTGGAAAACAACAACTTACAGAAAGCAATATAAAAAGAGATTATTGGACTTTTAAAGAGGCCTTTCACAAAAAGGCAGGTGCATTACTGTGGCAACGCTACTTCCTGAATGTGAGGAGAATTAAGTGAATGCCTGTCACATGTAGAGGTCTGGCTAGCCAATAAAATCCTGAAAGTTTGAAGCCATTAGTGTTTTCTTACCAAGTCTCAACAATGCCATTTTCAAAAGCCTAACTGGAAAGTGGAAATAATTTTTTTGTTCCCTCCCCTGCTTCTATTACTACCAAACCATCTACCACCTTATTTCTACTTGGGACTTCACTGCAGTAATTTGGGATGCTTTTCTTGTCAGGCTTTTACAGTAACTTGTTTTAAAACTTATACGTAGATTTGACACTGGTCAAAGCAGTTCAAGACTAACCATCGTGAAATCTGAAGCTTCGATGTTCATGTACAATATGGGAACATAAAAGCAGCTGTGGAGCATGCTCCACCACTGCCACATGTCCATAGCTGCCAACGAACAGCCATCAAGTAATAACCGTTTATGACAGTGGTAAAATTTGAATCCGCAACCTGCAGCTGAAACATACAAACAAACATTTAAAAATACAGTAACAGCTTTTCATACTAAACTTGAAACTGTTTCCAGACACCCAATTTGCAGAGCTGCCTTGACTCCAACCTTCTGAAAGGCCCTTTACAACTATCACCCAGCCAGGCACTCAGAAAAAAAGTGATTATTTCAGTTTAAAATTCAGGATAAACTACCTTCCTCCTGTGTCCAAAGCCTCTTGCAGTGACATGCTAGAACACGATTTTTATGACCGTTCTTCTCTTTCCACTTCACCTTTGTCATGTCTATGCTCTAGAAGGGATTCAGAACATGAAATTTGAATTCACCCCTCAGTACACGAACATTATCTAGCCTTATAAAATTTAGTCTGTACTCCCCCAGTCACTGCAATTTTTCCCCTGCTCCTCGAGAAATTTAACATCAAATAGCACTTTCGGGCCACAGGAGGAAACTAATGTAAAACTAATTCCCCAGGTTGCCCTCGTTTATATGAACGGGATTACACTATCACAAGCCTAAACAATGGCAACCCTGCCACAACCTATTCCTGAAGTTTTCTTACTTGAGGAAGTTTCTTCCTTCACCATAGCCATTTCTCCATCTCCCAACACAGGCATTACATATATATTTAAATTTTCAAAGTTCTCTCATTTTTCACAAGGGGAAATTTTTTCATGACTTGACTCTTACCTCTTTGGAAGAGCTTGCCTTAGAATTAATGGGTTTTAAAGACAGCTATCAGGAAACAAACTTTTGCACGTGTACTGGGGGAAAGAGGTGGGAGAAATCACATGTGCAGTGCATCTGACTATTGGATAGCTAACCATTTCTTCTGGGGGTTATCAGCTGTAGTGTTTGCTAAGAGTAGTCATGTTCAAGTTCTCTCCACTCCCTCTTCAGTATCTTGATTTAAAAACTGGGACTTCCGTTATACAAAACCCTAAAAGGTCAGGTATCTGGAAAAAGATTTTCAAATCACGCCATCTCATTCAGGAAAAGCAGTACTTCTCACAGGAAGTAAGAAAACTGGCAAGTCATTAGATATGCAAGAGCAACCACAAACTGTCAGAATCGGTCTTCTGAATTCCATTCCTTATGTGGCATGAAAAGGGGGCCAGTCTGTATTTAAAGCACACGGTGCAAAATTAACATCTTAGTTTTAAAAGCCCTGGGGCTTTACTGTCGCTTTGTGCGCAAATGCCCATTTGCTCCTCTAGGCAGCCAAGAAGCCAAATGAAGATCAATCCACAGAGTCCAACTGATCCCTCCCTACTTCTTGATCTCCCTCAAAGAATATTGATACAAGCTTTGACACCAAACCCTTTTTCCTCGACTGATATGCTAGTGGCCAAGCTGACGGTCATCATAGGTGCTGTATCTCTTCACATGGATTCGGCGCACTCGGTCACGAAGTTCAAAACCCTCATCATCCTCGCTGTGAGATGCCTGGCTTCGGCTCCTGCTTGTTGCTTCCAGCAGAGAGTTATCAGGAACCCGTGGTGTTTCATATAGTAAGACATTTAGTGTTTCCTCATAAATTCGCGCCTCAGGGAATTCAACCTACAAAAAACAGCACATTTCTTTTTCCTGATCTATACAGGATAACACGACTGGAACACATGCCCATAAGTAAAAAGATACTTGAGCCATAAAAAGACATACACTATGAAGAGTAAAAGAATTGTAAATGAGAAAGATGAGCAAAGCAGTCTAATTCCGAGTAGAGGATTACTCCCACCACCAGCTCGCCTACCTCACCTCTTCTTTTAGATTGTTCTAGATTGTTGGGAATCTGCACTCCTGCTGAACTTTTTAACAGATACTCTATAGTTTTGCACATAAAAACAAAAGGATAATAAAAATATCATGTTTCTAAACAGTGCTTGCGCTCAAGTTTCCATTTCACTAATTTCATCCCATCCGTTTCAGTTATTCAGGTTGGGACAGATCAATTTCAGTCTTCTCCTTTTTGGCATATATTTTCCAACGCTGGAGAAATTTATACTCCCAGACAAAACCACTTAGTCCAATTACATACAGTGATTACATCAGTGCAAGTGAAACACAGTACAAAGTAACTGCAATGAAGGAAACTTATGTAGGTATAACTAGGAACAGAATTCAATCTTTACTTCATTTAATTAGAGAATAATTTAAAGGCTTTTACATGCTTTAGGGACAGAGTCAACTTTAGGAGACTAGCGCTAAAATGCACATGCTTTCAGAATTACCATTCTCAGTCTTTCCTTCTTCAAACCTGCTACCATATTGAATCTTCTCCGAATTCTACCTAGCGTGCAGCATCTTTTACCAAGACACCAGCTCATCCTGCAGCTCCTTTAGCTGCAAGCCACCCTACAAATTTCGATGTCACTGACCATCAATTCCAGTCAGAGTTGGTATCAAAGCTTTTCCAACAAGTGACATTGCTTGCCCCGAGCAATTTGGCTTAAGTTATACAAAACCTGCATCTTTCTGCAATGTATCATCAACCTGACATTTTTTTAAAACCATAAGAGATAGGGCACAATTCCATTACCTTGGTTTGCTTCTTCTCTGTAGCATACACTATGGAGGTACAACAGACTTCAGCAAGTTTCCGACCCTGTCCATAGAAAGACCAGCAGCAGATTTCATCCCCTATAACATCCTTAATGAAAAGAACTCTGCCGTTGAATCGGAGAGAGAGTTTGTCAAACAGTTCTATATTCTTCAGTAAGTTGTCATCTGAGTTACTGAAACACAGCAACAAAAGAAGGGATACACGTTTTTTTTTTTTTGTTTTTCAACTGGCCATCTCTACAGAATTTATATGCCTATGCCACCACAGTTTTAAGCATTCATCTAACTGCAGAATACAAATAAGTAGTGACTCATTGCCATATGCTGCCAAGAAAAGAGAGGGTAATAGCCAATTCAGATCCAAATAAGATGCTCCAATCCCCAGGAGCAAACACACCAGCCTTTAGAGGTCAAGTTATGTAATTAATAACGACAGCACAATTTCCCAAATCATTACATCAACTATCTACAACTATCTCTTGACTGACGCTCAAGACGATTAAATCACATCCTAACAGCAGTTCTCTTTAGTAACAGCGGAAGTCCAAAGAATCAATGCATGTTAAAAGGCCAGTTAAAAAGCAAGGTGTTCTACACGTAACACTAGTGGTACCACAAACAAATTTCTCAGGTGAATACATTAAGTTTTATTGACAACCAACACAATGTAGGATCTTAATTACTTTTCAAAGCAAGATCTAGACATTCTAGAGGAAAAAAAAACACATTGTATTATAGCGTTAAAAGCAAGTAAAGCTATCAAAGCTATTCTTAAAATCTAAAATATTTTATTTAAATAACATCATGACCAATCAATGTCCTATTTGATGAAGTAAAAAAAAACCCCAAAACAACCTAGAATTCCTCCTTTGATATTAGCTTGAATGCAGCTCTATCGAAAATAAGTACACTGTGTCTCTTTTTATAGGTGGCTGGGAAATGTGGGTATGTGGAAATTAGCGAACATATTATTGCCTAGACAACAAAGGCAACCGCACCAGCTTTAACAGTAAAATTCCCTACTCTTTGGTCCCAGAAGCTCAAGGTTCACACCTTGCTGCCAAGAACCTACCCAGAGACATGACACCGTACTTTTGTATGCAGTATCTTAACTTCTGCAAGCGCTCCACGAAAGCTATGAAATGCTTGTGAATCAAGACACTGCTAATAAGAACAGCTGACTAGGCTTTACGTAAATTACTTAATCTGAGAAGTATTTCTGTTCAGATCTAAATCAAAAAAGCATGACGCGCAACCAGACAAATTCTTCAGCTCTCAAGAATCATTTGATAAAGCAATCCGGGATTCAGCCAGTGACAAGTCCCAGGCTGTATGAAGTGGCGGAGCTGGGAAAAGAATGTAGAAGTCTTCATTATTAGATCACACTGACAACATAACTGAGAAAGATCCTTTTATAGTGTCAATTAGGAAGAATAGATGGAAAAAACATCTCTGCTTCCTAGCAGCCAGTGTGGAATTTTAAATAAAGATGCCTCATTTAAACACCATCAAGGCATGCAGATTCACGCGCAAGGAATAATTAGAACCCTACAGCTAGTTGAGATACCAGCACCTCCTGGTATCTAGGATTCTTTTGCCCTCATTACTAGCACGTTTACATTTCCAGACCCCCATGGTGACTAATACACTATTCTGTGCTGGCTTTAGCATCACTGCTGTAAGCTAAAGGGTAACACAGGGAGGAGTGCAATACAACTGGCAGATACAGAATGCAGTCTGCTGAAAAACAGGCTGCTCCTCAGCACTCCCACAGGTAGCATTTCCTGACTACCTGAAATATCATGACTGTTAGAATCCATCTTTCTGACAGATAATCAGTTTGTCTAAAGAAAAAAGCTTCCAAGATTGAATCTCAGACTGAAAAGGCCAAAAATGAGGATTCTGTATAGCAGAAAAGATGTGAGAAAGGATTACTCACACTGCTTCAATGACTGGTTTGGGAAAGTCCAAAGCAATTCCAATAGCATCATAACCAAGGGATCATGATAGCTCCCACATAAAACTAAATAAATAATGTTACTTTATACACGAGGAAAGCCAGTAAGTTCTTGCCCTGGCCTATCTGGGTTGTTCCTGAGCAGAATAGCTACTTTCCTTTGTAACCAAATAATTTAGAGGTACTGGAACGTCATCTGTAGGTCAGAATAAGAGCGCTGGCAGAGGTGTATACACACCCCAAAGCAAAGCTAAACTGACGAGGTACGGATCATGGTTGCATTAGCTTTGCATTGACGAGGTAACACTCTGGTTACTGGTTTGCACTGCATTACCTAAGTTACACTTAGTTTCAGCCAATATTAATACCCTCATCATTCTTATCTCGCCCTTTGTTTCTGTTCATCTTTCTCACACAACTGAAGCGTACACTGCACTTTACAGATACAGTTTTTTGAGTTTTCCTCACATTTAGATTCATATAAATCAAAAATAACTGCATGCAAATCCATAGAAGAGCACTTTTGCAAACAAGAAACCTCCAAACAAACAAAAAAACAAGTTATGTTGTACCACGTCTTCCTCCATTTCCACAGTCAAAGGAAAACTTTCCCATTACAGTGGGAGAAAACTGACATACCTGGTGTAGGAATATTTGTTGTTGCTTCTGTTATAAAGCAGCTTAACAACGGGCTATTGGGAGAGAATGAAAAAAAAGCAGAAAAGGTAAGTTCTGTGTTTGAATATGCTTATGAAAAATTCAGTTTCTCACTGGATAGTTGTGGAAAAGCAGTTACTTTCATTGATGATTCTATCAGTCTCTCTTCTTCTTTTGGAGATGTGATGATAGGGATGCTACAGACAGGTTCATACAAGTCTTTCTTGTCCTGTTTTAAAGACAGAAGAGAGAGAGGAACTCAAGAGAGAGAAAAGCTAAAACTAACATCTACTGTTGCTGTCTTCTCCAACCCCTCCAGCCATGTTCCCAAATCTTGTGATGCGCAGGAAAAGCTCTGTGTTGCTATAGTAACCACACAGCGTTACCTTGATCTGCAACCCAGAAATACAGCAGAGAGATTTCTTATCCCCAGAAGGCAGCAGTAATTGAAATATTGGGATGCAGGTGGATGTCCTTCTTAGCTATAGCAAGGACTCTGAGCTCAAGTCATATTTGGTTTAAGTGGGTTTATTATTCTATCCTTTTTTGAAGGAAAGGATAGTAAGAGTTTGTACTAGTTTTAATCATCTCAAAACACTGCAGTATATAAGAATATCAGCCACTAAGAACTGAACATTTGGCAAGAACAGCATGTCACCAAAATGGACTTCAGCCCCTTGTGATACAAAAGCAACAATCAAGAGCGTGTAGTACAGTCTGTGACTCCAGATTCCTCATGTAGCAAATTAAGGAAAACTCAATAGCTAATAGGAAAGCCTCAGAACATTTTGTTTGTAGAAGAAAGGTTTTAAATTCCAAACCAGAAAGAAAATTGTCAGTGTGGCTTTGCATTTCTTTCAGTGGACAGAAGAAGTATATTGAACCTAGTCTGTGAGGCATTTATTAATTATGAAGTTTTGTCCTGCAAGAAACATTCATTTCATGATCTTAAGACTAATAAGAAGTTATGTATGTATTGCATCTGGGCTAACCTTATTAGTAAGTTGGCAGAACAAGTTGATTTCAGTCAGCTGAACTCAGGGACTAGTAAAGTGAATAAAGCTACTATGGGCTTACATATTTGCAAATAGTAATCGTAAATTAATATAAAGAAAAGTCCTTAAAGTAATCAGTACTTACCATATAGGTCTTTTTCACCATTAAGATTCAAACTTGGAAAAAAGTTACTACATTTTCAAACATTGAAACCCTTTCTGCCTACAAATATTATCTAATTAGAAATTACATTAACTTGGGGGAAATTTAGACAAATGCCATAAGGACTTTTAGAACATATGCTCAAAATATGTTTATTCAATCAGTTTCCTTTAAATTTCTGGCCTTTATTTCATTTCACACAAGAGGAATTCATTCATTATCTACTTCCTAAATAAAATTCAAAAAACGAAGCCAGAAAAGAACCAGTCCCTCTATTTAAATGACAAATTGTGAATACAGTTTCAACTTTATTCATCCTCCTGGAATCCCTGTGAAGTTGAAAAGTGCTATCATCCCCATTCTGAGGGGGCAGCAGGACAACA
Source organism: Vanellus vanellus (assembly GCF_965231255.1). NCBI lineage: Eukaryota > Metazoa > Chordata > Aves > Charadriiformes > Charadriidae > Vanellus > Vanellus vanellus. The sequence goes on along the minus strand of NC_138924.1, from coordinate 12,302,983 downwards.
GAGTGGAAGCACAAAGGGAAATGACATCTCCAAAATGACAGGAACCCAAATCTACATCTTGCACATTCTAGATTCATATAATCTAACCAGGGGACAATCTTTGTGTCCTGGTCTAAGGTAAAACAGAACCGATTTTCTTTTCAGTAATTCTACTTTTCAGCTAAGCCTCTTCTAACTGAACTGTCTGAAAAAAACGGCATATTTTTCAGCTCAAACCACGACACTTTCTCTTCTTACAAAGAAATAGCTCCCTTGATAATCCAGTCACCTCACTAGTTGCTCTAAATACCTTCAGAACACAGGCATCTGTGGTGTGGAAGGCTGTGCCATGATAGCACATGGGTCTGAAAACATTTCCAGGGAGATCATAAACTAAATTTTGTCCCTTATTCAAAGCATTGCAGAATCTCAGGTGTGCATACAGAGTAAGGATAACTATGGCTTTGATGAATGTACTGGATAAGATCTTACAACTTACCCGACTGCTGTATCATTTTCTTTCCAGGCTGTCTCTAAGGCCATGAAATACTCTCTCAAGTTGTCTTAAGTAAATTTTATAACCAAAACACCCATGAAAAACTTTACAGTTTACTTCTGTTTCTTACCTGCAGGGCTGCTTGGCACATGTCCACTAAGCCCTGAATGAGATAATATTTGGCTTCTGCCATCAACTCTTTAATCTCCTGTCTGTGTTTTGGAAGTGCAATCGTGTCATCTCGGAGATAGTTTAAAATTGTTCCGAAGTGCTTCCCACAACGGTCTATAAGGATCCAGCCTGAAAAATAACCATCACATCATTTCAATCACCTCAACACTAGGGGGCAAGAAAAAGCTCTTCAGAGAGGTTAAATAAACCTAATGTTTCCTGAAACTGCACGATACACTTCCCATTTTATTCAGTGGAAGTCTTTAATAACTTTGAGCAAACTGAATTTGGTTACAGAACAGAAACCGACAGTGGAACCACTCTTTTGGTACCTCCTCTATGTTCTCACTACTTTGCAGCGAAAGAAAAGCCTCAAGCTAAAAATACTCAGCTTCCTATCACAAGACACTAAAATTGCTGCAGGAACCTGACTGTGCTGTACCAATTGATCAGTCAGTGGGCTGCCTGATCAAAATTATCATCTGTGCTTCATCTTTTCTGAAGTAGGTTCTGATTGAAACCTATTCAACTTTTCAACTACCATAGGAAGTCCCCAGTTGACATTTAACTGACTGTCCAAGCCATTCAAACCTATTAAACAAAAAAAACCCAACCCCAAACAAAAAAAAAACCAGCTTATAGTTAGCTAGGTTTCTTCTTTTATTTAGAGGCTTGTCATAGTCCCAGCAAAATAGGGGTGTGCTATATTTGTACAAGAATAAATGCATTAACTGCTGCTACAGTGTAATGCTGTGCAATTAGAAACTTATCACTAAGCAAGCCAAGGAAAGACTAGAAGAGAGAATTCACAAATGTTTGCAACAAGGGGCTAAGTTCTATGGCCTAATGAGAAGGATTTGGCAATTTTGCAACCACATCTTCTGCTGTTATTCAGAGTTAAAGAAAGAGAAGCGTTATGAAGACACGAAAAGGTAGATGAGACCAGAAAACCCAGTATGGGAAAAAGGCTGTTCTAGTCTCCAAATGGGAGCAAAGAACAGGACAGAGACAGACCAGGAGGGAGCCAAGAGGGGATGCAGCACAGGAAACAGTAGCAGACAGACAGCTCTTGCAATTTTAAAACATCCTTGACGTCACATTCACTAGGAAACAGGATGTCTGACTTGATGGCAAACAATAGCAATGTAGGACACACATGGGCAGAGGGATTAAAAGAGTGCCAAACACTTTTCCATAGTGTGGAATGCAGGCAAAAAAGTGTTAATTTGGGACCTAGGTACAGAAAACAACATAGGAAGGTAGGCTAAATCACTTCTAGATTCTCCAGCTGTAGCTGCCAGAACATGAACCTTGTCCTTCATTCAGGCTGAGGCTCTTCTACAAAAGTGCTGGACGATTTAGTTGTATGTAACACTCAACAAGACCTAGCCTACTCAGGGGGAACTTGGTTTAAATGATATGCAAAATCCACAAGGAGTTATTTCAGTTTAAGTAAACACACTGTTGTGCATCAAGTTTAAACTGATATAATCTGGGCACGTGGAGGAGCTTTCACATAGGAGTGTCCAGAAACACCAAGAGGTTAAATACTTCCCAACCTCTCTCAGCCTTTTCTCCACAGTGCCACAACCCTCATTCCTAAGGTGTCACTTTGTCCTGGACTACTTAAGACAGGAAAATGAAAGCACTCGTAGCCATTGCTGATATTGGCTTCTTACTCATTCTACTCTCTATAATGTATTATGGATTTTCATAATGCAAATATTCAGTGTTCAGCAGGAGGCGACATACTCCTTGACGGACAGCTAAATACTGTCACAGCATCGCAAGCCACAAGTGGAACATGCTACTGGGAGGAAGAAAAACAGAATTTTCAACACAGCAAACAAGGCTGTTCTGTTTTAAAGATGAAAACTGGATGTCCCTCCCCACATACGCATTTCAAATGATGCCACTACATGACACCACATAAACGACAACCCACATACTGTCTGTTCAGTCTTCATAACATCAACAATCTGCATACCAGCTGTGATCATAGGAAAGAGAACCAGTCCTTCCGCTAGTTAATTTTAGTAACAAAAGAACACATTTTATAAGGCAGAGGATTGTTAGCACCAATGGGAGTTGGCCACCTAATGTTCCAAGCTATTTTTGGAATAGATCTTTCCCTACATCTTTAACTGAGCGTAGTCTTAAGATATTTAAAAAAACACTACCAAATCCCAGTTGTTTTACAAAATTCTCAACAACAAAAGACATTCCCTTACCTTCCTTGTCTGTGAGCACTTCCATTCTGCCACTGAACATGGCCTTAAGCATTGTGTCGTGCCTGGTCAGTACTTGTACTGTAGTGTAATATAAAGAGCCCCCAACGTTTAGTCGCACATACTTGTTACCAAGGCTGCCCCCTTTGAAGCTGCAAGTTTTGGGCTTGGGCCCTGCGGCTGGACAAAGGGTGGTGGTTAGACACGTGTCCCCCGACATCTCCTTCTGTAGGTAGATGACAACCCTGCAGAACGTGGGCTTGACTGATTCCGCCGTGATTGGTGAAGAGTCACAAGTCACCAAACGAGGATGGCAAGGCAAAAGCGGTCATAACCACTGGGCCCTTGAAACAGAAATGCGTAAGATCAATACAGAAGCCTGGAATTTCCATTTACAACAAAAACATGAAGCCCACAATAAAGAGGAGATACTTTCAGTAGATTCCTAGGGACACATCTACAGACATTGTGACAAAACAAGATTTAGCTGTTTTTTAGACAACTTACACAGCAGTATAATGGTTGCTCAGCACCATGCAGCCAAGGTATGGTTACGTCACTGTTAGTGAGGGATGCTAAAATTTTCTGGACTTCCTGTTATTTAATCTGCAGCCAACACTACAAACACCATACAATACTGCAGTTCAAGTTTAAACGCTAGCTGGAATGCTGCTCCCTCTCAACTTCCCAAAAGAACGCAACTCTTTTTGTGCAGAGCTGAAACACAATGGAAGAGCTTTCTGCCCTTCCTTCAGCTGGGTGCGCATCTATATGCCTGGGGTTTGGTGGCGGTGGTTTGTTTTTTAGCTGGAGACGTTTACACATCTCTTCAAATGTCTCAACACTGAAATGCTGTACCATAACATTCTATTTCCTGGCAATTCCATTCATTTAAAACTCTTCTTTCTCCATCCTGGAATGCTGAGCACTCACTGTAGTTTAATTTAAAAAAAAAAAAAGAAAAATCATTTAACACTACCCTCCTGCCAAGCATGTCATCTTTGGAATATTTGTCTCAATTAAAAAGCCAACCAGACCTTCACTGCTTCTTTCTCTCCCCAGACTCACTATGCTTATCTTTTCATGAACAATAAGCTCAAAATGGAAACAAACAACAAATGAAACTCTAAGGGGCCAGATCCTAAGTCCTTTAACTGGAAATGTACAAATACAGGTTTATTACCTATCCTTCTTCTAATATTTATTGTTCTCAAAATCATTTTGCCATTGTTTTTTTTTACTGTTGTATTTTTAAAAATTCTTTTAGACTACAAACATCTCCTACCTTATCTGTTCTGTGCCTATGGCACATGAGTAACCTTTTATAAATAAATATAGTAACCTTCTAATTATATTGCTATTCTTCCTACATCCCTTTTCCTTCTCATCCCACCTCAGCTTTCAACATAGAAAAAACCCACAACCATCCACCTGTAGAGCAAATTACTTGGCAGCTACAGATGCTATCTCAAAATTGCAAGAGATTTGAATCACTCCTGAACTTAGAACAACACCTAAAATTTAACCTTATTCTGCAGTTCCTAACTCAATTATTCTAATTAAGCAAACACTACAGGCAATATCTATTGAATAACAAGCAATACAAATATTGTACAGGTCATCAAAACACAAACCAATTGTAAGAATTTTAGTGCCAAAAAAGTTTGTCTATAACTGGAACTCCCACTAGCTGCCATCATTCTTTACTTTCAACTAATCACCATAAAACACAGCAGCAAGCTTCAGCCTACATCTGGGCAAAACAAAGTTGTTTTCCAGCTACATCACTTGAGGCAAGCAGTCCATGAGCAAATCTATGTCAAAGGCAACTCCACGTTACACGTGGAATTGGCCAGAAGAGTAACTCCTGACTGCTAAGCAAGCAGCAGCAACCAAAAATTGTGTATTATGGTCATGGTGTAAAAATTTCATTACTCAAACAAAGCAGCTAAGGGTTATAGAGAAATCAATCACAAATTGTCCAAGCATTGCGAGTAACACAGTTCCTCCTAACTAGTCACGAGTGTTTACTATAATCCATTACAAGTAAGAAAATCAAGACCAGAAGCAACCACACCTTGTCTCTCAGTTGAGATTTTCGGTAACAATGGAAATATGCCTTAGGTCTGTACATTTGTCATCAATCTCCTGCCTTGCTTTAGCCCCTCAGCAATCCCTTTTTTAGAACAAAAGCCCGTTTTTAAAGACAGCCAGAGTGATTCTGTAACCACAGAGAAATCCAGACACACACAGAGCTGTCCGGTTTCAACAGCGATCTGCCTGAACACACTCGTTAAAGTCACGTTTTCAGTCAGCTGTACCACTCCGGGCCCTTACTCACGTCTCTGACCCAGGAGGACGAAGCTAAACACCAGCAGAATCCCCTGCGCAGCCAATCCAAGCAGGAGTCAGTGCTATCGCTCTAACGTGTTCATCAACTAACAAGCCAGGAGGCTTTTGCTGTAAACAGTAATGTAACCTTTAATTACCCCCATTAATGCGAGAAAATTTTCTCCGTCCCTTCCTTCCTGCCTTGTGTGGGAGGACTGCGGGACAATGACACCATGGCTGGGACACGGCACCAGGAAACGCTCCCTGCTGAGAACTGCCATAAAAAGGAATGTTCTTAGCGGCTCCGGGCGAAAACCCCCGAACACCCAACCCTCCTGCGCAGCACCGCCCGCCAACCGCCCGCGCTTCGGGCCCAAACTCCCCGGCCCCTCGCTGGTTTACACCACGCAGCCCTCCCCTTTCGCGGCATCCCGGGCCCGGCGGGGCAGAGGCGGCACCGAGGCCTGGCACACCGGGCGAGGGCAGCCGCTTCCTCGCGGGGCCCGCGCCAACACCCGGAGAAGCAAAGAGAAGCTGGCCCGGGCGCCAGACGGCTGCGGCGGGGGGCCCGGCCCGTTGCTCACCACCCCGCGGGTACCAGGGAGGCAGCCGAGGCCCACACCGCCCCGCACCCCTCACCCGAGAGGCGGCCTGGGAGAGCCGCCGCGGCCGCCCCGTAGCCCTAGCCCCGGCCCCGGCCCCGGCCCCGGCCCCGGCCCCGGCCCTCACTCACTCACTCACTCACTCACTCACTCACCCGCCCGCCCGCCCGCGGCCGCCCCACAGCCCCGCCGCCGCGGCCCCCGGCTGAGCTCATTTCCTCCGCGCACCGCCGCGAACCGGTAACCCGGAAGCGCTCTGCCCGCTGCCCACTGCAGCTCCCAGGGCGCCCCGCGGCGCCGCCGGAACTTCATTTCCCAGCGTGCCCCGCTGCTGTAGCCGGAACTACGTTTCCCAGAGTGCCCCGCGGCGGGCGCGGGCTGTCGCCGTGGCAGCCGTGGCGGAGGGCCGGGCCGGGCGCCGTGGGGTGACGGGTCCTCGGCCCCCAGAGCGGCCCGCGGGCGGCGGGAGGGCCGTGCCCGCGGCGAGGAGAGGCGCCCCGCTCCTGTCAGCGCCGACGCTGCCCCCAGCGCCCGTCCCGGACCATGGCGCAGGCGGCGCTGGGCGCGGCGGGCCTGCACTTCGACGAGCTGAACAAGCTGCGGGTGCTGGAGCCTGAGGCGGCGCAGCAGACGGCGCAGCTCCGCGAGGAGTGCAGAGCCTTCCTCGACAGTAAGTCCTCCGCGGGCCCCGACGGCCGCCGCCGTCGCCGTCGCCGCGGCGGGAGCCGGCCCAGTGCCTGCCCGGAGAGCAGCGTCTCCTGGCGAGAGGGAGCCGGGCTGGTCTTCTCCTCAGCAGCCCGGAGCAGGGCCGGGGGGGCAGGCTGGGCCGCAAAGGGCTGTGGTGACTCCTGGGGCTTTTCTCTTTTCTTCCGCCTTTTATAGCCTACCTAATAGCAAGGACAATCTTAAAATGTACTTGTTTCACTGTAAAATCTAAAAATATAAGCTGCATCTAAAAATTACAGGGTTTGGTAGAAGCATTAGTTTTCTTTAGGGGTGTTTTGGATATAACTTGACTTTTTTTTCTTTGCAGAAATAGTAGAATTTCAAAAAATAGTGGGGAGCTTAATTGAACTTGTCGATCAACTGGCAAAAGCTGCTGAAAGTGAGAAGATGAAGGTACTGTGCAATTAATTACTGGCTTTTCATGTCCTCTGCCCTGTACTGTGCATGAAAAACCAGATCTCTCCCTTTCTCCTTCTACAGCATAAGTATCTGTCGGTCTCGTACAGGCATTTCCCTGGTAGTTAACGTCTGTCTGTCTGCAATATGAAAGCATGGGGCTTTTTGATATTAACATATAGAAGATTTTTGTAGGCACAGTCAGTGTCATATTACTCCTGCATTTAACAGTCCTACTGTTTATCTATATATTTGCATATAAGTAGAACATGTATTTTTTAATAACTCCTTCTGCTAGTAGCGCTTTGTCCTCAAGGGGCAGGAGATGCTCGGGAAGGAGGAGGGCTTCCTAAAGACCAGATCAGTGAATAGCTCCATAACTACTTTGGAAATTTTCTTTATGTGTCACTAAGCGGTGTGGGCTTTTTTCCATGTTATAGTGGAAATAGAAATTAATGTTTAGCAGAATTGTAGGTAATTACTTTTTCCTTATTCTGGGGAAAAAAATTATAACCAGAGCTTGTCAGTCTGTAGGACCAGTCACCAGTGATCAGTTTGTATTTCCAGAGGAGTCAGTGGCTTTTGTTGCTTGAGTCTGAAGGAAGTCTGAAGTATCTTAATCTGCCCAACCTCCACAGGGACGGTTTGCCTGTTCCACTGACCATTCAGTATTCAGGTGTCACCCTCCTTTGTTATTAGTGTGGCTGAAACACTTCAAAATCAACCTGCTAGTAGTGAAGGGGGTTAAGAAAAAACAAAATCCCAATACAACTACATCCCTGACAGGCCATCGGTGCACGAAATTTGCTGAAGTCTATAGCAAAGCAACGAGAATCTCAGGAGCAGCAACTTCAGGCTTTAATAGCTGAAAAAAAGATGCAGCTGGAAAGGTGAGTTTTCTATTAAATACTTTTGGGGCATTATGTAGGCAGGAAAATCAGCCTCGCCATCTCTGCTCAGCTGCAGGACACTGTCCAAGCTTGTTCAAACAGTCCATCTGCAGCAAAGGCGTGTCCTCCTGTACAAAGCACACGTGCAGCTGTGCAGAGCCACAAGCCTGGATTTAACTTAAGGCTCTGCCTGCCACTCATCAAGAGGGTTCACCTCCAACAGCTTTGTGGCAGCACAAGATCATGCAGTTGAAGAAATGAATAAAACTGTAATAGTGTGCCACGTGTCTGACTGGGAAAGACACTTCAGAACTGCAAAGTCAAACTTGCACAGCCACTGCTTCCCAGATGTCGTACACGTGTAGCCTAACTCCTCCACCGCAGACCAGAGAATGTTGTACTAAACCATCTAACGCGGGCTGGATGCAGCTGGTAACCATCTGTTTTTTCTTTCAGGTACCGAATAGAGTATGAGACTCTGTGTAAAATCGAAGCAGACCAGAACGAATTCATTGACCAATTCATTTTTCAGAAATAGAGGATGCTAAGATAAATACAAACTAACTTGGAAACTTGACCATTCCAAAATCTTGAGATTTTCAAAAATATGCAATTTTTCACTGTGTATGAATGAATAGATGGTTTGTACAAATGGAAGTGTCTTTTAATTCCGTGTGAATTACACTAACAGTGGCAATAAGGAGGGCTTTCTAACAGATGTAAAGACTGTTCTGTCATTTGATTTTATAAAAGTTTTGTACAGTCAGTAGTTCAAATTATAGTTCAATTAATACTACTGTTGCTATGTTATTTCTCTCTTTTTGAATTGTACAGCTCTTTCAAAGAAATCGGGAAATAAATTATTGTTTTCAGACTTTCTGGATATCCCAGCATTGGTTGCTTCTGCTATGTTATTTTTGAGCTTAAGAGTTTGCAACTCCCTGGACAATCATAAAATGATTTTCCTATATGTACTGTTTTTCATGTCTGTAAAGACACAACGCACAATTAGCAATAACTTTTATCTATATTGACCAGATTATTTTTTGTTTGGAGATAGGAATACACCCGATAAATTTGTGATTAACAGAATGGATCAATTAGACACACAAAAAAGCAGAAAATATGGCAGAATTAAGAACATGAAACTATGCCCGAGGTATGTCCACACAGGCAGTAATACGAGAGTAGAATTCTTCCACGGGCATTATTAGTGACAGAACTGCAAACGGCGGAGACAAACCATTCCAAGCGCACAGTGACACCAGCAGTGTATATAAACTATAAATATGAATGTGACATTTAAAAAACGAATGTCTGGGATCTAAAATCAAGCTTTATGTTGAAGTGCAAATAGATGCATTTTCTCTGTGTCTTTAGGCAACCAAATATGGAAACATTGGCCTTTTCAGAGCCTGCAGAAGGCTTAAATTTTATGGCAGTGACTGAAAAGCCTTCTCAGTGACCTGTAATTTTACACAAGTCTCCAAATTTGATTCTTGCAGATCAGACGATTGAAAATTAAAAACAAAAAAACCCAAACCCAACCACCCCAGAACTTCCATCGGCAGTAGGTTTTATTTACTGTAACTTATGCTTGTATTTACTGTGTGAACTATGATCTTACGGTCATTTTAAGTTCCTTTTAGTCATTCCCTTAAGAAGATTAAATGCAGTCGAATGCCTTTAGTTATTTATTTCCATACTAGAAGTGTTTTTGTGGAAGAGCGAAATTTCCAAATCCTTGTTCACAATTTCTGAAGTACTTCACAAACGTACGCCTTATTGTCAAACAATGTTCACTTTAAGCATTCAGAAATCCAGATTTTGGCACATTTATCATTGATCAGACACTTGCAATTAATCAAAACTGAAGCAGAGCAAAGGCAGGTGAAATTTTCAAGGAAGGGGTGAGGAAGTTAAGAATTATTACATGATTTGAAGTGCTTCAAAAGCATAGCTTTGCAAAGCTGTATGTAATCAGTTATGGATTTTGAAGAATATGCTCTTGGAAGACAAATTTCTTAAGTGGTTTTCTAACAGTCATCTTGGAAAAAGGGAATGTGAAAGAAAAGTATCAGCTGCAGTGCCCCCCTCCCCATGATGCAGTTACACATCAAATGGTTAAAAGTTCCTTTTCCTATTACGGATGTACTGCACAAACTGTCTGGGGGAGAGGAGTGAGGTCCCTCCACCCGCGTGTGCCCCAGAAACTGCGTGGAAATGCGAGTACAGGCGTCTGCCAGAGCTGTAAACTCAAACCAATTCAAATTTTTCTTGCAGGAGCCAGACGCTCTGGTAGCAGCTGCTGCAGCCGCCCCCACCGGGCAGGTGTGTGTCCCAGGGCACCACGTCAGCACAGGGCCCCAACCGAAACCAGTAGGAGTGGTGCGCTTACAGCTGCCAGCGGGGACTACTTCCTTTTCCTCTTCTCCACGTGGTTGTAGTGGGGGTGGAAGAGCATGGTGTAAAGAATCAGAAGTGGTATCAGCAGGTACGGCGCGTATACCGATAGCAGAGTGAGGCGCTCACGTTGTGTCTGAGGTCCCAAACGCTCTGACTTTGAGAAGTCGTGGAACAGGATATGCGCGAGGATAGCAAACAAGGTTGTCGCTACATGGGTGGAGTAGATAATTGCAGGAGTCCGTATCCATTTGCAGCCACCTGTACAGAAGCAAAAAGTAAACAAAATATTTCGAAAAAAGCAGAATTCAGTGGCTTTTAAATTAATTAAGCCATAAGTCATATTAAATAGGTAGCAGAAAAAAACATTAAGTACTGGTAGCAACCCAGGAAAATTCTACCTTTATGGAAATTTAGAACAATGGTGCGGTCGTGAAAGTTTTAAAGTAACAAAATGAGTACAGAGACTCGACCCAGAACTTTATCTGCCTTGGAAGCGCGCCCGATGTCAAACGTTGATGCTGGTTACGTATAAATGGCTGTGGTGGGAAAGGGCCTACAGTGACGGGGTTTGTTTCTGACAGGTCTTATTCTGTGCTGCTTTCTCGGATAAAACTTGCCATGAAAATAGCACAGCACAGCACTCCACTCCCCGTGGTACATCCCTATAACTGCTTAAGACCGATAAATAAACTTTCTCTGCAGTATAGAAAGCAAGCGTTAGCAGAAATGTGGGATGGGACATATTCTTACAGTAGTTTCATACCAACCTTTGAAGAAGGCGTAGACTGCAACGGGGAAGAACGGCATTTGTAAGAAGGCTTCACAATATATGAACGCCTTGAACCACTCTGGGGGCTGGAGCATCATGGGGTCTTTAAAGGAGGCTGCGTACCACTGTAACAACTCCGTCAGCTTAAGAAAAAGAACAAAACAACAAATTAATGCACTGAGCATCAGCCGCAATGGGAAAATTGTGGCACTGATGTGGTGGTCAGCTGGGACCATCAGTGCAGAGGGAAAATGAAGCGATCTCATCTTGGTGCACAAGGCTTCACATTGTGGTTCCGTTGTAATAGGGGCTGCACTTCCCAAGTCTTTAAAGCAATGAACCCTCTCCATCAAGTATTTATTAAATTTGCATTATAGGCATTTTTAGGATTACTACAGCATTAAGCGCAGTTGCTTTCCAAAAACTATTCCTGAAATGTCATTTCCTACCGGAAAAAAAATCAAACCACAAAAAATCTGCACCTTGACATTAGTAGATAGTGAAGAACTCGTGTATTTTCCTCTTTCTGACCCTCCTGTTGCCCACTGAGGTGGGCCCAGTGTCGCAGATACTTGTGGGCACTTGCAGTGTCCACCCAGGAGCTGTGATGCCGGCCAGGTCCTGCCGGCCTCGGGGCGGCTGCGCCCTTGCTCCCTCGGGAAGCACATCCTCAGGGCAGGAGGTCGGTGGCTGCCGGATGCTGCTCCAGTGGCTTCATGTTGGGATTTCGGCTTAGCGAGTTGCAATTAGTTTCCATGACAGAAATGTAAATTCCAGCACGGCTTTAAAGTTGGACTTCGAACGGAGAGATATGTATTGAGATTTGCTGGTTAACTATTAATTAAAAATGGTTTCCATAATGGAGTAATTCTTCAGGCAATTTGAATGGCAAAAACCAAATTCACTAATTGTAAAGCTTGGATAGGAAGTTATGGGCAATCTCAGCCTGATGACGAGAGTTGAATTGATTATCTTCTACCCAACTATTACTTTAATTGACTTTACTATGTTTATTGCCTTCTATAAGTCCATTCAGGTCGAGGGAGGTCATCCTCCCCCTCTACTCTGCCCTGGGGAGGCCACATCTGGAGCACTGTGTCCAGTTCTGGGCTCCCCGGGTCAAGAAGGACAGGGAACTGCTGGAGAGGGTCCAGCAAAGGGCTACAAAGATGATGAAGGGACCAGAGCATCTCTCTAATGAGGAAAGACTGAGGGACGTGGGGCTTTTCAGTCTGGAGAAGAGAAGACTGAGGGGGGATCTTATCAACACTTATCAATACTCGAAGGGCGGGTGCCGGGGGGATGGGAACAGCCTTTTTTCAGTGGTGCCCAGTGACAGGACAAGAGGGAACGGGCACAAACTTGAACATAGGAGGTTTCATCTCAGCCTGAGGAGGAACTTCTCTCCTGTGCGGGTGGCAGAGCACTGGCACAGCTGCCCAGAGAGGGGGGGGAGTCTCCCCCTCTGGAGCCATTCCAGACCCGCCTGGACGTGTCCTGTGCCATTGCTGGAGGTGCCCCTGCTCTGGTGGGGGGTGGGACTGGGGGAGCTCCAGAGGGCCCTTCCAGCCCCCACCAGTCTGGGATTCAAAACGCAGCAAACCAGAGATTTTTACTAATAAATTTGGTTGCAGGGTGCCCGCTTCTGCAGGGGGAACAATTCCCTTCTATGCCTGGCAGGAGTACGAGTGAAAACCAGGAGCCGTGTCCGCGTGCTCGGGCTGCCGGTGGCGTTGGGGCCCTCACGCAGCGCGTGCGGGGCAGCAGGTACGCTCCCGCCCAAATGGGTTCGACTCTGCCAACCTTTGCTTTCCTCCACCTGCCAAACACACAACGCACCCCGGGGGGAACTGTCCCCCTCGATTCACCAGGGACCCTCCGTGCGCGCCCGGTGGCCGCAGTGACGGCACCCGGGAGGAGCGGCACGTGTACACCCGAGTTATGGATTTAAAAATCCCGTCGGCCACAGCTGCGACACACTGACAGAGCGCCACCGCGACTGTCCTTCCCCAATGAATGGCTCCACTAAGAACGTTCGTCATCGCGCGGAAAGCCAAGTGCGGAGTTATTTTTAAATACTACCTCATTTTAGGAAATTTACTGCGTTTCTTCTCCGCCTTACGTCTCTACCTACTGGGTTTTGTACAAACTGCCACAGGATCGGTGAATCCCAGCGGAACCCGCCGCAGACACTCGCTTCTCTTCAACCCCCCCCCCCGCCAAAGGCGCCCCCGGCCCCGAGCGCGCCCCCGCCCCACCCCGCCCCGCCCCCGCGGGGGCTACTCACGGCCGGCGGGTGGAGGCCGGCGGGCAGCAGCGGCTGCAGGTCGATGAGCAGCGTGATGGGGATGTGCGAGAGGAAGTAGAGGGCGAAGAGCCGCTCCCGCCAGCGCGGAGCCGCCGCCATCGCCGTGCCCTCCCCGCGCCCCGCGCCCCGGCCCCGCCCCCCGCCCGCGCCACGCCACGCCCCCCGCCCCGCCCCGCCCCCGGGCTGCAGGGCGGCTGCGGGAGCCACGGCCGCGGGGGGCGGGGGGAGGAGGAGGAGGACGGGGAGGAAGAGGGGGAGGAGGGCGGTGCTCAGAGCAGGCCCCGCCCCGCCCCGCCCGAGGCCCCGCCCCCGCCCCGCCCTCCCCCCCGGCGCTGTGGTTCGCCCGATTTTACCAATTCCACCCACGTCTCGGCCCAGGGCCGCCGCCGCGCAGGAGAGGCGCCGCCAATCGACCTCCTCTGGTGCGGCCGCTGCGGCCCCGCGGCGCTTCCCGCACAGCCACCGCCTGTACCGGTACCTGCGGCTCTCCATTTTGCGTCCAGGATCGAGCTGGGAAAAAACAACTTCTTGACTCGTACTAACACACCTTCCGCTGAGAAGTCCATCCTGACCCACGGAGCTTAGACGGTCACCACGGCAAGGGAGAGCCAAACCAGATAATCCATCGGGTCCGATTCCATCCTTTATTGAGCACAGAAGCTGTCCAAAGTGTACACGCAGATTAGGTATCGATCACCCGCTTGGATTCCAGTTCCCCCTTATCAATGTCACAAAGAGTTCTAAAGTAACCATACCTGAGCAGGATTACAGAAGTACAGCGAACAGAATTGTCTATCAAGTCATGCTTGACAGAAGAACTTTTAAAAGTTACAAAGAACAAACAGTTCAAGGATCTCAGGATACTCTGTTACTAAAACAAATAAAGGGTAAAAAAGATGATTAGAAAAATTGCTACCCAGTAAATACAAAACCCATCTGTTCAGTCCGGTGACACTCTCAGACTCCAGTAGCTCAAACAGTAAAGTCCCAAATCCGCCACTAGTAAACTGGCTGAAGGAGAAAAGCACTTCGTAACCTTCGTCAATTAGTTGATTTGAATCAGTCAATGATATTCCACCACACATCAGGAAACGGATTTTGGCAACTTACTTTTCCACATCGTATTTCGCTCCTATGTGTCACCTTCCAGACGTAGCAGAGATCAGACCTGCGAATACTTGCATGTTCCTTTGACAATTTGTGAATAAACGTGAAGTTATTCTTTGCACTCACTACTTCTGTACTCTTCTCAAGGCACAATTAATAAAAGGAGATGCAGAAGCTATATTTAGAGAGCTTAAAACTTATGATTACAATCTGTAATTCATTTGACAACGATAACAACACAGCTTAAAACTGATTAAAACGCAACTCTGAAAACTGCAAGCCAGATTTTAACCTCGTTGGGAAGAAGGAAGCTCCCTCGACGACCCCACGGTAGACGACTCCAAGCGTACACGCGTGTGAGTTCACTTCAGAAACGGAACTGCCTTTGTCAAAGACGGCTCTTAAGAGGTCTCACTTTCATTCTAATTGATTTACATTAAACATGTAAAATGCAGTTGAGGCTACAGAAAACATTACCATAATTGGGTTTTATATACATTTGCACACACACTTTTAGTTCTGCATTTGTGCCAATTTTAACTACTCATTCTGCACAGTGCCGGGCCCACACTCGTACGAAGACACCCTGAAAGGTAAATGTTCAAAAGACATTTTATTCTTTTTATGTTTATGAATGCGATTAACCCACGGACCTGTAGCATTTTGCTCCCCAAAACACGCTGACGCACAGGGTGTGTTTGCCAGCCGTGTCACCGCGCTCCTGCCCTGACAGAACTGCGCGTCAGGATGAGAAGACCCAACTGCCCATTTTGCTGCAGTCTTATGCCGAAGGAGAATCTAACGAGCAGAGTAAGACAAACCGGCAGTGAATTAATGGCGACTACTGCAGCAACAGCCGGCCACGCAGCAGTAATGACACCACCATCACCAGTCCCAAACCACGTTAAGGTTTAGCCCGTAACCGTACGGAGAGGTTTCAGAAGAGGTGTGAGGGACAGACACACGACTCCCCAACACCATCTGTGCCGGCCCTGGGAAGAGAGCACGTGCTCAGGCGGCTCATCGGTTCAGTTCTTGCCAGGTCCTGAGGCCTGGATTATATCGTTCAATTTGTTTGATCTTTAAAAAGGTCTTACTCATAAAACACGAACATTTTCAGCCATATTCTGCAGCACCGCTGCACACTGGATTCTCTGCGTTAGGGCTACAGAAAACGATGAAAACGTTTGTGCTGAAAAAAATGTCACGAACTTTGCAAATTAAGTAAAACCCATCCTTGCCTGGATGCCTTTTGACCTCCCAATAAAGTGCAACTCAATTGCTCGGTTTGATTTAATCAGCAAGTTTTGCCTTTATCCAGGATCAAGCTTAAAGCGTAAATGAATATTTTGTTTAAGAATTCATATATATGCACATAGATGTGCATATGTGTGTGTGTGTGTGTGTGTATGCATGTGAGTGTAAAAATCAAAACCATGCCCAAAAGAAGATGTTATAAACTCTTTTTACTTCTTTTCTTTTAGACAGTACTTGATCAAGATTGTAACCACTCGTTCTCTACTAAAGGTGGGAGATCAGACAGGAAATAAAGATGACGCCACTGCTTTTTCAAATGTCACATTTAATGTTTTCACCACTGTACTTCAAATCTACATTTTACAAAGTGACCAGCAAGTGTGCCACATTAACTGACCAACCTCTGAGATTTTACCTTTCATACCAGTGTCTTCTTGGGCTCTTTTAATTAAACACGTTTCTCATTCAAGTGAATTGAAATGCTTCAGTTGGTTTTATTCTCAGGAGCCTCATAAAAAACAAAGATATTGCACCATCTTTGTTCAGTTATTCAATGTTTGTCTCTTTCACAGCAAATAATTACTTCATTGAAGTTAAAACTTCCAAACATAACTTACTAATAGTCTCCAATTTCAGCTCAGATCACTCTTGTTGAAAATACTCTGCTAAATACAGATAACTTACAATAACTTTAACAGTTAATTGTCCATAACAAACACCACGGTTTTTCTCCAGACCAATGCTCAAATTTTAAGACCACCCTTTAGTATTTCTTTGTACAGGTGAAAAACAGTCTTCAATTTTCTAGTCTTGTTTTAAATATAAAAGTTGGAAGGGACATTCAAGTTTCAAGTCTCCACACTGAACTTAAAAAAAAAAAAAAATCATGTGGAGGTAAACAAACCAAGTTGTATACTCCAGGAGGTAGAGGCCTTCAATTTGTGTTCATATATACATATGCACAGAATTCAGTGTTCCAACAGAAAAAGAATTAGCCAAAAAGTAATAAAAGTTATTTACTACTGTGACATTTCAAGACTTCCACAGCTTCGCCTAAAGACACGAACACAATTAACATAATTCCCTATGTGCTTTTTTTTTCTTTTCTTTTTTTTTTTTTTTTTCTCTCAACTGTCCAGTGCAGGAAAAAGTTCTCACAAAATTTCACAGACCTAAAATGTGCAAGCTAGTTTCTCTCTATACAGCAATGATGTCAGGGATCTCTGAAATTAGCCCATAAATGGAATTATTTACACACATAGAAGATGCATGCTGGGGGGTTTTATGTAAGAAAGAGCAGAAAAACTTCTAATAAAAATAGATTAAATATATATATATATTTATACTGGGTAAGGAAACAGAAGTTTAGTCTCTCCTAGTCACAAACTCATTCTCTCTACTCACAACATTTGATTTTAGAACAGCACACATCACCATCACAGCTCTAGTGAGAAGCTATTTATAGGATTTGATCATCAGGGACACGTCCACTTACTGTGGCCGCTGCCACCTGACGTGACTTCAGGATTGGTCGCAGTCAAGTTTTCTGTATTCCTTAGTTTTAGAAAACCCCAAATCTTCAGGAATGGCTCAATATCAAAATGTATGTCTATCTTTTTGTACAATCTCACTTCAATAAAAAAAAAAAAAAAGAAAGAAAAAAGAAAAAACCTCCCCAAATTTGGTTCAATTCTGTTTGTTCTGAGCTGAGCCATCACAGCTGCACTAGAATTCATAAAACACGTGCAACTCTGGGTAAAATATTTTCTTCTAAAAGCACAACCACTTTACAAGATTAAAAGTCTAGTACGTTTCTAAATATTATTCATATTGTACAAGTAGTGGTTGTTAATTTAAAACTTCATTAGTAAAATTACAGTACAAGCATGATTAACCTCCAGAATTGCAAATCCCAGACTCCAGTGGAAAGCTACATTACATCTTCAGTAGTATATTATCTTCCACTTCATTCCCAAACCAGTGGAGATGGCGGCATCTCAGATGGTTGAGCAACCGTGGAACTAGAATGCGGGCGAGACAGAAAATCAGTGTTCATTTGCAATAGCTAATAGACGAGAAAGGTAATGCTCCACCAGTAAGCAAACACTCCAAGGAAAACAAAAAACCCCACCAAAGCCCGACCAAAACACCCCAACACCAACAGGTAACACCACTGACAACACCTATTTCGCTATACTTCATCTGCTTATTTTCTTAACAATTCTTCATCTGCCATTAATTTTAATGTTTTTACAGTGCAGTTCTACCGTCAGAATTCTACTTGTCAATCTTTCAGCTCTAATTTTTAGTCTGACTTCTGCACTTTTATGCAAAAATATTACTTGAAACTTTTGTGCATTTTACTTAAACTCTACAAGAATTCATAAAAGTGTTTTTAAAATGTAACCATATCTGTCCTTGAGGTATTTTTCTGCAGCAGTTATCTACGGGCCTTTCCTACTCTCAGAAACTTAAAACATAAGAACATTTTGGATGTGTGAATTCTGTACTACTAAGAAATGTGAATTAGTATCAGATGTGATTACATACAGTTACCTAATAAAGCTCTTAAAAGCAGCAGACTGAGGGTTGATGCAGAGAGGCACTCTGTTTCCTTTCTGCTGTTCCAAAATGAACTGATGAATTATTTCTGCACATAGGAGAAAAATAAAAGCCACCACAGCATTAACACTTTTTGCTGCAGTAAAATGCAATGTAGGCTGGAGGAAAACGCAGCTTCCTTTACCCAAAGTACAGTTTAGTAAGGACAAAAGCACTCCGGCTTCCCTAAATCTAACCCGGTGCCATACCTCATAGCATAAATCCACACAGAACTCTTACACATGCACTCAAATAAATGTGTATAAAACAAAACCCTGATCGCCACTATAATACTAAACTGATGATAACCAGTTATAGATTAAATCCCAGTTTTAGGGTACAACTTTTTGAAAAGCAAAGAGTTCTCAACTTGAACTTCATCTGCAAACGCCGAGAACGCAGTGCTATTGCTCAGTCCGGTTTGGTTCACGAACTCAGTCTCTACCCCACGCGCAAAACAGCCGCTCGAGCTGATTGAAGCAAAAAAGCAGATTTTGGTAAGGAAAGAGCAACGCCGTGTAGAGCTGCCGGACAAAGCCTCTTCTCATACACAGGCGCGCACCGCTCCCCCCGAAACCCAGAGCCGGGGAGGTCTGGCACTGGGCTGCTCCTCCGCAAGCAGCAGCGACGGCTCCAGGACGGAGCTCCGTACGCCCGGGCGGCGCGGTCGGGGCGGCGTGCCGCAATCTGCACCGCTGCCAGCAAACTTTAACGGCAGCTTCCGAAACAACAGGTTCCCGAGAAGACAGCAGGTCTGTGTACAGCTCTGGAAAGTGATGGCCAAAGAGGAGGGACACGGAAAGGGTAACAGGACAAAAGTAAAACAATGTTGCCCGAACTTGTAGGAACAATAATTGTAAATTTCAGTGTTACAATTCAGGGTATGTCTGAAATAAGTCACGTTATCATGGCAACATCATGGAGTATTTTTGCCCCAAATGACTGAGTTTGTTACAAACTGCTGAGCTGACACATTTCTGCTCCCTCTCTCCCTCTTGAGCTATTTGAGCTGCCACCAAACAGAACCTAAGTCCCTGCTGCTGCTTCTGCCGTTGGACTGGGCTCAGAGCGGGACTGCTGTCCCCACCGGAGCTGACTGCAAAAGAAACATCATCTATTTTATGGTTTGTTTGCTACGATGGAATCAGACTTCAAATCTCTACCGCCACAAAGCGACTGCCGGCATTTAGTAACCCTCTGCAGCAGGGGCTCCCTCTCCCAGCCATTGGGATTGATTTGCCTGGAGAGGGCATGTCACGACCCCGAGCGCACCCTCTGCCGAACCGCAGCGTGGCACCGGACGGGGAGCGTGTGACGGCCGCGGCTGTCGCGGCACTCGGCACGGCCACGTCAGCATGAGCGGGCTGCGGCAGGTTAGAGGAAACGAAGCGGGAGGAGTACGAGACTCCTCAGCGTCAGTCCCCTGATGACGGTGACCCTTTCTGCAGGACAGCTCTCAAGACAACACCTCACGCCCCGAACCCCAACAACGGGGACCTCCCGTTCCCCCCGGTGCAACCCCTCAACAGAGCGAGCGGCGCGGGGAGCAGCGGCAGCAGAGAACGCTATCAAGGTTTGAAACCAACAGACTGCTGCATGTCCACTAACGTGTGTGATAATATATGCCAGAACACCTACAAGCAATTCTCTTCTTTGAGTGGAAAGAAATTCTTTCCGGTATCTACTATGGAAAAACACCCAAAAGAAAAAACCACGCGGGTTAGCACACGCATCCAGATCGCACACCCGAACCACGCGACACTGAAGGAAGGAGCGGGAAGATAAATGCAGATGCAAAGGTTAATTACTACTCACCTTTAACCTGCCGAACAGAACTGAGGTTCTTTTCAAAAGTGTCATCAAATTTGGGATTAGTGATGGGTTCAAAATCACTAGTATAAACTCTTCCAGTAGATGTGGAAAAACAACATTTACACATACAAGTGTGGTATCGCAACCGCCCTTCATCAAGATATGGGTGAGCTAAGGCGTCCTTAGCAGATATTCTTTTGGACTGAATAGTGCATTTAAAGAAAAGAAAAGAAAAGAAAGAAAAATAGTTAGGATATCTTCAGCAGTATTGAAACAGCCTAAAGAATACTTACTCATCAATTAATTCTAAATTGTTTTATAAACACCTAACCACGTTAAAGGATTAGTTCAGGTCAGGAAATGTCTTAGATCTGCAAACACTGCCGCTAGGGGGAAGATTTTACTTAAAAACAAGCAGCGTTGCTAAGATGACATTGACCTCTCTGTACTATAGCTAACGGCAGAAAATGCCGCCAATACGATTTTTAGAAACACATTTTCAAATAGTTACTTTCTCCAGATAACCTTAAAATTACGACTCCTACAATTAATCCCGAGAAGCCCAAAGAATTTAATGTTAGCAAACATGGGATTTTGTAGGTCCATACTCTGCAAAACATTTCAAATTACGACCCCCGCTTCCACGTTACTGAGGCTGTTTCTGCGCATAACC
The DNA here is from genome assembly GCF_965231255.1 of Vanellus vanellus. NCBI lineage: Eukaryota > Metazoa > Chordata > Aves > Charadriiformes > Charadriidae > Vanellus > Vanellus vanellus. Next base: position 12,282,231 of record NC_138924.1, on the reverse strand, counting down.
CAAGTGCGGCGCTCGCTCTCTCGGTGTGCAACACCACCCCGTCAAAAAAGGAGAATACTGTTTCTAAAGAACTGCAGACAAAAGTGCTACTGCAAATCCAAGGTGTAATGAAATCCGTTGTTACCGGCAAATTTTAAAAAAAGCCAAAACAAACCACAAACAAACAGAACACAAGTTACTTGCTCAAAGTTACAGAGCAAAAGCAGTGGCAAAGCCTGCAGTACAACCCCACCGCCCCAATTCCCAGGATATTTTTCAGACGAAAATAAAATCGCCTGTTCTAGAGGATTGTCCTGATTCTTTAAAAAAACAAACCCACATTTGTTCAAATGCGCTTTGGGAATAACAGTGTTCTGAGTGTTGCGGGAGTTAGAAAGGAAAAAAATTAAGTTTGTTTACATGGAAGTTATGACTTAACACTTCTGTGGTTTTGTTCAGTAAAGCCATCTTAAGGTTTAAAAAAAATAAAATCAAAAGGTACTGCCTTCCCAATGCTTGGTCAATTACAGGCTTCCTCCTTTGCCGTTCAGTCAATTTGTCTTTTTTTCATTTGAAATGTTAGGGATTTTCCTGTAAAGATGAAATAACTGAGACCGTCCACCCAGGTATCAGACTGGCTAGTGACAACTTTGAATGGTAAGCCCAAGAGATGGAATCCAAAATCCACAGCAGCAAATTTTTATTAGAAAAACAGATGCTCAGTGGAAAAAAAGATGCTGTTATGTGACTGTGTGGATGTAGAAGGAATTTTTTGCGTGTTGCAAGACCACGAACACCCACGCATCTCTAATTAGAACTGCATCAAAGTATCTGATGTTCTGCTACCTACACCTAGCTCGGAAAAGACAGCATGATTCACCAACACCCTCATCTTTCTCACTCTGCCGTAGCTCCCTTCAAAAGACCACCAGATTTAAACACGAAACCCCCATTCCAGGGTGAAATCAATTCACCGATTATAAGATGATACTTTTACATCTTTTATAGACCCGACAGTCCTGAAATGCAATGTAGAAGAAAATTGGTTAAAGCACCCCTTTACTTAAAATATTCACTTAAGGAGCAGACAACAAAACCCGTTAAAACAAAAAGTGTCAGAAATAATTTGAAATGATACTTACTGGATCAAAGACCAACATTCTGCAAAGGAGATGAACTGCTTCGTGTGTGGCCTGACTGGAGAGCGTGTACAGGACAGGAAGGGATGGCTGCAGGGGAAAGAGGAGAGAGGAGAGTAGGGGTGGTTGTCCTGTCAGGCCCATCAGCGAGGGGACGCTGTCACAGCACGCCTTACTTTAGAGTCACCAAGGACAAACGTCGTGTTAAAAAGGACACGCACTACCTAAGCCTTCGAACGAGGCTATAATCACTATTACCAAACTCAGCAATTGTAATAGAGATATAATTGTGTTTTTTTCCTTCGTTCAGCTGTAATCCCTGGACAAACCGATATTTTATTTATTTATTCTTCTATCTAGACACCACTTGAAGCTGTGGCTGCTCAGGGGGTTGATTAACCACATCACTTCCAGTATTTCATTTTTCTGATCTCAGTCACTGCCAAATCATGGATTATTTTGCGTTCCCTTACCCAGGCGATCCATATCTAACCGACAGTGACATCTAGTACAATTAAAATGACCTTCAGGCGAAGGGCATTTCACACGGAGAGGCAGAGGCCGAGGCGGCGGGCTGGAGGGGCTGGGGGCGGGGAGCGGGCGCTCTCGGGCAGGAGCCGCGGCGTCCACGGGGCCGGCCCCGGCCCCACGCTGGCGGCCGCAGCGCGATTCTCGCTCTGGTCAGCCCCGCAAAAACAGCCCCGCACCTCCTTTTCCTCCCGCATGGCCTCGTCGTGCTCACGCTCGGCAGCGGCACAGCCTGCTCGCTCCGCCCGTTCCCACTTTTAGTTGAGAGCAAAAAAACCCGCGGTGTAAATACCCAAGTAAAGACAGATTTGGCAGACTGGGAACGGGAACACGCGACCTGCCGCGCAGCCCCGGGGGCAGGCATGGATGCCCCGCGCGCCGCGCTGCCGAGAACAGGGATTATGCGGCTGTGGGTGTAAGGACAACCGCGTCTCCCTCGCAGCAGCGCTGCCGGACCCTGCCTGGGTAGGGGTAGATCATAATTGGGTAGATCGGGTAGATCATAATTGAACAAGATTTTACTCAATGTATAAAGTTGCCATTTGACAACTCTTCACTGCACGTACTCTCTACCCTGAAAGTCTCCTTTGACTCCGGAGTTAAATGTTAACACTAAGGTAGCAAAATGTGAAGACAGCCCCTGTCCCCACACTCCTAACACGTGGGAGGAAGCACTGCCTGAGGTTGCCCAAAATGAAAAAAAAACAACAATAACGTTAATGTTACATGCCATTCATTTGAAAGCATTAGCCATATCCTAGACGCCATGGAATGAACTTCAAAGATTTTTTTTAAAGCCACAACAATGTCAGTTTCCAAAATCAGGTAAAGTATTTTCCTGCTTAATTGACATTATTCCTATTCCTATTTAGGTTCAAGAATGGCAGCAGAGCGCACCACGGTTAGTCTGCAAAGTAAATGAAGTGTTACAACCCAAGTGAAGTTATTCGTCTAAAGTGAAGGGGAGAAAAAAAAGGAGTAAGATGGGGGAAAAGAAGTCTGGATTTTCACACCTAGAAGCAAAACGACAAACCTATTGAAAAAGGAAGCCAAAACCCCCAACCAAAGGACGAAAGAGCCCCATAGATATTAGGACAGGCACTGCTGCAAAGAAAATTCCTACTATGGAGTGTTACCTCCAAGTCCAATACTCCTAATTTTTTTTTTTTTTTTTTAAGAAAATGAACTATCACATACACATGCAGACACCCCCCCCCCCCCCCTTTGTGTTCTTCCCATGCAAATGCAAACAGCGTTGCTATCGCGTTGGGCAGAGCCGGGAGGGCAGGGGGAATCCCAGCGGCTGCACTGGCGCCTGGCACTGACTGCTAGTGAGGCGCGGGAAGCGTATGCCGGCTCACAGAAACGACTAAAACATTCTGCCTAAAATATAACAGATCACTTGCAAGCCAGCGAGCGTATTTATGGGACAATATTCACTGGCAAACTCAGACCTTACATTACATTTGCACGGATCCACAGGATTTCCAGAAGTGCATTAACTCTACACTAACTTTTAACTGGGATGCAATGTTAATAGTTGGCAGGCAGCTGCTGCTCCTACCTGTTTAGCAAAGTAAACAAAGTTATTTAGTTGCTGTAAATTTGTTAGCATATGTAAAAATTACACCTCCACGGTGACATCATTCTAAATTAACCCTGAACGACCAAACACTTCTCTGAACGACTAAGCACTTCTCAGCCTTAGTTTCTAAATGCAGTCTATAGAATATAAAGCTATAACGTTTGGTAACTTCATATGTTTTTTCTGATTAATAAGTACCATCTACACAAAAAAGCACCGTCACCCAAGCACTGTGATTAAGTAGGTTTCATCCATATACTGGGGCAGGAAAATATGATTACAACCCTTCCTTATGCAAACTGTTGCATCCAATACAAATGAAGGATGCACTTTTTTGCTACGCTTACGCCCCTCGTCTGCAGCTCGTCTGCCACTCTAAGAGCGTCTGGTTACGCACAGCTGTTGGAGGCAGCACGTTCTCAGCGCACTGCAATCAAGCCCAGAGCCAGAGATCAGAAAGAGTCCTGACAAGAGTAGCAGCAAGGGCAACAGAAACGTAAAAACTGAATTCCTGTAAGATTTGATTGTCATGGAATCAACAGTCAGGTCCTTCAGCGAGTGATGTGCATCACACCGGACCTCCCTCTCCCCCCACGGAGGCCGCAAGGGCCGCAGCAGGCAGGGAATGAACTCCATCCAACGCATTTTACTTCTAGAAGTGGGTCGGCACGTGGCCGCGGTGAAGCGCAAACCACTGCTCAGAGCGCACTGGGAACGCGGGAGGAGACGCGCTTCCGAGGGCTGCCAGTTAAGCAACTCGATCAATTCGCTCAACTTTAGTTTGAAGTACAATTTTTAAATACAAAACTGACAAAGAAGTCTACATAGTATGTAAATTTTCATTATGCCAACACGCAGTGGGATGGGGTTTTTTACATCAGAAACTTCATGCATTGATCTATTTTTACGCAGAGCAGCAAAATGCTTTACCCCTTAACTCCTACTATGCTCACCTACATCGATTAAAAATAGTTTGTGCGACAGAGTAATCACCAGTTTCTAACTTGGTTTTCTCTCCCTATTAATCTAATTAAGAAACTGGTAACATTTAGCTATTTATAACCAGCAAATCTCCATTTTAAAAGATGAAAAGCCACAAATTCGCATTCAAACATGAAGCGTGCTTGAAGTTGAAAACAGAAATATCATTAAAGAAGTCAACTCGATGCAGCGTAACCCCCTCTTTCCAAGTTGCGAATGAGCACTCCAACTCCAGAGACTGTTGAACTTCCGTGGAACTCCATGAAAAATCAACGTTGTTTTCCTCACCAGAGACAGAACTAACTGCTTAGAGAGTATTTCCTGTGACTTAATGGCTATAGGACATTAAATCCATATTGGAAACATTTTATACCATTTCACCCCACTTGCTTTTTGGTACTCCCGTCACTGAACGGGTCCAGAGACAGTCTCAGTGGCTTGTACGAGAACAGCCTTAGCACCGGGATTAGAGAATCAGAAGATGTTCTTGGGCCCGTTTCCATCCCTGGTAAAACACCCTCGTTTAACAAACCGAACAAGGCTAACAAATAAATTCCAGAGTCCCGGCTTACTACTACTACCAGGAGCCCAACTACTGCGCTTTGGAAATGTCAAGCGATTATCAAATTATTAGAATTTAAACCCAATGTATTCTAGAAAGTATCTGGATGTATTCGTATACTGTTATGTATTTATATGTATAAAGTAGAGTGGAAGTATTTCTCCCAGCTTCAATCACTACAAAACTTTTTTTTAAACATCTCAAACCTTGAAAGTGCAGGACTGTGTGCTTAAAAGTTACAACTCTTGTAGCATGTGATAGCAAAAAAATAGACTTGATTTGTTTTAAGACCGGTAGAGAAAGTCTTAAGGAAATCCTCCTATTATTAATGTTAAACGAAAAAAACCCTGTCTTGAAACGGAATAGAGACAACTCGATGTAGTGAATCAAAAGTGCCAAGGAGGCAGAACTCCCACATGTTAATAATACAGCAGAATATATATGCAATGCTCATTTCTATGGTAACTACTATTGTGGTGAGTAGACATTTGAGAAATTACTTCAACATGCAGAAAATTAAGATGCAAACTTAACTATTGGAAAGATCTGATGTATTAACATATGCAGGTTATTAATTTTGTTAATTTTTACTATTTAACAATCATAAAAATGACCATATTGGATGGGCATACTGCTTTATTACTGCACTACAGATTCCTGCATAAGCACTTCTTTGTATCTATTAACACTACGTTTCATTTGCCCTTTTTCCCGTCCAGTCAGCACAATGACATCACCCTGCCTTTCTTCTCTGGGTTGTTTTTGTTTTTCTTTTTTTAAACGAACTTTTACTTCTGTTATGTTGAATGTTGCATCTCAGTTTTTCTCAGCCTTTCACGATCGGCTCAGGTCACTGCGCAGATGTGCGAGGGACCCTTTGGTGATGAGTTGCTGCACTGTTCTGTTTACGGATCTGGTAACGGGTGATTTCCACTTCGAACACTCTTGATCCTGTCAGTACCGGAGTCCCTCCGGGGCTTTCTGAACTATACTGTCAATTTTAATTTATGTCTCTTGCCAATATCATCACTTAAATTTAACATCTTCATTCAAAACAGCTATCAAAACACTGTCGCGTCAAAAAAAGGGACTTTCACCTGTACCATCAAGTCAAACAATACATAGAAGACAGGAGCCAGAAATGCACTTTACTAGTGAGAAACCACCTCGCCGCCATAGTTTGTGAATGATGACACCATTAGCCCATGCCACTGCAACACCACAGCCGCCTCTGGCAAACCTAACCCGGTTTACAGGCAGAGACAGCTCTGAGATTAAACATCCAACAAAGCACTGATGAACAAACACGCCATGAGCATTTCATCCAGATGTGAGCCACTGCGACGATGCAGCAGTAGTATCCTGCACAGAGGAAATCCTGACTGACGGGGGCTGAGCCAAGGATTGCCTGGACCCAGCGTACGAGAAGGGCAGTCACGTGGAGCCGTACCTGTTTATGAGGACCCCTGAGTATGTGTGCCTTGGCGCCTTCACAAGCCGTCCTCATTGCTTCCAGCGACGGGGTTCCCAACAGGTCTGTGATCAAATCCAACTGTGGGGGCAGAACATACACATTTGAGATCTGAGACATATATTAATATATTTCAGGGTGATGGCAGATTCTTAAGATAACATGAATTACATTTAAGGTGTGAATCAGTTTAAAAATGCTATTTTATGGATAGTAAATTACAAATAGTAACTTGTATACATTTAGCAGATAGCAAATACAAACATTTGCAATTTCACTCAGAAAGCCCTAACAGACACTGATTTTCAAGTTTGGGAACTTTCTTTCTCTACAGGTTTATTAAAATATTCTATTGCAATTTAAAAGTCATTTTTACATCATTAAGAACGTTGTTTAGTACTGTTAATGGTGTGTTACTCATTCTAAAACCCAAATATTCTCAACTGAATGTCAGCATTGCATACCAGCATACCACACAAAATTACCCCCCAAAACCAGGTCAGCTACTACTTTACACAAAATATTTTGCCAATAACAGGAATAAAACTATAGAAAATGGGAAAGAAAACCTCAGAACTCCAGTACAAACATAGTAGATAAAAAATTCCAATATATGATAAAAATAAGTTAAAAAAAAAAATCTGTCCAGCACCAGAGGAAGGAAAAGGAGTGGTGCTGGTTATATGGAAAACAAAAGCTACCTAAAAAAGAGCAAAGATGATGCTGTGTTTAGAACTGGTCACCTTTTTCATTTTGGAAAGCAAGAGGCAAGCCTTCACCTTCTTTTACAAAACCGTGTGCATATACTCCTTTAGTGAATAAAAACAAATAAAATAAAAAAAATCCTCCCTGTGTAAGTCAAGCAAAAAAACCCCACCAAAAAAGTCCCCCCAAAAAGCTTGTCAGCGGTGAGACCAGCGCCCTGGCTCCAAGCGTTCCCTCATGACCCCCATCCACCGGCGCTAACGAGCAACCGCAGAGCTCTCCTCTGCGAATAAACCCGTTCCCGTCGTTGCACAGGCTTTGTCTGCACGCAAACCACCCGCTGCGGGGGGTACAGCCCCGCCAACTGCGACTGCCGGTTGCACACCACGCCGTGCCACTCTTCACTGCTGTGTCCTCTCCACCTTCTCCCACTCTCCAGCAGAAGCACTGCTCTGTCCAGAGCCTGGAGGCACATGCCCCGTCGTCACGTGGTACTGAACACGTGTCCTCCCGTGTGCCCTGGCACCGCGTGGCCAGGGCCAGCGTAACTTCATCGAGCAGTGCCAGCAAAGGACCTTACCTTTGTAAGGAGATGGAAAACTAGAGAGGAAAAAAAATCCTAAACCTTGTGGTTTTCAGATGTGGAAAATACGTAATTGGGAAACAGACACATGGACCTGATACAAAAAAGATGGTCGTATTTACAAAATATAAAAGGTAATGTAATAAATTGTACCAGCGTATCAGGGAATGTATTTTTCAGCCAACTACCCCTGAAGCACACAGCAATGATACGTTAATATAGGTTTATATCTATCTATATAGATATGGATATAAATACACACGCTTTATTCTAATGGCTACAAGAAAAAACACTGAAAAGAATTTTTGTAATGATCTCCTGAAAGTTCACGTTTAACGTCTCTCAAGATATAAATTCTCTTGCCTTAGCCCATACATTTCCAATACTCATAGAAGAGTTTTGTTAAAAGGTTTGATTTCATTTATCTAGATGCACGTTATCAGTCTTTAAACGTATTTTTCTAAAGTATTACAAAATATATTTTGAAATTCTAGTGTAAAAATAGAAAAAATGTTACAAAACAATAATCTCGAATTCAACTGATCTCAGTTGCGTGCATTTCAAGTCTTTTGGGTATATACAGTGAATCTCAATTCTTATATTATTATCGTTCCAGGTCCGAAGGAGAAGTGCCCTTTCCACGCCAACTCCCAGCTGCTGCCACCGCCCGCGCCCAGCTTTGCGCTGAGCGGAGCGCGGGCACGGGGCTGCTTTTAGCCACAACTAACCGGGGGATGCATTTCATGAGAACATCTAAGGGTACTTCATCTGCCAGTGGGAACCAGCGCCGGCCCCTCCAAGGCACAGCTCCCTCTGAACCGCGGAGAACGGGGGCTCAGCACCCCCCACCCCGCTCTGCAGCTCCCCTCCCGCTGCCCTGCGCCAGCGGCTCCAGTGAGCACGGCCGGAGCCAGAAATCCAGAAGCGGTGTCCAGCAACTGGCACAGCCTCGGTGTAGTGATGTGGGACCCGGCGAGCCTCCGCGCGTGCCCACGCCGCCGAGGCAGCTGCACCGCTCCCCACAAACGCAGCTCGTACGCTGCTCGTACGCGCCGCAGCTGCCGGGAACGGCTGCGCTGGGCTGCCCCGCTCTCCTCCCTTCCTCGCGCTCCACGTGGATTCTGCCCACTGCCTCGGGCACGTGACCGGTTATCTTTAAGGAGGATTAAGTAATAATCAGCAAAATCAGACTGGCGGGAACTGGCTAACCGAGGAAGGTGGTTAAAACTTCGCACTCTGCAACCTGCCTTCCGCAAAGCGGTGTGCAGACTTAGTCCTCAAAGCAAGCAGGGAGGCATCTGCTCCCACAGGCAGTCAGAGAGTCAGAGTTCACCTTTCCTGCACTACAGACGTGCTAAAAGATAAAATTAGATGGATTAAAAGTTTCTGGACATATAGCTAAAAATAACTTGTACTTGCACCTTTAAAAATGCATTTTTAAACAAAAATAGAAAGATCTATCATACAAAAATGCTAACTATTCTAAATAGTATCAGTAAAAAGCAAAAATAGGAGGTGTTAGGAAATACCATATTTGAAAGTGTTTCTGATTATCTAAGTCTCAGTATAGACTATCTCATTTCTTATGTTTGTAAGAAATCCCATAAAATCCTTATCAAAAGTTCTATTGTAACTTAAGTAAGCAACTTAGATATAGTCATCACTTTCAACGTGATATAGCCAAAGCTTAAAATACCAAAACCACCAGCTCCAGTCTGGTTTATAACTTAAAGCTTTGTTCACTTTCTTGGTCACAGATTTGAGTTAAAAATTCCAGTACAGTCAGTTTTAAAACGGTCTCTTCCCTGTTTTTTCTACGGGGAGAACTTCAGCCTGACGCTGGCTATCCTGGCACGGGGGCTGTCCCGGCCTGGCTAACCCGCCGGGGTTGGGTGCTCTGTCTATTCTGCGCGGCACGGCACAGCGATAAGGAAAAACCGTAACACAGGCGAGCCCAAAGCGCTTCTAGAGAGTCTTCCCACCTTTGCAGAGCACTGGATTTCTCAGAACATGATGTGGTGATTACTTCTTAAACCACTGTACTGCACAGGAATTATAAAAGATCTAGGAACTTTTACACGACTCTATACAAATAAAATGACCACCACCCAAAAAACCCAGCCCCACACTATTCCAGATTTATCTGATGAATGTCTTTGCACTTTAAATTTGAAGGATAGCCAAGGCTATTAAAATCCCACAAGTGTTTAGCTTCAGTGTAGCAAAAGATCAAAGGTTAGAAAAACAGAAGAGCTTAAATATTTTTGAGACTGCAACAGAATAGTTGTCAATTTAACCAGTCGTTGTGATTACATTACTGCTTTTCTCCTCTGCGGTCCCTTCCCAAGGGTGAGAGGTGTGTTCTGGGAGGAGGACTACGTTTTGTGATCATACAAGGTATCAGTGCTGTCTAGAGTGACTAGCACGTCCCTCCTTGGGAACACCACCGTGGGGACATGATAGGAACCACCAGACAGGACACAGCATTGAAAAAATCTATACACAACACAACAACATTTTAAATATACGAACGTTGAAAACAGCATGCTGATGTGAATGTCTCTCAAACCCGTGAAAACACTATATGCATAAACAAACAAGAGAAGTACAGAGTTTGGAATGTCACCTTTCACAAAAGTTTGGAATGTGTTTTTACTTCTTGTCAATCAATATACGTAATATCACAATTTTAATGTATGCAGTTTCTAATCCATAGATGAATACTAGCAACATTGAAGATAAACATTTTTATGACAGCACATCTTGTTCCTTCTCTTAGATAGAAGTATAAATACATCCATCTCTAATATCTTGCTGCAGACACTATATTCTATCTACTGTAAAAACAGCATTTCAAGATTATTAGAGATGCGTGTCTTATATTAGTTTGTTACTGTTGGAATGGTGATAAAGTATTCAGGTGCATCTCATGTTTGTATACCTAGCCACAGCGATGCAACACCAAAAAATACTCAGTACCTTCTTACACACTTGACCTTTACTAAAAAGAAGCAGTCTGAGCAATACTACTAATTGGCAGTTGAACTAGTTCAAGTGCCAATACTGTAGCGCCAGTTATATATTGACAGAAAACTTACTACTTTCTCATATCAGCTGTTACAAAAAGCTCAATGCCAGTTATATCACCTTTACCTTATCGCAATAAAATGCTGCAGCAGGCTTCAGTACTGCAGCAGATTACAGGGGACTACAAAAAAGACACATTTCAAAAGCTAACGTTAATAACCACTACTTTTAATACTGTCTGGAAGCTAGTGTTTCATTGCGGGGTTCCAAAGCAGCTCGGTTTCTTGCCTGTGTGTAAACCAAGCAAAACAAAAGCAAGTTTCAGGTTCAAAATGCATCAGTGTAACTGATTCCATGAAATTACGCAGTAGAAAATTTTTTAAAGGGAAATTTAATTATACCTGCTGTATGGGACTCTGTGCCTGAAACAATATTCTTCGCCCAAGTAATTCTGCAAAGATACAGCCTACAGACCAGATGTCAATAGCATTGCTGTAGTGACGGCTGCCCATCAGGATTTCTGGAGCTCGATAATACTGAGTGACAACTTCCTGAGTCATGTGACGAGATTCATCTAATTCTTCCACCCTGGCCAATCCAAAATCACAAATCTAAATTGAGAAGGTAAATAAAAAAATTAAAATAACCAAAACACTTGATGCATTTCAAATAGGTAACCTTCTGGTAACGAAGCAGGAAATTCCAAACCAGCATTTAAATAAATCAGACAATCTGCTGTAACTGCATAAGCAAAGGGAAAGGGGAATAGGAAGAAAATATGCTACTTTATTCCGCATCCATTTAAACTTTCTGCAATTTTATTTGAAACAACAGTACATTTTTAGTTGGCATGACAATATTCATAATCTAAAAGATTAAAAACTTTGCACTAAAAAAAAATAATACATATTGCCAACCTCTGAGCACAGCATATTTCACCCCAAACCAGATTTCAGTTGTTCATTACATGCCTCAATGTTACAGAAAGATTCAGCCTTCTACTCCCTTTGGCTTTGAGAATTTTTTTACAGTTTCTTGAACCAGAAGAGTTAAAAAAACAGACCAAAATTTTCACAGTTAGAATGCTTAGCAAAGCAGTGCGAACAAAACTCATTTTTTCAATATTTGGCATAGCTATACAACTCGCCTAAGCCTCCCAAAATGTCATATGCCTCAGAGGGTAACGGAAGAGTCTCGGGCCTGAGCGCGGGCAGCGCGATAGCTGCAGGCACTGCCTCAGCTGCTGGGGGCACAGAGACCCCCCCAAGTCAGACAGAAGAATCACCTCTGTCTGCTCGCACAGATTCGGGGAGAGGCCGGGAGAGAAGGGGAACGGAACGTGTTCGTTTCATTTATAATTTTTAAAGAAACTGTGGGATTTTTTTTCTTTTAAAATGACTTTCAGGAAAAGTGTTCACATTAAAGGCTTTGTTTAAAAAAGTAACAAGTGATTCATAATGAACAGCATATAGATATGTACGTTTTCAATAAATTTAAGTAGCACCTTAAGAACACAGTTGCTGTTCACAAGTAGGTTCCCTGGTTTAATGTCTCGATGTAAAATGCCAGCAGAATGTAGATATTTCAGACCTGAAATATTAAACGAAATTAAAATAAATACCTTTTTTCCTTTTAAAATAATTCTAAGGCTGACAACATTTTCCTGGAAGGTCTTGCGACTCCCGATCAGCAAAGACTTTGCCATTGGCTCATTTTTTATACGGTTCTAACTTCTACTCTTTCGTACACACTCAGTCACTCAATGAAAGGATAAAACTTTTGGAGTATAGACAGAGCAATAATTTAAGACAGAGCAATAGTTTAAGCAGTTTAAAAACAAAACAAAACAAACAACAAACCAACCCAAAACATCATCTCCCTGGGTCTGCTGTGGATACTCTGCTAATCCCAGTTGTGGAATACTGACATACAGCTCTTCCCGCTCTGCTTCCCCGTAACAATTTTAACTTCTGCAGCACTAAAATTTGACTTAACCATTTCCTAGGTAACAGCTGCACTTCAGAAATAAACTCAGATTAAACCCGAGCTAATTGGGATTTTTTTTTTGTTCCAGTCACTTTTTTCGAACTAAAGCCTCGCAAGCCGTCAGCAGGCCGCGCGGAGCGGGGCTCAGGGCTCACGGGCCCGAACTGCAGTAGAGCCCAGGCCCTTCCCTTAACCTCGTTAGCGCAAGAATTCAAAGCTAGAGCTAATGAACGTAGGGCATCTGACTGCAGCCATTGGGATGTGTCTAACATCTAGGTGGTTAGGGCAGGAAGATAACCTGCGCTTCCTGCGTGCTTTCACAGCCCCTGAGGCGATAATTCTGACCTTTTTAAGAAGATGAAAGCACTGCAGAAAGCGCCCAGCGCAGGAGCACACCAACGTGGCGCTGTCTGTGCGGGGGAACGGCAGCAGTAGGCACAGCGTGGAAAATGGAAAAACGGCCATCGTTCAACAGGCTCAGACAGAGCGAAAATAAATAATAGCATTAAACTGGGGAACAGCGAGCCCTCAGGTCACAGGCCTGGGCAAAAAGAGTCCCCATAACTCCTGAACAAACTTTAACGGAGAGTTTTGCGTTGCTGTTCCCCGCGCCATCCCACTCAGCACTCACAGAGCGCCCCTTGTCCTGTAGGACATCACAAAGGAAACGTCTCTTCTCTGACACGACAGCTACCTGGAACAGCCCATACTCATTCTGGCTACGACTGAGATTTCTTTGCTCTGCTTTTTATGAATATGACCTACTATTTATTGGCTACCACATAAAACCGACTGTTTACTTTCAGCTTATTCCCGTGGAAACACCCAAATAAAGCCAATGGAAAAGCAACTGGACTAACGCTGATCAGATGTTCAAAAGACAAGCACAATAACCTCATCTCTTGGATAAAAGTTTCTAAATGGACTAAAAAAAATAATTCAAGTTTAAAATTACTATTATGGTAAATTGTTTTAGCTAAAATCAAACATTAGTGGAGTGTTCCATAACACTTTAAACTAGACTGTTCTCCAGAATACCTTAAGTGGGTATAGTTACATATATTTATCAGTTTGGCTCAGTCTAGGTGTCCTTTCTGCACCTTGATCCAAAAAGCACTGGAGAACTGTTAACCCCCCCCCCCACCTTAAGACTCTCCCAGGCCATTGGAAAAGCCTTTGCAGCTGAAGCGTTAAGTCTTGTCATCTTTACCCATGACAAGGACGGAAGGCAGCAGGGCTGCCATATTCTTATAACTAGAATAATTCATGTTTGCTATTTATTCATAATAGGAAATAAAAAGAACAAGTTTCCACAGGAAACTTACTCAAAATGAGGATGTCTTGAGAATAAACATTCAGAAACAGAGGAAAAAAAAATACTACTACTACATAATTTTCATTAATTTTAAAAGAAGAAAAATTACCTCTTAAAATCTGGTAAAGAAAAACTTTGACATGATCCGAGCTGAGTGGCTGAGGAGAGACGATAATCTTATGGAGGTCACTCTGCATCAGTTCAGTGACAACGTATCTTCAATTTATTAGTTAAGGCAAAAGCAGAAAGTTCAGCACATAATCTCTTGAAACATTTACTCTAACTCCTAGGAATTTGAGCTCTTACAGGTCAGAGCTATCGAGTATAAACGAATAAAGCTTCTTCACAGAGGTCAAGTCTCCAGACTTACAAGAATGAAAGTAAAAAACGGGTTGTGAAAGAAAACAGATTACTCAATAAAGCAGCGTTTGCATTAAGATCGTTGTTACAAAATTATTACAATGTCAAGTTATGACTCAGAAAACAGAACAAAATTTTAATATAATTAATGACATCTCGAAACCTTTAAATTTTTCATTAAGATCGGTAAGCCGCAAATCACAAGAAACTAAAGCAGCATCTTCGTAGTGGACATACATCACCATGGTTTAACCAGACGAGCTGCAAGCGCAAGCCTGGGGCAGTCGGTTACCAGCGTACCTTGCGCGTTGCTGCAGGATCAGCAATGCAGACGTTTAGAAATACACGCGCTTCCCTAAACCCACCCAGTACCCACCGCGTTACCTTCTCAAGCATCACACCCCCCCATACAAACCCCAGGCACAAAACTGCTCCTGAGCTATGACAGGAGAAGAAAAAGAAAAAAACAACCAACCTTCTCTCTGGAGGAAAAACTAAAAAACCAAACAGAAACCACTATTTCACACACTCACAGACGTGCACAACACAGCGATAGTCACACTCACTGACAATTTGCACAAATAGCTGAAGATGCAAAGAGCTGTACACGCTCTGGCTTGTACTAAGGTGAGGTGCGGATTAAGAAGGGTATTGTGTTTACTCAGGAAGCACTAAAAATACTAAAACTATAATGTTTCAAAAACTGGAGAAACACAGAAGACAGAAGCAGCACATCTCGGCCCACAAAATCAATGTCACAGTGTCGACCTCCTGAACACGTTACAGTAACAAAACACATGCAAAAACCATTACGCCAAATTCTCGGGGCACGCCAGCCAGAGGCTGCCTGGGGCTGCACAGGGCAGTTGGCGACAGCGTCCCCCGCGGCCGGCGCTGCGGAGCCCATCCAGCCGCAGAGACGCTGCCTCTGCCGTACGCTGCGTCGCTCACGAGCACCACCAGCAAATAAGTTTTGATTTCGGAGCTGTGGTTCAGAACAGAGTTTAAAGCAAAACCACAGCACCTCAACTTTCAAGGACTGAACTTGCAATGCCGAGAATTTTCAACTTTGACATCAACAAAGCTTGATAAGATAATTAAGAAACATTACTGCTTTAAAAGCTACCTTTAGCAGTCGTATTTGAAACAAAAATCACTGCTATTATTACATTGGCGGCTGAAGAAAACACGCTAGCCATATGTTAACCGAACTTCTACTTTACAGCAAGGTATCGAATGTCCCGCTGAGCCTCGCGTATGGCATTAAGCATTACGAGTCACACCGAGCCCCACAACGTTCAAACCAGACAAAAATGCGGCAGAGAGGTGGTGCATGCTGCCAAGGTCACGCAAAAGATCAAGGAGAGAGTTAGAATAAAACAGCATCTCCTGGGCCCCAGTCTAGTGCCTCCCTTGGTGCCCCAGGCTCATTCCCAGTTGGAGGTGAAGCAGTAGCCGCCTCTCAGCCGCCCAACGCCACAAACCCACGAGCTGTCAGCACCAGCACGGGCGCGGGGACGGCCCTGCCTCCCGCTCTGCGGGAAGGAGCAGGGATTTGCTGTGCTTCGCTTCGGCTTCTCCTCCGTATCTGCCATGCACGAGCTCCGGTAACTTCAGGAACCCATTGACCTCGTGGTGCTGTTTTCATAAGTGTTCCGTCCTGACCTTTCCTCTGAAAGCATCGCTAACGAGGTCAGCGTTGAGGGGTTGGGTTTGCTTTTGAACCTCAGCATCAGTTGGTTCAATGCTCTTTATAACCAGCTTTGCTGCTTACCAAGTCTGAAATATAACAGGCAAACCCTGACTTCAGGTAAGAAAATTCTCTCTCGGTAACACAGGAAACAAGTCAGCTTCAGCAGCAACTTTTACTCGTTCTTACCATTATCACCAACTAATTGGCACAGGTCAAGCTGCACGTACAACGATCTAGAGAAAACTTGTATTTTCTTTCATCTCTACCTAATTGACGTACTCCTTCCATCTGTTGCCCTGCAAACCCTACCCGGCCAAACCCCTATCAAACAAACTGTTTATCTGCCACCAGCACGCCACACAAAAATAAATTTTATAATTTAATTATTGCCATCTTTTTGACCAAAAAAACCCCAAATTAGAATTGCATTCACAAAGAATTAATAAAGAAAAAAAACCCCAACCCCGCAGCACCATCAATTCTAGTCCTCTAATTTTTCTGTTCCTTTTGCAAAGGCCCTCTTAAATATTTATACCAGCCTTTTAAAATTTGGGAGTTACCTTATGGCTGCAACAAATCTTTACATTTCATTTTTAACGTAAAATATTAAAAAAAATCCAAAAGCATTACTCTGCACTTTGTTATGCTAAGATTTCTGTTTTGCTACGCCACAAATCCTCCTAAATCTCAATCCCAAGCATAATGTCTCCCAGATGTCTCAACTAGTTGCCATGCCAACTAAAGCAGCTTAAATTAAATGAGGGCCTGAAATGGCACCTGCACCACTCCAGGTCTGTTGCGCATTAAATAAAGCTCTCTTGACAGGAGCTCAAAGGTGCCATTAACTTGAACAGCAGCTATCTGATTATTGTCTCTAGATAATTTAATGAGGGTCTCCAAACAAGAGCGAACGCAGCACTTGCTTGATGTTCCTGCCTTTTGCAAACGTGGCGGCTTCTTAAACAGCTGGTACCGAGTGGGTCAACGACTGCACTCCGGGCAGGACTACCGATGTTTAGCAAAAACAAACTGCAAACCCCCCCCGGATTTCAATCAACTGTTCAAACAGGTACCTGCAGTTTTCTTTTTCAAGTCGAACCATAAAATATGCTGGCTACGAGGTGGTCACTGGAGCTGTAATATGTGGCTAAGCTGAACATCACTACCAGATAAAAATTGCTACTGACAGCAGTAATTAGTTAAGTAGCTGTATAAAATTAGAACTACAAATGTACCAATTTGCTTCAGAATAATTATCATGGTAAATGCACGGCACAAAAGAACCTCACTTACTCTGCTGACGGGGAGACCTGCTGAGCTGGTACATTTTACAGGGTGACAGGCAAATTTTAAAAAGGAATAAAGTACACACTGTGATGTGGTATTCTCATAATGACTTGGATCCTTCTTCATTAGGTCTCTGCATACCTCAAAACTCAGTTCTATAAACCGTTTTTCTGGGAAGAGGCCAGAATCCTGTGAACAAGTTCTGGGGCAGGCGGATGCACTGGATGCTAACAGTGGAGTGGAGGTGTCTATCTGCATGACACTGCAAGAAATATGTTTTTTTTAAAACAAAACAAAACTCTTGTATATTCCAACCTCCCCCTCTGCTCTGCCCCAGGGAGGCCACATCTGCAGCGCTGTGTCCAGTTCGGGGCTCCCCGGGTCAAGAAGGACAGGGAACTGCTGGAGAGGGTCCAGCGGAGGCCGTGAAGATGCTCAGGGACTGGAGCACCTCTCTGCTGAGGAACGGCTGAGAGCCCCGGGGCTGTTCAGCCCGGGGAGGAGAAGGCTGAGAGGGGACCTCATCAGTGCTGATCAATACCTCCGGGGCGGGTGGCAAGAGGACGGGGCCAGACTCTCCTCAGTGGTGCCCAGCGACAGGACGAGGGGCAACGGGCACACACTGGAACAGGGGAAATTCCATCTCAACCTGAGGAGGGACTTCTCTCCCGTGCGGGCGGCAGAGCACTGGCACAGCTGCCCAGAGAGGGGGGGAGTCTCCCCCTCTGGAGCCATTCCAGACCCGCCTGGACGCGTCCTGTGCCACTGCTGGAGGTGCCCCTGCTCTGGCGGGGGGTGGGACGGGGGAAGCTCCAGAGGGCCCTTCCAGCCCCCACCAGTCTGGGATGCTGTGATGTCTTTTCAGCTGCTTCTAATATTCACTTTAATGGAAAAAGTTTTCAAAAAGTTACTAGAAAAACTTAGGATAGTTCTTAAAAGAGAACGCCTGTGTATCTCCAGTTGCAGAATTCAGCATTACTATCAATCACAGAAGATTTTGTAATTGGAAAAAAAGAGAGCATAGAATTATAGAATCATTTAGGTTGGAAAAGACCTTTAATATCACCAAGTCCAACCGTAAACCTAACACTGCCAAATCAGTTCAATCAAGAACTATCAGATATGTTAATTGCAATTAAATGCTTTTTAGATGCTCTAGCAAAGTCTGAGTCACTGTCTACCTTTATAACCATTATGCTTTAGAGCTCGGTCAGCCCACCCAGGCACACAGGCATACAGCGGAACCAAAACATCACCCAAGCTCGTGTAGCAGGGATTATAGTTCTGTTCCGCCGAGGTAAGTTGATGATTGCAGGGATAAGCCTTGAACTTCAGCTTAACGATCAACTTCATGGTGAACATATAAAACCTAAAATTCACTAACAACCTCTTTTTCACTTATTTTCTCAAGACAAACACACAGAATAATATATGCTCCATTATCTATTCATTTTTGCACTAAGTGATATTGGCAAAAATATCAATGCCCGTATAAGATGTTAAATGTTCACAAAGATTTTTCAATCTAAAACCTCATTAAACATGCAAATTATATCTCAATCTAACAGTTTGCAAAGAATTTGCATTCTAAAACAAAAATCTCGTTAGTCTAAAATTCTTTTATTCATCACCAGTTTCCTAAGAAATCTTTTAATTTATCATCAAAATTTAAAGTCAGTGTTACAATGAGTTTTCTTTAGAAAACACACTTTGCAATTCTTGCTAGCACCTATGAGACATTGAAAAACTGAACCTAACTCTACCAGTTCATTTGCAAGACGTCTTTCATATCATTTTTAGTCATTCTTTTACTATTTCTGTTTTCTTTCCCCCCAAAGGGCCCTACAACTCCTTAGAAAGAATAAAGGAAATCAAGTGGTACCGGCTCAATCCCTTCACACTTTTAGCGCTGATCAATATACCTTATTGTAAAAATGGAATGTCACTATGGTATCTTTAGGAACTATACGAGTGCAGCAACAGAAGTTTTTACAACTATGTTCCCCAAAGATGGAATATAGTTACCCAATCTTCTTAAAATCAATCTGAAATAAGTTCTTCTTACACTACAGTAAGCAGAAGCACATGCAATTAAAAATGTGCATATAAATTAAAACACCTATTCATTCATTCTTCTAATGAATTTAAGGGTCATAAGTGCACTTACTGCAATTATTTAAACAGAAAGGAGAAAGGACTACACAGCAAATAGTCTTCTATTACCAATATTAGAGTCAAGAAATTCAAACAAATTTAAAAAATAAAAAGACAGCCCTATAAAATACTAGTCAGACTTAAAATGAGTTAAACTTAAAATGAGTTAACCCTGAAGGAAACTAACATTTCTGGTTTTATATACAAAACTTGGCAGTAGCTAAGCTCATAAAAATAAGCTTATCCCATTTAAATATTCTTGATTGTACAATTACACGGAAGAAGTAATCCTTAACCTAGATCTGATTTATAACTCATTTGACTTGTTATAAAATGAGGGCACTGAACTAGTACAAATAACCAAACTCCAGGTTTTGAAGACTACTCATATGCTGCTCACATGAAAGAAGTATCAAAGCAAAATGTAAGAGCTTTATCTAACATCCATTTGAAAAAGCGCTAGTATAGTAAAGCAATATTTTCAACCAATCAGTACTTTGCTTAAAACCACCGAGTTTAAAATACACCTACTTTCTTCACCAATCAATTCAAGGTATTATAAATAGATCAAACCATTTTTCACAAAGTTCAGTTTATCTAAAAATAAAGAATGACAATTTTCTACCCATTAATTGTCTTGTAAAGTGGGTCATACCAGAGTAGCTAAAACCTATCAGTAATTAAAAAATAACCTTCGAAAGTCTAACCATAAGAGTAAGTTGGTGCACTCAGACCTCAAGCAGCTCCACTGAAGACTGACACCGACATAATAAAGCTACTTGTAGGATAAGCAGAGCACGCGATGGGGACATCCGCAGGACAGGGGTTTTGTGTTTGTTTTTTTTTAAACCTAACTATTAGTACGCATCCTGGTAACAGAAAAAGCTCTCAGGTCCCAATTACAATTGCATGAAAACTATGTGATTTCAGAAAACAAACCCAAATCCTCAATTGGAACACTTTCTTTATGTTCCTGAATGTATATGCATATATTTTTAGATTAAAATTGACTGGCAGCTTACTTAAGCTTTTACCAGGCATTTCATTATACCCTGCCTGATTTACAAGCAGATTTTGGTAGCAATTTTGGTTTGGGGAGGAAGTTTTTATTTGCACGACTTGGCTGTGAATTATAAACTTGAAAGACTGCAACCAAAGCTGTAAAAGGAGCAGCAGTTTAATGAGATGACACATAATTGAATATATACCATGATTCAAGTGTTCGCTTTCAACAATTCAGCACTGAGTTTAATTTTCAGTGTTTGCTTTTGGGGTTTCCCATAGAAAACACAGAAGTCTATGAGCTGACCTCAGCTGTATGGCAGATCCCTCTACTGAAATGCTAATCTGATAATGGAAACGTCAATGAGTTAGGATGTTTGATCATCTGCTCTCTAAAATATCACTTTTACTGAAGTCTAAAAGGATATTTTGTTACTAACAGCATGTTGTAAAAATACCTGAACAGTTCATAAAACTCTGCAAATAATCTTAAAACTGTTATGGGCAGGAGTCTGGTGAAGAGCTTTTTTCCTACACAGATACAACACAAACAAATAATGTCACTCAGTGCTAATTATCAGGTTCATTTTTTATTAGCTACAAAATTCTCAAAAATTGGATCTTAGCATGTTAAATTTTTAAAATAGCAACAAGAAGAGAACAGACAGTGGGATTAATCGAGGCAGACAATCTTTATTATGATTCCTGGTCTGTAGCTAGTAAAGTCTCTGCAGAGAACCAAATTACCCCTATTTAAAATATTTTTTTGTTCTAAATCTCACAGTATTTCTAGTTACTTTCTGTACCATGAAAACCTGTACTTAACTCATTGCAGTAATTTCTAGCAAAAAATCTGAAATACCAAACCAAAGAGCTTTGAGTCACAGAACTTCTCTTCCAACTAGAGTCAGTAAGCGCCTACCCAGCTCAATGACTTGCTTCTCACTATTTAAGAATGCAGAAACTCCCAACTCCAAAAATAGAAGATAACTCAAAGTTTGAAAAAGGAAAAAAACCCAAAGCATGACATTCTTATGTTAAGTTATGCACTAAAATTCAATGTTATAACCCAGTTACTCATAGACAGCATGTACCTTTGCATCAGTGACACGTGAAACAGCACGTATATCTGTGTGAGATCTGTTTTCTTGATCAACGCAGAGGCTGAACAAGGAAAGCCACAACCCAACAGGCTGCTGAAACATCTCTGAAAACTCATGGTTTCAAAGGATGCGACAGTAGCACTCTCTGAAAACACCAGAAAGTATTTTAAGGTACTAATCAGTGAGAGGAAGTTAATTACTGGATATAGTTTTAAAAAAAAAATATTTTGGGGGAATCACCATTAGTACAGCAGTATCTGTTGGTAAATACCACAATGCCCTGCATTTACAGGCTCTTACACATTTAAAGCTTCATCTTCAATCCTGCACCATTTCACCTCCAATTTTAACATTAACTAAGGATTCTTGATAGTAGAGATTCACTTCTTTAAATAAAACTGTTCGGATACAGCCTCGAGGTTTTTGCAGTTCTGTTTCATAGATTCCACCAACTACTTGCAGTTGCTAAGCTAATGAAAGTTACACCTACCTCAATTAAGATGCGCTATTTTATATTTAGGATACATTTCTTCAAAATAGTCAATGTGTGGAGGCTGGAGTATGTCGAGGGCAGAGAGTACCTAGGAAACACCACACAAGATCAAGACCTATCCCAGTCAAACCAACCCAAATCCCTTTCAAAAAGACAGTCAGACTACACCTTTCTCATAGAGATCAGCTTTGTTCTACCCCACGCAGACAGACCAGTAGTCTGTCTCACTAGATATGAGAGTTTAATAGCCCACCAAGATAGATATTCTGCACATTCAGGGTCTCTCTTTTTTTTTTTTTAATTCAAGAAACTTTTTACAGCTGTGCAAGTACAAGCTTAAAAGCACAAATTTATCTGCCCAATAAAAATTGGTTTATTTCAAAAATGTATATAACCATAAAATATTTGAAAGGAGTAATTCTAAAAAAGAAATGCAAAAGCAAAAGGTATTACACTTTGTTGTGCCTTTCATCTTTAAGAGTTTTGTGACACACTGCTTCCACATGGAATTACAAAACCCAAAGTTGTTCCCATTCTGAATCAGAAGCTCAGCTCTCTGTGCAAAGCAAAAAGGTAGAAAAGCAGCAGCACAGAATTTACATCCTCCCACAGGAAAAAATACAACCTTGGTGTAATCTTTTATAGCCTGTCCTAGGAGTGTCTATGACATTTAGGTGAAGCACACAAACTTCAGCGGTTATCAGGCTCAACTTCTGACCGCTTACAGAGATGCTTTTATTTAATTTCATAGTCCTCAGTGAAATCTTCTCCATAATGAAGACCCTGGCGAGGAGCAGTTTAAGGTTCCAGTTCTAAAGAAATCTTGTCCTGGAATCCATCTCCCAAGGACTGGTGATAGTGGTGTTGGTGGGACATTGCAACCTGGTACAAGCTTGCAAGGCAGTCCACCTCTTCTGCGCCCCACTAACTACAATGCTTATCTGAATCCAGGGCTTAACCACAAATAAAATCTTGGAATATGATACCCTCAGATAAAAAAAGGTAAACTTTAAAACAGGAGGAAAAGCAACGAAATACAGTTCTGAAAAAGATACCCACTTCCTGATCCCATTCCACGAGGAGAAGATAGTCCTCCCAACATGCTGCTTACTGCTCATCAATGGGAGAGGCTGCCACATCCACAGCTGCACTCGGGGAACAGCTTCTCTAAGTACTTTTTGATTCACTTCAGACACAACCATATGGGTTGATTCAAATAATTTTTTAAATGTTTTAACTTATCCTAGCTGATTTTTCCTAAAGCAGACTTGGGAGTGCTTGTACAACCACTCTGCCAGAAGAACTGAGAGCGATAAACTCCAGCAAAGGGGAGAGGAAGAGAGAACAAGAAATAGCCTGGAAGCGGAAGCATCTCTAGCTGGCATAGCTTTGTGCAGATTGACATTTATCTAAAACCTAACGTAAGATTAGGTGGAAGTGTATTGCCTGTCTATTTGCAAACGTTTTGGAAGGGAAATGGTGAATATCCTTAGATACTTGATAATTTCATTTTTTACAGTGTTTGCAACAGTAATATCTGAGTTTCCAGGAAATCTGATAACCGTAAAATTATAGAGCTTTTAAAGCATTTTAGATATTCTATAACTTCAAAGAAATAAAAGAAATAAATACTTCTGTTACAGATAGCTCCATTTTACAATTAGGCTTTATCAAAGACTTCAAAATTACTTTGAATTTACTTACATTGTCATGCTTAAAAAAACACAACATCTTCAACTCCCGGAAGACCCTTTTACAAGAGACCAAATTTTGGAAGACGTTGGGCATCTTTTTGAGTGCAACTCTCTTTCCATCTCGTGGATCTGTTACTGACCTACAGAATAAAAGATTTAGAGCATCACATACTACTGTTAGACAATTTTTCTAAATCAGAAAAAATATTTTAGAGTTCTTATCATTCTCAACTTAGACGGTGAGTCAAAACAATGTGAAGACACTTCTGGGGAAAAAAGTATTAAGCGAAGGGCATTATGCACTGTGCTACAGAAGCCGTATGAAATGTAGCGTCATCATTCTTTGATTAGAGTACATACGCACATACCCAGTCAGGCTTGGTGGCTGCTAAGCGGCCGGACACACGTACAGCAGTGCATACGCTGCCTGCCACTGGCATACACTGCAGCTCAAAGTTAGATCGACACCTTGAGCTCAGGAGCAGGCGTGACGATAAATATCTCCTTCACCTCTCAAAAAAGACCTTATTAAGAGTAAAACGTTTTCTCAGATACACAGATTTGATTTTGTCAGGTCTGCTGCTTTCGCTTTCTTCTTCCTCTCCTAAGAGGGCAAAAATTTTGACAATCCCATTATGACAGAACACTGGCAAGTGTAAGACTATTACTTGATCTATCGCTGCATCACTTCACACCTGGAGAAGCAACAGCACATGGTATCTAAGTTTCCACACGTGTAAAATGGGCATGGTAGCTGTCTCTCTCCCGTAGAGCTTATGGGAGGCAAGTATAGTAGTTCAGAAATTATAAGGTGCTGTGCACATGGCAAGTATTTTAGTTTAAAGTAATTAGATTCTGAAAATAGAATTTTATAATGAGAGCCATAAAACTGGAGCAAGGAGATTGTGGTGCCTCAATTCCCAGACACAGTTTTTAAGGTGAGGCTTCTCAAACCTCACTACAAAACAGGGTTTCTAGATCTTCAGTTGTTAGGAAACCTTCCTTTTTTTCTGCATATTTTTATTGGGGTGACCAAAATAACTTTCTTCTTGGTGCAATGCCATAACCACATAATGATCTACATCCAGCTATGTACCCCGATGACTACATTTGGCCTTAAAAAGTTGCTGGCTTTTCTGCCACGTCACTCTCCTACAGATGACATAGAAGGCTGCTTCTTTTGTCTCAGGTCCACGTTGGTTTAAGTATCTAGATAAAAAATTAGAATGGGGTAATCAAATATCTGCCTTATCTCCAAGTACCATATCTGACTTCAAAATACAAAACAATTCAATGCATCCAAAAT
Organism: Vanellus vanellus; assembly: GCF_965231255.1. Taxonomy (NCBI): domain Eukaryota; kingdom Metazoa; phylum Chordata; class Aves; order Charadriiformes; family Charadriidae; genus Vanellus; species Vanellus vanellus. The sequence goes on along the minus strand of NC_138924.1, from coordinate 12,257,278 downwards.
CAGAAGTGGCCACTGATACTAGTGGTTGGGAGTCAAAGGAGAACTATCCCAACACACTCAGCTAGAACACTCGTTAATTGCCACTGCATATTTATATTCTACATAAGGGGCAGAGGGGGACTTGGGAAAGTTGATACCAGACTATTTCTATGGTGGGAAACACAGAGCCGAAAAGAATCTGAAAAGGTCTTCCAATTCACAATATGTTTCCTGTTTTCTCCAGGACCTTTGCCTCTTGCCTCTAGCCTAGACTGGAAAGAAAGGGAATGAAAACTGGAAGAGTTACAGCAAATCTCCTGTTAATGCAACTCAGCACTCACCATTGGCCAGACTGACATGTCCTCCCTCACCCTGGATACTAACTTCATTCACAGATGATGGTTAACCTCAATGAGTCTATTTGCAAAACAAGGTACCGTTCATCACGAGTAGGCCACATCTCATAGCTTCAGGACTACAGCAGAGGCAGATTCCGAGTGACACGCAGCAGGGCCAGCACCAGGCGGTGGCTCGCAAATTCATATAAATTTGATCCCAGCATGAGCTGAGAGCTCCCATTGCTCACAAGGTCAAGCACCACCAATCAGCTAATTAGTGGTATTCTTCTCTCTTTACGAGACAGCATTTCTGGCCCTTGTGCCACCAACCAAACCTCTGACCTGTAAAAGCAAGCTGCTGATTCCTGGGAATTAAATATATGTATTCTTGCTACAAAACCAAAGTTGTAAAATTTTCTTCATAAAAATCTACCCTGGTTACACTGCAGATGCTACCGAATTACAGCTTCTTCCCTTCGGGGTTTTGACACTGTCGCTGACCACTGCACACACACAACTGCTATCAAGAGGATATTCACAGCTATGGAAGAAATTCCACTATTGGGTCGCAGTGGTGATACAAGAAATTACCGTACAGACACAAGACCTGGGAGACCTTTGCCAACATGAAATTTCCTCACAAATGACTGTTAATGCCTACGCAGACCACAAGCACCTTCCTCAGCTATGTTATATTCAGCAGCACAGTTAAAACAAGAGTTAAATAGCTTTCTTGGCTATGAAAGAGACTCGATTTTAAACCTTCAAAATTTATTTTATGCTACATTCTAGCATATTTAGAGCATGCTCTACAATTCTTCTTGAGTAAGGTGAAGAAAATTGAATACGTGGGTTTGTTTCATTATTTTTCCTTAGAAATGTATCTAAAAAACATAACTACAACAAAAGAATTTTCTTTAAACAGAAACAATTGCTATTTTACATTGTAAACAAATTAACCCTCTAAAATAGTTTCAATTTGTTTGAAGAGGGAATAAAACAATGCTTAAGATCCAGACAGCTTATTTCAGAGAGTTCATATCTACTTCTACCATTTCTACTGTCTGTAATAAATTAGTGCGGTAAACATATATAACTTATTCTCAAGAAAGACTAAAAAGCATTCATTGATCATGTCCAGGGGCAGTACAACACAGAAAGCACAAAGTAATAAACAATGGCAATTTGTCTGTAGCTTTACTTGGTTGAAGAAATTAGCTGCAGCTTCACAGATTTGATAGGGTTTTTTGTTTGCTTTTTACCTCAAATTCCCTAAGCTTCATGGAGCCTGTAAGGGACAGACCGAAAACAATCAGAAGTCACAACCAACAACGTTTGTGCAGACCGGCATGTAACCAAGCACCACTGCCTTCCAGGGTTGATAAAAATCTGTCAGCTGAAACTGGGGCATCACCTCGACTGTTCACAGCACGCGGAAGTCGATGTCCGTAACAGGCGGCGCAGATAGCTGGTGGGTTTGTCAAACGCTCTTCCTCTGGGGCCGCAGACTGCGAGCTTCACGAGCCTACCAGCCTTTTAGTCGCCTAGTTGTATGTTTAGGCTGTATCTATAGCAATCGGCTTCTGAATTTGAGCACTATCGCAACAGAAAGACACCGTTCCAACTAGTCACAGAAGAATAACCCATTTTGTAAATGTTGACAAGCAAATAGCTTATCAGAATCAGCTTTGAAATTTTAAGTATTTTTGACATATTAAAATTTCATAAACAGGTCAGACGTGCAACACAAGGCACATATCTACATGAAACAGATACAAGAAATTGAAAAAGTGCTTGAACAGCAAGCGATTGATCAATAAAACCAGCATTATTCAAAAAAAAAAAAAAAAAAGCAAGAATAGTCTGGCTTTGGTTCTGGGCTTAAAGACTAATAAGAACCAAAAGACCGTAACAAAACCTGCTGAGGCAAATGCTACACTGCTGGACGGACAAAGCATGTTTGAGAGTCCTCTCTGCTCTTCACATGTTTCCTTATCATTAACGCCCCAAAGGCTTTTTAGACAAACCGCCCCAGGGATTGGGGAGCCCCAGACAAAAGGGGGGCCCACGGCGCCGCCACACACCGCGGGTTTTTCGCCACCTTCAGCTCTCACCGTGGCAGCAGCACCAACGGGGCGACAGAGTTTTTCCTGAAATTCAACCTACAGCAGCCGGGATGAAACCGATCTGCTGGGAGAGGAATAAATACCAAAACAAGTTTCCACTTGCTGCTGGTTCTTCTCTAATTGAGCAAGGGGGAATCATCTGTGGTACTTGAGGATGTGGATCCCGGTTCTCCTCCCCTGTGGCAAACGTCTCGGAGGACGCGTGTTTCAGCAGCAGCAACGCAGCTTCGGGACCCTACACTCAGGACCTGTTGGGAGTTATTTTTAACAGCCACCTTTTAACCGTATTTCCATTTAGAAACTTCCTATCTGCCTTTTCCCAAATCTTACAAGTATAAATATTATCCCAGCAACTGACAAGAAAAATGAAATAATATATTATTAGATGGATCGTAACACACATGGTTTCAAAGTTTACACTGTCTTTTATCAACGTTTTATGGCAAAACTTACAAAGTAGCATTTCTTGTAAGTATTCATGCAAAGGCCAGCTTGTTGGAAACAAGCTATAGCCATAACGAGGCGAACGAATGAAGATAACGAACCACTCTGAAGGCAGCTTCCGCCATCTCCAGTGAAAATGACCCCGTCCAAAACCTCTCTTTGTCCTAATGACCAGCTACTTGTCAAACTAAGCCTAACATAAGTTATTTAAATATTATGTACAGGGCGCTTTTAATGCATGTACTAAGCAAACAACGGGTTTTTACAGTAACATATATATTCACATAGTCCTATCTAATAAAATGAAATTTTTCTGCTAACATTTTTATTAGTCTAAAAATCAAACTTAAAGACTAGAACCTACACCCACATATACTCTTCAGATAGTGCCATACCTCCACACAAAATTACCAAAAGACCTCAAAAGGTGTCCTTTTAATTGAATTATAGATTAAAATAGTCACTCCTGATTCTAATACAATATTAAAATAGAATAGCAGAATTCAGATTTAGAATAGTAACCCGAAACATTTTCAGGCAAAGTCTGAAATTCAATACACTATTTTAAAAGAGCAGAAGTACTCCTCTCACACCGTCTGAAATTATAGAAATGTTAAAACACAGAACAGTATGCAATATAGTTACTTGCATGCGCTGATTTTCAGTGACGCTGCCTCTGCAGCAGTGCCTGTGATGATTTTCCTTAGCCGTAACAGCCGTTTGAAGTGAGCAGTCTGACCTCCTCACCTAAACCTCACAGCATCTACCGGCCGGAGCCGCAGCCAAGCGCACACCACCTACTTCCTCCAGTTGCCCATGAGCTGCGCTGCCAGCGGCCACGGCGGCGACACGGGCCAAGCCTGGGAAAGTAAGGCATTCACAGTTAAAAATCTGAATCCCAGGCACAAATTCAGAGAAAGTAATCCCTGGGGTTCCACTAGGCAAACGAAAAACAGAAAGTCTGATGTGGAGGTCATTGTGAGAAGATACCTAAAATAGGATTTTTGATGGATTTGAAACACTCGTTTTCTTCAGCTGTACTGCTACAAAATTACACTAGTTGCATACAAACACAAGAATCCAACAGTCAGCTTTTACAAAAACTAGTTCAGGTGGAAAACGAATTAGGACATGAACATTCACCATCTACAGTTGAGCAAGTTTATATCTGCTCCGCAGAATGTCATAAGGCAGTTTAGAGTTGCCTAAGTTAAAGTTCTCATAAATCAACGTTAATTACACGTGAACAGTAATACAAACTGCAAAACTTTTTTTTCTTATCTGTAGCTTTTTCTTATCTGTGCTTTGTCTAACCTCATTCCTTATCCCTTTATTAAAAACAAATAAAATACCTTTATAAAAAAATTAAAATAAAAATTATCTTAGAAAGATTACATAGATATGAAAGTAATTGCTGAATGCCTAAAAATCCTTCCAGCCACTACCCCCAAAAATACGAAATGGATATCCATATTCTCCTCTCCGACTGAAGGTATACACTTAAAACTTCTGAGCACGGACTCCTCTGCTGCTGCTGAGCCTCACTTGAGAAAACTGACGGCACTTTGTACTTGGAAGTACCACAGCTCTTCAGTTCAGTATCCACAATGACACTCATCTAGGATTACTACACTCTGCGAAGTCAGAAGGTAATCAGGCAACTGGTACCAGTGAACATCAGTGTCCCGTTAATTCTTACACTCCTCCCGTGGCTGTAGCTGTCACGCAGCCTCGCTAGGGAGAGGGCTGATAAAACGGTTGGTCTTTAATCAAGTAATGCAAAATTCTGATTTATATCGATAGCTACCACAGACTTACTGATGCTTGGTTTTACTAGTTGCAGGACCCATTTTAAAAAAACAAAAAAAGCTAAACATGTTGCAGACCTGCTAAAGTTCATCGCAGCTGTGTAAGCAGGGCCTGCTGTGTCCGCTCTCCTCTATTTCCCCAGTGCTTCCACACAGCAGGAATGGGTTTTAGCGAATAGTCTTTTCCTGGTGCTCCTGTGGTAGGCTCCCATAAAGGCATGAGTTACAGGGCGTTGCTCCGGCATAGGCATTTAAGGCCAGTTTCCTTTTTCTTTTAAATACCTGACTTTTACAAACAAGTACCGATCACCTGCAATACCCACCTCTCCTCTTTCCCTCCTAGCTGCAACAGTTTCCCTCTGCTCCTCACCCCCTTGCCTTAGCTTGGGAGCTTTATACCACTCACCAGCAATTTCACTTCAAGGCGCAGCACAAAACTAACAATCAAAATTATAAAGATCAGAAATGTCAGGACTGCATTCCAAAGAACAGAAAAATGAAAGAAAGAAAGAAAGAAAGAAAAAAGCCTGTCTGAAAAACTGGTATTTACAGTGAAGATGCTGAAAATGTTGCTTTGTGTTTGTGTACAGTACCTGCTTTTGCACCAGTAAAATAATTATTTATAGCAATAAGCTATCAGGTCACATATCCCCAAGAGAAACGAGAAAAGCACGAAAATCTCCTAGGAGCTAACTGAGAGCACAGCTAGAAAGGCAGCTTCACTTACAGCCGTTGTGAGAAGAACCCCTTTCAGCTCCCTCCTCTGCTCCGTCCCGCTCTCACCCCGCGGCCTCGAGCAGCGAAGCGAGCGGCCGCGGGACTCTGCCCATCACTCAGCGCAGCCGATGGGCGCTCTCAGCTACCGCTGACCCCTGCGAAGGCTGCACTTACTGAGCATCAGCTGTAGCCGGGGGCACAGAGAGAAGAGACCGAGGCGGAAACCGAAAAGAACCTAGCAAAAATTATATGTAGGTATGGGCCAAAAAAAATGTTAATAAAATTTGGAGGGGGGGGGGAAAATGTCAAGGAATACCCAGTTTGGCTTTAATCATGCCTCTAAGAACTACATGATTCCAGATGTTTCTGAGAGAACACCCAATCATTCAGGTTTCTTTATTACACTGCACAAACCACTGCAAAAAGCTACTTTTAATATCCTTAAACAAGTCACACGGTTTGCTTTCACAGCAATTACATGACTTTCAGTGCACTTAACCAGCGCCCAGAGCAGCAGTTTGGGTACCGCGGGGGGAGCGGGCTGCCCCCTGCGTGTCCATCGGCGCACGCGGGGCACAGCCACCCGCTCCCGCTCCCGCTGCGCCAGCGCCCGGCCGGCTCCCCTCCCACCCGCGCAGCCTGCGCGGTAACGGCAGAATATTAAGTTGGAAAACTTATCAAACGATACATTTGTAAAATTCAGAAAAGTTCAGTGGAAGATGCTCCCCCTGTTACCTTACCAGGTTTTTAGTAGTTAAGAGGAATGCAAGAAAGTAAAGAAAATATTTATATTGATTTCCACTTAAATGAATTGGTTTCGTGATTCAGCCACTTAAAAAATGTGGTGACCAACTGCAACAACTATTTGTTGTAGCTGCATCACCTACTGGTCCAGGTAACAGCGAGGCTCCTGCAGCCAAAACATTACAAATGGTTATTTCTCTATTCTTGATTTCTCCGTGTATCTGATAGCATGCTGGTAGATCGGACAGTTCGTTTCCTCCGTAACACCAGTTTGGTCAGTTCTCCCTTTTTATAAACAAGACGAAAATGATCCCTCTAGTCCAAAAGAGGCAAGAGAAATACAAGCACGCAAGTAAAGAGATTAAAATACAGGTAAACAAGACAATTTGTCTTATTTCAGGCTTCGGCTCTTGTTAAAAAATAAAAAAAAATACACATCTATTTGAATGCTTAACACAAGACTGTAATGTTCCTCTTGAAATATTGCCCATGTTTTTCAGACACCAAAATCGTATAAAATCCTTCACTGAATCCACAATCAGGTTGAAAGTTGAACTTTCTACAGCGAACCAGTGTACTATGCACGTTCTGGGCCGAAGGCTGCAAGGCCCTTACAGCCCGCCTTGGTTAATTCTTCCACGTCTAGTCCTGCATTCACTAACAAATCTAAACCTGCCTATTATACAACCAGAACAACTAGTTTCTAGTTTGTGTTATCTTTTCTTTAAAAAATAGTCAAATCTACCAGAACACTCACACCTTTCTCTACAGCAGTAGTTCAGTACTGTGTCGCTAATGTCCAAGCTGACTTTGCAGACAATATTCTTCACTAGAAAAGCAGGACACTTGTTTCACCCAAAGAAACCAGTAGTAGACAAGCTTCCAGGTACACGAGCCCTTGCTCTGGCTGCATCTCCAAACCATCACAGATAGAACAAGTGACAGATTTTTATCCTTTCAACGGGCAAGTTAGATAAGGACGTACTTGCCCAAGTGATTTACTGACATGGTTTCACACCACAGAATCACAGAATGGTCAGGGTTGGAAGGGACCTCTGGAGATCATCTAGTCCAACCCCCTGCCAGAGCAGGGTCACCTACAACAGGTTGCACAGGACAGCGTCCAGGCGGGTTTTGAACGTCTCCAGAGTGGGAGACTCCACAACCTCTCTGGGCAGCCTGTTCCAGTGCTCCACTACCCTCAAAGTGAAGAAGTTCCTCCTCATGTTAAGATGGAACTTCCTGTGTTCAAGCTTGTGCCCATTACCCCTCGTCCTATCAATGGGCACCACTGAAAAAAGACTCCTCCCATCCCTCTGGCATCCTCCCTTTAAGTATTTGAAAGCATTAATAAGATCCCCCCTCAGTCTTCTTTTCTCTAGACTAAAGAGACCCAAGTTCCTCAGCCTTTCCTCATATGAAAGATATTCTAATCCCCTAATCATCTTCGTAGCCCTTTGCTGGACCCTCTCCAGCAGATCCCTGTCTTTCTTGACCCGGGGAGCCCAGAACTGGACGCAGTACTCCAGATGCGGCCTCACCAGGGCAGAGCAGAGGGGGAGGATGACCTCCCTCGACCTGCTGGCCACACTCTTTTTGATGCACGCTAGCTGCTGGAACTGCAAGCTGCTGCGGGAAGAGGGGGTCCTGCTCCAGCAGCTGTGGGTCCTGGCCCTTGGGCCGGCACTGGCGCTGGTCACTGGCCGCGCTGGTCACCGGCCGCCTGCACGGCGAGTGGGTTCAGCACTGCCATCCCGCACAGGCAGGGCCGGTGTCGGACATGCAGCAAGTGGAATGAAGCCATCCCAAAGCCACTCGATCCCTAGATGTGCCAGAGGGAAGGCGAGCTGGGGCACGGCTGGGGCAAAGGGCAGGACAGCGCGATTTTTTGGTAGGAGTTTGCAATTACACCAGATTAAGCACCGCGGGAAACCAGGCCCTCGGTCACGCTGGGAGCTTGGGGACAGAGCCAGAAATGGGGATTGCATCTCTGCTGCCAAGGGCCACTCCTCTATCCATCAGAAAACTTTTCTTTTTCCTGATTATACATAATATAAATATATATGTCTTATTATATTGAAAATTATACATTAAAAGATTTAAAAAAAGAGTCTGACATAAAACATATCAAGAAAAAAAGATACTTTACAAAAACCGTAGCTTCTATGTACGTTGCAGGCTAATCGCTCCAGAAATAATAAAATTTTAAAGAGTAACAGAACTACAGAAAGGATTAATGATACAATCCAGACCTCTAGTTAAAATGTTTTCAAAGACAATTCTTATCTCAGAGAATCCTGGCAGGCATTTAGCCTTTTCAATTACGCATTATAGGTCTTTAGCAACTCTCTACCATGTTGATGGCAAATTTTCAAGGTGGAGACTATGCCAACAGTAACTTTTCTCTCTCCGAATCCAGGTCGATGTATACACATTGTTCTATAGTTTCAACTGGCAGAAAAACGAGTTTGTGATTACTCCGTGGCAATTATTACACAGAAGCGAGATAACGAAGGAATGTTCTCAGGGGCGGTGTGGGAAGCTGCTGATGGAGTTTGTTGTACGACGGAAGTGTCCCTTCCCGTATGTTTACGGAGAATACCTATAAATTTGCATCCAGACTTATCAGCGGGGGGGACTTAATAGGATTACTTTCCAAGTTTTTCTTATTAGTCAATGAACTTTTTTCCTCACTTGCTTGCCTCTTAATCATGCAGACTTTTCCCAGAAAGCCTTACTCGAAGATATATAAAAACCTGGTCGCACAAGCACTGCAGTTGCTCACCCAAACGTATTTGATACACCACTGTTAAACAAATAACGCAGTTCATATTCAAGGGCATGTGCTACCCAATGCACCGCTTTTGCAGTACACGGTATTGCAGTCAGTCACCTTTTGGCATACCTCAAAATATATTTGAGCATGGGACGAAATAAAAAATCCTTTTGAAGGGGCAGGGAGAGGGTGTGCAGTTATCAAATCACTTATCTGGGAAATGTTTGGCGGGGTACATAAAGCTTACAGACAGGAACCGGCCGCCAGATCCAGTACATCTGTTCTCTGTGGAATCATTAACAGGCAACGAGCCCTACCAAAACACAACAAAACCGATCAACAACGTTTAATGGACTACTAGGTAGCAGAGGGGAGAGGTGAGGAAAGCACACACATAATGTGTGAAATCATTAAGAAAATAAAACAATATATGTATGCACGTTTCACAACAGATTTCTTACTGAAGAATAGAAAGGGAATTTATGCACGTATACTGAGCTTTTTAGCAAAGTAGCTGCTTTAACAATTCTACTATTATAAAACTCAAATACAAGTGAGACAGAGGTGATGTTCCAGCTTCTCCGGTGACCTCGCCTAACAAACAGAAGTGTTTTCTCCAGTCGCAGACTGAAGAGTTTGTCTTCCAAAACGGTTCCTGACCACCGGCGGTGGTGTTCACCAACGCATATAAAATACATTTTACAGCTTTGTGACAACTCTCAATCGAAGTTAAATTATTCAAATGCCTAACTTTAGTAGCCCGCAAGTCAATTTTCCAGCCCGGGGCTCTCGGTGTGGTACGCTTACCCTGGCTGACGGCTGCTGCTGGGCTCCCCGGGCTGGCGCACCGTGTGGCCCGCAAACAGCTGTGCTGGCACAACGAAGCAGAAAGCAGGAAAATAAGTAGCTGAGACAATGGGGAAGACAGACAGACTGCTTTTTCAGTAACAATGACAGCTTAAGCATATGTCAAATATGATCTAAGTCAGTCACACTGGCTCTGCCTGGTCAATAAGGAGAGGGATAGGTGGGATTAATCTCTTTTAGCGGGGTCTTAGATCACACATGAACTGTTTCTCCAGAAATACCTCACCCTACCACTTAACTGCAGAGATCCAGCTTAAAACGAAGCCTCGCTCGTAGATCACCAAAGCTCGCTGATTTGAGGACCCTAATTTTTTAATTATACACGAGCGTTTTCTCTCCATCTGCCAAGTCTGGATTGAGAGTCAGTGCTGTATGTTACAAACCCCACTAAATCCTGCCCTGTTCGTGGCGTGACTCCGGCTTCCCGTGCAGCAAGAAACGGGAGAGGCGGCTAATTGAGGGGTATCATTAGAAGGGAGTTAGGTTTTGTTTTTGTTGGATTTTTCACAACAAGAGAATTTTAGCATACACACTCACGCAATTAGCATGGTATTATGCTGTGTTTTACCCTCTGGCGGTACACGCATTGTTTAAGAGATGCAAAAGCTGATACAATCTCGTTTAAAGGAGATATAATCATTTTAGCTATAATTTTTAAAGGAAAAGCCACACAGAGATAAGTTACAAGAAGGAGGAAAATATTACAGCAGTGCAGTGTCCAATCTTCTTCACTTCATTGCAATGCCCAGAGCTCTCGGGAGGGTTGGTTTAAACCCACAGCACGAGGCCCGGCACCACTCAGGAAGAATAAGCAAATGGGAATCAACAGCTCAGCGCTGAAGAGGAACCCAAAGTCAGAGAAGTACACCAAAGCTGAGGAAGACTACCCACCGGAGTGAGGAGAGGCGCTGACAAAAGGTGGGTCCTGTACTCATGCAGGGGCCAGAAACACCAGTCTAGGGAGAACTTACATCATTTCTTATTATCCTACCTGCGAGCTGTATTACCTATCTGCTCACCCTAAGCAGCTAATCAGGGCCCACAAGACAGACACACGTACTACAAACGCTGACAGTTACGAAGGGCAACATGTATTTTCACCAGCCGTTCATGGACTTAAATAGTTTCCACAAAATCTGTTTACGATCCTGCTGCAAACCATTGGCTACAAAGAGCCCCAGCAGCCTCCGCACAGAAGATTAACCCGTTTCTAACGGAGTTTGAGAGAATACACCGAGTAAAAGTTGGTATTGATAGCAGAATTTTTAGCACACAAGCATAGAAAAATAAGAAAAAGGTTTCATTGTTGAAAAACATTATCAAAAAGAACAGCTGTTATTTTTTGAGATATTTAAGAAATGGATGTGCTGTTAATGATTTTCAGGTCACTATTGCTCTGCAGCAGTCTCCAGCTGGCAATACTTCAAAGATGCTAAAATGAAATATTAACAGTGGGTAAAAAGAAAATCTTTATTTTGAGAGATACGATATGAAAGCAAACTGAAAAAGATGGCTGAGGAGATACTACTGAGCAAAACTTTGATTTCACTTAGATTTAACTTTGGGAGACAGACATCCAAAACCAGTCAGTGTAAAAGCAAGAAGGAACCACGCAGACAGTGCGCTGACAGTCGGAGGTAAGAGCTCAACAGACCGACAGGAGGATGGAACACCATCACTGCCACTGGAAGACACAAACCCACTGCGCTCTCTCCGATGTAGATTTTACTCTTACAAAATAACCTTTGCAACACGAGGAAGCAGATTGCTTTACTGCCTTTTGGCAATGGCATACTCTGTCCCTGAAGTAAAAGGAATTTAAAAGTTAACTGCATGATACAAAAACTTTTTTCTCCAAACCATGGATGTAGGGAAGCGGCATATCTCACAGCCACTCTTTGGGGGGAGGCTGTTGTTTTGTTTTGTTTGTTTTCTTACTTTTTTGGGGTTTTTTTGTTTTGTTTTGTTTTCTTGCTTTTTTGTTTTGTTTTTTTCTTGGCTCATCTTAAGTGGTACCGTAAAGACCCACTCAAAATTGAGCCCAGACTGTGCTACACAGTTACAAATAAAATAAGTAATAGTATATATCTTGAAGGGACTGGTGTAATTTTAAACAAGTGAGGGTAAAAAGCAGAGGAAGGAGCAAAAGGATATGTTTACTCTATAGAGAGGTATTTACTATTAGTTATTCATTAACAGGTTAATGCTCACTGTATTAATTAAAATTTGAGAGCACGTCTGGCTAGTTATACCATTTTTTAGTACAATATGTTATTGGAGGTACTGAGAATGTCTCAGAGTTAACTTTTAGCTAACAAAATGAAGACAGAAGTTTAAAGAAGTAAAGGGCAAGACGTGCAGCATTCTTACAGGTAAGTATAAAAAAAAAGTACAGGAAAGAGGAAAAATATTTTGGAAGCTGTTATTTACTCAAGCTACTCAAGGAAAACAAAACCCGGTGTGATTGATTTATGAATGGTGATAGCAAACACTTTTCAAAAATCTATATCCAATTCCCTTTTCCAGTAAATCAGATAGTGCCAATTGTTGTATTCCTCCTCTTCCTCAGCCCACCTCTTTACTGCTCCTTACCTACAGTTAATCCTGGCCCACGCTAGGGGAAAATACCTCATTTAAAACTGAAGTGACACATTCGAGCTAATATAGGAAGAATGACCTGTGTCTCAGTACGGATCAAATAAAACAAAAGCTACCCAGAGCTCCAGAAAAATCAAAATCACACTGAGAACATCACCAGAGTTAAAGCATCTCGCTGCGGACATAATCTAGTAGGGTCTGTATACCGTGGAACTGCTGGGTTTCCCTCCCGAAACCATTGCAACTGGCAACCAAAGGTGAGACGCTACAGTTCGGTCGCAGACCGCGCTCTAGGACGCAGTATTACACCGGCCGCTCAGAGTCCGCGATTCAACTAGGTTTTGTTAAGAAGCCTTCACTAACAGTTAGCATTTGCTGTTTTATATAAACGGTAGAGAGACAGAAGAGGTCGTTTACCTGTTTTGGGGGTATTTTTGGCCTCGTTACACAGTAATACAGGTCTGCACACTAAATCCGTAGGGCTGGTTGGGAACTCCCGTAACTCTGTCAGCACCGCTGGGGGCGGAGCAGGAGGTACTCAAATTTTTTCATCCAGATATCCACTTTGTTTCAAGTTTTGTCACTCATCTGAAGTGCAAAGTGTCCCATCAGCTTGCGTTATGACTGAAGAGCAGTACACCACCCAGAGGTGACAATTCATTGCCACACAGGTCAGCTGCAGTTCTGCATCAGTTTCAGCGCTCGTTCACACAACAGATCGCTCGATATTAAACAGCCAAGAAGTCATTTGCAGACTGATACGGATTGGTAAAAGTTGGGTGAAGGTGTTCATAGACAAAAGTAAAAACTTCTTACACTTTTAGACATCTGGAACCTGCAAAAATGTACTCTACCAGCTAAATAATTTCCTAAAATTTAGGCAAGTAAAGTAGGTTTTACACCCAGGAATTTGCCTTTGAACAACAGTTTGTGTGTGTTTTAAAGACACTGAAGAGAAAGTAAGTTCCTTAAGAAGATTATCAAAAAAGACAATTGAATTAACTTACTACCAATGCGCATTCTCAGCATTTCATTAAGTTTTCTCAACATACTCGACAGAATACTGTAAGGTAATCAAAAAATACTCAAAGGCACTCCAGAAACCCTGTACTGTGAGTTACTGCAAATAGCCAAGTCTTTCTAACACATATTTGTGACAGGTGGTCTTTTGAGAGGTACAGGATTCATTCGGGGAAAGAAAAGACTGAATACAAGCTAACAGATTTAATGCATAACTTTCAGATGAGCCTGAAGAAAACACCTAGATTTAACTTTCACTAAAAGGCATTTTATGTGAAAGGGTTAAGCGACTTTTTCTTCATACCACACTTCAAAGGTATGCTTTATTCACATCTTGCTCAGCTGCCAAATGCAGACCTCTCCAGAGCTCCTTTTTCAACCCTAGATGTCCTAAAAAGCCTTTTAATGTTGCGTTCTAATCACACCCTCAAGCATGTGCGCCATTATCACTTATTCTTTAAAAATCAGAGCTAAAAGCAAAACTGATTACTGCAAGAAATCTGTCTCCTTGAACAAAAATTGATTCAGAGTATCTTACTTAAAAGAAAGGATAGAAAATTAAAGGGATACTGTTATGGTTAATATCTTTAAAAATGTTTAATTTGTCTTCCTTCATGGAAGCTTAAAATTGAAACTGCTTTCCAAATCAAATTTATTTCCCCATTTACACAAAATTTTCTGGCTATGCTTGAGACCTTTTTATTTACTTCTCAACCGCCTATACGAACCACAGCTAGAATAAGTTATTACACTATATAGGACATTTATTCAGATATATTTTTTAATTCCATAACAGCAATTCTTTTTTTTTTTTTCAGTCAATGGCATGGCTCCGTAAGGGTTGAGTTGTTCACAAAAGAATAACATGCCCAACAAACACATAAATCTCCATGTATTGTTGTATTTTTGTACTTCTTTCTTTTTATTTTTAAAGCGTGCCACAGTTACACGAACTACTACATTCCTGGCCCAATTCACTGACCTCTATTCCCATTCCCACTAGCCAACCAAGGGAAACCCAAATGAGAAACCTTCTTCTCTGTGTCCAACAAGCCTCCAGGCTCTGGCACAATTCCTAGAATATTTCTGCGCCTCTGTAGCAAAGTAGGTTAATAAAGTCTCTGGTCATATCCTCTAAACAGACACCCAGCTTCCCATAATAATCATCCCCAACACCTTCAGTTTCACTATCGGCTTTGCCTTGCACCCCTTGTCCTCCCTCCCACCTCTCCTGGGGTGGGGGACAGCCACAAAACAAAACAAAACAATAAACAGTGACTAAACTCCTTTTTGCCTCATTACTCCCATGAAGCTACACAATAATCACTGCGACCCAGCACCGCACCTCATCTCAATATCAGAGAATCAATCTCAATACTTCATCTTCCCGGTTAAAACTATCGTATTTCAGCCATTCCTTTTTTTCCACCCTATCATGTTTGGCTGTTTGCCAGCATATGAAAAAAATCAGAAGAGTACTCAAACCAAAGTCTGCAACAAATATTTGAAACACAGTACTTCACTCCAAAGTAATTACACTCCAGCGCTCTCTGCTACCACCAAGGGAAATAGTTGTATGAGTTGGTTAAGTACTACGCCTCAGGACTTTGATCCGTTTGTTGTATGAGGCTCCCAGTACTTTTTAATTTTATGAAATACTGCTATTTACATTCATCTCCCCAAATTCTGCAGTAATGATAAATCTATGAACATTCATCCAAGTTTTTACCTGGAAGAGGCAAATCTTATTTACTGACCTTTAAAGTTTCGACTTGTATCCTGCCCATTCCTTATTATAACACAAATATTAACAACAATAATATAGAATGCAGTATTGCAACTCAGAATACTTCTTAGTTGCCACTCTCTCTTCCATTCCCTTTACCAGAAATCATTTTAAACAACAGTATTTTTATTTATCTGTCTTGCATGGGAATGGATATTAGAATCACAGAACTTTAAAATATTACTTAAAATATACATTAAGCTTATAAGGTACTGCAATTCCCAACACCAACATTTAACAATGGCCAAAATAAACACTAACCAGAGACGTCTCAATTCCTCCTCTACTGAAGAAACCAGAACTAAGAGCTGAGAAACAAAATAAATAGCGCATTTGGCAAAAGTTCTTTTAGTGCTACCTCTGTCAGAGACAATACTGCTTTTTCTCATAATGGCAACTCAAACTGAAGATAGTCCTTTATATATTTTGACAATAGTGGTAAAGAGCCCAACTACATTAATGGCACCTTCCTCGTTGTGTATAAGGCAACTGCACATCAGTTCTTTTGATCCTTCCTCTGTACATTTTACTCACAGAAATTATTGTAAACTGCTACTAATTTTTTTTTCCTGTGTAAAGATTTCTATGCGATCAACACTGCACAGTCATTCCTTCTTTGAATTATTGTAGGAACAGAAGGGACATGTCAAAGCACAAGTGTGAAATAAAGTCATAACCTGTACAACCCAGAAGTCTAAAAGATGCTTTAAGGTTATGGGATATTTTTGGAACACAGAAGAAGTGCTTTTTATTTTAGGATACGTTAATGAAGATTTAAGAAAGACCCACAACCTTGCAAAGAAGAATAAGGAAAAAAAAAACACCGGCTTGTATTTATTAAGCGGGAGTTTAGAGAGACATCAGTCTCCCATTACCACGGACCAGTGAAGTGAATGATCCTCTGTCACATACCATCAAGTCTCATAGCGCTGTAAAAATTCCACCTATTTCCTTGACAGTCGCAATTACGTTGGAGCCATAACCACTCCTTTTCGTTAGATTCAAAAGGCAATTTCAGAAATATTAAGATATTAGAGTGACAGACTAAAATAGACAGGTAAATAGTACCTTTGAATTAACAGCCTGCTGAGAGCGACGTTTTAAAACTCTTTCATGTCTGCAACAGGCAGAACGTGTAACCAATGCAATTTCTCAGCTTGCTGATAATTCCACGAGAGATCATTTGGCTTACTACTCCATGACTGAAATACTGTAAAATTTGCAAAATCTAACTTTTCAGGCAAAAGCAAGTCCTTGTCTATACTTTTTTTTTAAGTAACTGATTGGTATTGAGCATTTGGCAGTCAGTACTGTTCCTGTCAAAGATCAAGTCCTGTAACCTCAACCTTCTGCCTTTGTAACACGTCCCAAGACTTAACGTGACCCTTTGGAACTGTGATAAAGTGTATGACCATTGCTCAAACAAATAATTAGGGTTTTTTGTGAGACAGGACAGCATCACTATGCCAGTATTGTATCTAATGCTTACCTGAAGAAAAGCATACCTTTTCAGATGATTTGTTAAAGCCAGTGAAACGAACTCTAGCTTCAGAACTGAGAAATGTTTCCACTGCAAGTCTATCTGAACGTTTAATAACTGCATAATAATACAAGAAGAAAATAAATGATCAATGTAAAAATACTGATGACTGATTTTTGCTGGTCTCCATTGCTGACTTTATTTTTCTTTCCTTTTCCAGGATAATATTTTCAGGTTGAAATAGAATTGAGTAATAAATTCATTATAATGATCAATAACTGAAACATTAATCAGTGAGATCATCAACCACACCAAACCCTCAGAGATTAAAATACAACTGTACTTCAGGTATAAACCGAAAGATACGCTACTGCAGCTCTGCTGGCTGATGGGCAGTGTATCTTCTGTTGCTCAACAGAACACGTCACACATTTCTTTTACGGGCATTCACAAATAAGGAGAGAGCACTCCAACAGTCTTGTTCCTTTAATCTCATCCTGCCATAATATTTACTGCATTAGCTTTGTGTCTTCACTGAATACATTCGATCAGGGCCTGAAGGTGCGATATGCTCACCGGCCAGCAATTAAAGTCACTGGCTAAAGTTACAAAAGGTGCCTTAAGACAGAGTAGCAACGTTCAAAGGTTTACTGAAAGGCCTCATCCTCTGTTCCTCTCCAAGTGCTGATGGCGGCAGGACGGTACCCCTACACACTGCTGAAAAGTTTTATTTTTTTTATATCAGTAAATGTCTACATGACTTGTCAGCAGAACACAAAAACCCGACCAACCCTGTTAATCTCACGGCGCCAGCGCCCAAGTAAACAGGTACAAGAAGCAGGCGTTGGAGGAGACCGCACACTTCAGTGATGCTTGGCCTTTTTTCCCCATTTTAAAACTTACCCACAATATGTAATCTTAGATAATTTTAAAATATTAAGGGATCTTCAAGGAAAGTGTGTGTCCTCCTCCCCCCGCCCTGAAAAACCAACCTGAATTGTTATAAACCAAACTAACTTACATCCTACACAGCAGCTGTTTTGGTTTCACAGCTTTATCCGAAGAAACGCCAAAGTCAGACCTGCAGGGCTCTTGTCTAACCTATTAGTTTCAAAGCTATATTTAGTTTTAAATGATCTCCATGAACTGACGTGAAAATCCTAACATATGTTTCTCTATTCTGAGTCAGCCAGAAACCTTGTGATAACATAAATCACTACCATGGGTGTAATTCCAGTCTTGGGACATTCTAACTTAAAATACAGACTCTTGGAAAATGCATAATTTCAAAGGGGAATGAAATTAATGGCTCTATAACCCTTTAAGCCCAAAGTTTAAACAATAGTTCAGTACAAAATAAAAATTATTACAAAAGGATTCCCTTTACTGGGTCATATGATAGGTAACAAAATCTTCTTGGGAGCAACTGTGGGAGTGATGATGTAGACATTTAATATTCAAATTACCAAGCACCTGTCAGTACTTAATGTTTTAGATGAGGCTTCAGATGAGTAAACAGAAGCATAAAAATGATAAGGTGACGTGCCCCAGACAGAGATCAGAGAAAAAGCCACAAGTAGGTCAAGGCTGGTCCCGATTCTGTCAACATTCACCTACTTTTCTTCAACTGCCTCAGAAAACAATAAATAATCCAAACCTAAAGCACACAAATACTTTTCTCCTTCTGCAGGGGCAAAGGGAGAGCTGCAATTCAGATTACAGGCTTGGGTAAGTGTGTCAGTGCTTTGCCGTCGAAAGCACAGTGGAAGACCTTAATCCTGACTTTTCAAATACAATCAATGAGCAAATATGCTCAGAGAAGCACTTTGATACCTTGAGCTATCCATAACAACTTAAATAACAAATAAAAGTTACTTTCCACTTCATAATTAAAAACTGCTTTTAGTTAAGCTGTTAGGTAGAACTATTATTTGCTTGAATTAAATCAGGTGACCTATGGTAAAACAGATTTATTTTTTTTAAATATTTTTGCCTATCAGTATTGCTTTATGATACTCTCTGTTAGAATACTTATGCATAAAGGCTGAGGGCATGCAGGATCTGCGCTGGTTGTTCTTTAGCCATCGACACAGAAGTGTTCCCCAGAACACGCACTGAGACTGTCCCTCTCAAGAAGCTGTCTGGATCTAAACGGAGAAGATAAACATCTTCTTGCTCTGCCAGATCATAAATGACAACTTTTAATGGCTTTAAGATTTAAACCTGGAAAGAATTTGAGCAGGTCTTCATTTCATATTCTTTTGTTCCAGCTCGTGAACTGAATATTCACTCGTGAAGCAGCACTCAACAGCCGACTTAACAATTCGGGACACTGTCACATGAACTCAGGCACAGCGGATGGGCTGCCACCAACGCGGCTGTGGAAGTGCACCCTTAGCCAAACACAGCTCCTAAATTAAAGCTGAGTCTTTCAAATCAGATATGCTTGTCAGCAAGGATGAGGCATATAAAAAAATATGAAAACGTCATGGACAGTAAGAGTGAATTCTTTCGGTCAACTCAAAGCAGCGAAAGAAACAAGGGATGAGGAAAAGAAGAGTTTTCCTTATTTAAATTAACAGCAATTCTTATGTGGGAGCTTCTCTGCCCAACAATTTGAATTTAGACATAAAAATAAGGTAGGTGCTAGTTATTGCTCATTTTGTTTGTTTCAGTTTGAGAGCTGGGTATTTTTCTTAATACAACTCTCAGTTGCTCTTGTGTTTGGGTTTTTTTTATTTATTTACATATGCTGAACTACAAGAAAACACAAACTATTAAACTGCATTGTCCTTTAACTGCACATCACGTTAACAAGATCAGTTTCCAGAACGACACTGAGAGGACATGTGCCCTTAACAAAACTATTGGCAGATCGTCATTTTGCCAGACGTCACTTTCCGCCTGTGTCTATTCTTGTTTGTTCCGGAAGCGTCCTTGGGACTGAAAGAGGAATCATGACTTGAAAAATGCTAATTGAATGGAAGACTCCTCACTTTCATTAAAAGACTTTTCTTGTATTGTTTTGACTGTCTTGTAATTTCTTTCATCTCAATTTTTCTTGTATTGTTTTGACTGTCTTTGTTTTAGCGCACAGGAAGAGCCCAGAGCTAGCTCGCAGATGCACCTCTCCGAACTGCAGCCACAGCCGAGCCAGAGGCAGTAACTGCTGAAGTTGAGGCGCGCTTGGACGCTGTGCTCTACACGCTCTCCATCTGTAACCTTGTGCAGTCTTACGCTATGCATATTAATTCCATGAATATCATGTCTTTCCATGACCTATTTGATCCGTGTCCCTTCAGTCAGTCAGAACGATAATGAAAAGAATAATTTTGCTTCATCAACACACCCACAAGCTACAAATCAACATCAAGGAGGTCTGGTCTACAGGATTTAAAAAGCCCTCAGGGAGAACACCGGAGAGTCAGAAAGCACTGAGAGATTCAGAAAATTCTCTTCTTCATTTTACCTAAAAATGCTAGCCTAGGAATTGGTAAAATTAAGAAAGATTGACTGCAAGCCATCTGGGAATAACTGATATATTCTCTTCCTTCTTCTGTAAAGCTTACCTGCTAGATATCCTCCCTCCAAATAAGAGATCCGAAGTAAATGAGCCAACAAGAATTTACAGAAACGTCCGAAGAAAAGTTATATTGCTACACGAGAAGAGCCTTTTTAACAATGCTTTTGTTCCGATTACTATGTAATCTCTGGGGGGAAAAAAGCTCTTATTTAGGGCTTTCAAATAGTTTCATATCGGTTGTCAAGGGCCTTTAAAAACAAAGGCAGGAGCAAGCCAGCTAGGTACTCTGTTAAAAACAGAAAGGCATCCACTTCCATTCAGAAGTCAGCGCACCGTGAGCTCCAGACAGACGTGCCATACATAAATGAAAAGGGTTCAAAACGGACTGTGATCTAACTTTCCCCATGTTTCCTGTAATAAACCTTAACCTATTAATTAGGAATCAAAACAGTTAGAAGAAAAATAAAATGGTTTTCAGTGAAACAAAGTCCACTGACCCAGACCACAAGCTAGACTCTCTCCTTCCTAACCTACAACCAGGTTGGCTTTCAAGTCTCATTTGCAGAGCTCAACAAGTGCCAGCACAGCTCTTAGCAATTACTTCCCAGGAAGAAGATCGCTCTTTTCTGAAAATTGCTACGACCTTTATGGAATAAGTTTTGCTGTTGATAGACAAATATTCTTCAATAGTTGCAAGGATTTATATTAAATAAAATATTAAAATGCATTATCTGAAATTAAAACCCCTATGCGCACTTTCAAGAGAGAAGGGAAAGTCAGTAGCTATTCAGAAAGAGCTAATAATGTGGATCAAAGCCAGAATAACTACTCGACCATCAGTTCAATACCATCCTCAGCTTTATTGCTCCCATTAAGCAAAGGCTCTACTCTGACACTACATTTGGTTTACAAAATGAAGAAAACTATAAGAGCACCGCCTGGTGGTGCCAGAATAATGATGAAAAATATTGCCGTGAAAACAGGATTAGATTTAGGATTAAAATTTGCAATAGCACCACTCCAATATGACAAGGCAACTAAAACACCAGTTTCTCTGGTGAGCAATTTTTTTTGCCCCTACTAAAATGTATTTGCATATGAAAGAGAATGGGGGAAAGAAAATCCTTCTCCAGAGTCCAAGGACTCCTACATTTCCCAGTATATTTTATTTTTCCACAAAATTTCCTGCAAGAGTTCTTGAACAGAAAGCTCTGAACTTATTTTTTTCATATTACACATAAATACCATCATACCACGTTCTAAGAAAATTAAAGAAATGACAGAAGATAATTTATCGAAGTACAAATTCTACAAAATGATTCTGCTATACCCATTCTGATGTTATATCCAACATCATAAACAGCATAAAAATTCCACTCACACACATATGCTTCCAAGCCTTTATAGAAAAATACCACATCAGGAAATTAAAGAACGATACTACCAGGACACACTGATTCTGCTACAGCCCTCATGATTAAAGCTCAAATTCTTACTAAGCACTTTCAAACACTGTACGTGGCTGTGTTCCAAAATCAGCCATAGCCATGGAAGTTATTTAATATCAAGGCTGACATAAGTCTACCTTTATTTCTGCATCACTCACACAACAAAAGAAGATACATCTTTAAATATTAAAACAAAGTCCGGACGCTTCTGGTGTTTTGGCCTATGAACAGCAATGCGTTTGGGTAGAAGGCTGTATTCCCCTAACGCGGTGTGTCCAGTCTCCTCTTCCCTCTGCTGGGAAGCTGTACGCACCCGTGTGCTCCGAGGCTGTACTTGTACCACGTTGCACGCGCTCACGCATCACGCACTCAGCTCAGCTGAACTCAACTGTCATTTTTTCCATGACTACTGGAACCCCTAGTAGGCAATTCGTAGCAAAATTACAGGGCTCTGAAACCTAGAAAAAATGTGCTGACATTTTCATTGATCAAGGCTCTCAGTGTACTCTACAATATGTAATCAAATATTTTAAATATCAGCACCTTCACAATTTTAAGATATTACACTTTGACCAAGTTAGGGCATTTCGGACTGTGCTGGTTTGAGGTCTCAGTGGCCAGTCCAGCCAAAGCCACGACACTGCCCACAGGGCAGCTGGGGATTTCCCTGTAAGATACTGGGTTCCGTGACCTACACGCTTGGATCACAAGTATTTGCACAGGTTTTACACCCACAGGCCAGTCTCTAGCCCATCTATATGGAACATATGACATACAAAGGAATGCCAAATGTTTCCGTCGAGCAGATGACTTTGCTCCTTCCCAAGTTACTCCTACGATGCTCTATGGATGGGGCTCTAGTGATTTCCACAGAGCAGCAGTATTTATTTTCTACAATTTAGCCCTCATATCTAAACACTGTTGTCTTCATTTAAGCATGCTGTTGGTAAGCTGCACTTCGTACAAAGTACCACAGACAATACTGGAAAATAAGAAAAACGCGTGGAAGTGATGAAAAGGACAGTCAGAACACAGTGGGGAGAAAAAAAAGTAAAGAAAATATGTTACCTATGTTATTTTTTTAAAAGGCACAGCTTACTGCTACAACAGCAGCGTTATTTTTTATAACATCTCTGTATTTAGAGAGCAGATAATTGCTATGGTTTGTACTACCTTCAGCTACCACCCCATTCACTCCCCATCCCATCCACTACCACTCGCACTCACTCCTTCCTTGTTACTGCTTATTATGGTCAAATACTATTATCAATAAATAACTGCATTAACCACATAAGCCTCTATCCTTTACATACATATTTGTACTGCCTGTCACAAGCCACTTTCATTTAAGCATCTACTACCTCACTCAGGGGTCTACTTTTACAAAATTGCATGTAATAGTTAGTTTGACTCACAATAAAGCAAAACTTAAGAGCATCTACTACGTGATGTATTTTCAAATTGTAACACTGGGGCTTTGACCATTCCGGCTGCAGTTAACTGTTTGTAGAACAGCTGAACACATCCACATTAGACAACTTTGAGAGCTATAAAGATTCTTCCTGTGTTTGGAAACCAATCTGTGCTATTCCAACCCAGACAAGATAACGGTCATCTTCGAGGGATGCCACCAGTTGCAGACACAAGACCCAGTTCTAGCCCAGGCCAGTGGGGTATTTCACATGCAGCAGGGATTCTCCTATATCCTCCACCCTGCATCTCCAGTTAACCCACCTTCGTCCAAGTCTCTCCTTCTAGAAGCTCCCAGTCTTCAGCTCCACTGGTTTCCACTCCCAGCCATCTCCAGCACACACATCACCCTATACTGGTATTTCCATCAGTGGTAACACAGGAGGAGATCTGTACAACTCCAAACTCAACTCTTTATACCAGTGCTAATGAGCCTGTTTATTAGTGTAATCAACACTAAGGCTGCACTACCTAAACCCATTATTTATTACTTTAAGAATTTCCCAACTTTACAGGTAAGTTAGGACAGACTCAAACTGTCATAAATCCAAGCTACAGCTTGGAAACTGAGACTATATTTTGTTTATAGAAAGTGATATTATCATTGTAAATACCTGGTACTAAGCAACCGTGAACATAGTCATTGATCACAGCCATTAAATAATCTATTACAGAAATTTAGAATGGACATCAGCTATTAAGTAGCAATCATACTACATACTTGAATTTCAGAAACAAAATCCAAACATTTTCAGATAGATTACTCTTGTAATAATATTTATAACTTAATCTTAAATCGAGTGCTTACTCTTAGATTCTAAAGGTTACAGAGGAAATTGCAGTAACTGAGCCAAGCTTCTTTTTATTGAATTCTTTTGACCAGAAATAAATGGGTTTTCAGTAAACCCCAGAACCTGTTCTGAGTACAGATCCTGCTTTTTACTTTACTTCTCATATTCCAGAAGGGTTTTAGAATCTCAATCGCCCCTGTATCATCTTATTGTCAGCTCCAAGGACTTCGTTTTTTAATGAATTCAGCAAAGTTGCCAGTTCTCTTCTCAGGAAAGCTCCAGAGTTAGGAAATAAGCACAGAAATGAGACTCACAGAAATCTAAACACAGCAAAGGTATAAGCAACGAAGCCAGAAAAAAAAAAAATTAATTCTGTTTGGACCAGTTAGAACAGCCCTATAACATATCCTTGCTACCAACAAGTAACTAACATTGCTTCAGCACACCTTATACCACGTACTGCAGGAGAACACAGGTTGTTACCAGGCAATTGTGAACACCGGTCCAGTTATAGGGGTGGCCACCACGTAGTCAGCGCGGAGAACCTTTGTTAGACCAAGCAGAATACAGATGTAAACTGATTAGATGGTGCAACCCAGCTGCACACTGCACCCAACTAAATTATCCCGGGATCATGCAAGAAGATGGTACCATTCCTTATGTGCCTTTTCAATCTTTTAGAAATAGAGAGGGGAAAATTTTTCACATTCTGTGTAAAAAGAAGACTCAACTGCTCCACTGCAACTTTTCTTATTAAGAAACCAAAGGCGTGCTGTGCTCAAGCAACCAAAACTTCCATATAAAAGACCTGGGAGCTAGATCTTGGTACACAAAATCTAGTAGTAAAGCTGCTGTTCGGTATTTGCTTCCAAACAACTCAGACAAACAGGACTTCAAGAGCTAACCCTCAAATATAGAACAGATGGGTCTACTTACATACAAGAGCCTACAGAAATAGTTTAACCTAAATACAGTACTATTCCCCCAAACATCTCCCTCCACCATAAAGCTCATTCACCTATGCTCAGTCTTGCAGACTAAGCCAGCTTCTCAATTCTCTTATTTTCTAGCACTTAAATTACAGATCTTTGTGGATTTTTTTAATATGCCATTTTAAAAAAACATTACCAATTATATTAACAAATTATTGTCCATTTAAATAAACACAAATTCCATTTTAGTAAGATCTCTACAACTTTGAGCTAACTTTTTCATATGAAAAGCTGAACGTTACGTGTTCCAGACTAGAAGGCAGAACTTTCCAGAGGATTAAAGATACATGAGGCCCAGATACAACCATTACAAGCCATCAAAAAACACTTCAAACATATCCCAAAGGCTTCCTTCTACTTTACCTG